>NC_041405.2:36628382-37345882 GCF_900747795.2 Erpetoichthys calabaricus
AAACTGAACCATTCCTTGAGTCTTGTGATAGTGGTGACAATATGAATTGGTCATATGACTTAGGTCGTACAGTGCCATATGCATCAGTTTCACTATCCATGTCAAACTGTCACGATATTCCTGTTGACACCAGTCATATGAAAGCATCAAGCTGCAACGTGGTGTAGTTGCTGTGTGGCAAAATGATTGTCATCAAGTGGAAGGTAGGAAAAGAAAGATGACTCCTGTAAGTACAGTTCACATTGCAGCAACTGTCACTATTGATATCAGGGGAAATGTGGAAGTTGAAAAGCCTTGCACTGTGGTAGCCTACAATAACATAAGGGGTGGCATCGATTATGTGGTTCAGGCCCTCAGATTCTACCCAAGTAGTTCTAAAAATTTGAATATGGGAGTTTATTGTGTTTTGTATTAGGCCTCAACAAGCCCTATAATTATTTTTTTCCTGTAAGAAGATAGACCAACATGATTTGTAAAACATGAACATGTAAACATTTCCTTACTGTTTCTATATCAGATGCTGGTACTCGAGTTTCTCAACCTTTATTCTTGGCAAGCCATACCCAGGAGTTGAAATGTTTCAAAGTAGCACCATTTTTTTCCTGTGTTAAATTATTTAGTACTAAACTCTAACTAAGCAATCATAAAGGTGATATTTCTTTATTTGCTTACTTTAACAATGTATTACAGATAGTTGTTGCATGTGGGTGTGTCTTTTAGCTTTACTTATGTATACCATCCATCCATCCATTTTCCAACCCGCTGAATCCAAACACAGGGTCACGGGGGACTGCTGGAGCCAATCCCAGCCAACACAGGGCACAAGGCAGGAACCAATCCCAGGCAGGGTGCCAACCCACCGCAGGACACACACAAAGCACACACTAGGGCCAATTTAGAATCGTCAGTCCACCTAACCTGCATGTCTTCGGACTGTGGGAGGAAACCGGAGCGCCCGGAGGAAACCCACGCAGACACGGGGAGAACATGCAAACTCCACCCAGGGAGGACCCGGGAAGCGAACCTGGGTCTCCTAACTGCGAGGCAGCAGCGCTACCACTGCGCCACCGTGCCGCCCCTTATGTATATCTAATTTGTTTTTAATATATGAGCAATGTTATAGTTTAGTCTTCTTCTTTTGGCTGCTACCATTAGGGGTTGCCACAGGAGATCATCTTGTTCCATATCTTCCTGTCCTCTACATCTTGCTCTGTCACAGCCATCACCTGCATGCCCTCTCTCATCACATCCATAAACCTTCTTTTAGGCCTTTCTCTTTTTCTCTTGTCTGGCAGCTCTATTCTTTAACATCCTTTTCCCAATATACCCAGCATCTCTCCTCTGCACATGTCCAAACCAACACAATCTCGCCTCTCTGACTTTGCCTCCCAACCATCCAACCTAAGCCGACCCTCTAATGTACTCATTTCTAATCCTGTCCATCCTCGTCATGCCCAATACAAATCTTAGCATCTTTAACTCTGCCACCTCCAGCTGTCTCCTGCTTTCTGGTCAGTGCCACCGTCTTCAACCCATATAATAAAGCTGGTCTCACTACCATCCTGTAGATCTTCCCTTTCATTCTTGCTGATAACCGTCTGTCACAAATTACTCCTGACACTCTTCTCCACCCATTCCCACCGTGCCTGCACTCTTTTTCACCTCTCTTACACAATCCTTGTTACTCTGTACTGTTGCTCCCAAGTATTTAAACTCCTCTGCCTTCGCCAGCTCTACTCCCTTCATCCTCACCATTCCACTGACCTTCCTGTCATTCACACACATTTATTCTATCTTGTTCGTACTGACCTTCATTCCTCTCCTCTCCAGAGCATATCTCCACCTCTCTAGGGTCTCCTCAACCTGCTCCCTACTCTTGCTACAGATCACAATGTCATCAGCAAACATCATAGTCCAGGGGTACTCCTGTCTGATCTCATCTGTCAACCTGTCCATCACCATTGCAAATAAGAAAGTGCTCAGAGCTGATCCCTGATGTAATCCCACCTCCACCTAGAATGCATCCGTCACTCCTACTGCAGACCTCGGCACTGTCACACTTCCCTTGTACATATCCTGTACAACTACATACTTCTGTGCCACTCCGTACTTCCTCATACAATTTTACAACTCCTCTCGAGGCACCCTGTCATATGCTTTCTCCAGGTCCACAAAGACACAATGCAACTCCTTTTGGCCTTCTCTATACTTCTCCATGAACACCCTCATTGCATCTGTGGTGTTCTTTCTTGGCATGAAACCATTCTGCTACTCACTAATCATCACCTCTCTTCTTAACATGGCTTCCACTACTCTTTTCCATAACTTCATGCTGTGGCTCATCAGTTTTATCTCCCTTTAGTTACTACAGCTCTGCACATCCCCCTTATTCTTAAAAATCGGTACCAGTACACTTCTTCTCCACTCCTCAGGCATCCTCTCACTTTCCAAGATTCCATTAAACAGTCTGGATAAAAACGCAGCTGCCATCTCTCCTAAACCCCTCCATAATTCCACAGGTATGTCATCTGAACCAATGGCCCTTCCATTCTTCGTCCTCTTCATAGCTGTCCTTACTTCCCCCTTGCTAATCCGTTGCACTTCCTGATTCACTATCTCCACATCATCCAACCTTCTCTCTCTCTCTCTCTCTCTCTCTCTCTCTCCATTCATCAGCCTCTCAATATTCTCTTTCCATCTCCTCAACATATCCTCCTTGCTTGTGAGTATGTTTGCATCTTTATCCTTTATGACTCTAACCTGCTGCACATCTTTCCCAGCTTGGCCCCTCTGTCTAGCCAATGGTTACAGGTCCTTTTCTCCCTCTTTAGTGTCCTACCTGTCATACAACTCATCATATGCCTTTTCTTTAGCCTTCGCCACCTCTCTCATCACCTTGTGCCTCATCTCCTTGTACTCTTGTCTACTTTCTGCAATGGTACAAGAATGCAGTCAGACTTCTTTTTTGGGCACTTACACCGTCCAGATCTAAACACTAGCGTGGAGAATCACTCGTGTACTGAAGAGTCTATAGCTGCAGGTGGAAGCTCAAATGTTATTTACCTATTTACCTTGATTTATTTATTTATCTTCCTACAGCGTAAAGTCACAAGTAGACTGCAGAGCTTCCCGTGTGCCTATACAAAATACAGCGACAACAAATGTACAACGTGCATTCTTTCTCCGATGTAGAACCGTTGTCATCATCTGAGTTCACCTCTGTTATAGGACATCTTTATGTGAAAACAACATTATCAGATCGGGGGGAAGCGTGAATCAGACTGAGAGAATAAAACTGAAAATAAAAAAGCAAAGCTAACCTTTACAAGTTGTAGGCACGGAACACACGTGAAATGCATGTGTTCTAAATGAGACTTGAGCTGAGAAAACTGTGCGGCGGTGGGAGGATGTGATAGCAGGCTTCTTGCTGCTTATCGACACATTTACAAGACAAAAGATGCTGATGGAGAGGTGTGAAGGGATTTAAGGTGGGACGGATTTTTTTTCATAGGCTTTGGTAATTCTAGTGTTAAGCGTCCCCAGGGGTTTCTCATGGGCCTACCACTTCCTCTTCTAACAGCTGTTGCTACCGCTGACAGGTCAGGTAATACACATCATGGTCTGTGACGCAATATTTGCTCCATAAGACGCACAGACATTTCCACCCACTTTTTGGGGAAAAAAAGTGCGTCTTATGGAGCGAAAAATATGGTCAGTAGCCAGCTCCTGTATTTTATAATGGAGCTAGTGGGCACTGTGGTCCCTTTGTAAAAGTCTTGTAACACATTATTGATTACTTGTAGAAAAAATAAATTTCATTACCTTCATTATGTAAATCTGCATAGCTTGTAATACTCTATGGAATCACCTTTTGCATTGATTATAGTACTAAGTTTGTTTGGGTATTTTACATAATTATAGGAGCAATTGTGAATAATTATAATAAAGATTTTGATATTTAAATGAATGTAAGTGTTGTAATTCCTATAGTTTGATGTTGGTTTTTTTTGGCAGGTCCTGACTTTGTTATATGTGATGAAGGACACATTTTAAAAAATGAAGCATCTGCCATTTCCAAGGCAATGAATTCCATAAAGACACGAAGAAGAGTTGTTTTGACAGGAACTCCACTGCAGAATAATCTTATTGAATGTGAGCTGGCTCATCTTGTTTCATAACTAACTTAAAATTAATATTTAAGTTGTTTAGCTGTTTTACTTGGACTGTACTTTGTAATTCTACAGACCACTGTATGGTGAATTTCATCAAGGAAAACCTGTTGGGATCAATTAAAGAGTTTAGGAATCGATTTATCAACCCCATTCAAAATGGACAGTGTGCTGACTCCACCCCTACTGATGTGAGAGTAATGAAGAAACGTGCCCACATTCTGTATGAAATGTTAGCAGGATGTGTTCAGGCAAGTATATATTTTATCATGGTTAAACATTCCCAGAAAAAGCTTACTAGGTTAGTCTGTTGGGCCTATCTTGGTCTTAAAATCATAAATCTTAAAATCATTAAACAAGCAGTTTTGTTATACTGAAAGAGGCTTACAAAATACAGAATCACATATTTACTGCAGATCTTATCAGTTGACTTCTAACTTGATTCATAATAGCCACACATGTCCCAAAAATATATATATCTGATTGACACTTAATAGACATCTTGAAATCCATGTAACTTTATTTTTGTACATTTTTTTAATAAAATTTTATTAAACAAAGTACAGTTTCAAACAAGTATACACAGTACAAGGTTCCAGAGAATTAACATACTGTATGTTAAAACTGTAGTCAGTACTTAACACCCCTTCCCTGCCCAGGTATTTGTGTGTTTTTGTTGAAATAAATTTTCTTTGGTGAGTTAAAGCGGTTAAAGCCTGCCTTGCTAAAATTAATATATATTTTTATTTTATTCTTTTTTTAATATTGCCTAGAAAAATGTAATGCAGTAAATGTGATTTTATAATGTACATTGTAGTTTATTATTGTATTTGTGCTTCTTTTATGCAACTAAGATAAAAAAAAAAAATGCCTTACAGATAGTTTTTTATGCATGCTTACAGTTTTTGTGGAAGACTAGATTGTGTAATTTTTTTTTTTTTGGGTGATTTTTTTTTTTGGAAAAGCAAATGATCCTCAAATTTGGACCTTCATTTTAATCTAATAAGAGAGCTTATTGGCTGCCCACTAAGATTTTTTTTTGGGAGAATTGACCACTTCTGTAACATACAACAAAGAACAAATACATTAAAATCTGTTCAGTGTTTATTTTGGATTTCTCCATCTCTAGAGAAAAAGAAAAAACTCAGTGATGTATGGCGCCTATATCTAGTGTTGGGCAATACATTGAATTTTTGATTCATTATTTAATTAAAATCAGTATGCAAATGTCAATATCACATTGTTCAGCACTTTTATTTCATTTTTCACAATTTTGTTTAAATGTTAAGTAAAATTGGCAGTGTCATCAGTGGTCTATTTGTAAATGTCTATGTTGATTCCACCCATGTAGCATGACAGTGTTAAGTGTGATAAAAACAGTGAATATCAGAAGAGGAAAGTTTAGAACATTTAGGGTGAGCGCTGCTGTTTGGAAATGTTTTGATTTTTTCAGGATGCAGTACAACATCTAAAAATTAAATATGTTACTGCATTATGAAAAGGTCATTCTGGCATGTGCAAGTCTCCCTTCTGCCTCCCTCACAAAACAGGTCACTGCTAACCAAAGTCCCATAAAATGTTCACTTTTCTGTTGCATAATCAGAAAAGACACTTTTATGCAAATGCATAATTTGGAACAATTACAAATGATGTAAATCATTAAAAAATGTATGTACAGTATTCAGATGTACATGTGTTACAATCCATAATTTGTGATTTAATAAATTACAAGCTTTGTCTATCATTATTTAAAACTGTCAAACAGAGAAAGAGAGAGGGAGATAGCAATGTTTACTGATTGGCAGATAATAATAGCAAGGCGGGTAGGGTTTTGAACGCAGTACATACAACTGAAAGTCAAAAATAATTGCGAGAGACCTGAAATTAAAAAGGTTGGAATATACTTGCTATTTGAGGTCTTTATTTGAGGCATGGCTATTCATAAAAATTGTTTTTACATTTAAGATTTCTCACTTAAAGATTTACCAGTGTTGTTTCTTGTCCTGGTGTGTATATAAGCTCAGGGAACTCCAGTTTCTGTATTACATCTTGTCTGAAGAAGGGGCCTGAGTTGCCCTGAAAGCTTGCATATTGTAATCTTTTTAGTTAGCCAATAAAAGGTGTCATTTTAATTGACTTTTCATTATATTTTGGGGAAAGTCAAAAACATTTCCTTTGCTAATATTTCATATGATTAATGTGAAAAAAATATACCAGGCCTTTAGTATATATGGTGCTGATCTTCAATTTTAAGGTGTTTTGAGACTATATAGAGAGAGATCAAATTTTGCATTTTGTTTCAAAATATTCACAGTATCAATTTAAGTCCCTATCTCTCAGTCTTGTATACATCACTTGAAACTTGGAGTAAAAAGCAGTGGATTTGAATGAAAAATTTCCTCATAAAAATCTTTTCTCTCATATTTTATATTTAAAACAGGTTACATTTCTTCAGTGATTTTTCTGAAGTATTTTGCAGCAAATTAAAAATGTTCTCAAAATTAAAAATTAACTTATCAAATTGAAATTAAAGTCTGAATTATCATAAGCCTGTCTAATTGTTAGTGTTCATAAGAAATGTAATGATTTACTTAATAAGGTAGAAGAACATAATGCACAGAAATAGCTATGTTAAATATTTGAATGTGTGCTTCAGTTTAAATGTTTAAAGTCCAAATATTCTTGATTGTAATAGGAATTTGTCATTTTTTACCTTCTGATAGTGGTCAGTAGAGGGCTTGATCCTTAGTAAAGGGTCTAAAATAAAAAAAACATAATTTTAATGACTTTGAAATAGTCTAAAATGAAACCACATATGGTTATGTTTAAAATTTGTCATTTTTAAACTTCTGAGAATGGATCTGGGACCACTGGTTATTGAGTCAAATATCAAACATTTTATCGTATTCGTGATCAGCAACATATAAACAGTATAAGAAGACACTCCAGATGCCCGTATCACTATTTTTAAAAGTTTTGTGAAAAGGAATAGCTTTGACCCCTCATATCCCATTAGGGAGTGAAGCCCTTGGATCAGTTCATTTGGCTTGCATAAATTACAGTTCTTCTATTTATTTTTGCTGAAGACACATATTGCTTTACTCATTGTAGTAAGGGTATAATTTCCTGCACAAAATGTGGTCCAAAATGGCCTGAAATTAGGGTTTTCACGTCTAGATGGCCAAAAACTGGGGGAAACTCCTAAAAGCTCAAAGTCTTATATAATTAGGCATCAGAGCAAGCTGGATGGTATATTATATGCGGGGAATTTTCTTTTACTGAGCCAGAAGGCAAAAAAAGCAATTTAAAAGCTTTCATAACTAATTCTTATGAACACGAAAATTTTTTTGTTTCCTTCTGTTATTGTTAACATACATTAGCTTGGATATTTGCCCCAGTAAGTCAAAAAATATAATATATTGATGAACTTTACCTTAATCTGTCACAAGCAGTACCATTTTCAGTATGGTCACACCTTATCATATATATCACTAAAAGAAAGCCTCAAAGAAAATTTCATATGAGCCTTCTTAGCAGGTCACAGTCCATTTACAGAATTAGAAGAATGTTAAAGTACTGCTTTACTGCCTAGATATGGTTACACTTTTGAAATTAGTTACCAGACTAAAGTCTGTAGCTAAAATCAAAGGTGATGATCACTGATGTCATTAGCCATGTTATTTCATCCCCACTGCAGCATAGGGTAATGGTAGTAGCATCATGTTTCATTGAAGCGTAGAGGTAATGGAAAGATTAATAGGTTACATTCACCTCTCTGACAGATTATTAAAAATATGGAGGATATGTATGCATCAACAGAACTGTAATCCAGAGCGCACTATCAGTGTAACACTGTATTGTGTGTCTTAAATAAATGAAGGAAACTGATTCTCTGGAATATGCAAGTCCTGTTCTTTAATCTCATCGAAAATCTGTTGCAAATTGATGTTCTTCCCTCCCCCATGACTAGCTTGACTTGGTTAAGTCAGTTTTGCTTGGATGAATGTGAACATATTGCTCAATCTTCATGTGCAAAGTAAATTAAGAATTATCTAAAAAGATTTCTTGTGTTATGCTTACCAAAGGTGGGAAAAGAAGTTACTGACACAGTAGGGTGAGTGCTAAAACTGATGAGTGGGTTGGTGCAGAATATTGTGTTTATAAATGAAATTTCCCTAACTAATGAACTGAAATACTAGTCTGTTTGACTTATTAATGTTTAACAATGGATGGTGGTGAAATACCATTTCAAGGTACTGTATATTGTACTGGGGGGCACGGTGGCGCAGTGGGTAGCGCTGCTGCCTCGCAGTTGGGTGATTTGGGGACCTGGGTTCGCTTCCCGGGTCCTCCCTGCGTGGAGTTTGCATGTTCTCCCCGTGTCTGCGTGGGTTTCCTCCGGGCGCTCCGGTTTCCTCCCACAGTCCAAAGACATGCAGGTTAGGTGGATTGGCAATTCTAACTTGGCCCTAGTGTGTGCTTGGTGTGTGGGTGTGTTTGTGTGTGTCCTGCGGTGGGTTGGCACCCTGCCCAGGATTGGTTCCTGCCTTGTGCCCTGTGTTGGCTGGGATTGGCTCCAGCGGACCCCCGTGACCCTGTGTTCGGATTCAGCGGGTTGGACAATGGATGGATGTATATTGTACTATTATAGAACAATTCATATATATTTCATGATTATTTCTTTTGGCTTATTGCCAGCAATATTCCACAGCCTTGCCAAGTGCTTTGCATTTTATTAAAAAGAGAATCTTATATAGGTGTTAACTGCTGTCCTAAGCCTTTTATGAATGTACAAAATATGGATGGATCAAATAGAGACACCAGGAAGTTCATGCTATAATTTACAAGCAGCATCACCCCAGTATTCTCACAGGTCTAAATCAAATATATTTGTGAGAAGGTGAGGATATATTAAAACAAGCCATCTTTAATTTGACCAGTTGCCTTTATAAGACTTTTTTATAAACAACCCCCAAACTCATTTAATTGAAAGTATGTACGTGGCTTTTCTGAAACTGAAAATACTTGATTTTTTTATATTGCATTGTATGTTCCTAAGTTGAAGACTGTTCACATTAAAGCCCTTGTGGGAGCAAAAAGATACACAAAATCATCTTTGTTGGTCACTCCTGTGCAAATCCTGGCTGTTTATGAGGAGAGTAGCCTGCCAAAGTTGACATTTGTTGTCTTTCCCATCACTGTATTTAACCAACACTAAAATTCTTTACTGTTTTGTTGGGTGACTTCTGGGCACTGTGCAAGCTGCAGCCTTTTATATCAGCTCTGTATTTCTCACTTTTTTTTTGGCTAATGAAGTTATTTTCTAGTTACTAGTCTTATTTAAGAATAGAATTGATCTGGCTTCTGACTTGTCACTGAAAGTAAAAATATTAGATGTACTAGATACTAGAAATCGGATGAAGGGATTTTAAATGGATCTTAAATTTACTGACTAAATGCAATGCATGCAAACCAATGCTCTGGCTTGTCTTTGCTGCACTTCAAATGGGCTGCAAACTTGGAAGGAATCTTGAAGAGAACCTGTAGGCCGTCTTAAGCCTGCAACATCTGGACACGTAAGAGACTCTGAGGAAATAAAAGCAGGATGTGTTAAATACTCCTGTAAACCGCTATCTGTGCTGCAGGCAGCTCAATTTCATTTTACTGCAGGTGCTGTTTGTCCATAGGAGTGGGCGGCTTGCCAGTGCAAAAGTAAAAACAAGGCTAGACGGTTTTAGAACTGGATCTTCTATTGTAATGAGCAATGTTTGATCACTGCCAAATAAGATGGATGAACTACTCATATAAGTGGGTCATGGAGCATACAAATACAGTGGCAGTTTGTGTTTTACGGAGAGCTGGTTCAAGTCCAATATACCTAACTGTTTTAATGCAGAATGGATTTCAGTACAGTGTGGGAAAAAATGCAGGAGGGGGACTGATCATCTACGTGAATGAGGAATGGTGTAAAAAGGAGCATATTACAGTTAAAACTACAGTTTGTAATTCAGACAGTGAATTTCTGGCTATTTCAATTTATCCATGTTATTAGCCCTGGGAGATAATTAAATTATTCTTATTAGTGTTTATATTTCTCTCTCTGCAAATGGGGACCTGGCAATGAAAATGGCTCATTCTTTCACCAACACTCTATTGACAACTCACTCCAACCCTGCAGTTATACTATGTTTTGACTTCAACCATTTGAATTTGGAAGGACCAGTCTGTTTGTGTCTTGTTCTAATCAAGAAAATAATGAGCTGGACCTGTTCTATTCAAATATTAAAGATGCCTTTAGGTGTAAACTACTTGGTCCTTTGGGGAGGTCTGACCACAACTTGATTCATCTTATTCCCAGCTACATGCCTGTTATTAGACTGCAATCTATTACCAACAGGACAGTGGGGAAATGGAGACTGAAGGCAGAAATTGCTCTGAATGACTGCTTCCAGATGACAGATTGAGAAGTGATGTGCAAGTCACTTTGGGATGATATTGCAAGACTCAATCACTGTATCACAGACTATATTAAAGTTTATATCAACACTGTATTACCCTGAAAGACAGTGTGTTGGTTTCCAAACAACAAACCCTGGATTGCTAACGAGCTAAAAGGTCTCCTAAATGAGAAAAAGAGAGCAAAGAGGCTCTGTAGGAAGCACAGCAAGTGCTAAAGAAAAAAGTATTGGACGATGAGGCGGTGCACTCCATCAAGTACTTCCTCAATCATGTCGGTGACAGGTTGGACTGGTCTAGGTGCACAGAGGAACTATATAAGAAAAGATAGAAATGGCTCTCTTTTCTTATAATACTGCATTTCTTTATGCAGGAAGTGACATCCTTCAGATATTCTACACCTCTGTGAAGGCCAATGCAGTCTTATACACTGTGGTGTCCTGGTCTGGTAATGTCATTTCAAGAGAGGCTTAAGAAATTAACAAGCTCATTAAAAGGGCAGGCTCAATTATGGGACCCACTGTGGAGCCCTGGGAGGTAGTAACAAAGGAATTAAAATAACCTGTGTGTTATTTTGAATAATGCTGCACATCCTCTTTGTGACATACTAACACTAAGTACTTTCCACCAATTACTATTCAGGAAAAGTGTCTCAAAAACACTGCTAGGGCTCCTTTATACCAACAGTAATACACCTGTATAATGCCTCACTGTGACTGCCAAATCAGAAATTTTCTTTCCTTTCTTTTTACATTAAATGAGACTGGGCATTATTACCCTTGGAAGTGTATCCCTTTCCACTAGAGAAACTGCAAGAAAAACAAATGGAATTATTAGTGAGTATAGTGTCCTACACAAGCCAAAGGCAATTGGAAAATGGAAGAAACTCTGATAGAAGAGACATGGCACACCCAAAGTCACAACCCAATCAGAAGAAAAGGGCAAGTGGCAGTAAGAAAGCCATTCCTTAAAGCACAAAACAGGGACTTAAAATACTGGACTGCTACAGACTGGAAGAAAGTCAAGTTGGTGAAAGGATAGTTCCTCAGTGTGTGACACCATCTGTCTAACATGGAAGAGGAAGTGTGATGGTCTGGGGTTTTTTTTGCTGGAGGCAGAGTTGGTGACTTGTTGGTGACTTATTGTTATTCTCAGTCAAAAGGGTTACGACAGTTTGTTTGTTAATATCAGCAAATGTGGCTACTTTGTTGAATCAAAAAAAATTTGTACACTTTGTGATTCCTTGGCTTATTATTTTTTTTTATTTCCCTTTGTTTATTTGGTTCAGTGCAGTTCCTGAAGCATTAAGACATTAACCTCCTTAGCATTAGACCAGGGGTAGGCAACGTCGGTCCTGGAGTGCCACAGTATGTGCAGGTTTTTGTTCCAACCCAGTTCCTTAACGAGAACTCAATTATTGCTGATGAAGCACATATTGCTTAAGTGGCATTTTAATGCTTCATTTTAGTGGTCTCGCTTGTTAAGGTTCTCCAACCTTAATTGCTTATTTCAATCTTAAACTGCTGCATTCAGTGTTTTAATTGCTCCTTATTAGCAATAAGATGTAAAACAGGGGTAGGCAATGTCGGTCCTGGTGAGCCGCAGTGGCTACAGGTTTTCATTCAACCCAATTGCTTAATTAGAAACCAATCATTGCCAATCTCAGACCTTATTTAATTTTATGGCTTGTTAGTCTGTGTAATGTAAGGCTTTTATATCGTAGATTTTTTTCCTTTCCAAGGATATCATCCAAATGATTTGAAGCCTAAAACAGATCATTTTCAGTCTGTCACATTCTTCTATTAAGTGTTTTGTTAAATCAAACTGTGCATGATGAACACACACAGATGTAATTGGAAAAAAGCTAGCTGGAGAACTGCTGGCTGCTTTGTCTTTTACATCTTATTGCTAATAAGGAGCAATTAAAACACTGAATGCAGCAGTTTAAGATTGAAGTAAGCAATTAAGGTTGGAGAACCTTAACAAGCGAGACCACTAAAATGAAGCATTAAAATGTCACTTAAGCAATATGTGCTTCATCAGCAATAATTGAGTTCTCGTTAAGGAACTGGGTTGGAACAAAAACCTGCACATACTGTGGCACTCCAGGACCGACGTTGCCTACCCCTGCATTAGACCATCGTGTCACTCGGGCTGTAAAAACAATGCTAAAAGCTTTAGTCCCGAGCGTCACTCGTGCAACTGTATAGACACGTCTTGTATAAGCATTAGACCCGAGGATTATTCTGGCCGTAAAAGTGCCAACAGCGTTGGTGCCAAGCATTTCTCAGGAAACAATATAGGTGTGTCCTGCGTAAGTGACAGTGTTGAGTGTTACCCAGGCAATGGTGCAGACCACGTGTTCTCCTAGCCTCATAATGGCATCTCGTAAGAAACGTTTTTCAGCAGAACAGGTGTTGCACGCTCTTGACAGTGATATGAGCAGTGATGACGAAGTGAGTCTGTCTTTAGGCAGTGAAACTGAAACGGGCATTGAAATCGAAAGTAATTCTGATGAATCCGAAAGTGACACTTGTGTCAGTCGCACACATGTTGTGTGCTGTTCAAAAGCTGATCAGTCTGGAAATGAAATCCTTAAGGAATCATGCTACTATTGTCCCGAATGTGACGTTGGATTGTGTATTTCACCGTGTTCCAAGATACACCATGCAAAGTACACATTTTGGCAGTACATATGGTATTAGCATTATTATTATTATTATTATTATTTATTTTTATCTGTGTAATTTTTATACTTTCTGCACTTCTGACTTTGTACTTTTAGTGTTTTGCACATTTTACTGTAGTAAGATTAGATTTAATAAATATGTGATCTTTCAAGGCAAAAAATGCAATAATAATAATAATTCTTTACATTTATATAGCGCTTTTCTCACTACTCAAAGCGCTCGCTTTTTACATGTTTTTTCGAGAAGAAATGTAACGCTAAGGATGCAACACTGCATGCAGTTCCATGAAAACTGAAAAAACTGAGGTGTTTTAAAACTTTTCACCGGTTGTGTATGTGTGTATATGTAAGAATTATATGTGTGTGTGTATGTATATGTACAATAAAACCTTGATTATCCATCATTATCCATTGATATACAGATTAGATTATTTGATTAATTTAGCAAATAGTCATATTTGGAAAACAAAACTATATTAACAAATTTCATTAATTCGTATGATCATGTAACGACCAGTGCAATAAGTAAACACAGCTCAGAGGTACTGGTGTTTTCTATTTTTTATTTTCCGTCTGTTTCGTAATAAACGGTATATTCAGATGTCCCTACCAATCAGTTTATCTCCTACCACTCACGTTGTCTTTCTCTATACCATAAAAACTTCCTTCTGCTGCATCTTCCTTTTTCTCCTAACTTCTCCTGTCATTCATCTTCTAAGAGGTGTGTCCGCCCCTTACAGAATAGAGGCCCTTCAACAAGTCCAATCACTTACGTGGCATTCCACCGTTTCTGCTGTGCCACAGTACATCACAAGCTGTCTGCACGTCACAATATATTAACAAAACATAACAGAATTTTAAAAGAAAACTACCGTAGAGAAGAACGTTACCATTAGTGGTTTCCATTTTCAATTTTGTTGACATCATGTTTTATATTGTTCACTGTTGTTCTCCCTACTCGGTAAATTGAAGAAATACTTGAAGCAGTTAAGCTGTTTCATAAATGTTTGATTTCCATTTTTTGTGACAATTCAAACACCACATGCTTATGTTTATCGGCCATAACAGTGTATAACAGATGAATTGTAACAAAAGAGAAAAGATATGAAACTCGATTAAAACTGAAGGTATGTAACTGAGACTGTGATTCAAAAATGTGGCATGACACACGGTCGTTCCAATGTGCATAGCTTACAGCGTACCACATGGCAGTAGTAGTACACTAACAGGGTAGGCACTGGAATGCGTGAATTGTGTGATGGGTAATCAAAGTTTTACTGCTGAGATATATATATATATATATATATATATATATATATATATATATATATACACAGTGGAACCTCGAGATACGATCACCTCTGTATACGAGAAATTCAAAATACGAGGAAAGTATGAGCGAAAAATTCAGATCTAAATGCGAGCATTGGCTCGCGTAACAAGCCACGAGCCAGGCTGTGGGTATAGCTCGCGGCTTAGCAAGGGGGCGTGGTAGCAGTTGCGAGCCGCGATCTGCGGTGTCTGCGTTTCTCACTTAAGTGCACAGGTGGGAAACTGCCCACATCCATGATTGTTCCTGTGGCTGATGGGCTGCAGCTGCCATGTCCTCCCCGCATATATAGAGAAGCGCGAGCCGGTTAAGGGGGAGAAGAAATAAAAGAAAAGAGAGAGAGAGACGCGCGCGCGCGCGCAGGCAGGCAGAAAGTCGGTGTGGGAGAGCGAGCGAGTGCAGGCTCGCGTGTAGCTGAACAGTGAGCTGAACAGGCGAGCCAAACAGCTCAAGCAGGACGGTGTAGAGAAGGTCAGCTGCATTAAGAGTGTCTCGCCTGTTGCAGAGCCCGCAGGTGAGACGCTAACAGAGAAGAAGCACCGGGGATTGTCGTCTGTTTTTTAAAGACTGCATCCTTTTGACGTTTTAACCTCGTGTTAAAGGATTGTTATTCTTGTGTATTTTAAACCTCCACTTCACAACTGTTTAAGGATTATTTATTTAAAGATTTATTGAATGCTCTACTGCACTTTGGACACCTGTTTTGATTCTTTTAATAATCAGTTATATTTACCAGTGTTATTTATTAAAGGTAGACTACAGTATATATAATTTATCAGTGTTATTTGTTAGGAAAATTGATTTTTATGTTAATATATTTGGGGTGCGGAACAGATTAACTGGATTTCCATTATTTTCAATGGGGAAGTTTGTTCTAGATACGAGAAATTCGCTATACAAGCTCAGTGCTGGAACGAATTAAACTTGTATCTAGAGGTTCCACTGTATATATCTTTGAGGCATAGATAGAGGCACATCTTTAGCTCATATATCAGTGAGGCAAACACCTTGGGTAGTGCTTTGGTCAGGGCAGCATTTTCATGTAATTTTTTTTTTTTATATAAACATTACAAAACAATAATACAAGTTAACAATTGCATACACATCCAATATTATATTTATATACTACCTTTAAAAAATTTTACATTTTCATTTAAAGGTTTAACATTTTGTAATATGCCATTCACAATGATACATCATATGTCAGTACATAGCACTGGTGTTCATTTTCTTGAGTTATATATATTGACATTGGTGTGGGAGTTATGGCAGTCCTGGTGCAATGCTAGAGAAAAGTTGAGAAGGTAAAAAATTTTTTTTTTTTTCCTTTTCAATTTCATGTTTCTGTAAGAACATTTATTCAACATCACATAAGTGCTAAATAAGTTATCTTTGAGTGGCACTAAAACCAAAATAAGTCTGTAGTACCCCTGTCTTTAACTCACCTCAGCATAACCATCCCAAGTATTGCATGGTGTCAGTTACTAAGTGAGATAGCAGTTGCGGAGATTTTTGTTAGCGTGCCAGGAGCAAAGTTATAGGTAGAGCAGTGATTTCCAACCCTTTTTCTGTGATGGCATGTTTTTGTAACCCAAAAAATCCCAAGGCTAACCATGATTCTACCAACCACAAAAGCATTAACTCCCTTAAACGCACTAAACTGTCCGAAGTGGAGGGACTAAGGGCAGCAAGAAAAAAAACAACTTGGTGATTGCTGTTTGCAGACACAGCACTTGTGTAGAGTATAATTTTTCAATCATTGATGGTGATGAACAATTGAGGATAGTGTTTGTGGAGTTTTAACACAAGTTTTTATGCGCATTTACGAGATGTTTATTCTTTCAGTTAAGTCAGTCTTTAGCAGTGCATTCAAAGTTAGCAGTTGTTTCAGATCATTTTGTTTACTTTGACAAGTCTGTGTTTCATATGCTATGACAATTTAAGAATTAATACATTGGCCTTGTTTTCCTTTTGCCTTCATTTCATCTTGCCTTTTAGGGAGGCATTCAAATTCAGGTGGTACTTGCTCAAGTAGTATGTTGTTAAAAGTTCAGGTTTAAGGTCATTGTTTAAGTTTAAACTTTGCCACTAATTATTTATTTTTAATTCTTTTGTGTTGATTGTAGATTCATTTTTTTGTATTTTATTGAACTCACACAACAGTCCATACAATTAGGTAAATTTTTACAAAAATAGGATAGAAAAAATTGTACATTAATTTTGTGATTCAGTATGTATTTACTTCATGATTTATGTATTAATTTCATAATTAAATGTTCTAATGTTAGATGTGATCAATTGCGATTAATTACATACATTTATTCAATTAATTTTCTTAATCTATTCCCAGCCCTTGTGTGTGGGTGTTGTGTGTGTGTATATGTATGTATGTGTTATGTATATGTTATAGTAAGTATAACTGTTCAATTTTATTTTACCTGTGGTCGGTTGTGTAAGCATCATACACATGAAAAAGAAAAGGTTAAAGCCTCTATTGCCTCCCTATCAGGTATTACCTTCATTGACAGTTTTAACTCCTGATGTACGTAGGTTTAGGCCTGCTCAATCCAAAGGCAGACCAAAAACTAATTTTCACTGTGCATTTACTGTGGTTTATATGCACATGGCTTTAGATCAGGAAACATTTTAGCTTATTTTGCTATAAAAAGTATCAACCTTTTTGCAACTGTTGCAGAATGTAATCGTTTTATGTCTCATTTCTGTTCCAGAGAAAAGACTACACTGCTTTGACAAAGTTTTTACCGCCAAAGCATGAGTATGTTCTGGCTGTGAGAATGACTCCGGTACAGTGCAAACTATATCGATACTACTTGGAACACTTCACAGGTAAAAGATAAGTGTTTATGATTTTTATTAATATTTAATAAATTTAATATAATATAGATATTTACTTATTGCTAATTTGTGGCCATCTTTTGTGCTTTGTATGTGGTTATCACTTCTGTCTCTTTTGTTGTTTGAGGCAGTGTGGCGTAGTCGTTAGCATGGCTGCCTCATAGTTCAGGTCACATTTTTGGCCACAATAACTAGGGCTGTGGAGTCGGAGACAATTTTGGGTAACTGGGGTCAGAGTCGGCAAAAATGTACAGACTCCGACTCCTAATAAATTTCATTGTAAAGAAAAAAAAAAATACAGCAAGTTCTAATGTCCCATTTCACAAACGATAGTCATAATTAAGTACTTCTCTAATGTAAGAATAAAGCCCAGTGCATAGTTGTGCTACTACTAGTGTGAAGTTCAGCTGAGCTATTATACAACCTGACATTCACATATTGAATGGTACATTACAAAAAGTGTTCTTATTTTATTTCAGATATACAGTTGTGTTTAACAAGTTGATATGAGTGTAAACAAGTGTAATGATATAATGGAGGTATGTGCTATGGTTTGATGTCTGTTCAGGGGTTCTTGTCTTTTGTTTAAACTGGCCAATACAGTAGAGAGTCAGCTTCCTAGCCAGTAGTTCTGTGGTTAAATGACGTGTATGTTGCCTTCCTTCAATCAACATGGAAAATACATTAGCATATTAAATACAGAGGAGTCGGAGTAACATTGGACACCATCGGAAGATGTTGAGAGGTTTACTTACCTTGGCAGTGATTTTCATGTCTCTGGTGACTCTTCCTATGAAGTCACTAGATGGATTGGGAGAGCATGGGGGGGTCATGAGGTCACTGGATAGGGGTGTGTGGCGCTCCCGATATCTTTGTAAAAGGACGAAGGTCCAAGTCTTTAGAGTCCTGATGCTTCCTTTTTTGCTATATGGTTGTGAGACATGGATGCTATCTAGTGACCTGAGACGAAGACTGGACTCCATTGTTACTGTGTCTCTCCGGAAAATCTTTGGGTACCGTTGGTTTGACTTTGTGTCTATTGAGCGGTTGCTCATGGAGTCCCGAATGAGGCACATTACCTGCATTGTGAGGGAGCATCAGTTACGGCACTACGGCCGTGTGGCGCGTTTCCCAGAGGGTGATCCAGCTCGTAAGATCCTCATTGTTGGGGACCCAAGTGGCTGACCAGGCCAAGGGGTCGCCCACTTAACACCTGGCTGCGGCAGATAGAGGGTCATTTCCGGAGGGTGGGATTGAACAATGTGTCTGCCTGGGGGGTTGCCAACCGGGATCCCGAGTTGTTTTTGTTGTGTAGTGGGTGCGGCAACACACTGTACCAGTACATGCTCCCCAACTTGACTTGGCGTCGGAGTCGGAAGTACCAGAAACTAAGGAGTCGGATTCGAAGGATTAATCTACTAACTCCACAGCCCTGACAATAACCGATCCAACATAGTTGGCAGACACTTCTCTAGGCTTTATGGAAATTTAAAAATTACACCATTCCCCTTTGCAATCACCATTGAACCACTTGCTTTTTGCTTTTGAAATGTATCAGAGATGAAGGGAATTCTACATTGGACAAAGTTGGGTTTGGTCCAAACATATATGTATGGATCAAAGTACTGTATACCAGTCCAGAATGTTCAGTTTGTATTAATGACATTATTTCAGACTACTTGTGAATTTCCCCTTGGGATTAATAAAGTATCTATCTATCTATCTATCTATCTATCTATCTATCTATCTATCTATCTATCTATCTATCTATCTATCTATCTATCTATCTATCTATCTATCTATCTATCTATCTATCTATCTATCTATCTATCTATCTATCTATCTATCTATCTATCTATCTATCTATCTATCTATCTATCTATCTATCTATCTATCTATCTATCTATCTATCTATCACTAGACAAATATGCCCCCTGTCACCATTGCTATTTGCAATTGCTATTGAGCCATTGGCAGTTCACTTTTGAAATGCTTCTGAGATAAAGGGGATTATCAGGGAAGGACTTGAACAGAAAATATCAATTATATGCACATGATATAATACTGGATACATCTGACCAACAAAATTCAATGCCAGAAGAAATCCCAAAAGCCTTTCACATAGAAGCACCTGTGTTGTCCAGCCTTTCTAGTCTCTAGAAAAATAATCTTTCTGTCTGTGTCCACCACGGATGAACCATGTTAAATGCTGATAAATGCACTGATGAAAGCTGTTGTACTTACAGTGCTGGCAATATGGCAAAACGTCAACATAAATCAATCACAACACAAATATGCAAAATCACAGTCGGGTCCTCCTGGGAAACTCTTGATAAAAGTCCCCGGAGATGAATGTAGCAGTTAGCTGAGGTCCTGTCAGTTCTCTAGCTGTTGTCTTCTTCAGGTGTTGTTGGAGCCTATAGAAGTTTAGAGGGTGAAAGGTCACAGGTGGTTTCATTTCAAAAGTCCCATAGTTGAGCAGGACAGGTGCTGTGGTGTTTAAAAAAATGTTAGACTCATTTTAACAGAGTTTTTTGTTTGTGTCTTGGGTTGAGTCCTCTACTCACTTATTAAAGTCTTCCATCAGGTGTTGGCAACAATGTCGATGGAGGCAGAGGCAGGGCAGGAGCTAAATTATTCCAAGATTTCCAAATGTTAAGCAGAATATGGACACATCCTTGGTGCCTGCAGCTCGACTATATAAGCAAGGAAAATAAGGTAAAGTATGTTTGCAATTATTTTTCTAAAAATTTGTTAAATTGTACCCAAGATTTTGCAAAATCCAGTGTTGAACTTTGGACCTGGGAAGCCTTAACTATATTAAATTTAGTTCCAGCTTCTTGCCATTAAAACTTTGACATATTAAATAAAACTTTTCATTACACTAGTCTCATAGATCTGTTGTTGCTCGTTTGAATGTTGTGCTTCAGTTTTAATATTGCAGTCAAATAGATGTACAAGTTAGGTTAGTGGGTGCTGTGTGTGTGTGCATTCGCGCCCGGCTATATGCAAATCCCAAGACCCTAAATTTAATGTCACAAGTTGATGTTTGTAAACTCTTATGAGATCTAACAGAGCCCCTGCATACATACTGCTTCTGAAAAATAATGTATTACCCATTTTCTTATGTATTTTTACTTTGTTGCTTTGTACATGTTTAACATTAAAAATTACAAAATAATTGTGCCCAAATATAATTATTATTATTTATTTTTTTTTACAATTCTCAAATTGAATATGAAAATATATAAAAAGATTAAATTACTACAGGTGAATGTTCGATTACAGTTTAGGGTCACATACTTTAAAAGTTTATGTATTGCATCTGTTTTGAGAAAATTTTCAGATAATATCTCTATAATGTGACAGTTTTACACTAACTGTGAACTGATTAAAATGGATTTTGGTGCTTTTAGTGCAGATTTTGTGAAGGTGCTTAAAGTGCAGATTAAGCTACTGCTATAAAAAGATGGTAATTTTCTGTGTTTTGAGGGTGCAGTTTTAATGAATGGCTAATAAACAAGCATTTTTCCCAATGTAATACCTGCTCCGATTCTTTGGCATTTGTTTAAAATGAAATTGCTTGTATATTTGACTTTCTGCTGTCATTTTATTTGGCAACATTTTGCTAATTATTTAGCATCAATTTTGGTATATAAGGATCTTTAATTATTCTGACTACCTTCCAGCATACATCAGTGGTTAAAAAAATAAAATGATACATTCTTTTCTATTAAACTGAATTACCTGCTCACAGAAAGTATTGAAGAGCTTTGGCTAAAATCACTTGTGATTCTTGCATGTTATACAGAACACAAAATTCATAGCTAGTGCCTATAATTGTTGATTTTGATAATCTGGAACTTTTTGATAAAATAGTGGAGGACAGAAACATTGAGTTATTTTTATCTAAACATGTTTTTGTTTTTAGTGTAATTGGAACATTAGAACAATCTAGATGAGAACAGGCCTTTCAGTCCAGCAAAACTCGTCAGTCCTATTCACTTAATTCTTCCAAAATAATATTAATATATATATTATATATTAATATATATAATATAAGTCTAAAGTAGTTTTGAAAATCCATAAAGTCCTACTTTCCACCGCACTACTTGGTAGCTTATTTCATATGTCTGTGGTTCTTTGTGTAAATTATCGTTTGTGCAAAATTTACCTTTTCCAATTTTCCAACTGTGTCCCTGTGTTCTTGTTGAACTTGTTTTAAAGTAAAAGTCTCAGTCCACTGTACTAATTCCCTTCATAATTTTAAACACTTGAATCATGCCTCCTCTTAATTTTCTTTTGCTTAAACTGAAAAGGCTCAGCTCTTTTAATCTTTCCTCATAATTCTTCCCCTTTAGCTTAGTTGCTCTTCTTTTTCCAGCGTTACTCCGTTCTTTTTGTAGCCTGGAGACCAAAACTGTACACAGTAGTCCAGGTTAGGCCTAACCAATGCATTGTGGAGATTGAGCATAACCTCCTGCTCCGCCCCCTGCTCGCTTCGCTCGCCAACCCCTGGTGTTGGGTAACCCGAAATACATTGATGTATGTATGAGATATATTGGAGTGTAAAGGTGTAGATGACGAACAAAGGAATATTTCTTTATACACAACATTTGTAGTAAAGATGGTGTGTTTTCCTTGGTATGGAGTATCTATAACTTTAACTTTAATGTCAGATGAATGCCGAACTCTTGAGAAGGCTATATAAAGTTGTCCATGTCCAAATACAGGCTCAGAGAGAGGTATATGCCAACTCTGTCCATGGTTTGTCCTTGGGATTTGTTGATTGTCATGGCAAATGCAGGTTTAATGGGAAATTGGCGTCGTTTAAGCGTAAAAGGTAATTCCAGGTCAGAACTTGTAAGGTCAACTCTAGGAATCAAAAGAGTATTGTTAGAATGTGATCCTGTAAGTACTTTTGCTTCAATAACATTGTCTGTCATGGTCTTGATGACTAAACGTGTACCGTTGCATAAACCTTGTTTAGTATTAAGGTTTCTTAATAGCATGACTATTGTCCCGATTTTAAGGTTAAGATTGTGTTGTGGTAATCCAGCTGGGTTAATAGTGTTTAAATATTCTAAGGGGAAATTAAGATGCTCATTCTCGTATTCAGAATCAACATTGTCAGCACTTAGAAAGAGGAGGCTTTCTCCAGGAATTAACGCAATTACCTGGTTATTTATGCGATCAACGTCAATATTCTTTGGACATAATATAGCCCGTTGTGTTAATAGTGGTATCTGGTCTAACGTGATTGCTGTTCCAAACACCTTTGTCACTAAGTCATCGCAGATAAAGGCTTGAGGGATCTGAATAATATGTGGGTGAAGTCCATATGTATTGGTAAGATTTCCATCTCCTAGTTGCAATAACCAGTTGGTATATTCTGGATCTGGACATCGCATGTTTTGTACCAAATGTATTGTCTCAAAGTAATGCCAATTGTCTGCGTATTTCAAACTGGACTGAACAATAGCTGAACGCATGGCATGTGGAACAATAGCTAAGCACTGTCGAAAATCTCCTCCTAATAACAGTACTTTTCCTCCAAATGGAATATTATTATTCATTAACGTTTGTCGGCGCCTACGTTTATTTTTTTTATCCATGCGGGCTCGTTTTTGTATCTCCGTTAGTTGAGCTGGATCGTTTTGGAGCCGTGACCATGACTCCATTACTTATCCGTTGTCTACCGTTAGTAATATGGATAATTGCACTTACTGTTAATACTGAGCGTTTTCTGTGGTTGTACTGTTAATAATGCATCACTGTAATGTGTGTACGTTTAATACGGAGAGTTCGTTTATTCTTATTACCTGGACCATGCTGTGTAGTGTGGACGTTTAGTTCAGAAGCGCGTTGTAGGCGCGTGCACCTTCCGTACTTTCTCGCGCCTTCCATACTGTCTTTGTGGACCTTTGCGGACTACGTAGTGTCTTCCGTTTGACTCTGGGGTGCAGTGCAGAATCCTCTTTTCTTTGTGGCTGTGTCGTTAGTCATGAGCTATGGGCGCGTTGTTGCTTTATGTCTTATTTACGTTAGTTGAGCTCTTTCATTTTTGAGCCGTGACTCCTTCGTCCGCGGTGGATCAGACTTTGCTTGCGGTTTATGAGACGCGCGCTGTAGGCGCCTGCGCACTATGTCTCCTGGGTCCATCGCTGTGTACCTGCGTCCGTGCCTTCCGGTTTACCATTCTTGGTTAGTAATATGGATATTGTGAATACTGAGTGCATGTTCATTCATTTTGTGCTATAGAGTGATGCTTCTGTAAATATCAGCTGTCCTAGCATTTGTATAATTTGTATAGGAGATCTGATTTGTTATCAAGAGTATCTGTCAGATGAAAAAAAGAAAATACACAAAATATACATGTTGAGGTCATATCTCTTAAGTTTAATTAATCCGTTATTGAAGTCTCACAGAATGTTTCCTTTCACTTAAAATAGATGTGTTTGCAGTATTAGTCAATGCCTTTCATTGAGCCATTTTCTAATTTCAAATGGCACACAATCTTGCCATCATAAATGGAGAGGTGAGTTGGGAACAATACAAAGAAATACCAGATAATTCATGTGCCCCTTTGCTTGTAACCTGAACCTGAGACAGCAGTCTGTTTCATTCCTGACAATAATCCAAACTATTGGCTTTAGCCCTGGCTGATCAAATCATTACCAATTTACAAAAGCAGAGTAAATTAACTTTGTTAGTGTTACCTTTTTTCCCAAAAAAACATGAACAAATGATTGCATTTTTTGGCATGAAAAATGACATTTTTATTAAACCTCATCTTTCTACTGTAAAACATGCAAACACAAAATCAGAAGTGTAAAAAGTATAATAACGATACAAATAATAATAATGTTGAATTAATTATGAAATGAATAATGATAATGCCAATACCATATCTACTGTCAAAACATGCAAAACACTAAAAAACACAAAGTCGGAAGTGTAAAAAATATAATGATTCAAATAATAGTAATAATAATAATCAAACCGAGATAGTGCTGGTTTATTTGAAGCAGGGTCAACAGAAGCCTGAACACAAGCATCAATTTTGGATTCATCAAAATTGATTTCAACAACATTTTTTATTTAGCACATTTTCATACAAACAATGTAGCTCAAAATGCTTTTTACACGATGAAGAAAAAGAAAAAAGACAAAATAAATAAAAATGAAAATTAGGGAACAATAATTAACATAGAATAAAAGGAAGGGTCGATGGCCAGGGTGGACAGAAAAAAACAATAAAAAACTCATTCACTTTGTCAGCACTGCTAAAGAGTAGCTTCTCAAAATCACTGCATTTATAACTATCAAGAGTGTGCAACAGGATTGGCTCCAGCAGACCCCTGTGACCCTGTGTTCAGATTCAGCGGGTTGGAAAATGGATGGATGGAAGAGTGTGCAACACCTCGGTTGCTGAAATGTTTCTCACCAGGTGCTGTTATTCAATTACAGAGACGTGCCGGTACTATTGCCAAGGTAACACTCAAGCCTGACACTTGGGTCAGACACACTACCACAGCTGCCTGAGTAATGCTCAGCACTAACACTTTTATAGCCCAAGTGTGATTCGGCTCTAACACTTGCCTGTGTGAGCCTCTATACTAGCGCTTTTAGCACTATTTTTGCAGCCTGAGTAACACTCTGTTATAATACTAAGGAGGTGAAGAAAATCACATAAAAATTGCTCACCACAGTATCTTCCTGTTTAACCAGAATGCACCAAAATGCTTTTATGGAATATCTCTGTAAGTAGCTCCATACTTACTGCATGTTGAGAATACAAATTATATTACATCATGTAAGACATTATAAATGCTTTGAAATAAATTATTACTACTGTTAAAACAAATTTCCCTCTGGGATAATAAGAGTGTACTTATAGTACCCTGCTATTTATACTGCTGCTGCTTTGCCATTGAGTCAGTTTGCATCATGTTTATACACAGGTGAACAGCATTTTATTTGAAATGGTATGCCAGCTTATTTCTTTTTTTTTTTTTTTTTTTTTTTAAACTTTCAGTGCTCTTCATTCAGTTCCTTCTGAAAAGCTGACATAATGACTCAAAATCTCATACTTTCTTGTGAAGTCTACTGTATCAGTAGAAAAACAATGGAGGGAGAAGAAACAGAAGTGGCAATGCCTTTCTGGTCTGTGGTCTAGGCCAGTGGTATTCTTAATTGGTGACCAGTTTTTGCTGCTAATTAATTCCTTTTCCTTTTGTTTTAATTGGCTTGTTTTTTAAGATTTGTTCCCCGGATCGTTCCTCTGATTGTTCCTCTAAAATGTTTCCATGGCTGGTCACTATTCTCATTGTGCAATAGCATACATTTCCAAAATTGTTGATTTTCTCCTTTCTAAGAGCAGCGTTAAAATGTTTTGGGGATCTGAGCAGATCAACATTCCTGAGACCTTCATCTTTACTTTATTTTCAGATATTTAATGGTGGACACAGTTTGATGGTCATGTTTCGGCTCATTTTGCATTTCATTATTATTTGGCTGCTAGTTAAGGGGTCAGTCTTCAAGAGCAAGTCAATTAAAATTAATTCAATAGATGTTAATTAGCAGCAAACCGGTCACTAATTAAGAAAAGGGTTAGAATGAAAACCTGCCGCCCTTCAGGACCAGAGTTTGAGAGCACTGGTCTAGGCTAAGAAAACAACCCATAAACCTCTGTTACCTAGCATTTTCCTCACCAAAATGAGATCAATTACTTATCAGATGAACGAGTTGGAAATACACATTGCTGCAAATGGTTTTGTCCGGAATTGTGGTGTGATGACTACCCACTTCGTCTGCAAAACCCCAATGTTGCAATACAACTTCCGGACTGCACAGTCTACCGGCAGGACAGGAACAAAAACTTGGGTAAGAACAGGGAGTGGTTTATGCATACAGTATATGTGCACAATGACTGGTGTATTAACAGCAGAGTTATAGACGGACATCGTTCGCCTGACTTAGAAGTTCTGTTTATCATTTGCAGACCATTCATTTTAACAAGAGAAATAACTGGGATAATTGTGACTGCTGTTTATATTCCACTGGAAGCATTAGTACGGCTCTAAACATCCTTTATACTAAAGTAAACAAACAGCAGCAGACTTATCCCAATTGGGTACATATCATTGCTGGTGACTTTAGTCAAGCATGTTTAAAGACTGCACTTACTAATTTAATCCAATATGAGAAGTGCTTTGGCAGAGGGGAAAATACAGTTGACCATGTGTATTCAAATATAAAACACTAGCCATGTGCGCCCAACTACGTTGCGCGTGTTAAAGTTGTCTGTAAAGGGCACCCTGTTTAAACACGGTTGCCAGTCGTGAACTGGGCCCTTCGTCGCACAGCATTATGATTTTTTATAAGGGAAACAAAATTACAAAAGAAAACCGTTGGACATTGATTCGATAGGAAAGGCCTACTCAGAATCACTGTCCGAATAGTAATTATGTGGTGGTGTAGGAGCATTTCTGCTTCTCTCCGTTCACAGTCCGTCTCGTTTTCACGACGCTGTTGCTTCCTCTCACGATCTCTTCTCAACCTTTCTCCAATCTCACAGGTTGCTTTGTGGCAATCCAAAGAGTAAGGCAATATACACGGAGCAATGGTTATAAAAGGGGGACACATAGGTATCCAGGCTCTTTAAAGCATAAATAGGGATCACTTCACTGATATGTGAGCAAGCCACGGTACAACTGTGAGACGCGCAGCACTCGCCGGCTACGACGTAACAATAATAATTTCCGGAACGTGCTGTTACGTTGTCATTCATTTTACCCACTGTCTTTCTTTCACTCATATGTTACGTAGGCATGTACCTTTTATCTTCGGCAATCTCATTCTCTCACCAGGCCTCAGGAGCTAACCAGCGTAACACTGTTCACCACCCCTTTCGTTATTCCGGCACATTGTTGACATCCGTGAGTAACAACAACGTACTACACTGGAAGGTGGTCTACGCATGCGTGGAATTCGTGGACAAAGAAAGATCAAGATCCAAATGAAGATTATATATAATAAAGATTAGTTAATTTAAAGCACAACAATTTGTTTAGTTTGAATGTCTGTGTTTTGAGGTGTAACTGGAGTACTACAGTCTTCAGTAGTATAAGCCTGGAGGAGATTCTTAATGCAATGCCTATGTTTTGGCTGTCTCTCTACTGCCATCTAGTGCTTCTTCTTCTAATTCATTCGCGGACAAACAAAGATCAAGATCGAAATGAAGATTATATATAGAGATATGCTTCTAAAACCACACCTCTCCCTCATTTAGGTCAGTTGGATCATCTTTCATTTCTCCTCATTCTAGCATGGCATGCATAACCCTCGGGAGAAGTAGAAAACCAGTAACAAACACAATAAATACTTGGCCTAGGATGCTCTTTCAAAGCTTCAGGATTGTTTTGCACAGACAGATTGGTGTGTTTTTGAACAAGATTTAAGGGGAATATACAGAAAGTTTTATTCTACATCTAGAGCTGTGCTGATATTGTCACTGTCTCAAACAGGTGTTCCAAATCAGAAACCCTGGATGACAAAAGAGGTACAGAGACTCCTAAAATAAATGCCACACCTCCTTCAGGTCAGCTGACAGTGTGTTATACAGTACAGCCAGAGCTGACTTGAGGAGAGGTATCAAAGAAGCCAAATTTGCCTATTAGAGGAAAATACAAGTCACCTGACAGAGGACAACACATGGCGGTTGTGGCAAGGAATTCAATATATTAAAAACTACAAGGGCAGCAACTGGTCTGTCATCTCAAATGCCTTGCTGGCAGAGGAATTGAACCATTACTTTGGCAGGTTTGAGGAGAGGAGGTCCAACATGATCACACTGACAACACCAGAACCTAGCACCCACACACTCACTCTGTAAGAACATGAGGTGAAGTGCTGAGGGCAATGAACCCAAGGAAGGCCACTGGCCTTGATAGAGTACCTGGGAAGATACTCAAAGCATGTGCTGACCAGCGTGTTGGGTTCTTCACAAAGATTTTTAACCTTTCTCTGGTATCAACCCACCCTGTGTGAAATCGTCAATCATCATCCCTGTCTAGGGATGGGAATTGATAAGATTTTCACGATTCCGATTCCATTTTCGATTCTGTTTAACAATTCGATTCTTTATCGATTCTCCTATCGATTCTTATTTTTAAAAAAGGAGAACACACAGGTCTCTTAGCTTAGAACTTTGTTTTATATCTTATCTTTGAACAAGATAACCTTACAAACCCAACAGTGAGATCTTAAGAGATCCACAGCCTACGGCTCCTCGATGGGGTGCCACGGGGTCCCCAGAAAAAAATTTGTAAATGTAAAATAATAATAAAATAAATATTCTACTATAGCAATAACAAAGTATAACATAAATTATTCTGTGGCAATTACACAAGAATGTCCAGTAACATTTACACTCTCCTTTTTAAAAGTATATATGAGCTGAGCACTCAAAAATAAAACTACATCAGCCAGCAACAAATACAATCAACTCAAGTCCAATGGAACTGTGCACTGTGCAATTCTGCAACCATCAACTATTTTGACAGCTACATCCATGTTGGCCGCATTATCAACAGTGGCTGCCACAACCTTGTCTTTGATACCATACTCCTCCAAGATCTCATCAATCTCCTCTGCTACAGCTGTCCCTGTCTGTGCCTGGTACACTGGTTTGGTTTTGAGGACTTTTTCTTGTGCCTGGCCATTCCTGACATAATGCAGCGTTACTGTGAGGTAATGATCTTGACTAAAACTTGTCCATCCATCTGCAGTGACGGCTGCCTTCAACACGTTTCAGCTCAGAAATGGAAACGGATGAAACATCTGGTAAGAGGAGAACATGCAACTTTGACATTCCCTGACTTAGCCTACAATTAAACACACCCCGAAAATCGGGGGCATCTACTGTGGCAAATGGGTGCAAGCCTTTTACCACAAACTTAGTCACTGCTCGGTGACATTCGTCTATCCTGGCCTGTGTCATTTTACTTTTCCCCGCCTCTGTGAAAGGAGAAGCTACCGGTAGACTGCAGCAAGAACTGCCAGCATCTGAGACAGCCAGACTCTGTCTGTCTCTCTCGTCATGGTCATCTAAATGCAATGCACAGTAATAGCAGATTTTGCAATAAGGCAAATCGCGCTAACATAATATGCAATGTTAGTTGATTAGTTACCTGTCGTATTAACGGGAGAGGACGTGCAAACGTTACCGCTGCTGCTCGGTTGAGATTCACTAGTCCGGAGCGGATCAAAAACACGACATTCATTTAAGGTTATCGCGTGTTTTGTGAGCAAATGCTTTTGCATATTCGTAGTGTTTCCTCCCTTTGATGAAATATCTACTTTGCAAGTATTGCAAGTTGCCCTGTTGTCATCCTTTCTCGTAAAGTTTAACCAAACTTTTGAGCATTTGTGCCGCTTAGGCACCCCATGTTTCCTGCTGGGTAAATGATGCTATGCAACGTGGTGACGTCATTCGAGGCGACTGGAATCGATAGGGGAATCGTTTGCAAAAATGGCAAACAATTCCAAGGAATTGAAACAGTGGGAACCGGTTCTCAACAAGAACCGGTTTTCGATTCCCATCCCTATCCCTGTCCCCAAAAATATAGCCACTGTTTGAGCGCTTTGAGTAGTGAGAAAAGCGCTATATAAATGCAAAGAAAGAAAGAAAGAAAAGAAAGAAAGCTTAGATGATTAAAGACGAGTTGCTGTTACGTCAGTAATAACAAAGTGCATCTAGTGATTGGTTTTACAGCACATTAAATTCTGCCTCCCACCCACTTTCAACCAGCATCAGTCTGCTTACAGATCAAACAGGTCCACAGAAGATGCCATTGCTACTGTTCTACGTACTGCGCTGAGTCATGTAGACCAAAAGGGGAGTTATGTAAGGCTGCTCTTCATAGAATACAATTCAGCATATAATATAATGATCCCTAACATATTGGGAAGCAAGTTGACAGTCTTTGGCCTGTTTTCGCCAGTACAATGCAAGTCCTGTTGGATGTTGGACATTTTAGATGGTTTGGAGGAGCCAGTTGTCTATGAGGGCTACATCTGCAAGAGATGCCAGCTGATCCAGCATCTCGAGCTCAGGGTCACTGAACTGGAAAATTGGCGAACCTGGCCCAGGTGTCCTTTAGAGCAGGGGTAGGCAACGTCGGTCCTGGAGTGCCACAGTATGTGCAGGTTTTTGTTCCAACCCAGTTCCTTAACGAGAACTCAATTATTGCTGATGAAGCACATATTGCTTAAGTGACATTTTAATGCTTCATTTTAGTGGTCTCGCTTGTTAAGGTTCTCCAACCTTAATTGCTTATTTCAATCTTAAACTGCTGCATTCAGTGTTTTAATTGCTCCTTATTAGCAATAAGATGTAAAAGACAAAGCAGCCAGCAGTTCTCCAGCTAGCTTTTTTCCAATTACATCTGTGTGTGTTCATCATGCACAGTTTGATTTAATAAAACACTTAATAGAAAAATGTGACAGACTGAAAATGATCTGTTTTAGGCTTCAAATCATTTGGATGATATCCTTAGAAAGGAAAAAAATCTACGATATAAAAGCCTTACATTGCACAGACTAACAAGCCATACAATTAAATAAGGTCTGAGATTGGCAATGATTGGTTTCTAATTAAGCAATTGGGTTGAATGAAAACCTGTAGCCACTGCGGCTCACCAGGACCGACATTGCCTACCCGTTTTACATCTTATTGCTAATAAGGAGCAATTAAAACACTGAATGCAGCAGTTTAAGATTGAAATAAGCAATTAAGGTTGGAGAACCTTAACAAGCGAGACCACTAAAATGAAGCATTAAAATGTCACTTAAGCAATATGTGCTTCATCAGCAATAATTGAGTTCTCGTTAAGGAACTGGGTTGGAACAAAAACCTGCACATACTGTGGCACTCCAGGACCGACGTTGCCTACCCCTGCTTTAGAGAGAGAGTGCACACCCCCAAGGTGGCTCAGGAGGAGATTCTAGACCAGACAGGTATAAATAAGTGGGTCATAGTCACAAGGGGGATTGAAGCACAGGTTTGCTCCAGAGACAAATAGTCTCGCACGGTGTGTTGCCTTCCGGGTGCACAGGTGGGGGAATTCCATGGAAGGGCGGATAGGCTCTTGACCAGAGCAGGGGTGGATCCAGTTGTCATTGTCCATGTTGGAACAAATGACATACATAAGGGTAGCCTGTCAGTTCAGCGATCCAAATTCAAAGAGTTAGGTACCAGGCTGAGGAGCAAAATTGACAAGGTAGTCTTCTCTGAAGTTCTGCCTGTGCCACACGCCAGTCCAGGTAAGATTGAGGAGATTAGAAGGCTTAAAACGTGACTGAAATCTTACAGGGTAGAAGGGTATATATAGGTTTACAGGGCATTGGGACTCCTTTTGGAACATATGGGACCTGTTCTGCTGTAATGGTTTACATCTAAACTGGAGGGGCACCAACATATTGGGGAGATGTATGAGTAGGCTATTCGAGGATTGTTTAAACTAGGGAATGGGGGAGCAGGGAGTTTAAGACAGACCAAGTTTTGATCTATGCATGGAGGAACAAACATCCATCCATTTTCCAACCCGCTGAATCCGAACACAGGGTCACGGGGGTCTGCTGGAGCCAATCCCAGCCAACACAGGGCACAAGGCAGGAACCAATCCCAGGCAGGGTGCCAACCCACCACGGGACACACACAAACACCAAGCACACACTAGGGACAATTTAGAATCACCAATCCACCTAACCTGCATGTCTTTGGACTATGGGAGGAAACCGGAGTGCCCAGAGGAAACCCACGCAGACACGAGGAGAACATGCAAATTCCATGCAGGGAGGACCCGGGAAGCGAACCCAGGTCTCCTAACTGCGAGGCAGCAGCGCTACCACTGCACCACCGTGCCACCCAAGGAACAAACAACGGTGTAGAAATAAAAATGCATAGTAATGTAAATTCTAAGCCAACATGTAAATGTAGAAGGAATAACACATTAACACTAGAATTACCAGAGCCTACGAAAAAACTCGTAAATCCGTCCCACCTTAAATCGCGTCTTAAAGCCGTTTGCACATCTCCGCCAGAGTCTTTTGTCATCTAAATGTGCTGATAAACACAAGCTACTAGCAGCCAGCTATTCCATCCCCCCACTGACTTAGAATGAACTCCTAGCTCATGCCTTGCCTTGATTTGATTATTTGGGATTGAAGTGGAGTTTTACAGTGGAAATAATTCGAGCGTTATTTGGAATACACGCATTTCATGTGTGTTCCATTTCTACAGTATAGTAGTAGTCTGTGCAAACACATTTTTAAAACAGAAACGTTTTTCATATTCTAATAGTAAATGACAAAATGTAGGCATAAACTATATAACGTATGAAGCCTGAAGTCCATATATCAAAGAAACACTTTCACAAAAGGTACAAATAAGAGAACACGTGCGCTTTTCTTCAAAAGTATAACTGCACAAAAAAAAAAAGCCGCGTTAGCATGCCACATTGACACTCTTACTACAACTGCCGCGGTGGCGTAATGGTATCAGCTCCTGACTGGGGATCAGAGGGTGGCGAGTTCGATCCCGCACGGCTCCACTTCGAGAAATGATCTGCTCTTATTCTTACAATTTTAGAATAACAACATAAATTTCATTTCAGTCTGTAACAGCCGGTGTAACTTATCATACTGGTAAAGGTTAGCCTTTTTTTTTTTTTTTTTGTTTAATTCACTTTTCATTCTCGCAGTCGATGCATACTAACGCCCCCCCCCCCCCCCCCCCCCCCCCCCCCCCAAAAGGGTTCTGACACATAAACGCTGGCGAAGCTGCCTTCCTTCGTATCTCACCGTCACTTGATTTTCTTTTTATTCAGTGTTATTGAGTGTTCCTGCCAGTCCCCACATGTTGCTGTATGCTGTTTCTTTTGTACTCCAGGACATGCAGAGGAGAGAATGATTTCACATTATTTATGCTGTTTTCACATAAAGACTGCAGTATACTCGTGACTGCATTCTCGTACCAATGCACTTTTTCCATCACCTTTTCCTGTAAGAAGCAATGTACTCACTTCTCTCTATGCTGTGGTTTCTATTACACACCTGAAAGAGACTGCCTTCTTCGTATCTCACATAAAATTTTCACACCTGATCTGACGCTGTTCGTTTTCAAATAATATTGCATTAGTGCGATGAAGTTTTCACATATATCGTCTCTTTGTGAAATCATTCTCTCCTCTGCATGTCCTGGAGTACAAAAGAAACAGCATACAGCAACATGCGGGGACTGGCAGGAACACTCAATAACACTGAATAAAAAGAAAATCAAGTGACGGTGAGATACGAAGGAAGGCAGCTTCGCCAGCGTTTATGTGTCAGAACCCTTTTTTTGGGGGGCGTTAGTATGCATCGACTGCGAGAATGAAAAGTGAATTAAACAAAAAAAAAAAAAAAGCTAACCGTTACCAGTATGATAAGTTACACCGGCTGTTACAGACTGAAATGAAATTTATGTTGTTATTCTAAAATTGTAAGAATAAGAGCAGGTCATTTCTCGAAGTGGAGCCGTGCGGGATCAAACTCGCCACCCTCTGATCCCCAGTCAGGAGCTGATACCATTACGCCACCGCGGCAGTTGTAGTAAGAGTGTCAATGTGGCATGCTAACGCGGCTTTTTTTTTTTTGTGCAGTTATACTTTTGAAGAAAAGCGCACGTGTTCTCTTATTTGTACCTTTTGTGAAAGTGTTTCTTTGATATATGGACTTCAGGCTTCATACGTTATATAGTTTATGCCTACATTTTGTCATTTACTATTAGAATATGAAAAACGTTTCTGTTTTAAAAATGTGTTTGCACAGACTACTACTATACTGTAGAAACGGAACACACATGAAATGCGTGTATTCCAAATAACGCTCGAATTATTTCCACTGTAAAACTCCACTTCAATCCCAAATAATCAAATCAAGGCAAGGCATGAGCTAGGAGTTCATTCTAAGTCGGTGGGGGGATGGAATAGCTGGCTGCTAGTAGCTTGTGTTTATCAGCACATTTAGATGACAAAAGACTCTGGCGGAGATGTGCAAACGGCTTTAAGACGCGATTTAAGGTGGGACGGATTTACGAGTTTTTTCGTAGGCTCTGGTAATTCTAGTGTTAAAAATAGCTCGCCTTAATGCTAGAAGTATCAAAAATAATGTAAGTGAGTTGGAGCTGTATGTAGCAGAGCATAATTATGATATTATAGCAATAACGGAAACCTGCCTAAATAACAAAGATGGGGATGAGCGTAACATAGAGGGATGCACATTTTTTAGGAAGGATAGACAGAACAGAAAAGGAGGTGGGGTTGCAGTTTATGTCAAACAGGATTTAAATGCAAGTCCTCTTCAGTTGGACGAAGAGCCCTATCTTAGTGAGTACATGTGGCTTTGCCTGGAAAATATTAGGGAAAGAGGTCTTATTTTAGGAGTGTTTTAAAGACCATGCAATTCAGACAGTAATTTCAACACACATCTTTTTAGTAATATCAAAAAGGCACATTTACAGGGAGCTATTATAGTCTTGGGGGACTTTAATTATCCAAATATTAACTGGGATAACCTTGCAGACAAGTGACCCTAATATAATACAATTCTCAGTGTTTTGTAAGAGTGTAGATACAAAGACTAAAATTGTTAAGTTAAACTCTGGTAGGGCAGATTTTGACCAGATGTAACAAAAGTCTAATTAGGATACACTGGGATAAGCTTTTAAGTGTGGTTACAGTTGAAGAGCAGTGGAACAGGTTTAAAAATGTTTTACATGTAATGCAGGACAGATACATACCTAAATTTGGAATTACAGTAGAGTCTCGCTTATCTGACATAAACGGGCCGGCAGAACATCGGATAAGCGAAAATGTCGGATAATGGGAGGTGTTAAGAAAAAGCCTATTAAACGTTAAACTATGTTATAATTTTACACATTACGAGCCTAATACAGTGGAACCTCAGTTCACGAACATCTCTGAACACGTACAAATCAGGTTATGACCAAAAAGTTCGACAAACTTTTGCCTCTGTGCATGACCACACACTTGGTATAGGAACAAGCCAGTTTCCCTTTCGGTTTGTGCGCACCAATGATTTCCGCACGTGTTCAGTCTCTCTCTGTGCAGCGTTAGAGAGAGAGCGCGAGAGAGAGACACAGACAGACACATGCACGTGCAAGAGAGAGACACACACGAGAGAAAGAGAGACGCGCGCACACACACACACACACACACGAGAGACGTGCATGCACACACACACGTGAGAGACACGCACGCCAGAGAGGGACAGCCATACAATCCATTGTAATCATGTTTTACAACAAAACAACAGAAAAATTTAACTGAAAAAATGAACTTAGCAACAAAAAATAGACTACGCTCACAACTTGCAGTTCTTGTTGCCGATTGATGCGTTTTTTTTTTTTTTGCGGTAGGACGTCGGATAATACATAAGGTTGGATAAGCGAGACTCTACTGTAATAGGAAATTTAAAAAAAAACTCCACAGTGGATTAATAAAGATTTTAAAAAGTAGCTGCAATGGAAAAAAGTGCTTTATAAGGCATATAAAACTAATGACTGCAAAGTGAATCGTAGAGTGTATGAGAATATGAGGGCAACCGTTAAGAAGGATATCAGGGAGGCTAAAAGACAGTTGGAGAGGAATATAGCAGATAAGGCAAAAGAAAACCCTAAGAGATTCTTTCAGTATTTTAGTAGTAAAAGAACAGTAAAGGAGGTCAAGTGCATCAGAAATAGTAAAGGGGAGAAAGATACAGACAATGAAATAGCGGATGCTCTAAACTTATATTTTTCTGAGGTCTTCACAAGTGATCAAGTTTATAACCTCCCAGAGGTAAACGTGACTACTAAGGAGGTACTGAGGGATTTGGAAATTGTAAAGGGACAAGTACTGCTCAGATTAAATAGGCTGAAATCAAACCAATCACCAGGATCAGATAATATTTTACCCTCAAGTTCTTAAGGAGGCTAGCGAGTACATATACTGTATAAATCCTTGACACATATTTTTAGGAAGTCTCTGCAAACTGGAGAGATTCTGAAGGACTGGAAAATGTCAAATATCATTCTATTATATAAAAAGGGTGACAGGGCAGATCCAAGCAACTATAGGCCAGTAAGCTTAACATGCATCACAGGAAAACTAATGGAAGGAATTATTAAGGATAAGATTGAGCAACACCTGGCAAGGACAGGAGTTATTAGGAACAGTCAGCATGGGTTCATAAGAGGGAAGTTGTGTTTTACTAACATGCTGGAATTCTGTGAGGAGGCAACAAAAGGATACGATCAAAGTGGAGCAGATATTATTTATCTTGACTTTCAGAAAGCATTTGTTAAGGTGCCTCATGAGAGGTTTGGCATCAAACTAAAAGAAGTGGGAGTTCAGGGTGATGTTTTTAGATGGGTGCAGAATTGGGTCAGACACAGGAAGCAGAGGGTGATGGTGCGAGGAACCTCATCAGGATTGGCTGATGTTAAGAGTGGTGTTCCACAGGGGTCAGTGCTTGGCTGCTGTTATTTTTAATATACAGGTTATTTTTAATATACATATATATATATATAAATGATTTGATAGGAATATAAGTAACAAGCTGGTTAAGTCTGCAGATGATACCAAGATTAGGTGGATTAGCAGATATTTTTTGAATCCATTATATAATTACTTGGGTAGCATACAGGCTTGGGTAAGTTTGTGGCAGATGAACTTTAATGTCAGTAAATGTAAAGTATTACACATAGGAAGTAAAAATGTGAGGTTGTGTACACAATGGGTGGTTGGAAAATCAAGATTTCACCTTATGAGAAGGATTTAGGAGTCATAGTGTACTGTAAGCTATCGACTTCCTGATAGTGTTCAGAATCCATAAAGAAGGCAAACAGAATGTTAGGTCATCTAGCACGATGTGTGAAGTACAAATCCAAGGAGGTTATGCTCACCCTTTATAATGCACTGGTGAGGCTTCATCTGGAGTACTGTGTGCAGTTTTGGTCTCCAGGCTACAAAAAGGACATAGCAGCACTAGAAGATGTCCAGAGAAGAGCAACTAGGCTGATTCTAGGGCTACAGGGGTTGAATTCTGAGGAAACATTAAAAGAGTTTAATTTAAGAGATAACATTAAAGAGTTTACCATTTAGGAGTTTAAACTATGCAGTTTAAGTAAAAGAAGATTAGGGGTGACATGATTGAAGTGTTTAAAATTATGAAGGGAAATAGTACAGCAGATGAAGACTGTTATTTTAAAATTAGTTCATCAAGAACACAGGGACACAGTTGGAAGGGGTAAATTTTGTACAAACATTAGGAAGTGTTTCTTTACACAAAGAACAATAGACACTTGGAATAAGCTACCTAGTGTGGAAGACCGTAAGACTTTAGGGACTTTCAAAACTTGATGTTTTTTTGGAAGAAATAAATGGATAGGACTGGTAAGCTTTATTGGGCTGAATGGCCTGTTCTCGTCTAGATTGTTCTAAAAACCAAGTAACTCATTCTGGACAGCACAGAACCAGTTCTTCTCTACATCCATCGAGACCATGTGGAAAAGGGTGCTTACTTTCAAATTTCTAGGGTCCAACATCTCAGAGAATGTTTCCTGGTCTGAGAACACCATAGCAATGGTCAAAAAAGCACAACAGAGACTGCACTTTCTGAGAGTGCTTAGAAAAAATAACTTAGAGTAAAAACTGTTGGTGGTTTTTTATTGTTCGACCATCATGAGCATCCTGGCATACTGTAGATGCACGGCAAAAGACAAGAAGGCACTGCAGACAGTTATAAACTCACCACAGAAAAATCATAGGCTGCTGTCTGCCTTCACTGGAAAATATTGCCTGGTCCCGCTGTCTCACCAAAGCCATAAATATCATTAAGGATCCTTTCGCAATGCATACCATCTTCAGAAGTTTGATGTACAAATCTCACAATATTCAATTTTACATTTTTTTGCTTCAAAATATGTTTTAAATTACTTTTTGCATATTATTGCAATTAACAAGAAAACTGGAGACACCCATGATATCTTGTATTCTGGCTTTGTCGTCTTGATGTCTCCAGTGTATTTAAGACTATTTTGTCAAGAGAACTGTCTGCATTAAACAAAAAAGTACAAAATGTAGAAAGTGAAAAGCAGTGGCATATGCAAAATATGAGGGTGTGTACAAAAAAAAGGTACAGTAGCTAAAATTGCAAAGTAAAAGAGAATTGCTAGTTGACACATTTTTTCAGTCACTTATGCCTATATATTTTGTGATGTAGTGGCATTCAGAGATTAGGAGGATTAATTTACTTAAACGTGTGTCTTCTTTTTTTTTTTAAACAGTATTTTACATTAAAAAAAAGACTAAGAATCTGAATGATTTATTTGGATTGTATGGCAGATTGCTTTGATTTATATCACAGCATGTTGTCAGTAGAGTATTTTTTCAATGTGTTTTCTTCGTTAAGTCTTCGTTAAATACAACGAGGTTAAAACAATGCTGGAATCTGTCTCTTTAAAAACAAGCCCTTATGCGGCCAGCCCCCTCTCTCTCTCTCTCTCTGGCGCGTGTGCGTGCATGCATGTGTGTCTCTCTCGCATGCTGCACAGGGAGAGACTGAACATATGCAGAAATCATCGGCGTGCACAAACCGAAAGGGAAACTGGCTTGTTCGTATACCGAGTGTGTGGTCGTGAACAGATACAAATGTTTGGCAAACTTTTTGGTCGTAAACCGATTTGTACGTGTTCCGAGACGTTCGTGAACCGAGGTTCCACTGTATGAGTCCCTTGACGTTCATGTGCTCCAATTGGAAAATCAAAAAAGAGAAATGTAACCAATTGTATCATAAATGTTGTAAGTCACCTTGGATAAAGGCGTCAATCAAATAAGTAAATGTAAATAAGCATAATTTTCATTATAAATATATAAATGACTTTGCTCACTTCCTGTGCAAATATTTGATTTTTGCAGTATCCAAACAAACAGAACAAAACAAAAAAACCTGGAAAGTAATGAGACTCCTCAGAGTAGCTGTTTAAACAAAAGATGCTCTGCATAACAAGTCCCTCCTATACTCTTTATTTAATTTTATATCTACAGCATTCAAGAACTTTCAAAATGTTCAGTAAATATAATTTAACATGAAGCCTAGCAGATTGAAACTTCATTAAAATAAATCATTGAACAAAGCTGAGTGCTGTCGTTTTTTAGATTTTTAGAATGTGCTTGTGTGTATTTCAGAGCAGTATACAAAGTTTTCTTTAAGAGCTCTAATGATCATATACACAGAAAAAAAAGAAACCTACTGCCTTCAGTTTAAGACAACTTTCTGTATGTTAGGCACATTGCAAAGTAAAACCAAAACTGCATTAATTTAATACTTGATTCAATAAGTCCTTTACACATTATTTAATGAATGAACACTACAACATGCACGTAATGTTTCTTCATTGTCATTTGCCTGTATGAAGATCTAGATAGGCACCAACATAAATTTACCAAGGGTAATTTAGGATGCTACCAAGATTGTGGTCCAGATTTTTCACTACTATTGTGTAATTGGTAAATAAATTAATTTTGGCATATGTATGTATATATTGATTTCGCTTACCTGAATAATTGTTTTTATATTAGTTAATAATTTGAATAACTGAGGTATTTAAAGCTAATGTTCCATTTTGCAATGTCATAAAAATATATGTGGTACAGTATAGAAATGCTTCTATAACTGTTACTGTATGTAATAACGTTTTCAGAGACATTTTCAAATCTAATTTAAACACCATACAATTAAGAAAAAAACTGGAAACTAATTGTCCCTATATGAGTAAATGTTGGTATATGTTTGAGGATTCTCTACGATGAGCAGGTACATTGTTGAGGGTTACAGGCAATGGCTTCCTGTACCCCTTGCCTGAATAAAGTCCATGGATGTATTTTTAGACATTCTCCATTACCTCAGATATTTACAGTGTAACATTTTGCCTTTTATTGTACACATTTGTAGGAAGTTATATAAATTAACTTTTAATTTAATAAAAATTTTTAATAGTTTTCTCACATAACTAATGCCAGAAGTTGATGTAGCTGTAACTGTGCCTCAAAAAAATGTGCCATATTTTTGTTAGTTAATTTTTTAAATCTCATTTAACCATTTAAAATAATTTTATGCCAAATCTAAAAAAACCTGAAACATAATGTTAATTAAAGCCAAGGAGACATATTAAGTCCTGTTCCAAGAATAATCAGTCAAAACCGTATTTGGAAGCCTCGGAGAAACACAAGGAAAATGATTATAAGTGAATATGAAATTAATTAATTAATTATATGTTTCATCCAAGTTTTTAGGAAACAGAAAAGAAATGATAGAAGATAAAAAAAACAAGCTTAATGGCTGAAGATTTCAAAATAAAAGAGCCGGGTGTGCTTCAGGCTATAGACTGGCCTGGTAGTGATTTTAACAGTTAGATTTTATTAATAACACTTCACTAAGCACATTTCAGCAATGTTAATGTGACTCCAGCAATTTTGCTAATGTGACCCAGTTTAAAATAAAGGAGATAATGTGCACCTCTATAATTATAGATGAATAAGCCTCATTTCTGACCAATGTTCATTATTGTATCCATAATCTTATATAAGTTAGGTAACTGCTTGAATAAAACATGAAGTATAAAAATAAGTCACCATGGGTTTATCAGAAGAAGATCCTGTCAGACTAGTCTGTTTTAGCTTCTTATGAACAGGTACAGTAACTACGCTAACAGACAGAGCAAAGTTTCCAAGTTAATTCATTTAGATGTTCGAAAACTTTTGATACACTTCTGAACTGAAGATTAATTCTAAAGCCAAAAGCTATTAGCACTGTGGTAACTTAACAAATACCACGCCAAGTCAATTAAAAACACCCAGACAAACAGAAAAAATAAGAGACAAATGTTCATCAAGATGTTATCAGTGGAGTCTTTCAGAATAATAATTAATTCTAATATAGTAAGTTAATTTGACACCAAAACAGGGAAAATTAAAACTTTATTCAAGCATGAGGGAGAAAATATACAATATACAAAACCCCAATACACCCATGAACTTGTAGGTGGCAGTTAGGTTGTCAGACCTTTTAAGATGTACATTTGAAGGAATTAACATTTGAATACAGCATGTTCAGCTTGTTGTGTCCACAAAAAACATGCTGTTGGAAGTTTGTTCAGAATTACTTGAGTCTTGATATCAGAGTGTATCAGTTTTGTTGCAGAGTTTAAAAATAAAATCAACAAGATGATATGCCGGAGTGACAAGACATGCCATGCACCTACCTGGATTGCCGCCTCAAACTGGGACTTCAGTGCTGCCTTGCAGCAGCCGATGCATCAGCACCACATCAGTTCCAATCCCCAACAGGCTTGACCCCATTGGCTCTCCGACAGTTTTGACTTTTCCAGGGATGAGGCTCCCAAGAGCTTTCCCCCATCCCTTCATAATGCAGGCAGCCTTCCTCTGGGTGGTTACAGCAGAGCTACTCCCACGGAGAGCAGAAAGGAGTCCTGCCTGCTGTTTCAGAGCTGTGTGAAGTTTATGTGGTGGTTAGAGTGCCAATCATGCCACCAACCCCCAAGATTTTCCCATTAGTTGGAAGACCGCCTACAGGGCCAGATGCAATTTATTGTCATACCCAGGACATCTGGAAAGGGAAGGGTGATCACCTGGATTTCAGCAGCTACAGGTGGTAATTCTGCTGTCTGTGCTGGTTGAGGTCCTTGCCAGGGTCATCCTCAATGAGATCCATGATCACTTGGTCACCTACTAGCGACCAGAGCAGTCTGGTTTTACGCTTAAGAAGTCTACCATTAACTGGATCCTGACACTGAGGGTTTTCATGGAACGCAAATGCAAACATTGGCAGAGTTTCTTTGTTGCCCTGTGGGACATCTTGAGCCTTCGCAGGACCAAAACCCCCGATTGTTCCTGGATATAATGGTCAACCTATATACTGGCACTGTGAGTGCTGTGCAGAGTGGGTGCGTTTTTCCCAGTTGATTCTGGGGTTCATCAGGGGTGTTTTCTTGTTGCTACTCTGTTCAGTGCTTGCATGGACTGTGTGTTTGGCAGGGTCATGGGGTCCAGTGGCTGTGGGGAATCTGTTGGTGAAGAAAGGATTCACTGAGCTTGACTTTTCTGACAATGCCGTGATCTTCGCAGAGTAAATGGATGCTCTGATCGAGGCTTTCGAGAGACTGAGTGAGGAGTCTGAGTGTCTGAGATTGATAGTGTCCTCGTGGGAAAAACAAGATCTAGGCTTTTAATGACCTCTTGGGCATAGTCACCAGCAGGTGTCTATCTGCGGAGAAAATGTCAACCTTGTTGAAAGGTTTACTTACCTCAGCAGCGACATTCGTGTCTCTGGTGACACTTCCTATGAAGTCAGTAGGTGGATTGGGATAGCATGAAGTCACTGGAAAGGGGTGTGTGGTGCTCCTGTTATCTTTGGAAAAGGACAAAGGTCCAAGTCTTTAGAGTCCTGGTGCTTCCTGTTTTGCTACACAGTTGCGAGACATGGACACTATCAAGTGACATGAGAAGAAGACTGGACTCCTTCGGTACTGTGTCTCTTTGGAGAATCCTTCGTTGATGCTGGTTTGACTTTGTGTCATACAAGCGATTGCTCACTGAGTCCTGAATGAGGCACATTACCTGCATTGTGAAGGACCATAAGTTACGGCACAGCAGCCATGTGACGATTTGCTGAGGGTGATCCATCTCACTGTATCATTGTTGAGGATGCGAGTGGCTGGACAAGGCCAAGGGGACACCACGTAACACTTGGCTATGGCAGATATATGGTCATTCCAGTGCAAGCTCCCTGACCTGACCCAAACAAGGTGATTCAATCCCTTCCTAGGCAGTAATTTAAACAAATTCATTCAGCATTTCTAAGTCTGGCTCATACTATCATCTTTAACATTAGAATTACCAAAGCCTACGAAAAAACTCATAAACCTGGCCCACCTTAAATCCCTTCGCACCTCTCCATCAGCATCTTTTGTCTTGTAAATGTGTCGATAAGCACAAGCAGCAAGCTATACCATCCTCCCCACTGCTGCAGAAAGGCCAAGTTCTCCCAGTTCAAGCCTTGATTATCTTGGAGTGATGTGCTGGAGTTTTAGAGAAGAAATAATAGATCATTATTTGGAATACATACATTTCATGTGTGTTCTGTGTCTACAACATTCTATTGAACACGTTTTAGTAATAAATGATACAATGTTGACATGAACTATATAATGTTTGAAGGCTGAAGTCCAAATATAAAATAAACACTTTCAAAAAAGGTACAAGTGAAATACGACAGCTTCCGTGGTGCAGCAGTAGGAACTGTTGACTTGTAATCAAAAAGCTGCGAGTTCGATCCTGAGTGCTGTGCAAATTTGCCATTTTGAGTAGTGAGCTGCTCTTATTGTTAATATTATATAATAAAAACATACATTTGATTTGCGTCTGTAACGGCCGATGTAAATTTATAGTATTTGTAAAAGTTAGCGATTTTTTTCACTTTTATTCTCGCGGTCACGATCACGATACAACCCCCCTGACGCTGACGCTATTAGTTTTTATTTGAAAGTGGAAATAACTGTAGATGTGAGTGGTGTTTTGAGACAATGGAACTGGAAATTCTCTGATCTGGAGGGTAAAAGCTGACACACAAACGCTGATAAATCTGCCTTCTTCGTATCTCACTGTCACTTTAATTTTTTTTATTCAGTTTTATTGTGTGTTTCTGCTCACGCTGATGGTCACCTTATGGTCCATGATTACAAAGCCGCACTGACAAAAAATAGAGGCATAGGTATATATGATATTTGGAATAATTCATTTTATGACCTGTATAGTACATTTTGGAAAACATTGTGGCACTGATGCAACATATTATATTATTCATATTCTTTCACATGCCTTCTTGGAGGCTTGTGAGATAGCTCTTTTGGCAGTAGTGATCGCTGTGGTACTAGCTGAGTCCACAATATTTAATATATCCCAATTTATGTTCGTAAGAGTCTCTTCCGTATTCAGTTGTTTTCAGCATAAGATACCCATAGATCCACAGTGCTCACCCTGTGGCATCTCAGAAGTTCTCAGCTCTTCTGACGGGCTGAAGCTTGGGTCTGTGATGACAGCAGCATATCTTCAATTAATTTTTCAAAATCCGTTTAAAAACTATTGCTACAATTTACAATCCAGAGGCCAAATCTTAACATTATTAATTAGCAGCATTCATTAAAAAAGGAAAGCTTAGCAAATTGCAATGGAACATTAATTTTAATTGCCTAATGTTTGGTGCTTACCCTAAAGCCAGCAAACTCGGAAAGGGTTTAAGGGTTCTGTTAAAGCAAATTTTTTACCGTCCAGTCACTGAGCACTAACAGTTAAAAAATTGTTGAATATACAGTACATCAACAGAGATGTTGATATACTGTGGTATTATTATGTGCTAGCTTGACTACCTAAAAGGCTGTTTGGAGTTCTCATCCCCATATAACATTGTAAGAAGATGTACAGCGAAAAGAGTAACCAAATGCATCCCTGGCCTAAAGGTTATACAGTATCTCACTCTGATAGATTCAAGGAGTTAAAAGCGAACAGAGTGAAGAAAATGAGTGTAGGTCTTCACAATTCTTGAAGATATAAATGTATTTTGTCTATAGCACAAACCCCAAAATAGTGACCAAAATTAAACCAAAGTTCATACAGTATAGATAGAACATTAGCTCCTGTCGCACTCTAAGCAACTATTGTTACAGTTTTGCCTTTGTCCAGAGACGGCTCCATAAGTTTTATGACTTTAGTCTTGGAAAGTGAGGGAACGCTTTGTAGTTAAAACAAGTGGCAGCTTTATGAGTTTTACACCCTTTTTGATATCTTCATTAAATGATAACATTTGTACAATAATTTTCTCACCTGAAAGGCTAATATTAATATACTTCTATTCATGATGTGTTTTATGACCATTGTATCTATGTCTTATTCTTTTTTTATTTTTATTGAAGGGATACTTTGATGAGGACAGTATGGAAGAGTTCATTGCTTCAGATACTGAAGAATCATCAATGAGTTTAAGTTCAGAAGAGGAAGAAGTTAAAAGGTACAAATGCAAATGTTTATGTAAAAGTTGTATCAAACTTCTGAAAATATACACTATCACTTCTAGAGTGTTTTTTAAGAAGTCATTTTATTAGGGTCAAAATTTATTATTCAAATACATACTTGTACACTATTATTTGAGTAATTTAAACAGTCTTAGTTTTTATTGATTTTTTTTTTTTTTTTTAGAATCTAAAGAAAGATAATGAATTAATAGAACTTCTATACAATAGAATCCATATAAACGGCCCAGTGCAGTGTTGTGGCTGGCGTCAGCTTGTGTGCACCCAGCTTGGCTTACTTTTTACAATTTTTTTTTTTTTTTTTTTTTTTTGTATAAATGGTGGCTAAATTCTATCTTCAGTGTTCTTTTCTTTGATTCATTTGCCTTCATTACTTACTATGGGAATCTTGGCAGTGGCCAATTGCGATGTCTCACCTTTTCATTTTATATTTGTATATGTTACGGATGAAAAGTCACTGTTGATTTTCTTCTTGATTCATTATTTTTGTAAAATTATAAGGTAAATAAGTGCACTGACCATATATTGCATTGCTTAAAACCTATTTAACCAAAAAGCTATATGAATTCATTCGTGCAGATAAGGACCCATATGTGTTGTATGTTCTATAGCATACTGTCTATGTAAATAATTATTGAAAACACTATCTATTTCAGAGGTAGTTTTTACCATTTAGAATTTAAACCAGGGCAAATTGATTGTTAATCAAAGGGTATACACATATTTAGTTTGTGGACAGCATTTAAGTAAACCGTACATAAGAGACTATAGTTTTATGCAGTAATTTTGCAGCATAATATGTTGGATGCATGAATATGGATCAACACACACACACACACACACACACATTACAGAACAGAGCTTGATGCTTACTGTAGCCGGAGACTGACAGATTTTTTTTAAAGCACAGTTCATTTTTCTCCTCTGTTGAAAATGGGCTGTACTTTAAAATACAGATTTTTGAAAGAGTTCCGTTCTCATACAGAATGTGTACATTCCAAAATGGCAGTATTCTGTCTCTGTTTCTCCCCTATATTCTCTAGTTTGTAAAGGAACTCCAAGTATGTGAGAATGGGTGTTTACTGATTTTTCTTCTTTTCTATTTTCCTCATTTTGCTGTCTGTGACAGTTATGGATTGTAACACTTTAGAAAGACTAAAACACAATTAAAATACCTAGTGAAGACTGTAATGCAAATGAGTTACACAATAAATATTATGGAAACTGAAATGCACACTGGTAAGCACTGTTGCCTCACAGAACCAGTGTCTTCGTTTTGAATCTTAGGCATGTTCCTTGTTCATTTGGAGTCTGCAGATCCTTCCCCGGATCTGTGTAGGCTTTATTTCCATATCTACAAAGACATACATATGTACTGAATGTACTAAATTAAAAGGGCATTGTCTCCCATCTTACATTATTTTTAAATAACCATTTAAAAAAGGAAAAGGTTGTGTTTCAACTCGTGGGGCTTCATTGTAGTTTCAGCTGCAACACTGTACAAGTGAATATGGGTTTTTTGTGTATGACAGTAAATATGGCCAGCAATAGAATACAGCACTGTTTGATTTTGATGGAATAGGTATTTTGCTCTTTGGCTTGACAGTCACAAGAAACCCTTAGACCACGTCCAAAACTGAATGGTAAATAAATAAATATATAGTCTGCATATATATATTAATATTTATTAAAAATTAATTCATTAAAAATAATTTACCTCCACTTGATGCACTGATGGCAATTGTAATATTCAGTAGCAGTAATATTCGCAAAATAACTTTTAGATTCATGTACGTTGAATGCCTTTGAGAGTTTTATGGAGATTATGGGATTAAACAGTTTGGCTTTAACAGCTCTGTAAAGGTGCACATTGTAGGTTGCCTTGATTTCCTATTAAATAAGAGACTTTTTTAAATAACTATGATATTGTTAGGACTTTTCCTTGTCCATTTTGATTGGAATTAAATTTTAGTTAAAAAGAAAGATGGTTTCTTACGTTCATTTTTGTAGCAATTTAGTACAATTTAGAGTTAAAGGGACTGGAGCCTAATCGGTAACTGGTCTTCAGGTCATAACAGGGAGCAGTCTTGCCCATGCCCACACTCTGTACATTTATTTTTTTTTTGTCTTGCAAGATTTCAAGGCGGCACAGTTTATCTTTGAGGCACCTGGCACAGATCAGAAAAGCAGAAACCAAGTCAGCTCTGTTTTGTCAGTTTTTGCACTTTTCACTACTTAAAAAATAAATAAATAAATAAACATTTACTCTTCACTTGGAGGATAGGGATTGGGATCAGCTTCTGGGTGCCCATCGAGAGAGATTTACTCAGCATTACTGTAACAAAATTGCAACACACATCTAAGTATCAGTGTTACATTTCATTTCTGAAGTTTAAGTTAATTGTAATTTTAATTGTGTGTGAATGTATGTATATTTGTGTGTATATACTTGCTTAGAAAATTTTTAGGAACACTACACTAATATTAGGTAGGTCCTCCCTCTTCTCTCAAAACAGCCTCAAATCTTTGTGACATGGATTTCTTTGAGATTCTGGTCCATTTTGACACGATTGTGTGGTGCAATTTCTGCATATTTGTCAGCTGTGATTTTCTTGTTGTGTTAGATCTTAAAGGTGTTCTATTGGAGCCAGGTCTAGTGACTGATAATGCCACTAAAGAACACTAAACTCAATTCGTAAATGACAAAATTGTTATGCTGAGAGTAGCCATTAGAAGCTGGGAAGATTGTGGCCGTAAAGGGATGCTCATAGTCAGCAACAATACTTAAACAGGCTGTGGTGTTCAAGCAATGTTTAATTTGTATTAATGTGCTCAAAGTGTGCCAGGAAAACGTTATTCACACTATTATACCACCGGCAAGGATTGCTGATACAAGGCAGGTCAGGTGCATTGATTTATGTTGTTGGCGTAAAATTCAGACCCAACTCTCTGAGTGGATCAGCAGAAACCAAGATTCAAGCCAGGCTAAGTTTTTGCAGTCTTTAGCTGCCTAGTTTTGGTAAGCCAGTGCCATAATGTGGTCTTCTGCTATTTGTAGCCTGAAGGTTTGACATGTTGTGTGTTCTGAGATGTTTTTCTGTTCATCACATTTGTATAGAGTGGTTATCTAAGTTATTGTAGATTTTCCATCAGCTCGAACCATACTGGCCACTTCACTCTCATCAACATGGCATTTCCATCTGCAGAACTGTTGCTGACTGGATGTTTTTTTTGCACCATTATGAGTAATCTCTAGAGGTTGTTGTACGTGAAAACCCCAGGAAATTAGTAGTTATAGAAGCATGCAAACCAGCCTTCTGGTACCAACAACCATGCCACAGTTGAAATCACATTTTTACCCCAGTCTGGTGTTTTATGTGAGTTTTAAGTGATGCTTTTGACTCTTGTCTGCATGATTTTATTTATTGCGCTGCTGCCATATAATTTGCTATTTATATATTTGCATGGATAAGCAGGTAAACAGGTGCTCCAAATAATTTGCTCAGTAAATGATGTTCTGTTCTCCATTCTTGACAGTGAACTTTAAAATCCATACAAGGTTTTGAATAAACAACACACATCTCTGTAGCATATTATAATTGATAAACAACTTTGAAGCTGTAATACTTAAGATTATACACTTGGGTGTTTTCAGTGCAGAGGGGACAAGTTCAAATATTGTATTGGTTTGTGGCTCTCTGAATAATTAAAAGTGGAGTGTGTCATTCATATTTTTTCAGTGTTCACATCACCAAAAAATGACATTGGTATTTAAGAAGAATGCAAGAATAAAGTGTTAACAAACATACATCACTTGTGGCGAATTAAACATTCTCAATTATTAGCTTTCAGGAAGTGTCTACCCATATAAAATGACAAGAAAATCAACAGTAAAAAATGCTTTTCCAAAAAAAGAAGTAAAGCTACAGAAAACAACAACAAACAAAAAAAATTATAGACAAATAGGCATTGCTTATCATTACCCATCATTGTAATGAAGGGTAACACAGAGATTTCCTAATGAATGTATAGCTTTAAAAATAAAAACAAAATTGATTTGAAGTTATCAAATAAATGCTAATAGGAAAATTTGGATGATATTCCTGTGACATACGTTTGTTGACATGAATTTAAAGTGAGAAAGAGCTGTCACTTAAGGGGCTGATGGTAGGGAGTAAGATAATGAATAAATAAAAGCATTGAAACTGATGGAGGAAATTGCAAGTATAAAAAATAAACTTGACTTGCCTTCCTATGAAAATTGCATTTAAAAATACAAACAATAAGCATGAGAACTAATGTTTATTTTTGCTATAACAAACTAAGGAATGTTCCACTAGCCAGAAATTATGAAACAGTAACTGAACATGCATACATGTATATTTCTATTAAGAAATGTATGCTTATTAATGTATTTTTCTTCTGTTTTAAATATTTTTAGATGTATGCAAATTTCAGAATATCTCCTGTCTAAACCTAAAAATCAATTAAACCAATGATCTTGTAAGAAGTCGTCCAGTCTTATTTGTTAAATATTTTGAATAATTTTGCTTTGAATACGTTTTTTTCTTTTGTCCTAATAATTTTTCGTATGGCTTTAGCATTTATTGCAGTTTGCAGTGCAATTTATTAACATCTGAAGAGTGTACAAATAACAATGCCACATCTTGTGCTGGTTTGATTTACTGTTTGAAGCTCTTCACTGAATTTATTGTCAGTAGATGCATAGTTTTCATAACAAATAACACAGAGGGCAGATTAATAACATTTATTTAAATATGTGAAAAGATGAAACTGTGGTTTTTTTTCAGCAAGAAGAAAAAGAAGTGTAAGAAACAAAAGTCCTCCAGCTCTAATGATGATAATGGTAGTGATAATGATCTAGAAGTGATCAAAGTATGGAATTCCCGTTCACGTGGTGGTGCAGATAAGATGGATACTGAGAGAAATAAACAACCTGACCCTCCAAAAGAAGAAGAAGGTAAGATTTATGTGTCAGTACTGATAAAATGACTTAACTGAGAATAACTTTATGCATTATATCTTCATTGTACTTACCTTTCATTATTGATATTGTTAATACTAATGCACAATGTCTGATAGCATGGCCATTTTCAGTTCTTAGTTGAAAACAAATTCATAAAAGAGCAGAGTGAGACATTAATTTATTGTACATTAATACAAGCAAATGTTTAATCCTTACCATTTTCTTAAACAAATATAATTCTGTCTCTGGTTTGTACCCAACCAGAATTGCATTACTTTTTAGTTTAACCCCTTAGACAAATGAATAAAGTTAGCTAGTTCAAATCTTATAAGGAACTCCTGTTCAGCCCAGGCAGTTTAAGACCACCCAACTCTCCCACCCATGCACATTCACACTTTCAAAAGAGATTTCACTACACAGAGAGCTTCATTAGTCAAGTGTCCTTCAAACTTTGTCAGAAATTAAACAGCTGTGTTCAGAATATTTACCACTAATGTGGTTTTCTAATTCAGTATAACTAAAGTCTTTTCCTTTTCTATTAAGAGGAGTTAGCGTGGCCAGTAGTTGCAGAATTGCCACTGACTAAAGCCATTTAATTTTACTCTCTGTTGCTTTGTCTTTGTTGAAGGTCATACGTTTAGTTGGACAAAGTAGTCTCCATCCTATTTCTAGAAGCAGTCTCCAGGAAAAGTACTACCCCAGGTTATGAGAGTTCACCTCAACTGTGTGTCCTCAGTCTATCCAAGGTTTTCACTCTTTAAGCCAGGTCCTGTTCCTATGGGATATAATTGAGGCATCATCAATGTTTTCTTAACACTAGAAGTGCTGTTTACCACACCAATAGTTGTTGTGTTTTTAAATTTGTAATTATTTCATAACTGTGTTTATCATGCTCTGGTTCTTTCTTGAGTTATTCTAAAATAGCTGTCCTGGAAATGCCAATATTGTTTTATTTCCAAACTTTTTATTTCAAACCCTATAAGTCTGGCATTAAATTTTAGATAGCCAGTGATGTAAACAGCAAATATATGCTAAATAGTATTATCTGTATGGAGGTAGACAATGTTCCCTGGCATTTCTGTGTGCTTTGAGACTTTGATGTAACTTGTTAAGCCTTTTACAGGCAAAGGGAGAAGTATCACCACTGACAATATCTTCACACTACTTTTCCTGGAAAACATGCTTCTTGCCCAGAAAAATCCTGTTTGGTGCAGTCACCAGAAACGAGACAGAAACTGCCACACAAAGTACTCCAGGAATGGAAACATGAGAGATTTTCAAGGCAGCAGCCACTAAGAAAGTGCGGATGTAGTGTCAGTTTTGAAGGTGAACTCACAACTAAAGGAGAAATACATGGAGTTCCACTAATGTGTGTGAAGAAGCTCACAAAAGATTATAGGATTCTGTGCCAACTACTGATGCTACTCTCTGCTGACTGTGTAGTCCTTTCCATTTACATACATATACCATGAAATATATGGTATTGCTAAAACTGTTTACAAAGAAAAATATTATTCTCTCTAATAATGAAGCAGTTTATGTTGAGCAGCAGCATGATTCTGGAATTTTTTTTTTAATTGAAAATGTATGCTAACATTTTCCTTGAAAATACATATAATTAAGACGCTGTGTGCCACAGAATTATTTTTTATGTACATTGAAGTTGTTTAAATATATGTGTTTTTATGAGCAGTGCAGCAGATACAGAGCCTTCAGAAAATATTCAGACCTCTTTACTTTGTTCACATTTTGTTATTTTGCAGCCTGTGATGGTCCGGTATGACTCCTTATCATTTTGCAGCTTAAACGTGGTAGCCATCAGTAGTCATAACTGAGGATAAACTTGGCAAAAGAGCACATTATTCCAAAAAAATAAAATAAAACACAAAGATGTAAAGTGTAGTTCCAAAGGTGAAATAAATAATCCATAAAAACAAAGTTTGTGATGGTTAAAAATCAAATAAATGAACAATAATAAATATTACATAAAATGAAGTTAAAACACTCAGGCAGTGTCTTCCTTCTTTAAAATCATGAACCCTAATACATCATTCTAAAACCTGGTGCCTAGTCTGCTTATCCCATACAGGCCTTAGGGTGAGAGGAAATGCCCGCTGACTGGTGAAGTCATCCATTAAACCTAACTTGGACCCCTATTGCCAGTCCTTTAGTGTCCTTGGGGGTGCCACGCTGAGTCGTACACATGTCCCTTGCCACTTAATAATAATAATAATAATAATTCATTACATTTATATAGCGCTTTTCTCAGTACTCAAAGCACTATCCACACAGGGAGGAACCAGGAAGCGAACCCACAATCTTCCACAGTGTCCTTACTGCAAAGCAGCAGCACTACCACTGCGCCACCTGTGCACTTGTCTTTCAATGTCTGCGGGAGACACCACACAATGGACTGTTCCTATTCCTGTGTATCACTTAAAGGAATTGCCTCCTCTCAGCCAAAATCTGCTGTCTCTAGGGTTCCTCCCCAACCACCTGCCTCCCCTCTTAACAGCACATGCTCCTCAAGATCCTGCCTCCACCTTCTTCTCCATTAACCTCCTTTCCATCTTTGTCTCTGTTCATTTTGTTCTTTTCCCCTTGTGTCTTGCCCAGGCTCCCTTTTAAGCTATGGTCGGGAGCAGGTGTTGCAATTACCAATGCCAAGGTGGTAAAGAAGCATTTGACTGACTGACTTGCTTGTTTCTGCATGATCAGCCAAGCGCCTCAATCAACCTCAAAGCCGCGTGTGCACAATTTCACATGCACCTGCGTTTGCAAGTTCTGTATTTTATTTAAAAATGAACAGAGCCACAAACCCCTTTTATCACATAGCCTTGTAGCGAGTTCCTCTTAAAGTAGGATGAGGAGCTCGGCACACACGGAAATCTCCTACTCTTAGGAAAAACTAATATTATCAGGAACGGAACCAGACAGAACCTTAGCCCCAATTTGATCCCCTCAGCTGGAGATGTTCCTTATGAATTTATAAAAGGAAATAAACACCCAAACAAATAATTATTTAAACAAACAAGAATATATATTATAAATCAATCAAACAAAACTATAAACAACCCTTAAGCAGTCCTCCCCAAATTCGTAACAGCTAAACAAACGCTAACACTTGTTCTATATTTTCTTTGAGAATAGGCTTAATTTTGCCAATTGCATAATTGTGCGATATATTCAAGAATATTGGTGGAAGGCAGTGCCTCACGTTCCCGTCCTTCTTTAAGGATATCCAATAACCACCCGGGATCGTAGTTCATATAATAATTGAAAAGGAGAGAAATTCGTTGAGGTTTGGGCAACTTCCCGGTATGCAGTTAGGACTAGGGGGAGCCTATTATCCCAGGTCCTCCCATCCTCGCTGACCACTTTATGCAGAATTTGTTTGAGCATTTGATTAAACCACTCTGCTGAGGATGATGCACGGAGGTTTTTAAGTGCTTGACTTCAAATAACATTGCCACTTCCATGAACGTCTCCAAGGTAAAATGCATCCCTTGGTCCATAAGGACTTCCTTTGGGATGCCAGTATGCATGAAACCCCTACCAGTTCCCATGCAATATTATTGGAATTGGCTTGTGTTAGGGGAATAGTATCAGTATATCAGGTAGCTTAATCCATGATTACTAGAATTTATTTATGTCCTCTGCTAGAGGGCTTGAGGTGACCAGTGATGTCAGTGCCAGTTCTGTTGAGGGGGACATCAGTGAGAGGAATAAGAGGAGTGCAGCCTTTCCTAGGAATTTGCCACAATCGACACTCCTCCAGGCAGGAACTACAAAACTGCAAACCACCTTATTAATTCCTGACCAATAAAATCATAGGTTAATTTGCTCTGGCATCTTTTTGTTGACTAGATGGACACCCAAGAGGTGGGGGTTATAAAGTTCACAAACCTCCACTGATAAGAATTTGAAAATTAACACCAGTGATCAGAACTCCCCTTGTGTTCAGCTTCTCAATATAACAAAGTATGACAGGACCTTGATAAAACAGGTTTAGGCAAGTGATCACTCACACAATTGTAAACCCAGTTATAACCACCACACCAGTACAATACCTCTGTCCACACACCCAGCTGCAGTTCATTGACTTGTTGAGATGGGATCATTTTCAAATGGTATATCCCAATTCTCTACACTTGTAACAACGGAGAGGAGGTGGTGGTGATGTCTCCTTGAGGCAGGCTGCCAGATCTGTGGTGTGGCAGGTAGTTTCAGCTTTGGTAACCTCCCATCTGGATATTATTGGGATCAACAGGCCATTCTTAGTGCTCAGATTGCAGAACCAATAGGTGATACTTAAGGATCTCTAGGAATGTGTCCATATTTTTCTAGGTCTGCCTCCAAACCTGCTCGCAAAGCCTGTAGTGGAAGGCAGTAACCAAGTAATCACACACTACCTTTTTGCCATCGTTGAGATCTGGTTTCAACCAGCACCCTATTTTTCCCAATAACTTGCATTCTTGAGAGCGTGCCAGCTGCTCAGGGTCGAATTGCCACTGTAGAATTACTAATTTTAATTTGTCATAGTCACCAGCGACCTGCTCATTGAGGTCATAATAAGCCCACCGAGCCTCTCCCATCATTAACGGCACCAGTATGTGTGCCCATGTCACATGTTCCAGTGGTACCTGGTTGCTGTTCTTTCAAAGATTACAACAACAGTTCCTTTCTTGTATAGCCCAAAATCTGATTACGTGGATCGTCCTTGGCAAGTAGAGTTTGCTATTCCCTGACTTGGACATGTAAGGATTGGATCTCTGTGATGATGGTTGCCACTATCGCAGTCATGTGTACCTGTTCTGTCATCTTTGGTAGATGATCCTGTTAACTATGGCACTGCAAAATAATAGGCAGTAAAGATCACAAAGGTTTTGAACACCAAAGTGATCCCTGTATTTTATGATGTTGAAAAAATCTAGATTAGGACAATACAGGTCTTTTTCAGAGGGCCATTAAATTGACTGCTTCAAGATGGCAGTTTTAAAGGTAGCGAAGAGGAAAAGGGTGTGGGTTCTGTAGACCAGAGACTGCAAGTGATGTCAGCGGATAGCAGTCGGCAAATCATTTGTACTGCAGAGGAAGTTAGAAAAGAGGCATTAGATGACAGCGCCAACCCCTGATTTGTAGGTTGATGACTGTCAAATGAGCCATGAGGTTGTCTCCCAGTCACTTGTACGTGACAGCAGATTTACTCACATCTGTGTATTTTTTTCCTCTTAGTAGATTCAGCTGTTTTAACAATCCACTTAGGAAATGTACTTGATTCAGTTTTGGTTGAAGACTTGATAACATTCAGTGTCAAATATTTGCAATAAGTGAGGAAATTAAGAAGAAACCTAATTCATTTTCAAGGCCTTGTGTGTAAATGCAAAACAGTACGTAACAGTATTACCATTTTTCTTAAACTTTGAATTTTTTTATTTCATTTTTATTAAGTATTATTGTAACAATAAATCATATTCAAAAATAACTATGATAATAGAATGTAACAACGGCTTGCAACTGTTTAGTAGAAAACATAAATTGCATGGTTTTAATAGCATTTTACAATAGCACATATTTAAAAAAAAAAAAAAATAAATTCCTAAAGCCTTACTCGAGTAAAGTAAAATCCTGCATCAGTTGATGTACTATTATTGTTTGTTAGTTGTTGGTTGTGACTAATTATATTACATATTCCTTGAAACTAACATTTATGAAGGAAGTACTTGATCAAGAGTTAACAATCTATATTGAAGTTCGCCCATATGATGACTTCAGTAAGTGCTTAGCCATGCGCACAACTCAGTAAATTATGTAACTTGCCAGCATTTCAGTTGCTTATATTGAGGATTTGTTTTGCCATCAGGAGTGATTCCTTGTTGCTTATAACAGTTGAACAGCATTGTAATTAAGGAGAATATTGTCATAAATTTACACCTCTGTTTGAGAAGATATGCTATATTAACTATACCAAAGAGAGGAGGCAATGTATGATTAAAAAAAAATGGTGTCAAATTTGATGTTGGGAATCCTACTAATTTGCTATACTTTCAAAGGAAGAATGCTATTTAGTGGAGTCGTGGACTCCATTGTTACAGAAGGGTTATCATCACGTAATGAGGAAACTTGCATATGGTGGAATGTCCTTAGACAGTTCCTTACATTGTCCCTAAAATAGCTGCAAACATAGTGTGACTTTTACCTGGTAATGTTGTGACATGCAAGTCCCTGTCTTGCACCCCAAAACACAAGGCTAAGTTTCAAAACCAGCTTTATTCAGCTTGAATTACTTGTTGTAGCGGGATTTACAACTCTCCTATACACAGACACAGCAATCAAGCAGGTTAGTGGCCAAGTAATATGGTTCCCTGCATTTATAAAGTTCCCTGCATCATCCATCGACGATGTCGTTTATAGTATGACTGCGATCAGCTATGACAATGGATATGCTGCCTTACACAGACACGGCATGTCATCTCGTTGGGGGGGAGTCCCAAAATAGTTTAGAAACCTTAAAATTTGTATATTATATAAATACATCATCGATTTAGGCTTCATTTAGAAAGCTAGAGGTAAGACAGAGCACTTAATTTTAAATACAGCCAGATTAAGAACAGATCATTGTTTTACAAAAATGGTAGCCAGTTTACCTCTAGAAATTAGAAGCGGAAAATGTTTTCTTTTGAAATAATGGTTATTGTTTTCCTTCTTTTATAGGAAATAAATCTTCTGCAAGCTCAGCACCGGGAAGTCCTTCTCCTGACTGGCACAAAGAGTTTGTTACTGAGGCAGACTCTGAAGTGCTAGAACACTCTGGGAAAGTTGTATTGCTGTTTGAAATTCTTCGTATGGCTGAAGAAGTTGGAGATAAAGTGTATGTTTTTAATTTTGTCCCCTCTACTATTAGATAAAAAAATTTGCTAGTGTTTACAATTATTCTGCTTCACAAAAAAGTGTATTATATCACAATTACAACAGCATTATATTGCAATGATACTATCTACTTGCTGCTGGTAGCATTGCACTTACATGTGCTTTTGTCTTTAATGGTAGGTACAAAGAGATTTAGCATGCACATAGTTGACATAATCTGTCATGTATGCATTTAGTTTTAATTGTGTGGTTTATGTAGAAGATGTGTAGACTGTGGGAAGAAGAATCGATTGACATTAGTCAGTTAAATATAGTTATAAGTGTTGCCATTGGTAAAGCCGGTAATTAATTAAATAATATTTAAAAAATAAAACATTAGTAAGAGCCCATCCTGAGGCAGCAAATTCATATAGTGTGTGTGAGGATTTTAAATTCCATCCCACTCAACCAGGACAACAGAAATATGAAGAGATCTATGCATTTTTTGAGCAAGGTTCATAAATTGGCAAAAGTCTGCTTTAAGAAGTACTTTCACTTTTGTTCTTGTAGGCTGGACGTGGCGATGGCCTTAATTTTAAAAAAAATCAGCCAAACGCGCATGTAGCAGTAATTTTTATAACATAATGTCAATAGAAGTTGGATTTATACAAATACAAGCTGTCCCCAGTGGCTCCACCTGTGTAGTAGTGAAACAGGACAAACTTTAAAAACCATTTAAAAAAATGTAATCATTTGTATTGAAAAGTATTTATATTGATAAATTTCATATTCAGGGTCCTCTTGATATACAGTATTTTTGTTTTTTTGGCAAGGTATCTCTGGCCAAGCAGATGGTAAGTACTCTCCAACGTGAAACATAGCTCCTGTATCTGATCGTGAGAGAAAGATACAAAAAAAAAGGACAATACCAAACAAAAACCCATGTTGACTTAGTTGGTACTTATTAGTTCTGATCTTTCATTTTCTGTGGTCAAGATGGACAAGTCATTTAGCTAGTTGTTTGGCTTCTGTTGGCATCACTGTGGCATCCATTTGCTAATAGTTAATCTACATTGGGATGACAACTCCCTCGTGTAAGTGTGCATATGAGATCCTACAGTAAACTTTCTTAATTGATTTAGGAATAAATTTATAACAGCTGAAGACTAATCCTTTCCAAAAGTTTCTGCTTTGCAGTTAGTGTTATACCTATACCATAGCTGGCTTTATCCTGACTATTAAGTTACAATTTATAGTTTTTGGATTTAAAGAAAGGTTGTTATGGTTTGGAGAATTCAATGCTTTCTTCCTTTCCTGGTAGCCTCTTTCCAGCTCGAGTAGAAAGATCTTTAAGCGCATTTTCTTTTTTGTTCAGGAAGGTGCATTGGTTGCTACAATGGCCTGGTATATCTCCCAAATTTTGTTCAGTGTGGGTGCTGGATAGGTAATCTCATCAAAGTCTTCATTGTTGGTAAAGTGCAAATATTTCATAATTAATAAAAACCTGCACTCAGATATTTTCTCCAAAGAATGGCACGTTATGGTGCATGATACTGAAAATGCAGTACAGGCAAGATCAGGAAAAAAAAACATGTTCAAATGGCATAGCGTTTTCAAACAGTGATGTTTTCATGTATGAATGTGTGTGTGCGTGCGTGCGCGAAAAAGGCAGAGACCGATTCGATCTCATTCAAGTGGTTACTGGAATATAAAATAAACACTTTCGCAAAGGTATAACAAAACAAGTGTGCTTTTATTCAAGAATAAAACTGAACAACAAAAAATTCCAGTGACAACAAGATACCAAGAAGACATGATTCACCCGCATTTGTGTCTGCTTTTATCCCTTCAGTGATATCTTTTACAGGCAGCAAAACTTTACACCGGCTGTTCCAGACTGAAATCAAAGACTTCTTCTTTTTGGGCAGCATGGCATTGTCAGATCTAAACACTAGCATGGCAAATTGCTCTTGTACTGAAGTGACTTTAGCTGTAATTGGAAGTCACATTTTACTTATGGTGCAAGCAGAGTACTGTCACGGTGCAGCAGTCTTTTAGCCAGCTAAATCGCTGTGAAGAAGCCGTCTTTTGTTACGGTTCTGCCTTTGTCCAGAAATAGCTCCATAAGCTTTATGACCACAGACTCGGAAAGTCTTTGCCCTGAGTTGTAACTTAAAACACAGTTCTCAACAAAATGTTACCAAATGTCCAAGATTGCAGCAAACCTGTTGTTTTTCACACGCTCTGCACAGGTGTCTTTTTTGTCAAAGCGCAAATGCCGCATGGTAGTCTGATAGCAGTCACGGGACATCATATCTTTGATTGCTGGTACAACAAATAGTCAGGCATCAATTACAGCGCCAGCTGTGGTCATCGCTGCTCTTGTGAAAAGAATGGAGATAAATGCCATCAACTCAGAGAGGGAGATGCAAATTCATTGTACCACGTGAACGTCACTGACAGAATAAAACTGAATAATAAAAAAACAAGCACCAACTTTTACAAGTAGCCAAAATTTACACCAGGTGTTACAGACTCAAATCAAATGTATGTTTTTATTATATTATAGTAATAATAATAGCGGCTCACTACTCAAAATGCTTCGAACGGGGAAGCTTTGGGTTATAAGGCAGCAGTTCTTACCTCTACACCATTCAGGAATACATATCAACTTCCTGTCAGTTGACGTTTGAGCTTCGGTTTTTAACTCATTGATAGCAACATGTAAATCTTTTTCTTTGGTTATATTCTTGAATAAAAGTGTACTTGTTTATTTAATATTTGGTCTAAAGTCTTCACACATGATACACTTCATGTCATTGTTAGTATAACATGGTAAAAGTTTCTGCTTTAGGTATGCGTTCAGCATTTCTTGCCTCGCATTTCCTTTCATTCTACACTTACACAAATCGTTGTAGACATGGAATACATATGAAAAGTAAGTATTCCAAATAACAATATATTATTTACCCTATACAATTCCAGGCACCTCACTGCCAGATAAAGAGACTTGAGCGCTGAGAATTTTGCAAAGGAATTTAAGGTGGCCCGAGATTACGAGTTTTTTTTTGTAGGTGTCAGGGATTCTAGTGTTAAATGTTTTCATCAGCTTGCTGGTTAGATTGACCAGCAATTCAAAATTCTTCCACTTTCATTGAATATGGATGTGTGCATTTCCATGCTGTTCAGTGAACTGACACCATATCAGTACAATAGGTTCGCATGTGAATACAATTTTCAATTGAAGACATACCTCTGCCACCAGTTATTCGTTAAGAGTTTTGTCTTCAGTTCAAAAGCACAATCCCATCTTAATGGGCTTCCTGTTTGTTGATTACTTTCACTTTCTAGTGATATTTATGGACCAATATTGTAGCAAAAAGTGCCTGCATTTTGCACATTGCAGGCATACAACTGAATGACTTGACAACTGGATTATGAAACAATTTGAGATTTTTTTTCATGGATGGTTTTGATATTGCTTGCTATTTTTCCAGCATAGGGCACCCTATGCTCTCGTTCTATTAGAAACGTTGTCTCTGTTCTCCATGAAAACATGAGATAAAAAGTTTTTATTAGCCCACTGGTTTGTAGTGATGACTAAGTAATAACTTGAAAAAAATGTAATTTTTGGGTGGAGTATTCCTTTAATTTTACTAAAAAATTTGTTAGTGGATAATGGACTGGAGTTTTTGAAAAATTGCATGTGGCCACCAATGATGATTCTGGCACGGCTGTTTTCTGTTTTGTGCTGAATGCTGCCTGGGATAGACTACCACGACTTTAAATTGGAAAGAACAGGTTAAGAAACTGAATGAATGAGTGTATTTTTATTTGTATATTAATATACAAAAAACCCATATTTAGAGATCACTTTAAAAGCATGCATCATATTTAAAAAAAAAATTTTTTCTAAGCCTTATCTATTATTTAGGTGAGTTTTTATGAAAAAATGCTATGTTCTTAATAATCAGTAAATAATCTTTCCTAATAGAAGAAAGACCATTTTTAATTGTTTCTTTATTATAGGCTTGTGTTCAGTCAGTCATTGATTTCCTTGGACTTAGTAGAAGATTTTCTTGAGCTGGCAAACAGAGCTAAAGCAGAAGAGAAGCCTGAAATTTACAAAGGTATGTAATAATTAAATTCTTTCACTCTTGTATACTCTTATTGACCTGATAAAACTATAAATAATTTTTCTTTATACAGAAATACCACCATGGACCTGGGTTAACATAAGTTCTTTGTCCTCCTTAGATATTATAAAAGTTGAACTAAAAGGTTAGCATCGGGAAAGGGTCTATCTGTAAAAATTTCTGCTCTAATACCTCCTTCCCAGGTGGACCTGAAAAATTATTTTTTTGTTTTGTTTTGTTAAAGTAAGGATTAAGTCATTGTCCCAGTACTTATGTATGATGAAAGGAACATTTGAAAAAGGCTTTGACATAGCTTAACTAGGCAGCACAGCAAGACCTTAAAATCCATCCAAAAAACAATTTTACAATCTGGTCATGGATGATTCTTTTTATTTAAATTTTTTGTTCATAATCAGGTAAGATCATGCACATTTTTTGTGAGGATTTAATAACATGAATGGTGCTACTATCCAGTTTGATAGTGTTACCTTATACATACAGTGATTACACCTGTCATGTTCTACAACTCAAATTTACCTTCTTACTTATTTTGTAGTTTCTAAGATATGTCACTCCTTCTGTTGTTTCAAGACTGTTTTTTAAGACCTGGGGCCTCATGCATAACGCTGTGCGTAGAATTCACACTATAACATGACGTAAGCACAAATGCCGAAATGTGCTTACGCACAGAAAAAATCCAGATGCAGGAATCTGTGCATTCGCCAACTTCCGCGTTCTTCCACTACATAAATACCGCTCAGCGTGGAAATAAACGCACGTGCATGCGCTTGTTGTTCCGCCCCAACTCCTCCCAGAATTACGCCTCTTTGAATATGCAAATCAATATAAATAGCCCTTAAGCCCAGCATTCTGTGAAAAGGTAATGGCAAAAGTACGAGGAAAAATAGAAGAATTTCAGTGAATACCAAATGGAGGCAAAGAAAAACGTACTATTTGTTGGTTTAAGCAGTTATATAAGCAACAAAAGGAAGTTGATCGAGTGACATAGCGTGTCGGAGAAACTCGAAAGCTCAAGTTCACAAAGTCGCACAGTGCCCGAAATAAAAAAGTTGTCACATATCAAAGTCGGCGTGAAAAGGCGACTCGTAGCCCAACGTCTGAGTGTCATATGAAAGCTTGTTAGGGTACAGTGAAAAAAAGGCACACAGTGTGAAAAAAGCACGAAATATCAACTTTAATCTCAAAATTTCCACTTTAATCGCGTAGTTTATTTTGTCATTAAAGTAGAACATCATAAACTTCATCTTAAAATCGTTTAATTTACTAGTTTCTCAAATCCCATCGTAACTAAAGAAGCACGTTAAATGCTTTGTTTTTGTATATGATCTTATATGTGCTCTATGTGCCTGAATCACTATGTCCTCTTACTCCGACAGGACACAGAATCCATTATGTTCGTAATATTACAGCTCTCTGAGTAATTAAAATACTGAGAAGTATACGTGATATCATTTTCATGATGATATGAGTTAAAGCATGTTATTAAACATGGGAACACGGTGGCGCAGTGATTGTTCATGTCTTACAGCAAGATGCTTGCTGCGCCATGCGCGACCTTCAATGAAATGCTTTATTACAGAAGTACTGTATTTTTCAAACGTACTAACCCCCAGTTCCTGTCCTTACTTTTCTTTCTCCAAATACCCAATCGCCACACAATCAGCTCTGTAATAGACGTTAAGCCATCTGTAAGCTTAGAACGCCGATTCTTCAAAACTTTTAAAGAACATCGAAATATCTTCGTAATATTTAATTATTCTATCCATCTATCCTTCCAGTGTCGCGCCAGCCACAGCATGAAAACAGCGCAAGGCAGGAACAAACCATGAACGAAGCTCAAGCTCGCTAGCGCTGCGGCACCGTGTAGTTAAAGTTTTATCTGTATAATATAATCAACATATTTTGCTGCATTTCATCTTAAAAATGATATTGTCATCATATGTAAATACGCGCTTTATAAAGTGGCTCAGGTTGTGCAATATTATAACTGTATCATAAGTACAATTACCTCACGGTAACTTGCAAGTACGAACAGTTCTACAAGGAGCACTTGAGCCACCGATGTGGATCTAAGAAAGGGTAACCACACAGGAACAGTAGCACTGCTTTGATGCTGGGTGCCGCCAGTCTGCAAAACCTAACGGAGAACTTACGTACGACAGGGTATGAGGTACCGTGGAAAAGTGCGTGGCTTTACGCCAAGTGTAGGTTTTATACATCACGATTTGAACGTGGAAACGTTCTTAAGCAACATTTCTGTACGTACGCACCATTTATACATGAGGCCCCTGAAATTCGCACTTAGCCTAGTTTTGCGTATGGTAAAATAAAGCAATGATAATGAACCATCTTCAAGTGAAATTAATCTGTACATGAAATGAAATAGTTGAACATTTAAAAATGTTCATCTGTGAAAATATCTGCTTATGCATTTATGTTGATTTGTAAATTTCTGGAAGGGTGGACTTTGGAGGAAAAGCACACATTGTTATCAAATTGGCCTTTTTGCTGGCCACCAATATGCTTGTAGATTGAACCAGTAAAAACATGTAATTTTTAAAGTATATGTTGAGGTGCTTTTTCAAGAGCTAATTAGCTGCACTGCACTTTAAGAGCTGAAAAATGCTGCACTGCTGTCCCATTCCTTTACGTGTTCTTAAGTTTGCAGTATTTTTATTTCAAGTAACATACAGGAGGAAACAAAATGTAGTTTTGCAGATGGTGTCCCATTTAATTTACCACTGCAGCAGGAGTTACTCTTTTAAAGGCTCTATTGACAACCAAGTAGAGGTTTTCTTGGTATGTTGATGTGTAAAGTATTTTAGTAACTATATTTAGTATAAACCCATAGTATGAAATAAGGCTGACAAAATTTTTCAATGTCATTGTGCCAAGCAGAATATTGTCATTCTTAAGAATGCCGTATTATTTATAAATAAAATGACTGACATTAATGTCAATAGTCTATAGCACCTTTTAACATTAGAACAATCTAGTCTAGAATGGGCCATTCAGTCTTAACAGTGCTCGCAAGTCCTATCCACTCAATTCTTCCAAAATAACATCAAATCTAGTTTGGAAAGTCCCTAAAGTCCTGCTATCTACCATTCTACGGTACTTTGGTACTTTATTCCATGTGTCTGTTGTTGTCTGTTTAAGGAATGTTTGTGCAAAATTTACTCTTAAAATGTTTCCAGTTGTGTCCCTGTGTTCTTGATCACATTACGAACACCCCTACCCCCGAATTTTTTTTTCTTCTTTTAACTCTCTCATGCGCTGTGTTAATTTCTGATGATGGGCTCGGGGAATGCATGGCGGCCATGATGTGTGCATGTACTTGTTCTGAGCGTGAGGTATGAACCTCCCCTTAGACTGTCTACTTAGCACTGCCAACTTGAATCCTCTGACTTCGAGCTCAAGTGTGATTTGAAGATTTTATATGGCAAAGAGTTGTAAGGAAATATATTAGTAATGTATGTATTTCAAATAACAATATATAATTTCATGTGTGTTCCGTGTCTACAACGATCCGTGTAAATGTCTGACGAAACAAGAAATGTTAGGTCTTGTAGACTCAAAGCAAATGTGTGTATTTATTCTATCAAGTAAAACAACTTGAATGTGAGTTTTTTTGCTTTTTTTGATAAATGTTCTTCTGTGACGTAAACTGGCACACAGACCTAAAGTTTAGCGTTACCTTCTGCAACTAACAAACATACACAAACTGCTACTCAACAGAAATGTATTTATTATATCCAATATGACTGCTTGAATGTGAAACACACATATGCATGAAAACATTCTTAACATTTCTTTTTTCGTCGTACAATTTACACACTTTCTGCACAGGTGTCGTTTTTGTCAAAGTGCAAATGCCCCATAATAGTTTGAAAGCGGTTACAGGGCATTGTATCTTTGATTGACAGTGCAACAAATAGCTCAGACCAGGAGGCATCAACCACAGCACCAACTGGAGTCGTTGCTGCTATTGTGAAAAGGATAAATTTAAATTCCATCAGCTCATAGAGAGACAGGCTCCAACTGGAATCTGTTCTGCAGCCTTTAAGTAGACTGTGCAGTCGCTGATAGTCAACAGCCTATGTTGTTGAAAACCAGATGTTCTGCAGTCTACTTGTGACTTTACACTGTAGGAAAATAAGGTAAAAAAAAAAGTACACAAGTAAACAGCATTCAAAATATTTTTCTATAAATAACATTTAAAAGGTTTCTATATAAAGAATGTCAAAACACATAATGACAAAAGTAACTTTGAATGATAACTTGGCATGTGCTGTAGACCCTGATGTCCTGTTGAAGGACATGTATTTGACATATTCACTGTTCTCTTTCTCCAATGTAGAACCCTCGTCCTTGTCTGAGTGCAACTCTGTGTCTGTCTCTTTGTCGTCTTTGATATCAAAAATAGGTTTTTCACCACTGTCTAAGTTACAATCACTTATTTCTTGCAGCAGTGCCAAAGCCTGTGAGGGGGAGTACCTCCTTTTGCATGTCAGGGCACTGGATATTGAGGTGTCTGTTTGCTCAACAAGATACCAAGCAGAAAAGATTCACCTGCATTTGAAGTGTCTGCTGTTATCTGTTGTGAATTTCCCATTGGGATTAATAAAGTATCTATCTATCTATCTATCTATCTATCTATCTATCTATCTATCTATCTATCTATCTATCTATCTATCTATCTATCTATCTATCTATCTATCTATCTATCTATCTATCTATCTATCTATCTATCTATCTATCTATCTATCTATCTATCTATCTATCTATCTATCTATCTATCTATCTATCTATCTATCTATCTATCTATCTATCTATCTATCTATCTATCTATCTATCTATCTATCTATCTATCTATCTATCTATCTATCTATCTATCTATCTATCTATCTATCTATCTATCTATCTATCTATCTATCTATCTATCTATCTATCTATCTATCTATCTATCTATCTATCTCTCTCTTGTCATCAGAGAATCCCCTGTAATTCCTAGTTCCATTGCCTCAAAACAGGCAAGCTGACAAAGTTCATGTGTACTGAAGTGACTTTAGCTGCAGGTTGAAGCTCCTGCACACTTTATGCAACTGTTCAGGTTCAATGTCCAAGCGGGTCTCGAGGCCTTCTCCAACAGTCACCAGCTCCTCCCCCTTGTTCATGGTGACAAGGGGCTCTAGGGCCAGCGCCCCAAATTCGACCAAGACCCTAGGAAAAACGGTGTTCTTCCTGCCGATCAGCAAGGGCCATGGGGAGGAATCCGAAATGGCCGTCCAAACTTTAAAGATCCAGTCCTTATATTTCAAAGGAAGCAGCACTGTCTCATAGTCTTTAACATCTCCATGTACACAGCATATGTTCACAGTCTCAGTGCTGGAAGGGGAAGTACCGCAGTCACGTCTGACATCACAAAGGTCACTACCTGAGTCCAACAAGATAGGGATCTCGCGGTCCACTAATGTCACTGAGACCTTTAAGCTGTAATTTTTTAGTGAAGTAGAAGGAACTTGGGAGCAACACACCTCGGCTAAGCTGACTTCCATGTACTGAGCAGGGGAGAGGTGACATTCTCTGGCGAGGTGGCCAATCTGATCACATCGGAAACATCTGCGCTCAGCACCACTGCCGAAATACCCATGGCGAAGCAAATGCACCACCCTGTCTCCAAACAGCCTGGTAGTTAAAGTCCTCCATGACTATAATATCCCCCTGTAAACATGCCTTTTAAATATTACTAAAAAGTGCATTGAAATTATTGTGTGCATTGGGCAGTCTGTAACACAGTTCTAAAATAAAGCCTCTTTCCTTAATGCTTTCTAGGTGAAGCCAGATGTCCTCACTAAGATGGAGCTCATTGTTCAATTGAAAAGGACTCACGTTTAAGTTCTGTTTGAAATAAACAGCAACCCTACCCTTTTCTGTTCTTCCTAACAATGTGTATAGCTGTATGTTATGCCCATCCCCATCTTTTTTGTTTAGCCTGGTTTCTGTTATTGCTGTAATATAATTATCCTCTACAACATACAATTCCACCTCACTTGTTTTATTTTTGATACTTCTAGCATTAAGGCAAGCTGTTTTTAATGTGTTACTTCTTTTACTTTTGTATTTAAACTTTCGGTTAGAATTTACTTTACTTATGCATTTTTACTTTTACACTGTTGTTTCTTACTTCAGGTACATTTGTAAACCTGGCTTGTCCTAAACTCCATAAAACCCCAAGCATTCCATAGTTTACCCAGTCCTCGACTAACCCACAGATACACTTCCCCAACTCATTGGTGCTCCTCTGCTTCAGATGTAATTCGTCAAGGCAGAACAGGTTCCATCTGTTCCAAAAGAGGTTAATGAGGCATTGGAACTTATTTCCTACCTCCCTACACCAAGAATAGAACCACACATTAAGCCTTCTAATCTCCTCAGTCTTACCTGGACTGTCATGTGGCATGGACAGAATTTCAGAGAAGACTACCTTGTCAGTTCTGATTTTCAGCCTTGTACCCAACTCTTTAAATTTAGATTGCAGAGCTCACATTCTTACCATTATATATGTCATTTGTTCTAACATGGAACATGACAGCTGTATCCACCCCTGCTCTGGCCGAAACCCTATCCGTCCTTCCAGGGAGGTTTTCCACCTGTGCACCTAGAAAGCAACAAATTGTGCAAGATTCTCTGTCTCTAGAGCAGACCTGTTCTTCAGTACCTGTAATGACTCAGTTCCCAACTATCATTACTTCTGTCTTTCTGGGAGCTGGTTTTCAGGTGGCGCATTGGAACTCCTCATGCCTGCGTACCACCTAAGTATCTTCAGAGATACCATCCAGCTCCCCACAGACCTGAAAAATGGTTTGACACTTCCAATTCTGATGTTGATGCCCCCAAACAGTTAGTACCCTTTAACTTGCACCTTGTGACTGTGACCCACCTATCTCTATCTGTCTGGTCTTTAGGTTGCACTCTATCTCCCTAAAGGACATCTGGGGCAGGTCTTCCAATTCTCTACTACAGCACAGGCAATCCAACTCCTCCTCCAGTTCAGTGACCCTGAGCTTGAGGTGCAAGATCAGCTGGTATCTCTTGCAGATGTCGCTCTCATAGAAGACTGGTGCCTCTAAGCCATCCTCTAAAAAGTTCAACATCCACCAAGACTTGCGTTGCACTGGCCTCATTATTACAATTTGTATTATTAAAATTGCTCAACTTTTTTTTTATTAAAATCAAATGATTTAACTTAATTTGTAAAACTAAAAAATGTAAGCCAAAGAATTAGATTAAGAACTGCTATAGTTTTTTTACCCCTTAAGTTCCTGTAATATTCTCCCCCTCGACTGCCTGCTGTTTGTCCTTCTACAAGGTTAACTTTACCTTTTTCTGTCAGTTCTCCAAAGTGTGTGCCCCTCTTACTCCTTACTTAATAGTTTCACTCGCACTGTTTGTATTCCTTTATATTAATGAATCCTTATGCTTTCACCGTCACAGCTGCTCTGCTTTCCTGCTAGCTAAAAACTGTTCAGTCTAGTACATTTTTTTGCATAATTTATCCTTCTTATTAAGAAAAGCTTGCGTATTAAATATCCACTGTGTGGTGGGCGGTCAGGGCCCTTACCTGGGCAGGACGCCATAATAATGGAAAGACCGAGGGAGAAAATAGGCACAGGTCATTACTCCCTCAGACTGCTAGGTGGCAGCCCCCTTGGGTTGCTACAATACCCTGGATTCCCACAGGGCACTGGGACTTGGAGTTTGTGGGTTCAGCCCTGTTGGACTCCAGAGGTGCTTCTAGGGGGTGCTGCAGGAATTGGCGAGCCTTATTTATTCAGGCTTCTGCCACACCCAGGATTACTTCCTGATGATGCTAATGGGCCACATGGAATGCTCCCAGGTGCAGCACAAAAGGGACCGCCCCACTTCATTCAAAGTGCCAGAGTCGGGAGGAAGGTGACGAAGCTTGCTGGACGAGGAGTGGGGGTGGAAGGAGAGAGAGTCAAGGAAGGAATGAGAAAGAAGAAGGAAAAGAAAAGCTTTGTGCTTTATAACCTGTGCTTATTGTGCTTTGTACTGTACTGTACTGTACTGTGCAGGTAGGAAGTAATTTGGGAAACATTTCCAACAGCAGAATAAAAGCCTATGTTATGCTGGAACTTGTGTGTGTCTGTGTTGGGTTTGGGGAGCACAAGCAGGCTGCAACTGCTAGTTAATTTCTTTCTGTCTTATCTGATCCTACAAGAGATTTTGCCTGATCGGTGCCTTAATACTAGTCCCCTGCCTACGTACCACAGATCCCTTCTCTTTACTGCTTTGTAGTAAAGCATTGGCTTTTCTTCCCCACTAGGGAATCATCATTTCTGTTACGGTTAAATATTTGCCACTACAACTTTGATTATTTACTTACAGAGATTCTGGTGTCAGCTATAGCTCCTCACTGCCCTGCCTCACCAACACTACTTTGGAAACTAATAACAAGTACAAGTAACTGATCTAAATGCTCCCCCTAATACTCAGCTGCTTTTGCTCCTATGCTGGTGACATAAAAGCAAAAAAAGAAAAAACTCCTTCTATAGGGAAAAAACTTTAAAAGTTCCCTCACGGCTCCTTAGCAGCAACCAAAACAAAGTCTTAGGAGCAAAATGTATTTTTTAATTAACTGTCACACCTCAGAACACAAAGCTCTCAGCAGCTTCTCTTCAGTTTGCAAGGATGATGTTAGCACATCAGTATGTCTCAGTCACCAGTCAGTACCAACACCTTGTATACCTTGTATGTATTTATACAGCATTCTACATATTGTTGCTTAAAAGAGGTCACATCAACCTTCATTTGAAGTATAGGTTGCTTGCTACAACAAGGATGAATCAAATGGCTTATGAAGTATAAATTACTATATAAGAGTATATTTTTTTTTTTTTTGCAGTCTTGCTTCTCATCCCAGTTGTCTAGGAATATTACTGTTTTTTTATTAAATCAGGGCTGCAACACTTAATTAAATTCATTAATAATAATCAGTGATGAAAACAGTTGGCAAATTGCCTTATTACATACACCAATTATAATACAAATTTGAAATGCTGTAAAAGATTTAAACACAGTATAGGATCAAATAATTTAAAAGTGTGCGGTCATTTCATCTTCACACCTGCTAAGATATCTGTGTGGGTGCACCTAAAAAGAAAACACAGTGAAGTAATTGTGGACCCTCTATTATTCACATTTGAGGATAAGCCAGCAACATTGTCAATGTCACTTTCTTCTGTCAGCTCAAAATCTTTTTCCAGTGGTTCCGAATCTTAGTCATCAACAATATGCAAAAGTTACTCTGCAGAATATTTATTTTGATGACAGTGATGGGCAGGTATTTTGTAAAGAAGTGCATGACACTCAAGTCAAACCATACACTTCAGGCAATGTTTGTTTATGTTCTAAACCCTTGATGTCCAGTTTTGCTAACAAAATCTTTGAAAGTGTACTACTAAACCTTATAATTAAAAACAAAACTTGTTGCATGCATTTTTGGCAAGTATAATTTTAGAGTGCTATACTTGTGCTATTGTTATTGTATTGTACAAGGAGGAGGAGGTTAGGAGCACGCGCTGATACAGCGCATTGCTGCACCCACCACATGACAAACCAACTCAGGATCCAGATTAGGACCCGAGTACAGCCATGCAACCAATGGGTGACACCTCAGCACCACACTAGTTCAGATGGAGTGGAACAGTGTGAGGTTTTTTTATGGTGGCTGGAGTGCCAATTCTGCCACCAACCCCCAAGTTGTTCCCTGCAGGTTTGAGGGCCTACATGCAGGGATTGATGCAGATTGTATGAGGAATAAACATTTAATTTTTGAATAAAATACTTCCACTTCTGTACTAATGTTGCATGCTTTAAAACCTCCAGTTAATCAAGGTAGTAATACACCAAACAGTCAATTAGCAGAGTAGTTGTTAGTTGCAACCCCAGTTGATTCTGAAACTTCTCAATAAAATGGCTACTTACAGATAGTGAAATTGTAAGTTCGTAGGTAGGGAAAAAAGAAAGAATTTTTTTTTTTTTTCTTCTTAATTTTGAATTGAATTTTATTAATTGATGCTCAACAAATCATTTACAATATTGAAAGTAAAGCAAACAATGAAACCCCCAACTCACCCCAAAAAGAAAACAATACTAATATATCTATCTATCTATCTATCTACTTAATTTATATGTCAAATAAGAAAAATCAATTCATAATCTTCAAGTTTACAAATTGCCTCATGATACACCATTTTACCTCAAAAGAATTCACATTTGCAATCATTGTGTGGAATTTATATTCCAAATACACACTGGCTTTTACAAGTCCATGAAATATTCTAATTATGTCATGTTGTTTATTTGACTTCACTTTCTCTTTTCTGGATTTATAAATGGCCAGCTTGGCCTGTCCAGTGAGGAAATTACCAATCTGACATTCATTTTGATGATTTTTATTTTCATTAACACTATAAATAAATACACAATCATTAAAAGGCAAGTTAAGAATACCAAAAACAGAGGTAAGAACATTTAAAAGACGGCGAAATCTAGAACAGAAATGAAAACGGGAAAACGGTCTCTCACTCTCTCTATGAGAGAGGCATGAAAGGGCATTTTCAGTGGCTGAAGGAAATGCCCTTGACTGCCCTTGCCCGTGACTGAAGGATCAAGCAGTGAGACATAGGAATTAACAGTCATGATGCCATGCAGCACATGCCATTGAAAGTTGCCAGTTCTTTTGTTCAATGGTGGTCTATAGACCAAGTTCCACCAAGATGGCTCCAGTGTCTCTGATCCTCCAAGTCGGTTCCTCCAGGGTGTGTCTGTAGTTCTGCTCAGTAGTTCCCGGTGATGTGCCTTCACTGGACTCAGGTGAATCTCTGCTAGTGAGGAAATTCCCAATAAGAGATTTTGCTTCAGTTGGGAGGGTGACATGGATCCTTTGCAGCAGCTGGTTAGTCTGCCTCGGTGAGTGAAGTCTCAACACCGCTACCATCTTCTTAGTACTGTACCAGCAGTGCCTTTCCATATCTATTAGGTGACGCACCTGGATTATTTTAGAGTTCATTAATAATAAATGCACTCTTATGGGCTGTGTGATGTTGAGTTCCAGGACTGGGTATTCTAGAGCCCAAAGGATATTTGCAGATCTTCAGTCAACACGAGCAGATTCCAAGCTCTTGCTATAGGAAGGCAAAAGGCCGGAAGTTGACAGCTACCTATTGTTCATTAAAAAAGTGCCTTGTCAATATTTAGGTTTCCTTCTTGTTGTAAGAAGACATAGGAAAGTGGCCTCCAGGACAAGTCTGCCGGATAATACAACATTTTTTGCAAAGCTTGCATCCGGAAAAAATTTCTTTGACTGCAAATATCGACAAGTCTTTGTCCTCCTTCAGAAACAGGTAAATAGAGCACACACTGGCTCAGCCAATGTCTTTCATTCCAGAAAAAAATTTAGCAGCTCTTTCTGAATACTAAATTAAAGTTCAGGAAGGGGTTCAAGACCCATCAATTTATGCCACATGGCTGAGGCTACCAAGTTATTAATAATCAAAACCTTCCTCTGTATGAGAGGTGCAGCAAAAGCTATTGCCAACCCTTCAAGCGAAAGAAAGAGGAAATTTGCCTTTTGACAGAAGGTCTTTACTAAAAAGGAAGACAATTAAAAATAGCTTAACAGTTTGTGTCTTTAGGCTACATCTATTCGTTTATCAAGACTATATTTTCTTCTTAGTCATTATAAATTAATTCTTTTGTTCATGCATTTTCTTAAAGTTTCTTTCCATGATCGATTTGCAGACAGCTAGAACATCTTTTAAAAGGGTCAGGCAGGACTAACACTAAATTGGACACCAAACCATTATAGAGCCACATGCACACAAATAAATATACTCATACATTTAAGCAAATGTAACTACATTTCATGGTAGTCCGGGCTGCAGATCTCTCCATGGCTGCTGTAACAACAGGTCCATGTGATGTAATTTATATATTTGTGGCTGGAGGTGTGAGAAGTGGAGAGTCTTGGCATAGGGCTATCTTAAAAATGTGCGGTTTTGTGTGTCCCCCAGGATTAAAACATTAGTTTAGTGGATAAACGTACAGAGGATTCAGAGAGTATTCAAACTCCTGCAGTTTTTTCACTTTTTTCTATATTGCAGTGTTGTGCTAAAATCATTTAAATTAATTTTCCCCTTGTCAAGCAACACTCTATATCTTAGAATGACAAAGTGAAATCTGGATTTTAGAAATATTTGCGAATTTATCAAAAAATAAAAATCTAAAATATCCCATTGACGCAGATATTTAAACCATTTCCCTAGTACTTAATTGAATTACCTTTGGCAGCGTTTACAACCTGGAGTCTTCTTGAGTATGATATGATAGACTTTGCTTGTCTAGATTTGGGAACTTTCTGCCATTTTTCTTTGCAGATCCTTTCAAGCTCTGTCAGTTTGAAAGGAGACCAATGATGGACAGCTTTATTCACATCTCACCAAAAATGTTCAACTGGGTTCAAGTTCGGGCTCTAGCTGAACAATTGAAGGGCATTTTCAGAGTTGCTGTTACTTTGTTGCCTTTTCTTTGCGCTTAGGGTCATTGTCCTGTTTTATAGTGATCCTTGGGTCTGGAGCGATTTGGAGAAGGTTTTTTATTAAGGATATCTCTGAACATTTGCTCATTTCTGCTTTCTCTCAATCCTATCTGGTCACCCAGTCCTTGAGGCTGAAAAACAAGCACACAGCATGATACTGCCTGTACCATGCTTCACTTTTGGAATGGTATTGCACAGGTGATGAGCAGTGCCTGGCTTCCTCCATTATGCTATTCTTGCTTTCAGAAAACCAGAGAATCTTGTTTCTCACATTTCTATAATCATTTAGGTGCCTTTTTTGCAAAGCTCCATGTGGGCTTCCATGCTTCTTTCCATGTGTATTTTGTCATAGACCTGAGATCAAAGAAGTGTTGCATTGTTGGTTATCCTTCTGGAAGTTTCCTCCATCTCCACACAGGTTTTCTAGAGCTCCGCTGGAGTGACCATTTAGTTCCTGGACATCTCTCTTACCATAGCCTTTCTCTCATGATTGCTCAGTGACTGGGTGGCCAGTTCTATGAAGAGTTGTGGTTGTTTCAGAGTTCTTCCTTTAAAGAATTATGAAGTCAGCTGTGCTCGTAGGGACCTTCAGTTGCAAGATTTTTTGGTAGCTTTCCCTAGATCTGTGCCTTGATGCAATTCTATCTGTAAGCCTCTAAGCTCTGCAGGCAGTTCATTTGACCTCTTGGTTTTTTTTTTTGCTCTGATAATTAACTGTGTGACGTTTTTAGACATGTGCATGCATTTCCTAATCATGTCTTATCAATTGAATTGACCACAGGTGGACTCCTAACAAGGTATAGAAACATCTCCATGACAGTCAATGTAATGGGATGCACCTTGACTGTCTGTTGTATAGGCAGCACTTCAGAGAAGACTATGTTGTTGTTTCTGCTCCTAAGAAAAGAATATGTTTGTTTACATTTTCCTGTAGAACTTCCTGCCTTACCCTGTCGATGTTCTGACATGTAAAGTGATAGCTGGATCTACCCCACCTTTGGCCAAAACCCTATGTTAATATCCAAGGAGGTCAGCCAGTTGTGCAACAAATACAATACTATCACTGGAGGAAGCCCTGTTAAATAAGTCGTCTTCTGTCACTCCTTCTGATAGTTGATTTTGAGGTAACCTACTGGAGTGACTGTCTAGCTCTCTATGCTAAGTCCACTAGGTGGTATATATCTATTGCCTTGCCCTTACTTTTGACTATGACCAACTTGTCTCTTTGTATTGAAGACTTCTCTCATACCACTTAAGAGGTGCACACTTTCTAAATTAGTATCTGAGCCTGTTCCTCCAGTTCTTTATTACAGCACTGGTTAACTTTTTCCTTGTTAATTTCAGAACTTGCAGTGGTGGTTGTTCTTACAGGTGTAGGCCCTTCTGTACTGTATGTTCGCTTCAATGAAGGAAACAAATCTGTCATTTTATTTTTCTAATTATTAACAGTTTGCTTGGGGTTTAAACAGTTTAACTTCACTTTTTCTTTAAATATTGCACATTTAATATAAACTAAAGTTAGTTGTTAAACAACTATTGTTTCTCTCACTTTCAATAATTAAGATTTTATTATTTTCTATTATGGCTTGTAAATGTATTTGTAGTGGAATACATTTAACAACTCCTTACCACTTTGCTGGAGTCTAACTAGTGATTGCTACTTCAAGTGATTTTTCTGAAGTGCTTTTTAATGGTTGGCAGACAGTTACTCACAAATATAATTATTTTTATATTTATCAAATTATTCTAGGTTTCAGCTGCTTCTCGTACTGTAAAGTGCCTTTAATGGAAAAAAAATTACACCCTTTCACTGATTTAAAGTACTTGTATTTTATGTTACTTGTTTCTTTCTGTAGTGGAATTAAATATATTAGTTGCATTTATATGACCTTTTCCGATCACTAATTTTAGTGCTTTCTTGTTCAATTTTTGTAGTGTAGTAAGAAAAAATCACTCATCTTGAGAAACCTTTGTTATAATCCTGCTGTTCAATACTGGAAATTAACCATTAACTTTCTAGTTCATAATCCTAGGTTAATTTTTTCAATTTGACTAGAGGTTTCCAGGATTCTATACTTGCCTGTGTTCTCTGGTGTTTCATGAATGAATGTATTTTATTTTGTTTAACCAAAATCCTATTTACTAGAATGATTGCTCCTTTGTTTGTCCATCATCTTAAGTCTGTAATTCCTAAGCCCACTAAACTGGCTTCAAGTTAGTGACCATCTGAAAATAAAAGAAACATTAACATTGTTTTCTTATGTTAATTTATCTTTTCTGTTAATTGTAGGTGATGGAAAGTGGTTTAGAAATATTGATTACTATCGTCTTGATGGCTCAACAAATGCAATAACAAGAAAAAAGTGGGCTGAAGATTTTAATGATATTAGCAACACCAGGTAATATGTTTTTATTGCATTTTGGATTACTTCTTTTAAAATTTCATCTCAGAAAACACATACATTTGGAAGGAATTGCCCTTTACTTCTAAATGTATATATTATATTTCTGGCAAAACAAGACCAGAAAATTAGTATGGTTATAAAAACGTAATTTATTACATTGCTTTATAACTGATTATTCTACAACAGAGATTTTGCAATAGTTTTATTTGTTTGGTACTTTCCTTAATTAGTCATTTATTTATTGTAATACTGGGTGGCATGATATTATAATGGCTAGTGAACCTGCCTCATAGTTCTATAACCAGGGTTCAGTTTTCAGCTTTTCAGAACGTATCACATATTTTCTGTGTTAAATGGGTTATTCTACTTATCTTTAACAACAAACTGCCTCAGTTATACCAGGCCAAATCCAATTATACAAAAATTCAAAACAAACAACTGCAAGGAAAATCTTCAAATATATATATGTAATATATATAATAGTGGTTAGAAGTTCACGGTTACCCAACTTCAGCTTTTTTTAAAAGTATATTTTGCTTGAGCACAAAGGCTTTCAAACTTTTTGCATGAACAAAAATCCTTCCAAATTCCAAAAACATCTTAAACATAGACATAACAGATAATTTATCCTTAGCTTCATGGTGTTAAATATTAAAATGTCTAGAATGAGTAAAGCCATAATATCCACAGTAAAAACTTGTATCCTTGAATTTTCTTCTATTGTCTGTTAAGACCAATACATTTCAGGACAACTGCCCATTCATCAGAGCCAGACAACCTGGGACCTAACGATATAAACAGAGTACTCACATCTTATTAAAGCGTTACCGACAATGGAAGATGCCGAGAGTATTCTGAAATACTCCCAAGCATCTGGCCTCTGTTTGAAAATACTTGAAGTAACATTCTCGTGTGAAAATTTCAATATCTCAATTAAATTATTACAAGCTTTTGAAAACCACTTAGCTTTGATGACTGATATATAATGTTGATAAGTGACAGGAACCCAAATTCCCACGTGAACGTCACTGACAGAATAAAACTGAATAATAAAAAAATAAGCACTAACTTTTAAAAGTAGCCAAAATTTACACTGGGTGTTACAGACTCAAATCAAATGTGTGTTTTTATTATATTATAGCAATAATAATAGCAACTCACTACTCAAAATACAGAGTTTCCAGACTCAGACCGGGAACCTTTTGGTTATAAGGCAGCAGTTCTTACTTCTGCACCATCTAAGAATACATATCAACTTTCTGTCGATTGACATTTGAGCTTGGGTTTTTAACTCATTGACAGTAAAATGTAAATTGAATGATTTGTTTTTTCTTTGGTTATATTATTGAATAAAAGCACACGTGTTTATTTGATATTTGGACTAAAGTCTTCACACATTATACACTTCACGTTACTGTTAGTATAACATGGAAAAAATTTCTGCTTTAGGTATGTGTTCAGCATTTCTTGCCTAGCATTTCCTTTCATCCTACACTTACACAGATCTTTGTAAACACGGACCACACATGAAATGTATGTATTCCAAATAACAATATATTATTTACCCTATACAACTCCAGGCACCTCACACCCAGTTAAAAAGACTTGAGCTGGGAGAAGTTCACGACTGATTTCAGCTCTGTCTTTGTTGGTATGGGATAGCAGGCTCCTTGCTGTTTGTGCTGATCGACACAAAACAAAAGATGCTGATGTGAAGAGTTGTGAAGGAATTTAAGGCAGCCTTACAAGTTTTTTCGTAGGCTACAGTGATTCTAATGTTAAATGGTGAAGGAGATAGTCAAAGACTACACCAGATAAGCTGCAGTTATACACAAAAAAAACAACAAAAAAAGCAAGGTAACTGATAATTCTTTGTTCACTTTTTTTAAAATATATACAGTATTTTGCGCACTATAAGGCGCACTTAAAAGCCTTTAATTTTCTCAAAAATCCACGGTGCGCCTTTAAATTCGGTGCGCCTTATGTGTGCACTGAGTTCCAAAATCTGTAAAAATGTTGTTGTGCATTTTAGTAAGCGCTCTGCTTGATTGACTGTCAGACCATTTCCTGCCGACATAGGGACGTAGTAATACGTACACTATGAACGCTGGCAGCGATAAACCAATTGCAGAACATTACGTAAAGCCACGTACACTTACCTCCGCCACGCCTACGGCAGGTAGGTATATTGTACTACTGGTGCACTGCGAAACCACATTTGTTTGGCTAAGGACCCTGAAAATGGCATCAGAGAAGAGACATGCTTACGATGCACAATTCAAACTACAGGCTATCAGTTACGCGGTTGTAAATGGGAATAGAGCAGCAGCGAGAGAATTTAAAATCAATGAATCCATGGTTCGGAAGTGGAGGAAGCAGGAGAATGAATTGCGCCAAGTTAAAAAGACAAAAAAGAGTTTCCGCGGGAACAAGGCGAGGTGGCCAGAGTTGGAAGACCAACTTGAACAATGGATTCTTGAACAAAGAGCAGCCGGGAGAAGCGTCTCTACAGTCACCATTCGACTGAAGGCAATAACGATAGCACAAGACATGAAGCTCGAGCACTTTCAAGGAGGTCCGTCTTGGTGCTTTCGTTTTATGAAAAGGCGCCATCTCGCCATCCGCGCACGAACTACCGTGGCGCAGCAACTGCCAGCGGATTACAAAGAAAAGCTGACCATCTTCCGCACCTACTGCAGCAACAAGATTACCGACAAAAAAATCCAGCCCAACCACATCACCAACATGGACGAGGTCCCTCTCACTTTTGACATCCCCGTGAACCATACTGTGGAGAAAAAGGGGACCAGCACGGTATCCATACGCACCACGGGGCATGAGAAATCGGCTTTCACTGTTGTTCTTGGTTGCCACGGTAATGGACAGAAACTACCACCTATGGTCATTTTTAAGAGGAAGACGCTGCCAAAAGAAAAGTTTCCAGCCGGAGTCATCGTTAAGGCCAATCCAAAGGGCTGGATGGACGAGGAGAAAATGAGAGAGTGGCTGAGAGAGGTGTATGTGAAGAGACCGGGTGGGTTTTTCCATGCATCACCGTCTTTGTTGATCTGCGACTCCATGCGTGCCCATATCACCGCTACTGTGAAAAAACAAGTGAAGCAAATGAATACGGAGCTTGCCATCATTCCAGGAGGATTAACAAAAGAACTCCAACCGCTGGACATCGGTGTAAACAGGGCGTTCAAAGTGAAGATGCGAGCGTCATGGGAGCGATGGATGAGAGACGGCGAACACACCTTTACTAAGACTGGAAGGCAGCGCCGGGTGAGTTACGCCACCATATGTGAATGGATTGTGGATGCCTGGGCTAAGGTGTCTGCTTCGACTGTTGTCCGAGCTTACGCGAAAGCTGGAATCATTGCTGAACAGCCACCCGGCAACGAGACTGATTCCGACAATGACGAGAGGGAACCCGGCATGTTTGATGGCGAACTTGCCCATCTGTTCAATTCAGATACAGAAGGTGAGGACTTCGATGGATTTGTGACAACAAACTGATCAAAAAACAATGTGAGTGTATTTTTAAATACGTAGTAGAATAAGGTTTAACTAAACTCATTGTTTTGCTTCTGTTACCTTGTTTTTGCATGCGCCGAATAATACGGTGCGCCTTATGTATGGCTTAAGTACAGAAATAAGCCCCGCAATTGAGAGTGCGCCTTTCAATCCAGTGCGCCTTATGGTGCGCAAAATACTGTATATCTTGCACACAAAGACTTACAAAATTTTTACTTGAATACAAAGACCTCCATATTCCTGAGAAGCTTTATAAATGGTTTATTTTTCACCACAGTTTAATTGCAGAGACCTACAGAGAGTTCCTTGTACTTCATGACTTAGTTTTTTGTCTTTACATGCAGTGTGAATTGTGGATCCTTATATACACGTGTGGTCTTTTCTAAACAATGTCCAATCCTTTCAGTTTGGTACAAGTAGACTCCATTCAAGTTCTAGACACCTCTTAGGGATAATTAATTAATTAACCACAACTTGGAGTACCACAGCAAGTGGTCGGAATATTATATGAATGAGAGACTTCACTTTTTGTATTTTAATAAGTTTTCACATTTTCATTTATGGATTACTAAGTGTAGATAGATGGGTAAAAATGGCAAATATATCCATTTAAAATTAAATCTTCAACACAAGTGTGCATAAACTGAGGGAGTCTATACTTGTACATACTAGCTTTTTTAAATTTTAGATTTTGTGAGTAGCTGAACATGATATTGTACTATTTTCTCCTTTACAACGGAGCATGGAAGTTTATATCTTGACTAAAGTTGGTAAACTTGACCTAAATCGAAGTTCTCTAATATATAGTTTTTATTGTTACAGTTTATAAGGAAGGAAGCATGTTTCCGTTATTTTTGTGTTGCATCCTTGTTTCTCATAATTTACATTTTAATTTTCTCAGTACAATTTGATGTGTTTAGGGATTAAATAACTTACTGTGACTTTGATAGTTTGTGATAATACCTACTATTACCCTTAATAATTTCTAAATGCCAAATTTATTTTTTATTATGAAGTCTGGTCCATAGGTTGTATTGCTGTGGACTGCTCACTTTCGTTATGCATACTTTCTTGTAACCATCTTTTCCATTTGAAACTGGCAGAGGAATGTAAATTTGTATTTTTTTTTCTCCTTCCTTACCAATCTCTGTGTCTTTTTTTTTCTTTTAATAGGGGGCGCTTGTTTCTGATTTCTACTAGAGCTGGATCTCTAGGAATAAATCTTGTTGCTGCTAACAGAGTTATTATTTTTGATGCCTCTTGGAATCCATCTTACGATGTTCAGAGTATTTTTAGAGTATATCGTTTTGGCCAAACTAAGCAAGTGTATGTGTACCGGTTTCTGGCTCAGGTAAAAAAAAAAAAAAATTTTATAACCCAAGTTTGTATTTTGTTTTTGTGTTTTAAACTGTGTCTATTGAGTAACATATCTTACTTATGAAAATTAATGGAACAAGTGCAGTGACCAAAATAATTCATGAGGAATTATCATTTATTCTGATCAGTATTTAGAACTTTTCATTAACTCAAAACCTTTTACCATAAACAATACCATTAATAAATACCTGTAGATTTAATAGTATAATTGATCTTTTTTAAATTTTATTTTTATACAGTACTCTTTACAGTCTTTTGATATTGCAAGTCCTAATTGTTTAATTTTGTATTTATTTGCTTATTTATTTTACAGAATACATGTTTATGGATGGACACATATCTTTTGCCTACTTAATTTAGGTTTCATTTTATTCTGTGGATGATTGTTTTTAATTACACTGGAATTACAAGTTCATTTTTTTTGTTTGATCATCAAAGCTTCATCTTTGGAAAAAAGTCTGATTAAATATTTACAGTGTTCTGTTTGCCTAATATTTATGAATTAGTCATTAATAGAGTCTTGTAGGATCCTAATGTGATGCATTACATCACAGTATTTCAGACAAATATTTTGAAAAATACTGATGTCTGGTTTTGGAATATTGTAAGGTAATAGCTTGTATTTTACCCTTGTTCTGCTGGAAAAAAAAACTGCATGCTCTAGGCCTCCTCTTAAAGTTTTTTGAAACCATTGAATTTTTAATTTTTAGACTCTTGAGTTATGTAGTTACCTATATAAAACTAGTGTGAAAGCTTTTCTTGTTATTTTTACAAATATATTTTTAAGGTACTTTCACATTAAGTAGAAGTGAATATAAGTACTATGTTTAACCAAAATGTGAATGAAAGTCATATTTAGGACACATTCTAATTACCCAGTGAGGATGGGAATACGGATGTGCTCTAAACGTAGTACATCCTTCTTTCTGGCTAGAAAACATATCCAGTAGATTCACCTTTCTACAGTCAAAATTACAAAAGCAAATGTGTGACGTTCAATGCTTGTAGTGGCTATATAATCTTAAACAAAAGCAATATTGATCTTTCTACATGAAGAGCTGCCAGATATTTCCAGTGAAGTAATGTGATACAACATCAGCAGTGCAACCTTGAGCAAGAAGCAGATCCCTGATTGCGGGACAGCTAGTTGAAAGCAGGCTTGGCTAAACCTCATTTGTAAGTGGCTCCTACCCAAAGTCCAGTGCACTCTTGGAGCTGCCTGACTTACTTGCCTATCCTATTGCATCAGCAAGCATATCATGACCCTTTCCCATTATTTGCATTTGCATTAGTAAGCCCCACTCATAAGCGCCAACCATGCTTCCTGGCAAGAACCACACAAAACAGTTTTACTCGGATATGGATGTCCTGACCATGGTGCCCAAGGAAGTCAAACTGATCTTGCTGAATGACTTAATTGGAAGTGTTTGATAAGACTACACTATATAGAGATAGATTTGGCCTCCTCAAATGGAACCTCCTCCTGAGGGCTGAAGGATGTTCACATTGCATGAGCTATGGGTGGATCAACTCCTTGCTCAACATTGTGTGCTCTGTGCAATCCTAATTTTTTTTTTTTAACTTTTATGCAAATTTCTTATTCTCAGAAAAGAAACAGAAAGAAATTTAATGCCAGTACTCTATAAACCTCATTACAAATAAAAGGCCATGTTCCATGTTTGTCTTTCTACCATTAGCAATAGACAAGATTGTTAAAAAATGCATTTTTTAATTACTGTAAATACATGTAGATTGTTGACCATACAAAATTAAAATAATTATTTGTTCTACTAACGTCAATTACGTTTTTACCGGAATAGTAAAAAGTCAGTCATTTCCAAACCCACTCAGTCCTGAACAGGGTCACGGGGGATCTGCTGGAGCCTATCCCATCTAGGATAGGGCACAAGGCAGGAACAAGGACAAGGTCTCGAACACACACCCACCAACCACTCACTAGTGCCAATTTAAGATCCCCAGAGCACCTGGAAGAAACTCACGCAGACACAGGAAGAACTTGCAAACTCCAAGCAGGGAAGACCTTACTTTTTTTGTGAAGTGACCCCTCACCCCTCATGGCCCCCGGAATATTTCCACCTGAATACTAATCATTTACTTGCTGCTTACATTTAATATTTTCATTGACCATTTAATTACAGTAGATGCACTTTTCATTCCCAGATACCTGCATTATGCATGCAAGTAGTAGTACTACTGATTGTAGGTAGAAATGGACCCACGAATTGTGTGTTTTTACTTGTACACAATTCAGAAAGAAAAGAGTCTCGAGATGTTAATGGCTTTTTGCATGCATTATAAAAAACAACAGATGTGACAAAATTACTCTAAATTGAAGAGCAGATCTACTAGAGTTTTTGTGTATAACAATTATCATGTTATATGAAGAATCATCCTCCACCAAAAAACCTCCAATATATTGGAGTAAAACAGACCCTGGATGAAATGGATGGATCATTCCTAACAAGGTTTGCAGAGTAAGATAAGACTACATTCAGTCAGTGGACAGTGGTGCTAAAATTGAATTATTGAAATGTAGAGGTTGTGACATATTATTAAAGTAAGATTAGCAGCTGACAGTTTAACAAGCTTTGCAGTAGGCTGATAAACAAACTGGAGATTAGAAAAGTAATTCATATTTTGAAGAATTATTCTTTCATGTATTCTTGTATGAATTATTCTTTCCTCATATTCTCGTATGAACTGAATTTGCAGAATTCTTATATATGCATGGTCCAATTTGCTGGGTGTCATCAGTGTAGGCAGCCCTTGGAGGTGTGTAGACATTATGTGTTTATAGCCCATATCGAGCTCCTTCATATTAGTACTTGAATGACACAGGTATTTCAATGTCATTGCTTTGTGGCAGAGTGCCTAGTGCTGTAGACATTAAACTACAATGTTGCTGGTTCAAATCTCAAATCTGACTCACAGTGTGACCCTGAACAAATCACTGAACCTTCCTGTGCTCCTGCTTTAAAAGTACATTTAAAAAGGTGTAACATATCCTAAACTTGAAATTTGACTTTGGCAAAAATGATTGTGAAATAAGCAGTAATAATGAAGATATTTCCTTATTGGTTGCAGCCTGCTCAGGCGGCATCATATACAGATGGTCTTATACATCAAAATAATAGTCCATTAGTTGATGTCAGGGAAGTCTTAGAATGCATACCGTAACAAGATCAGTAATTCAGCCTAATTCACTAGCCTTCCTAATCATTTAGGAGTAGATACCCGCCACTGTAAGATAGGTGCAGCCACTTGGTGTATGGTACTTTTATTAACATTATTGAGCAGTATTTTTGGTTTTTAATGTATTTCTGGCTCTTAACAGAGAAGATCTGAATCACAGCAAAAATCTCTCTTGTGGTAAATCACAAAACTATCTTTAAATTCATTTTTTCAATTTTTTATTTCGTTGTGTCAGAACCCTACTGATGTGTATTTGATGACAAAAAGAAATAAAAGTTTCTGGTATTTATTTTATTTTATGGTGCTCAGCAGTCATCAATAATCTAATATGACAAAACTGAAATTGTCTGTATATCAAGAAAACCATTGATTTGGAACAATTGTATCTATATAAATAATAGTATTTTTTTCATCTTTTAGGGAACTATGGAAGAGAAGATCTATGATAGACAGGTTGCAAAGCAGTCACTCTCTTTCCGGGTTGTGGATCAGCAACAGATTGAGCGTCACTTTACAATGAATGAACTCACTGAGCTGTATACTTTTGAACCTGACCAACTTGATGATCCTAACTCTGAAAAGAAGAGCAAAAGAGCCACTCCAATGCTCCCCAAGGTTTGCATTACATTGTTCATTTATGCTCCGTTTATCTGTCAGTGTTAAATGAGGTATCATAATTACTTTTTAAATATTCTACTGTAGAAGTGGCCTGTGTGACAACATACATGTTTTCCCAATTTCAGTTCCTCAGATTTTTAGCTTTCTTGAATTTAAAGCATGGCTGAATATTAAACTGAGAGAACTTAAGATCTTGAAGAACAGGATAAAGGATTATTTTTGAAATGTTGAATGACATCAATACATTAAAGTAGGGTGTGGCAGGATAGGTATCTCAAATGACTGCTGCACTGAGCCATTATTTTTATTTCTTTTGTCTAGAGAAATCATGTATCTGTCACTGGCCAAGTTAAACTCAGTACCACCATATTTGAATATGAAAGTGCTAGAGTCATGGTTCAAGCTGGAAAGTTTATTCCAAAAAAAAAGACTTCTGCTACAAAAAATGTGTGCTGCCCCCAACAATACCATTAATGCGTATGCTTCTACAGATTTGACTAAAATGGGGCGTACTGGTTACATTAAAAAATCAACCTTTTTTCTCTCATCAGACATCAAACACTTGATGTTCAAAAAGACACTCGCATAAGGAAATCCATCCCTGTGCATTTATAATTATCCAAATAATGTGATACACCAGTGCTTCCCAAACTTGGTCCTGGGGACCCACTGTGGCTGTGGGTTTTTGTTCCAGCCAGCTTCTGTTTTCCTAGGCTAATTAAGTGAACTGTTATTTCCCAAGTTCTGTGTTTAGGGAACAATATAGAAATTAGAAAACTAAGTTTGGTAAAAAAGAAAAAAAATATTAAAATGTACCAAGCAGTTATATGGGAATAATATATTTTTCTTCTTTTTAACAATATTTTCATCTTGATTTTCATCCTACTTTTCCAGGTGTTCTGTTTAATTAATTCATTACTTACTAATTAGTGGGTCTGATGCTAAAGTAGTTGCAGCCTTTCACGATTCAGTGTTGTTTGCCTGGGTGTCTGCTCTGCTCATTTTTAATTCTCATTATTAAGATACAATTAAGGGAGCAAACTGCACAGAGAGGGCGAAATTTAATGAAATCAACAAAAGAGAGTTAAACATTTAAATCTCTAGCAAAATCAGAAATAATTCTAAATCTCTTATAAATGTAAAAATCATGCTGCTATACTTTTCTGAATGTAGAATAAGAAAAAAATACCAACTAATTAAATGAGATCAGTGTTATCAGGTGTTGTCACTGATTATGAATCTGGTTGGAACAAAAACCTGCAGAGTTTGAGAAACCCTGTGATACACATTTGGTGAACTACAAGTGATGGGAAAATGAAGCCTCATGAAGCTTTGAGGCTTTCTTTTTATTTGTGCCGAAAAAGATTCAATGCATTGAAACCTCAGCCCCAATATGAACAGCAATATTTGGTGATTAACTCTCAGGAGCGCAAGTGAAGCAGCACTCACTGTTTCAGTCTCATGTCACCAGTAAAAGGTCAGAAAAGTCTGTGTTCATTTTATTCTGCTAAGGTCCTTGTCAATTTATACTATTTAACTTTTGAATGCCGTTTTCCTCTGTCTCCTCACAACCCAACATTGTTGAATGAAAATGATGCATTTTATATAGGCTACCTGTTAATTTAGCGTCAAACCAACGAAACGCTATCAAACCAATAATGTGCTGTGAAGTACTGATGACGTTCGAAGCTTCAAACATCACGGGTCACGTGTCAGCAGTGTTTTGACATAAGCTCTGACACAGTGATTCGAACTCACTATGCATCAAATTGATTGACACAAGCTTTGAAGCTTCAGTATCATTTTCCCATCTCTATGAACTACTTTTTTTTTTTATGCTACCATTTATTTTCTCACGCTGCTCTGTCTTCTGCGACAGCAGAGTTGTTAACATAATCCACAGAGACCCTTTTTGTCTTCCTTTCTATACTTCACTAACATCAGACCTCCACTTCTCCTTCATGATTCTCTGTAGTCTAACTTCTCTTCAGTATGAAGTTGTATTTTTTTTTAGTCACAGATCCAATTCAGGAAAAAAAAAATGGTGCCCCACATACTGTAGTGAAAATTTAAATAGGTACAAACCAAATTCTTCTTATAACTGACATAATTTACTTCAGGAAAAAGCAGATTATACATTTTTTTTATTTATATTATACTCATATATTTATGTGTATAGTACAGGGTGAGCCAAGAAGTACCACATTTCAAACATTTATTCTACAACAGTGCTACAAGATAAAAATAAATTTCATTACAACACAAGAAAGGGTATACAAAATAGATTTTTGTTCACTGTGTTTTAAGATGATGTCTTCAAGGTGGTGGACATCATTAGCAATACACTCTTTGGGACAACTGCTGAATGCTCACATGACTCATTTGGCCATTTCAAGGGAAATTATGGTGAATAATGACTTTGATGCCTCCAAGGTTTTGAGATCGGTGTGTGTATATACCTTCGACTAGAGATGGTGAACATGAAGGCCTCCTGACATCGCTAGGCAGGGAGATCAGCTTCCCTGAAAACATCTCCCGCAAAACTTGCATGGAGCTCCGTACTGTATGAGCTGTTGCTCCATCCTGTTGAAACCTCGCATCCACCGCATCCATTTCTTCCATTTGGGGCCACAAAGTTCTCTAGAATTTCAATGTAACGTTCTGAAATGACGGTGACCATTGCTCCTCCCTCCTCAAAAACATAAGGGACTACAATGCCAAATTCTGCAACGACGCACCAAACTGTAACATGTTCACTGTGCAGGGTTCTCTGATGAAGTTCACGAGGGTTGGTTTTCGCCCAATAGCAAAAGTTTTGCTCATTTACATAGCCATTCAAATGGAAATGTGCCTCGTTGCTGCACAAGACAATGGCATCTTGATGAATGGTTTGGAGAATGCTTGTGCACAACTCTCTTCAGCATTCCTAGTCTCCCTCTGTGAGTTCTTGCACTACCATCATTTTTTATGGATGGAAATTAAGGTCCTCCTGCAAAATTCTCCTCAAAGACGTGTTGGAAATGCCTAAGGCAGAAGGCTGTTTGCGTGCCGAATGTCTAGGAGACTGCAAAATTGATGCCCTTACAGCTTGGATGTTTTCAGGCGTTCATACAATCTGAGGATGGCCTGGAGATTTTTTGTTCAATGTGGTATCAGTCTGTCTAAACTTAGCCACCTACTGAATTATTGTTTTCCGATTTGGGACATCACTGTTAAGAGGAATGCCGAAGTGCTTTCAGAAAGCACGTTGCATAGTGATGATGGATTTGTGGTTTTTGAAGAACACTTCGACAGTGAAAGCATGGTGCGCACCGGACCAAGGCATGTTGCTAACTGAAAACTACAAGAGATCGCTTATCAAAGGACCCCTCCCCAACCCACTCAGCTGCCTCTACTTCGCACAGTGACCTTGAGAAATGTGGTACTTCATTTTGGCTCACCCTTTATAAACATTACATCATACATGGATAGCAATATGTAAACAAAACCCAGGCCAGTGTGTACTTTTTGTCTGGAAATCATGCATGCAGCTAGTTTTCATAGCGCATATGCACAAAAATGTTGTACTTGCAAAGACTTGCATTATGCAAAGGCTGAAAGTCAGATGTGGGAATCCAGTCAAATCTAAAACAACCATAGCATAACCTCACACAAGTACAGTGCAATACACTGATTCTTTCTAATGAGCAGGTTTCAACCCAAAGTTCTTATAGAAAAACCAAACAATACCTGTTCGTGAATACATATACTGTAATCAGTCACCAGCAGAAGATGCTTTTTACTTTAAATATGGGCTGCTAGTGTTCACAGCAAAGTACAATTTAGATCACAGAGGCTTGCCTGTTGCTCCCGTTCAGGTAGCTCAAATAAACAGAGACAATACTTGTTTTAATCTGCAATCTGACACCGAGTACTGAATTACAGTGTTGCTGTTGGGGTTAATTTAGGTCCACAAACAGTGTCGAGAGACAGGCTTTTCACACAGCCTGTTGCGGCTTTGGCTTGCTGGTTGCATATTGTATAAAATCCTCATTCTATTTAACACTAGAATCCTTGAAGCCTATGAAAAAAGTTGTAACCGTGTGTTGCTGACTGGAATCGAGTACAGTAGGTTGAAAAAGTATTTTGATCCCATAGACAAAGTTTAAATTTCCTGCAATATTTTTCTTTGAAAGTACATCTTTAGTTTCATGCTATTACATATAAATTAGGGCCTCTTGGACAATAAATTTTCACAAAAAAATTCTGACAAATTATACTGCAACGATAAAGAACATATCGGTGAAATCTGCTGTTGAATAAGCTTGGAGACTGTTTGATTGTTAACAAGGGTATATGGGTATAATAAGGGTAATGAAAACCGGTGTAAACAATCAAGCAATCATCTAGCTTGTTGACTGGTCTATAAGTGATTATTTAGGCCAGTTCTTAGGAACATACAACTGAGAAATCAGTACAAGTACAAAAAACTGAACAAAAGCTGACAAAAATGAAGACAAGGGAACTTTCTATTGACATGAGAACCACTGTGATTACGAACTTTAAAGATGGCAATGGTGCCAAGAAGATTGCCAACCTCCTTAGCCTCAGTGTGTCCACTGAGAAAGCCAAGAAGTGGAAGACAACTGGAAGCATAGTAAACCAGCCTAGGTCATGCCGCCCTGTTAAAATAACAAAGAAAATGTCAAGAAAACTAGTCAGAGAAGTAAGAGCAAATCCTAAGGTGACTCTCAGTGACCTGGAAAGCTCAGTATCTGCACACCTGGAGTGCATGTGCACAAGACTAAAATATAGAAGGTTTTGCACAGAGAGGGGCTATATATGGCAGAGTTGCCAGAAAAAAGTCACTACTAAAAGAATGTCATCTGAAAGCTTGATTAAAATTCGCTAACAGACATCTTGACGAGTCCTGCATCTTGGAGTCATGTACTTTGGTCTGATGAGACCAAAATTTAACTTTTTTGGCCTCAACACAAAGACGTTTGTCTGGCGGATGGAAAAGACTGCCAATGATCTGGCAAACACCATGCGTTCCATCAAGTATGGTGGGGGGAGCATCATGCTTTGGGGCTGCTTCTCTAGGGCAGGCACTGGGTTCCTTGTCTGTATTGCAGGAAGAATGGATAGTAAGAAGTATATCCAGATTTTGGAAGAAAACCTTCAAAAGTCAGCCATGAAATTGAGACTCGAACAACACTACCACTTTCAGCAGGACAATGACCCAAAACACTGTGCAAAAGTAACCAAAGCATGGTTTGACAAAAAGAAGATCCAGGTTTTGCAGTGGCCTAGCCAGAGTCCTGATCTTAATCCTATTGAAAATTTGTGGCGTGATCTCAAAATTGCAATTTACAAACGAAAGCCTTCAAACTTCGCCCATTTGTAGGGGGAGCCGTTCTGCAAGGACGAATGGGAAAAAATGCCACCATCCAGATGTGATAAGCTTGTAGATGGCTATTCAAAGTGATTGCAAGCAATTATTGCCGCAAAGGGTGCTGCTACTAAGTATTAACTGTATGTCATGTTAAGGGGTCAATTACTTTTTCAACAGCATTTTTCACAGCATGACTGTCAATTTGCATTTGCTTAGTTCACCAAGCTCTAAATGTTTCAAAATATGTACACAGAGAAATAAAAGTTCACTGTGATACTCTACATTTGTGATTTTTATAGGTTGTAAAGATGTAAGATGGAAATACGGTGGCTTTCCACAGGGGGTTGAATACTTTTTCAACCCACTGTATATGTTTTTATTATGTAATATAATAATAGCAGCTCACTACTCAAAACTGAGAGAACCTGGGCTCGAACCCGCAATCTCTTGATTATTAAACAGCAGTTCTTACCTCTGCACCAACCAAGCAGACATGCTGACTTTGTGTCAATTGATATTTGGGCTTGGGTTTTTACTCATTAACAGAAACATGTAAATTGCCTCAAGTTGGGACCTTAGGGTGCTGTGCAGCAGGAAACACCTCAGCACCACACCAGCTCCGATCCTCAGCAGGCCTGACCCCATTGTCTCTCCGATGGTTTCAACTCTTCCGGGGATGAGACTTCCAAGGGCTTTCTCCCATCTCCTTTATAATGCGAACAACCTTCCTGTGGGCAGATGCAGCAGAGCTACTCCTGCGGAGAGCTAAATGAAGTCCTCTGTGCCGTTTCAGAGCTGCATAAAGTTTTTATGGTGGATGGAGTGCCAATCCTGCCACCAACCCCCAAGTTTTTCCTGTAAGTTGGAGAACCGTTTTCATGTAATGTAATGTGATAAATGTTAAATAGCTGTTTTATTAAGACTTTCGCAAGGCTCTATTTGTATGCACACTCCTGCCCAAAACATTAGTGGTTTATACACAGAATCTAACTTTACACAGTAGATATGGATGAACTAATGTTATATAGTTTTTGTTGTTTAGACTATTAAAAACGTATGACTCTGTTTTGTTTTGTATGTGCCTCTAACTTGGTTCTTCCTGTATTTCAGTTACATACAGTATCTTTGTGGAAAATCTATGTTTAAGTCCTTTAGAAAAATAAATCCACACTATAAAGTAATTTTACAAAGATATGGTATGTTTTACTTTTTTTTGCAGGATCCTTTCCTAGCAGAACTTCTTCACAACCATAAAGAAGAGATAGTAGGTTATCACGAGCATGATTCACTTCTTGATCACAAAGAAGAGGAAGCACTTACTGAAGAAGAGCGCAAAGCAGCTTGGGCCGAATATGAAGCAGAGAAGAAAGTAAGGACATTAAGATAAAAAATGAATCTAGTTTGAAATAACGAAATTTGTAACTCTTATGTGTCTTAATGTTTCCCTATATTTTATCTTTTTGTTAATTCACACACACCATACACCATCACTGTTCGCTTCACCGTTAAGCCTTTCTACATAGTGATAACATTTTATTTTGTGTTTGATGTTAAAGGGCCAGCCTGGCATCTCGGCCACTGCAGATTTATGACTTGTAACCAGTGCTGTCATTTTAGGCTCAGGACCATGTGACCCTGAACTGAATTAAGCTTGGATGAAAGAAATTACTATTTTCTTTTAAATTTTACAGGCTTAATTTTTATACTTTGTACTGATAACAATATTTACATCAAGCTTGTTTTATTCTAAATGAGTTATCTGACCAATTTTTGTTAGACAGACGCCATGTAATTATAACTGAACAATTATCATTCGAGATACTTGTACTACAGCCTCTAAAATCCTGTATATACAATGCAAGACATTTGAAACATGCTGGCTAGTACCTAGTTGACTGTTTTACAGAGCCTGAATTTCACTTTTGGCAGACTGTTCCAGTTTAAAAGGTAATGGGGGAGATATTGTAAGTTTTGAGGAGTTTCACCTTAACGTTTATAAAGAATCATGTGATAATCGTGGACTGTCTGATTTATATTGTCATTCATACTAAATTTATTCCCTGAAGGTTCTTTTCAGAAACAAAAGTAAATACTAAACATAAAAATTCAAACATTATTGTAATAGTGGAATGTTTATTGATTACCAAGATTATTACGCAAAGCTCTGTTTGTATGAATAGACTTTTAAAATCAGCTTTGTGGCATTTGTTGTTGTGAGAGTTATGTTTTTTATCAGTATATGGAGGAGACATTAGCTGGATAATAACTCTTAGAGAATGGTAATATTTATTGGACCATTTAAATTTCAAATGTCATAATCTCCTAATTTTTTTTTATTTTGCAAATCTCTCCCTCATATACACTTGTTCCAAGTTTAATGCTGCCTTTGTGAAATTAAACTTGTCAATTGATTAATGAAGATTTTTTCAGAATTCCTATTAAACAGATTTTACTGTGTTGTTTTCAGGTTACATGCAGTATATGCATATATGGAAAAGCTCATTTTGTCATTATTGTAGGTTAACAACAGATACAGAAAGATATGTGAAGTCTGAAACTTATCTTGATTGTCACTTGTTACTTAGGCTGGTATTGCCTATTTTTTCCAGATACTCCAGTTTTCTCCCATTTTCCAAAAACTTGCCAGTTAGTTTATCTGATGACTCCGCATGAGTAAAAGTTGATGTCAGATTAGTTTCTGCCTGGAGCCCTGTATGGGCACTTGCTCCCAAAACTGGATAAGATGGATGAAAAAATGGATGGATAACTGTAGCTAATTTAGTCTCACTATTATTGCTAACTCTGTCATTCAAATACAAGTTAAAATGATTGCAAACTACAGCTAATTGCTCCTGTTATCACGCTGTCCAGACATGCAGGCATTGTTTAATCTAAAAATGGCAGTAACAGAAGGGATATTCCTCCTTTAAGACAAAACTTACAGGATAATTAAATTATAGATTCCCGTAATTCCATACTAACATTCTTGTCCTGTTTTAGTCATTTGTACCCAATGCTATGAGTATACAGTATATAATATTTAGGGAGAGCGTATTTGTATTGTTCTAAATTTGCTACTTAGAGTTTGCAAAGAATTTGATGCCATGTATGTACCAGAATGAGAGTCTGTGGACACAATATGTCAAAAAACAAAGCATTTAGTCTGAAGAAAACACACTAATATTGTAAAATAAAATAAGTCTTTTGATTTTGAACAGAATTGCTCCAACAGAGTTTGTTATACATGGATAATAATTTTGTGGGTTTTTTTGTTGTTTTTTTTTTTTTTTTGCACACATTTCTGTCCAAATTGCAGTACAGTTGACGGAGAGTATTAACATCAACATATGACGCTTTCAGTTCATTGCAAATAATAAATACGTGCCTGCCATATTTTACTGTTAAAATCACTTTCTAAGAACTGTCCTTAGCTGTTCCCCTCAGATTTTTTATTTAAATTGTACATATGTGACTGCTTCTGGAAAGCTCCATATGTAAAATCAGTTTATGACTACAATAAACATTATTATGTACAATTATAGTTATCTGTACAACACAACTTCATACGTACTTTCTGATATTAAGATTTCTTACAGGTTTGTTGATCTCATTTCAGCTCCCATATACGTTTGGCTTGAGAAGTATAACAAAAAAAAAGACAAACAGTTGCAAGCCCCTCTATGTTTTGCTGCAAATTTAATTGCATAATACAGTAATCCCTCCTCCATCGCGGGGGTTGCGTTCCAGAGCCAACCGCGAAATAGGAAAATCCGCGAAGTAGAAACCATATGTTTATATGGTTATTTTTAGAATGTCATGCTTGGGTCACAGATTTGCGCAGAAACACAGGAGGTTGTAGAGAGACAGGAACGTTATTCAAACACTGCAAACAAACATTTGTCTCTTTTTCAAAAGTTTAAACTGTGCTCCATGACAAGACAGAGATGACAGTTCTGTCTCACAATTAAAAGAATGCAAACATATCTTCCTTTTCAAAGGAGTGCAAAGCAAGCAGTCAAAAAAAAAATCAATAGGGCTTTTTGGCTTTTAAGTATGCGAAGCACCGCCGGTACAAAGCTGTTGAAGGCGGCAGCTCGCACCCCCTCTGTCAGGAGCAGGAAGAGAGAGGAAGAGAGAGAGAGAGAGAGAGATAGAGAGACAGATAAAAAAATCAATACGTGCCCTTTGAGCTTTTAAGTATGCGAAGCTCCGTGCAGCATGTCCTTTCAGGAAGCAGCTGCACACAGCCCCCCTGCTCACACCCCCCTACGTCAGCGCAAGAGAGAGAGAGAGAGAGAAAGTAAGCTGGATAGCTTCTCAGCCATCTGCCAATAGCGTCCCTTGTATGAAATCAACTGGGCAAACCAACTGAGGAAGCATGCACCAGAAATTAAAAGACCTATTGTCCGCAGAAACCCGCGAAGCAGCGAAAAATCCGCGATATATATTTAAATATGCTTACATATAAAATCCGCGATGGAGTGAAGCCGCGAAAGGCGAAGCGCGATATAGCAAGGGATCACTGTACTCTATTCAGTCATTTCAAAAGCATATCACTACATTATTAACTGTCCATAGCCACAATTTAAATCTAAAAGTTCTATAAAATTCAATCATAAAAACAGGTACAGTGGAACCTCGAGATACGATCACCTCTGTATACGAGAAATTCAAAATACGAGGAAAGTATGAGCGAAAAATTCAGATCTAAATACGAGCATTGGCTCGCGCCACGAGCCAGGCTGTGGGTATAGCTCTCAGCTTAGCGAGGGGGCGTGGTAGCAGTTGCGAGCCGCGATCTGCGGTGTCTGCGTTTCTCACTTAAGTGCACAGGTGGGAAACTGCCCACATCCATGATTGTTCCTGTGGCTGATGGGCTGCAGCTGCCATGTCCTCCCCGCATATATAGAGAAGCGCGAGCCGGTTAAGGGGGAGAAAAAGTAAAAGAAAAGAGAGAGAGAGAGCGCGCAGGCAGGCAGGCGAGTGAGTGAGTGCAGGCTCGCGTGTAGCTGAACAGGCGAGCCAAACAGCTGAAGCAGGACGGTGTAGAGAAGGTCAGCTGCATTAAGAGTGTCTCGCCTGTTGCAGAGCCCGCAGGTGAGATGCTAACAGAGAAGAAGCACCGGGGATTGTCATCTGTTTTTTAAAGACGGCATCCTTTTGACGTTTTAACCTCGTGTTAAAGGATTGTTATTCTTGTGTATTTTAAACCTCCACTTCACAACTGTTTTAAGGATTATTTATTTAAAGATTTATTGAATGCTCTACTGCACTTTGGACACCTGTTTTGATTCTTTTAATAATCAGTTATATTATTTACCAGTGTTATTTATTAAAGGTAGACTACAGTATATATAATTTATCAGTGTTATTTGTTAGGAAAATTGATTTTTATGTTAATATATTTGGGGTGCAGAACGGATTAACTGGATTTCCATTATTTTCAATGGGGAAGTTTGTTCTAGATACGAGAAATTCGCTATACAAGCTCAGTGCTGGAACGAATTAAACTCGTATCTAGAGGTTCCACTGTATTTAACCTCTCCATATTAAAGATTTTTACATTTGATGGTTCAAATTGTCTAATGATAACGGTTTTGCATTTTAAAAGTAAGTTTAATAAACTTATTGTAAGTCATTGTGAATAGTGTAATATATTTAAAGTAAATAAAATTGGACTTGGTAATACTATATTCTTAGTGTGAATCTGTGTTTATAAAAATATTCTTTGCTTAATCAAACATATTCATCACAAATATCATGAATTTTATTCAAAAATATAGCCATGGGGCCTTTAAGTCATAGTTCAAACAACGGGCTTCTTTGCTTCTTACTTGAAAGCTAGGTTTCTGTGTTATTTTTTAAGACAAGTAGTGTTTTTATAGCATTTACTGATTTGTTGGAGTTAATATAAAACATAAAGCAGGACAGACTGAAAACAAAAACTTCTAAATATGTAGCATGGTTATGAATCATGTGGTATAGTCTGATAGGGTTATTTATTTAGATGTTTTAAATTGCACATTGTCATAGAATGTAACATTTATGAATTAGAAAATACATTTAACTATCTTAACCTTCAACCCAAATGGATGGAAATATTAGCATGATCAGTTTGTAATGATTATTATCTAGTTTCATTGGTTCCAGTATGTTATAGGCTATGTAGGTAATAGGCTGGCTAAACTAGGTAACTTACAATTAATCAAACATGAGCAACATATCATGTCTGTTTTGGGGGATATGAGAGTGAGGTATAAGGAGTCAAGTGATTCCACACTGTATCATCTGTTCTTTAGCCGCTTATATATAGGTGGTACTTGCAGTGTGATATTTTTGGTTAGATTTCTATCTATGGGTGATTGAAAAAGATTGACGGCAAGCATATTGATTGACAGACACAGGGCTTACCCACTGTCACAAAGACAAATACCTAGACAGCCTCTTTTATAGGCGGACTTGGAATAGCAGACATCACCATAGTAAAGTTCAGAGTATGTGTACCGTCCAATTCTGGACTTTGCTCTGTACTGAGCAATGCAACTCCGTGATAAAAATAAATTTTTTTCCAAACTGTGCACTGCCAATATAAGTATCATTTTTACAGAGGTACAGGATATATTTGGTAGATTTGTTTAAAAGAATTAAAAGTGATGCCTATTTTCATGCTGACAAACAGCTTTAATTAAATGTGGATGTAATATGAATTTATCTTCCATCTATACTAAATTCATCACTGTCTTAGCAAAATCGTGTCCAATTTCTGCAGATTATGAAATGTTTAGGTTAATTCTGAGAGTGTCATTTTAGAACCATAAAATGACTTTCAGACAAAACAAAATACTAGGAAAAAGGCAGCTTATCACGGTAACTTGTTTCAGTTTTTGCCCCAACTTGATACAGTTGTTTTTCTTTTTTCATATATACTTTTAAAAATAACAGCTTTAATAATTTCAGCTTCAGATGCCACAACCCCTCTTTAGTTTGTTGTTTTAGTCTTTTTTCAGTACAGTAACACAGTTTTCAGTTCTTAAAAATAAATAGATGAGCCTTCATTAAATATCATAATGAAAGTGTAATTAAATCACACTTTTCCCAAAATTTCACATGCTTCAATCCATATTCTTGCATTGGAGTTGTGTTTTACTTTTTAACAATTGAAGCTTCTACTTTATATTCCCTTAATTTATGCCGTTTTTGTATAAGTTTGAGAAATTCAAAATTTTTTTCAAGGTTTAGGTCACAATTATTAAATATTCAGGCAAATGTTAAACTGTAAGTAGTTTATTATTGATTGAATGTACTTTTTTTTTCCCTTAGGGATTGTCCTTGCGAACAGGTATAAATCCTGGAGTGAATTATTCCCCTTTTACCATTGGTGCTCCTACTACATATTTCCCATTCAATGTTGCAGCATTAGCTGCAATGAGCAACCAGCAGCTAGAGGTATGTAATGTAGAAAATATAACTGGTATATTTCTTATGATACATTTTTCAGATTAGTAAATTATTTAGTTTTAAACAGTTAAGTTTATAGACGGTGGAGTACAACCAGTATACAGAAGTGTTTTTGAATCTATATCATTTAATTGTATGTGCCATCTAACTGTCAGGTAAGTGGTAAGCAGCAAATGCACAAAGTTCTTCATTGTATAATTTATATGTTTGTTTGATTTCTTTGTTTTTGTAAAACCCTTTATCAGCAAGAGCTTATATTTTATGTGTGAAGTTTATTTTCTCTGTAACTTAAAATTCCAGGGTTGTATTACTAATAATAAAGTTACTGTACATATGTACAAGCCCCTGTGGTGATTTCATGCTCCATTCAGGGTTAACTGCAGGATCCCTAAATGGTGTTATGATTGATTCCATCTTCCTACAAACCTTAACAAATAAGCAGGCTTAGAATAATGACAGATGAGTAGCAAAAGCAAGGTTTTGTTTTCGTTGGAACATTTCAAATCCCCCACAACCGTGTATAAGCTAAATCATGTTTAAGATAGTGGTGGAAAACCACCTGATATAAGAAGTTTTACAATGTTCATGGTTTATGACGAATACACATATATCAGATTTGGTTGTTGTGTTAATATACCCCCTTTACTGTGTATACAAAATATTGAAATGAGTAATATGATAAAAGTATATGACCATTTTAAATTCATGTGTTAAAAAATGTGTGGTCTTCTAAACAGTTACAATCTACACAAAACAGTAAACCCTGGATCATTAAAAAGATACAGAAACTCTAATTTCATTTACTTTAGAATGTTATTTGAGTTTGACTGCATTAGTGGGCATTTTATTGACCAGCAAGCAGTGCTTTTAGCTGGTTTTAAAATTAAGAACTTAGTTTTATTTATGTAAAATTAAATTTATTATCTTATTTATATAATACATCTTTAAAACTTGCTAATACTTTTCAGTGCATTCTGTGATTCAGGCTGGATTCTGACCAATCTCCTTGCAATTTATTTCATTTGTGTTATTCATCTGTCTTTGCACTTGGCTGCATTTTTGCTCTTGTGAAGTTAATTTCAAGTATAAGGCAGATATTCAAATGCTAAAATTACTTTTTGTATCAAATTATGGTTTACATTATATGCTTGTTCTGCCGTAACCATCTTTTATTATGTATCTGCAAGGCATGGCTGCAATCAATGAATATTCCATCCAACAATGGCACCTGCATGTTGCCAGTATTAATATTTGTTTATGTATTTACTGTATGCATTTGTTTGATTTATGTATTTTAAACAGATAACATAGATGACATTCCATTAATATTTTATACTACTTGAATGAACAATAGTCTAAGATTGTCAGCAAACTTAATTAATATATATCCAGTCCTGTCGAGTTTTTATCTTTGTAATCTGCAGTTTCTGAATGTTTTCTAGAAATCAGCAATGTGACATCTGTAGAATTTAGTGAAGATCTGATTAGATAGTCACTTTTTTCAGCCTTAAGTACATGTTTCAGCAATTTGACCATTATTTGAGTAAATTTTGCTAAGGACTTCCTTTGCTTTTACAGTACCAAACTATATTTTTACGTCAAATAGCATCCCATTTATGTTACATTTTACAGCAAGTCCCCAATACCTGTTGCACAGATCACGCTATTATAAATTCATAACAGAGGCCCATGTTGTCAACTTACGATACAGTTTTTTGATTCTCAGCTGCAGCCAATAGAATGCGATGTTTCATTCATAAATAAAAACGCTGTAGTACGTCTTCCAATGCTCATTTGCTAAGTTGTTCCCGTGCTTACTGCTCACTGTAAAGACATGAAAACCGAATGTAGCTTGTCATATGGTCATATTTGAATGCTTTCTTTAAAGTTGTAAAATGCAAAGGTGATTCATATATAATTCAGTGCCTTTTGTGTTTGCCTAAATAAATCTTTGCTTGTAAGAATTTGCCTTTAAATTTAAAGAAGCATGTTGAAGTGTTTTTTTCTCCCCTCTTTTTAAAATGTCTTATTTGAAGCCTCAAAAAGTGGTGTCTTTTTAATCTTGTGCTAGCAAAATTTTATTGGCACAAGTAATATCTTGAGATCACAAGTTACATATTGTGTGGACTATTATGAGTCCAATTACTGAAACATTAGAGTGAAACTGGCTTTAAATGTCGCTTTAACAAAGGACAAACTCAAAGTTCATGCTAGATATTGTAGCCTGTGAGAGATCAGAGGAGTGCCCCTGTGTTAGGCACCAAAGTCTACTTTGTATGTGAGTGCTAACTAGGGGGCTCCGCCCCCTGCTCGCTTCGCTCGCCAACCCCTGGTCTTGGGTAACCCGAAATAGATTTGAAAGAGATTATTGTCGGCGTAACCCGAAATACATTAATGAATGTATACGATATGTGCCTGCATTGCTTGCGGCATTTCAGACGCACGCTGTAGGTGTCTGCGTCAGTTGTGGTCTTTCATTTTGAACCCGTGCCTGCTTTGCTTCCTTAGTTTCTGACGCACGTTGTAGGCGTCTATGTACATTGTATTTGTTCATGCGGAGCTGTTTGGTTTTGGAGCCGAGACAGTTTTGCTTCTGCGGTTCCAGACACGCATTGTAGGCGCCTACGTCTATTGTTTTTATCCATGCGGGCTCGCTTTTGTAGCTCCGTTAGTTGAGCTGGATCGTTTTGGAGCCGTGACCATGACTCCATTAGTTATCCGTTGTCTACCGTTAGTAATATGGATAATTGCACTTACTGTTAATACGGAGAGTGTTCTGTGGTTGTACCATTAATAATGCATCACTGTAATGTGATTCACATATGCTATATGGTTTGGACGTGTGAGGATGCCGTACATTTAATACGGAGAGTTTGTGGCGCGTTGTTGCTTCATGTCCTATTCAGAAGCGCGTTTTGGACGCCTGCGCCTTTCGTACTTTCCCGCGCCTTCCGTACTATCTTCGTGGACCTGTGGGTCCTCCGTAGCCTCTTCCGTTTGACTCTGGGGTGCAGCGCAGAATCCTCTTTTTTGTGTGGCTGTGTCGTTAGTCGTTAGCTATGGGCGCGTTGTTGCTTCATTTCTCATTCACGTTAGTTGAGCTCTTTCGTTTTTGGCCGTGACTCCTTCGTTCGTGGTGGATAAGACTTCACTTGCGGTTTATGGGACGCGCGCAGGCGCAGTACGTCTCATGGTCCCATCGTCGTGTACCTGCGTCCATATCCGGTTTATTCTCGGTTAGTAATATGGATAAAAGGGGTGTCAGCTTTCTTTGAAGCAGAGATAAATAATTTTGTTTCTAACAGATCAAGGCCCTGCCAACAAGAATCTAGTCTAAAGCTGCAATGAGTAAGGAAAGTACAGGTGACTTATTAAGTGAAAACTGTAGTTTTATGTATTAATGTTACCTTTGAACAGCAATGTATTTTGTGTTTGTAAATTATTGACAAATTTCTGCACATCTCTTATTCTATATTCCAATGAACAGCAAAGTTTGTGACTTGTGTTATGTATCTCTGTGTTGTCCATATTATTAGTTCTTCAAGCAATTCAGAAGAGAACATTTAAATGTAACTGATTCCTGTTCAGAGCATTGTTGAGTAGAACACTGACTCTCAGATTTGTAATTGCCAATTGTAATGTTGTATTAAAGTTGAATTATTTTAGTGTATAGTTCATCAGTTAATTAATGGAGAGATGTTGTTGGTTTCCATATATTAAACACCAGTTATTTCCTTGTTCTCTGTGTGTTTTAACAGATCTGCATTTATATGTGTACCAGGTCTGTATTTAGTAAATTTTTTAGCACTAGAATCCCTGAAGCCTACAAAAAATGTCTTAATGCTGGGCCACCTTAAATTCCTTCACACCTCCTGATCAGCCTCCTTTTTTTGCAAATGTGTCAGGCAGCAAGCAGCCTTCTGTCCCATCCTCAACCGACGCAGCTGAAGTTCTCCCAACACAAGTCCGTTTATCTCAGAGTGAGGTGCCTGAAATTATATAGGGTAAATAATATATCGTTATTTGGAATACATACATTTTGTGTGTTCCATGTTTACAATGATATGGACAAATGCAGGATGACAGGAAATGTGAGACATTTTGAACACATAACTAAAACAGAAAATTTTTTCATGTAATGACAAAATTCTGACATGATATAGTGTGTTAAGTCTGAAGTCCAAATATCAAGTAAACACTTTCACAAAAGGTATAAAAAAACAAGTGCACCATTATTCACGAATATAACCAAAGAAAGAGAAATTCAATTTACATGTTACTGTCAGTATTTAAAACTGAAACCCAAATATCAATTGCATAGCTGGTTTAGAGGTAAAAACGGCATCTTCTAAATCAAGAGGTTTCAGGTTCTATTCCGGGTCTACCCCTCAATTTATGTTTTGAGTAATAAGCTGCTTTTATTATTACTATTCTATAATAAAAAACTTTCATTTAATTTGAGTCTATAACAGCCAGTGTAAAGTTTTGCTGCCTGTAAAAGATATCGCTGAAGGGATATAAGAAGACACACAAACACTAGTGAATCATGTCTTCTTGGTATCTTGTTGATACTTTAATTTTTTTAATTCAGTTTTATTCTTGAATTAAAGCACACTTGTTTCGGTGTACCTTTGTGAAAGTGTTTATTTTATTCAATAACCACTTGAATTTTATCCAATCTGTCTCTGTGTCTCTCATGCACACAACACACACATCCATGTATACACATCCATATATATACATACTTGTACTCAAGTACTTTTTAATCTCCTTAGTACTGTATTTTTTTGCCATAATTTTCATTTTTATTAAATCTCAAAAATATAATAATTATACAAAATATAATAGTAATGATGAATAAAAATAATATGAAATGAACAATAATAACAAAAATAATTATAACAGTAATAATACTACTCCTAATGATGCCAAAACAGTATATAATATCAAAATGAGTCCTTTGTGTGGTAAATCTTAAAGCACAGTGAAAGATACAATCCAGTGTCACAGTTGGGACAATAATAGCGTGTTTCTTTTGCGATCTTCTTTCCAGATTTATCTTTTGTTGAACAGCACACTGCACAGGTTCAAGTTGGATTCTATTTTTTTTTCTGTTGGAGGTATATAATCAATAAAATGTCTACCAATAAGACTCTCCGGATTGATCCATGATGTGCTGGTCTGACCGCATCTCTTTAGGGGTAGTGTGGACAGTGGATGTGCAGCAATGATTAGTTGTACAAGCTGGCATGTGACGTTTGCATGAGATAGTTTTGCCAGCTTTTTGTTTGTATAAAACGAATGCATTCCAAATTCACCGTTTCACCAGATGACAAGATATCTTTTTATAGTATTTCTTTTGTTGCCTTTGCATAACAGGATAGAAAGTTAATTCTTAATCTACACAATCTACGACGCCCATCGTGCTATTGTAGTCGACCACAGCACAAGGCTTTGTAAGCTGCTTGTTGCCTTTTGCCTGTACAGTGACCAGAGCTGCATTATGTACAGTGCTAAGAAGACAAACATCTTTCTTGTCTTTCCATTTCAGCCTAAGCACTTTACTCTTTTGCCAAGCTGCTAGCGCACCTTGATGTAATTTAGCTCTGCCAAAGTCTTCTGGCATGCCATGACAGTTGGAACGCACTGTTCCATATCCGACAGTCTTTCTTTGCAGCAAGATGCCAAATAGCTCTGGCGAAGTATAAAAATTGTCCATAGTTGCACAGTAACCTTGATCCAGCAGAGCATCTATCAAAGTCAGCACCAATGACGTACTAGCGGCGTCCTAATTATATTTCGGATCAAACATTGTCACTTTCCCTGTGTTCAGAACCAAATTCCAAATGTATCCTATGTTATATTCACAAAGCTCATTAACACTAGAATTACCAGAGCCTACGAAAAAAACTTGTAGAAACGGCCCACCTTAAATGCACCTCTCCGTCAGCGTCTTTTGTCTTGTAAATGAGCCGATAAAGACAAGCAGCAAGCATCCTACTATTCCATCCCCCCACAGCTGCAGAACATGCACAAAGTTCTCCCAGCTCATGCCTTGATTGATTATCTGGGAGTGAAGTGCTGCAGTTTTAGAGTGGAAATAATAGATCGTTATTTGGAACACATGCATTTCATGTGTGTTCCGTTTCTATAATAATCTGTGTAAACATGTTGTTAAAACAGAAACATTTTTCATATTTTAGTAGTAAATGACAAAATGTTGGCTTAAACTATATAATTTGTGAACCTTGAAGTCCAAAGATCAAATAAACACTTTCCCAAATGGTTCAAGGATAAAACAACAGCTTCTGTGGCGTACAAGTGCTGACTTGTAATCAAGAGTCCCCGGTTCGATCCCGACTGCCTCCTATATTTGCCGTTTTCAGCAGTGAGCTGCTCTTATTGTTAATATTATACAGTACACACATACATTTGGTTTGCGTCCGTAACAGACGGTGGACATTTATAGTACTTGTGAAAGTCACCGTTTTATTTTCACTTTTATTCTCTGCGCAGACGCCCCACAAATCTTCCCCCCCACCCCCCCGCAAGCAACGGGAACCGGATGGAATGCAACGTAAAATAAGAAATGAGGCGTCGCGCACAGAAAAAAGGAGTCAGACGCCGTTGCACACGAAACGGGACACACAAAGAGGAGGATTCAACAAGCCCCTAGCACACAAAAAAAAAGAAGCCGCGAGCACCACACAAAGCCCATTGGACACGAAACGGGACAGACTACGGCCATAGCACACAAAACGTACACAAAAACGACGATTCAGACCCTCGACCACAGTAACATAAATAACAAATGACACACAAAGCCCCATTTCTAAATGAACCGTCCGTATTAAACATACGTCATCTCAACACGTTCACACTATGCAGCATAGGTGGATCTCATTACAATAAGGCACTATTAACCATTCAACCGCAGAAAAGGCTCCATATTAACAGTGAGTGCGATCCTCCTTATTACTTATCCATATTTATCATGCTCAAGAACAAACAAGTCATGAATTCACGATCACGGGTACAAAATGATACGGCTCGGATAACGGGACCAAACACAATTCACACTATGCAGCATAGGTGGATCTCATTACAATGAGGCACTATTAACCGTTCAACCGCAGAAAAGGCGCCATATTAACAGTGAGTGCGATCCTCCTTATTACTTATCCATATTTCTAACGCTGAAGAACAAACAATTCATGAATTCACGATCATGGGTACAAAACGATACGGCTCGGGTAACGGGACCAAACACACAAACCCGTATGAAAAAAAAACAATACACATCGGCTACAACGCGCTTCTGAAACTCTGGAAGAAAAAATGTCTCGGCTCCAAAAACGCAAAGCTCAACTAACACAGTTACAGAAACGAACCCAAATGGACAGACACACTGAACGTAGACGCATGCAGCGCGCGTCTCACAGTGCTGCATCGAAACAGGCACGGGTTCAAAACGAAACACCTCCCGTCTCAGACATACAGAAACGGCAGCGAAGGGACAAAATAAATAAACGCAGACGTCTACACCGCGCATCTGGAATGCCGCAAAACAAGCACGCAAGGCTCCAAAAAGAGAAAGATCAAATGACCGACATACAAAAACGGGCTTCTCACACAGCACAGGCAAATTAGTTACACCTCCAAAACAACACGTCCCAAATAATGGACATACAACGACACGCCTCTCAAACGGAACAAGCAAAACATACACGTCACGGACATCAACGACAGACACCTGCTAAACGCTTGCGCCAGTTAGCTGACAACGCGTTCAATAATGAGTCCACTATTCAGGAAAATTCATTGGGATTAATGAATGTCATTTGCAATCATTGTCATTCACTTAACTTCCCTGAAGAAACAACTGGCAATACAAGTAATGAATTTACACGTTGTTGTCAAAAGGGTCAAATTAGACTGCCTCCTTTACATTCATATCCTGAATATCTACAGAAGCTTCTAACTAACGATGTACCTGAAAGTGAAAACTTTATGAACTGCATTAGATCCTACAAATCGGTATCCACTATGAACATTAACAGTGGCACTGCACATGACATCCGTCTTGCAAAACTGTTAATTATTGATGAATGTACAATGGCATCCACTCACTTACTCAACACCATTCATAAACTTCTACAAACGTTGATGAATAATAATATTCCCTTTGGAAGAAAGGTACTTTTATTAGGAGGAGATTTTAGACAGTGCTTAGCTATTGTTCCACATGCCATGCGCTCAGCTATTGTTCAGTGCACCTTAACTCTTTTAGGGCTAATTTTTTTTTTGTTTCTTTTCTCCCAGGGCTGAATATTTTTCCAAAAACTAACATTTTTTAAAAAAGAACACAAAGCAATTATTTAACATATCAAATCAACAAAAGATATTTACTTTTGACAAATGTTACTGTCTTGCATGTTGTATGAGCCTGAATTCTCTATGATTTCACATACATATCACATACATTTTACACAGCAAAGTCTGATCTCGCTCAAAGCAGCCAATTTCAGTCATTGCCACATTGCACTCCTTACAATATGTGTTGTTTTGATGCCTATTTTTCAATTGTCTGTTGCTGCATTTTCTAACATATATTGTTAGTGTGTACTGTAGAGAGACAAGTCACCCATTTGCCATCGTGCCATGCCACTGCCACCAAGTTTTCTGCCTGCATGAAAACCGTATTGTCACCTCTTTTCATCTTCTGAAACTTTATGAACTTTATGTATGGCATTATAGCCTGGCTCACCCCATGGGATTTGCTTCTGTTTATTACAGAAGTGAATAAAACTTTGCAGCAGCACGTACCTAAGCCACCAGGGAACAAAACACGTTTGGACCAATGCTCCCTGAAGTTATATCACCAGTTCTGTCCCATCTCTGTTTGTAATGCCACAGCGCGCTTCATCTCGTCTTTCGTTGTGGGTTTCCACTTTGAAAAACGAGAATGCGATGCAAACGCAGCCCGCGATTCAAAAAAAATCTCTGCCTACCTGTTTGTCTCGTCTGACAGTAGCTGAAAAGCAGCATCAGGAGACAGCAGCCTGAAGTACAGCAGCTGGTGATCTGTCGTGTCCAAAAGCAAGTCATGCCGTCTTGTAAACTCCGGTAGCCAGATCGGCTCTCAACGGTTCAATGTATGTGTATTTATCCCATGCGAACCTTGCCGTAGATGCATCGGCTGCGCGAAGGCACTCAACTGGCAGCAGATCCGCTGGCGCGGCATCGGCTGGTGTCTGATCAGCTGATGCCTGCTTCTAACACTCTTGCTCGATCTCCTGATCACTGCCAATAAAGTCCGATTCTGAAAAATCAAGAGTCCGACTCCGCGGTAATGCGCAAAACAACGTCTGCCAAGTGTTTTCTTTTCTGCACTTGCTTCGCTGCCTTTTCACATGTCGGTGCCATCTTGCCTTTGTTTACATTTCGCAACTCACGCACACGCAATGTTTATTTGCCGAGTCAACGAGTCTAGCATTCCTCCAAGCACAGAGGGAATGCCTGTGACATGACAGTGAGATTTGTCGCCATTAACAGCTGATTGTCGCCCTTTATCCCTGGATGTCGACTTTTGTCGACATTCGCCTTCAACCCCTCCTGTCGACAAAAGTCGACATCCGCCCTAAAAGAGTTAAAATACGCAGACAATTGGCATTGCTTTCAAAAGATACAGTTAGTACAAAACATGCGATGTCCAGATCCAGATCATAACAATTGGTTATTACAACTGGGAGATGGTACACTCACCAATACAGATAGACTTCACCCAGATATTATTACAATTCCTCAAGCCTTTATCTGCGACGACTTAGTTACAGAGATATTTGGAACAGCAATCTCATTAGACCAAATGCCCCTTTTAACACAACGCACTATATTATGTCCAAAAAATATTAATGTGGAAAACATAAATACCCAAGTCATTGCATTACTTCCTGGAGAGACACAACTCTTTCTAAGCTCTGACAAAGTTGACTCTGATCATGACAATAACTATCTTCATTGACCTTACAAGTTCTGACCTGGAATTACCTTTTACACTTAAACGGCGTGTACAAAGAAATTTTCCAATAAACCTTTACACTGTGCCACACACTTTATTGTTTGCTTTCTATTTGCATCATCTACACCTTCACACTATTCTATATCTCATTCATACATCATGCTCTTTGTCATTTCCCAACACCAGGGGTTGGCGAGCGAAGCGAGCAGGGGGCAGAGCCCCCTAGTAACTGTAGATGTGAGTGGTGTTTTGAGGCAATGGAACTGGACATTCTCTGATCTGGAAGGAGAAAAGCTGACACACAAACGCTGGTGAATCTGCCTTCCTTCTTCTCAATTCTCTCAATCACAATCACGCTGTACCCCCCCACCCCACCTTGCCTCTTCTGATCTGACTCTATGTAACAGTGGCAGCATAAATTCACACCCGATCTGACGCTGCTCGTTTTCAAATTATATTGCATTAGTGCGATGATGTTTTCTGATTGGTACTATTCAGGTCATAAAATTATTTCTTCAAAATGTCACATATACTGTCTCTTTCTTTCAGGTGTGTAATAGAAACCACAGCATAGAGAGAAGTGTGCGCATTGCAACAGGTACACATGTCGTAAATGTAGTAAGGACGATCCTTGCGTGTGTGTGAACTGTTAACAATTGAATTTGATGATTGCATATAGCGCTGAACTTACCGCTCTGTACTATTCTTTCCTCTGCATGTCTTGGAGTACAAAAGAAACAGCATACAGCAACGTGGAGACTGGCAAGATCGGGGAAAAACAAAACGAAAAAAAACCCACATGGTCACTGATTACAAGCGCAAGATGTTATGCGAATGAATATGAACAATATGAATAATGTTGCATCCGTGCCACAATGTTTTCCGAAATATACTATACAGGTCATAAAATGAATAATTCCAAATATCATATATACCTATGTTTCTGTGTTTTTTTGTTTTTTTTTTTACATCATAGACCATAAGGTGCATACTAATTCAGCGTGAGCAGGAACACTCAATATAACTGAATAAAAAAAAATCAAGTGACAGTGAGATACGAAGAAGGCAGATCCACCAGCGATTGTGTGTCAGCTTTTATCCCTCCAAATCAGAGAATGTCCAGTTCCATTGCCTCAAAACACCACTCACATCTACAGTTATTCCCAGTTTCAAATAAAAACTATCAGCGTCAGATCCATGGGTCGGGGGGCGGTTGTATGTATTGTCGTCGTGACTCAGAGAATAAAAGCGAAAATAAAACTAACTTTCACAAGTACTATAAATGTCCACTGTCTGTTACGAATGCAAACCAAATGTATGTGTGTACTGTATAATATTAACAATAAGAGCAGCTCACTACTGAAAACGGCAAATATAGGAGGCAGTCGGGATCGAACAGGGACTCTTGATTAGAAGTCAGCAAATCTTACCACTACGCCACAGAAGCTGTTGTTTTATCCTTGAACCTTTTGTGAAAGTGTTTATTTGATCTTTGGACTTCAGACTTAACACATTATATAGTTTATGCCAACATTTTGTCATTTACTACTAAAATATGAAAAACGTTTCTGTTTTAACAATGTCTTTACACAGATTATTGTAGAAATGGAACACACATGAAATGCATGTGTTCCAAATAATGATCTATTATTTCCACTCTAAAACTCCAGCACTTCACTCCCAGATAATCAATCAAGGCATGAACTGGGAGAACTTTGTGCACATTCTGCAGCTGTGGGGGGTTGGAATAGTGGGCTGCTTGTCTTTATCGGCACATTTACAGGACAAAAGACGCTGACAGAAAGGTGCAAACGGATTTAAGGTGGGCCGGATCTACGAGTTTTTTCATAAGCTCTGGTAATTCTAGTGTTAAGCACGTAGCGATTAACAACTAGGTCGGGGAACACAACACAAATGCATTTAATGTGCTACATTAACTTATGATGGGGTTTGTGAAAATCTAGTAAATTAAACATTGATTTTAGGATGAAGTTTAATTTTCAACATTCTACTTTAATGACAAAATAAACTATGAGAATAAAGTAAAAGTGTCGACTTTAATCTCAACATATAGTTTTTTTTTTTCTTCACCATGGCCCTAATACACTTCCGTAGGGCTATACCAGAAATAGCATTATAAATGCAAGTTGCAGTTTTATTATTTATGTATATAGCTTAGCTTGAAGCAAGGTCCATATTAATGCAATTTGCCTTAATGATGGTTCAGTTGGTAAAGATGTCCTCACCAAGTTGCACTTGTTTTATTTTATTTTAATTTGGTGAGTACTGTGTGATGCACCTGGGCTTGAAGTTGTGGAAGTAATAGTGCATCTTCCAGTAATAATACTATTATTTATTTTATTGTTATTATTTATTTGTTTAAATATTATGCAGTTTAATGATGGTAAAGTTGTTTAAAAAGTCACTAACGTGTCAGTGGACAGAGATGGTTAACATTGACAAAGTGTAGTTGATTTAAAAAAATATTTACTATTTATTCCTTTTCTAAGACATGTTCATTGCAATACAACTTTTGGCAAGCACCTCTGGATGTTTTACTAAGTCTAAATGCCTCTGGATGGTTGAAAATATGTTGTCAAAATTTTTGTTTTTAAGTTGTTTGCAAACATTGTTCAATTAACAGGCTCTATATTTGGACTGCAACTGTCATACAATGTGATTCCTTCTCTTCATTAATGCCACCCCCTTGAAAACTATCACTTTATGGGGCCATGCAAACCTGTATTAATACTTGTGTGTACTTTAAAATGTTTTTTTGTACAATTCTCATGACAGTGGAATAGGTTATTCTTAGCCAGTAATTGCAGTGGAAAATGTGGTTAACATCCACTCATGCATGGGAAAAAAATACCGTCCAATACCATGAAACCGGTATAATTTTGAAAAATACCGTGATATAGAACTTTGGCCATACCTCCCAGCACTAGTTTAAATATAGTTTATCCGTAAGAACTGTTAGTGATCCTTGACAACAGTTTTATGATTAAGTGATGTGCCGGTGTTTTTGGAGAAGTATTGAAAGAATTGGTTATTTCTTATCATGGACACACTGTTGCAGAGCTCAATTTATAGGGTTTTAGCTTAGCATTTAAAAACTTCTTTTTCCAAGTAGTTGTGCATAACTAACCAAAACAGTGAAAGTTGCACTGGCCCACTGCGTATAAGAATGCCGAAATCATAAATGTTATTTAACTCAATCCATACCACCTGTATAGTCCAGGTACACTTAGGAGCAGCAGTCTGGGACAGTGCCAACTTCCTCATGCAAAGAAGTGTGCTTTCACAATTTAGAAGCCATCCTATCTGCAGAGCTTGGAATTCCTTTTACTCCTTTTATGGGAAATGAGGCAGCATCTTTGATATTTGAAGACTCCAAGTTCTAGATTAGCAGGTAGAGTTGTGCTTAGTCGCAACACTAAAGAGCAAATTCCTAGACGGTGACACATTGTAGTAATAATGTAATTACCTAGTACACTAATGAGAGAAGGTGCTTAACCATACTGTAATTTATTCATTTACTAGTGGACAGGATATTTTTCAATAAAGAACACAGGAGAGTGGTGCTGAACGCAGAATACCAAATAACTTTTTTAAGTTCTTAAGATTTTTAGACTATTCTACACTTTTTAAAATCATGAAAAACAGTATCCTAAAGACAGCCTTTGTTGGGGGAAAGAGACACTTGCATACATTTTTCCAATATTTTACCTAATAGAATGAAGAAAAGAATATTCCCATGGGTTCATCTTCTATCTTTTTAACACTTCTCAATCTTTTGAATTTTTTTTTTTTCAGGATCTTATTAACCAAGGCAGAGAGAAAGTTGTTGAAGCAAGCAATCAGATTACTTCAGTTACAAGAGAATCATTTGAAGATATCATATCATCTGTGGTAAGAAATACGATCATTTAAAATGGCAGATTTTTTTCCATGCAAGATATGTTGCAGGCCCATTCCCACAACTAACTTTTAGTTGGAACAATCACTGAGTAGAAAAAGTGACACCTCTGAAAATTAAAACTATTAGTAATAATCAAAGATACTTTTTAATCAGTAATAATTTAGGAGACTGCAGAGTGTCCAATGCTAAAATATAAAGTTGTCCAAATAATGAATGTGTTCAAAAATAAAACTACTTAAAAATGGTTTACAAACTTAAGAAGAGTTCAAGTAATATTCTCTGATCAAAAAAGATGCACAGGCTCCAGTTTTTCATGCCCAGACATCACCACCAGGTGATAAAATATCATAAACCTCTGTCTTTTTTCTTTATAACTCCTTCATTTGAAATTATAGAAATTTTATTTTTCTGCTCCTCAATAAACAGCAGGAGTAGGGAGGTGTAAATGAAAAACACATTTCCCCTTTTAAATAAAGGTCAGCAACATGTGAATTGAAATTAGTAAGCACTACTTTCACAGTGTCAGCAACAATCCTTTTAACTATGTGAATTCCTATAAATAAACAATAGTTTAGTCCAGGACCACAGTGTCTTGCAGAAATAATCCCTTACTTCACTGGTGCCACACTAGTCAGCAGTTAACCCTATCTGCACATATCTCGAATGTGTGAAGAAGAACTACAGTGCAAACACAGGGGTAAAGAGTTATTTTCTTTTACAGAATAAGGTTTTGAATCAGCTCCTCTATAAAATCAGAACCCAGCTAGCATAAAGCTATTTTTCATTGTAGCATTGCTGTTTTGTCTAAATCAAAATACATTCATTTTTTATTTGTGTGTTGTGTTTTAAACACCTTTTAGTGGAAAGAAAATCCAAATCTGACTGAGGCTCAAGTACAGTCTATGGCCTTAGGTCGCCAAGCAAGCATTGAACTGGAGTTGAAGCGCCGTGAAGCTGTATACAGAGACGTGTTAACTAAACAACAGACGGTAATTTCCTACTGATTTTAGTTTTCTTTTTTTATTAACTTTGTGTTGTTTTTGTGAGCCTTGTAAGAAAAATATTGTTTTATTTTGATTTATAGGGGGACTTTGTTTATTTGTGAATAAACGTCACATCATTTGAAGTATTTTAATTTCACACTCTTATTTGTTTTCAGACAAAAAGTTAGAGTAAAATCAGTTCTTGTTAATCATTTAAACATCAGTTTATTCAAACTAAACCAAGTGATCAGTGTAGAACAGTGGTAGTCACCTTCTTTCTGAAAGCTGGTTTTCATTTCTGTCAACTGATAAGCACAAGCTAATTTTCCTCACTCCATAGCAGTGACATATACAATAGTTACAACACACCCTGTTTTATTTTTCAGTGGCTTTTTGAGTGTATTATAAAAGTAGAATGTTGAAGATGGGAGGGTCAATTTCAGATAAGTATACAGAAAAGTTTCCACCCTTCCTAGTATTCAGGCCATTTCAAATGTTACTGAGTCACAAATAATACTTGTACATAATGTTGTAGCCTGTATTATTAATGCAAACTCACATATTCAAGACAAACATTTTTAAAAACATATATACACATATACAGTATATATGTATATAAAATTACTGTTTTTCCCTTTGTTTACAAGAATTAAAAAACTGGTTGCTTTACATCACTGCTTTTGCATGTAGACTTCTTTTACTGTACAATATAAGTAAATCATCCATGTACTTTAAGCAACATTTATTACGTACAATCTTCACTTAACGGCATTATTAGTTTCTGATCTGTTTTCAAGAGAAACAAATTTAATATTTTTTTTTATTTCCATAGTTAATAATGTATGTTCAAAAGGTGCTATCGAATAGGAAGATCCAGGAGCAGCATCTGGCAATGCAAAGAGCCCAGCTGTTGAACCGCATGGGTTTACAGAAAGGACAATTGGGACCTTACAGTCAAATGGAGATGCTGGGATTGTATCAACATGCCCTGGGGAGTGCAATGCAGGCCCCTTCTTTGCAGGCTATGCCGTCTGCTTTAAACCAGATGAGAAGCAAAAACCCAGGACCATCTCAAGGAAACTAGAGTTGCAGCTAAAGCATAAATGAATAGAGATCTCTACACTTATGTCTGTTTGTCTTTAAATGTGGGGGGGACTTTGGCTGAAAAAGATGCACACAAACTGAAAACTGTCTTTAAGTGTATGCAAACAGGAAAAGAATTGAAGGTGTCCTACAATTTTATTAAAATTGTATATATAGCCTTAATTTTATTCAAGGTTTTGCCCAGTTTTAATAATTAATTAAAACTGTGCTTTTGGTTACACTGTTTTATTTGTCCCTTGATAATCCACATTATATTATTTTTCTCAACTAATAAAATAATTACATCCTTTGCTTCCATAACTTTTCAAAAATATTCATTTTGTAACAAAATTTCAGTGGGACCACAGCTTGACTAACTTGCTCATATTTATGGATGTATGTCCACTGCTCACAACATCAACACTGTCTTCTTTAATTTTTTTTTATTGTGACTATGTGTTTTTAAAGTGAGTATTAAAAAGTTTTTGGAGGGAAATCCATCAGCACCAAAAAAAATCACCAGAATTAATTTAAGTTTGTCACCTTTCATGTAGTTCATTTCAACACAACTGATAGAAGATATTTAAAACGTGTTCATTATACAAAGTATTTTTTGTATAAGGCTTAGAAGTGTTTATCTTGGCTCTTGTTGCTTTTAGCGAAATTCTCAATTGCTTGCACTGTGTTTAAATATAGATCTGCTTGCTGGACCTTTTGTAACCTATCCTGGTTGTAAAGTGTTTTTTTTTTTGGCTTAATACTGTGAGAATATGAATGTTTTTGTCCTGCTTGTGTAGTAATGATTATTTTACTAAGTAGGAACTTTGCATAGCTCTAAGCTCTAATAATGGTTGGATTTATTACTTGGGCCTGAGGGGAGGGGGTCAGAATTGAATTGGTATAGTTTTGGAGACTTCTTCTCCTTAAATTGCACAAAATATATGTAAGAAATGTACAGGAACAGCAGTTTTTTTTTCTTATTTTCCTGTTTTATTTTTGGCAAGAATGTTATTTGATGCTAGAAATGCACCAATACGTGTTTTGCAATTACTTGGCAGTTTACTAGTTAAATGTTTAATATGAATTTAATAAAGACCAAATGGTGTGTTTCTTTTATTTAAGCACTGTCTATTTATTTCTACAGTTAACTGTTTTTTTATTTTTATGTCTTTAAAAATTTTGAAAGCAGCATCTGAATAAACTATATTACCTCCTAATTATTAAAAGATATAGTTCTAAAGTGTAGCAAAAAAATTGCACTCATTGTTTATGGGCTTTCACAAAACCATTTACGTTTTAACTCGATAAACATTTCATTCATGGAAGTTCTGTTGCTGTAGACTCATACCGTTAAGCATCTTAGTTTGAATAATTGCATAGTGGTTAGTCACAAATCCACAACATCTGGCTCAGAAGTGGTCTCCTTACAGTGTGAGCTAATAGGGGCACTCCATGTCTCAGCTACATTAATACCACTTCTGAACACTGCAAGTAGTGCACTTCCTGGTGACATCAGTTGAGCTCTCACTCTCTTAAGTTCTGACTTTTTTTTGCACAACACCATCACACTCCACCTGTCCACAGTGCAGATCTTCAAACTGAGATGCTTCATGGTGTGAGTCCACAACAGTACACTTGGCCACCATGTTGGGATTTGCACTGTGAACGTGTGGAGCGCAGTTATGGTGTTACAGGGAAACAGTGCAGACTGAGAGAGAGCTCAGCTGATGTCAGCAATTCTGTTAGTTTGCGCTGTAAGGAGACTGTCTTCTGAGCCTAATGTTGAGGGTTTGCGACTGACCACTGGCAGTTCACCACAGTGCAGATCTGCTTCATTTTTAGAGTCTGACAGCATTACAGAACCAGCAATGTCGGACTCGGAAGCAGTCTCCTTGCAGTGTGACCTACTAGCAGAACTCTGTGTCTCAGCCATGTAGGTACCACTTCTGAACTCTGTGAGTGGAGTGCTCCTTGGTGAAATCAGTTGAGCTCTTACTCTCAGTTCCCATTTTTTCTGCTGAACACCACCATTACATTCCACCAACCCACAGTGCAAATATTTAAACCTAAATGCTTTGTGGCATGAGTCTACAACAGCCACAATGTTGGTATTTGCACTGCAAATGTGTGGACTGCAGTTGAAGTGTTGTTGAGAAACAGTGGGGAGTGAGAGAGAAAAAGCTCTGCCAAGAGGAAAACTGTCTCAGCCAGTGAAATACCACTTCTGAACATTGCCAGTGGATAACTCTCTTGGCACTCACTTTTTCTGCACAAAAGAAGCACAACATAAGGTCAGCCTGTGGAGAAGCTTGTATGGTGCTGTTACTTGGCAAGAGAATGCAAAAGGCAGAACTGGCCTACCACTTAGACCATTTGTGAGGTTGCATGGGTTCTGTGCCTTTCTGAGACATTAAGTAGATTTTGAAATTGAAATATTCTCCATTCCAGCCCCTACCAATACAGATATTTTTACAATATGCATTTATTAAATTCAGTATATTCTTAATGAAAATGCACTTCCTCTTCCAAACTTAGTGTGCTATACACATTACAAATATAGTACAATTACAATATAATGTAAAATGATATACAACAGTAACACTTTACCAGAGAGAGAGAGAGATGCTGCTATTTTGTGACTGTAGACGTTTTCCTTAAAAACTACAGTGGAGTGCTCCTGACTTCAAGTTATTTAGCTATTCTGAGAAGCTTCACTGAACCTTTTCTCAATGAAGATAAACTGTGAGAATATTAATGTTTTGTCCTGCTTGTGTAGTAATCATGATTTTACTTAATATGAACTTGGCATAGTTTTGAGCTCTAATAATGGTTGGATTTATTACTTGAGCCTGAGGGGAGGGGGACAAAAGTGAACTGGTACTTTTCCTTGAATTGCACAAAATTTATGCAAGAAATGTATATTAACAGTTTATTTCTTAATTCCCTGTTTTATTTTTGGCAAGAATGTTATTTGATGCTAGAATGCACCAATATGTGTTCTGCAATTACTTGGCAGTTTACTAGTTAATTGTTTAATATGAAATTTAATAAAGACCAAAATGGTGTGTTTCTTTTATTTAAGCACTGCCTATTTATTTAGACAAGCTTTGGTGAACTGATAATTATACTGAACCTTTTTTTTTGAAGGTTAATATTCGCACAAGTTAAATACCAAAGGTTAAAGCTAAGGTGTACTGCTTTGTTTTGTGGTTTTTAATGCTGTGTTTTGTCTATATATTTTTTCTTTGTCTCTCAGTGTTAAAGAAATTATAATCTAAGGCCTTGTTTAATAAGTCTATCCCTACAGAAGTGGGGTACAGTACAGGCAAAGACTCATTGCAAGACCAGGTGCCTCATGTATAAATGGTGCCTACGCACAAAAATGTTGCGTACGCCCGTTTCTGCGCTCGCATCACAATGTATAAAACCTAAACTTTGCGTAAAGCCCATGCACATTTTCACACCAGCTCAATCCCTGACGTACGCAAGTTCTCCGCTCGTTTTGCAAAACTGGTGGCACCCAGCGTCAAAACAGTGCTATTGTTCCAGTGTGGTTTCCCTTTCTTTTTTAGATCCACGTCCCTGACACAGTACATATCGTTTATTAGTTTAAGGCATCTGATTGTAGGTAACCTGAAACTATATAATGGTCCATGGAAAGGCCAAACTGTTCCAAATACTATAGCTGCTTTAGCGTTGTTACTCTCACTGCAACACAAGTATTTATCCCACTGTTTCTGAGTGTGGAATCACAGCTCTACAGCAGCTGATCGGAAAGAGAATCATCGGGATATAATATCTAGCACACGCTGCCTCAGCCATGCGCACTGTCTATTGAACTGCTCCCATACAGCAAACACTTCAGAGCCTGTCCTGTAGGGACCTTGTGGTTCAGAAACAGTTCCATCCCAAGAACTATAAACACACTCAATCAGTCCAAGTGCTCCTTGTCGAACTGTTTGTACTGTAAGTACAATCACCTCACTGTAAACTTGCACTACAGTTACAATATTGCACAACCTGAGCCACTTTATAAAGCGCGTATTTACAAATGATGATGACTGGCTTCTAAGTGAATTTAGATTTCCAAGCGCTATCTTCTTGTAGCTGTTGATATCATTTTTATGATGAAATGCAGCAAGGTATGTTTACTGTATTACATTATACAGATAAAATTTTAACATTTAAATCAATATTGTTAATAATTAAATGTGAGGACACAGTGTCGCAGCGCTAGCAACGAGCTGGTGCCCCGTTTAGGGATTGTTCCTGCCTTGCGCTGTATGCTTGCTGGGATTGGTGTGACCTTGGGTGGATAGATGGATGGAATAATTAAACATACTATGAAGATATTTCAAGAAGAATCGGCTGATTGTGTGGTGATTAGTTACTTGGAGAAAGAAAAGGAAGGACAGGAATTGGGTGTTAGTACGTTTAAAAGAGACAGTACTGCTGAAAGAAATTGTTTCATCGAAGGTCACGCAGCAAGCATCTTGCGAGAGGCTGGAACAATCTCTGGACAGTGTGCCAGCTCATAACTACCACTGTGCCATCGTGTTCCCATTTTTAATACATGCTTTAATTCCTATCATCATGAAAATGATATCAAGTATACATCTTAGTAGTTAAATTGTTCAGCGAGCTGTGATATCATGAATGTATTGGATTCTGTGTCCTGTCGGAGGAAGAGAAAGCCTGTTTAAGAAGCATGTAGTGATTCACACACACACAGCACATAGAAGAACACGTGCAAAACGAAGCATTTAATGTGCTGCTTTAGTTACGATGGTATTTGAGAAACCAGTATATTAAACAAATTTAAGATGAAGTTAATCATGATCTCCTTTAATGACAAAATAAAGTACGTGATTAAAGTGGAAGTTTCAAGATTAAAGTTGACGTTTCCAGCTTTTTTTCCCCCACTGTGTCCTTATTTTTTTCTTCTTTTCTCTGTACCCTAATAAGCTTGTATATGACACTCAGATGGTGGGCTACGACTCACCTTTTTATGGCGACTTTGATATCTGACTTCTTTTTTATTTCGGTACTGTGCGACTTTGTGAATTTGAACTTTCGAGTTTCTCCGACACTCTATGTCACTCGATCAACTTCCTTTTGTTGTTTATACCACTGTTTAAACCAACAAATAGTAAGTTTTTCTTTACCTCCACTTGGTATTCGCTGAAATTCTTCTATTTTCCCCCGTGCTTTTGCCATTGTCTTTTCACAGAATGCTGAACTTAAGGGCTATTTATATTGATTTGCATATTCAAAGAGGCGTAATTCTGAGAGGAGTTGGGGAGTGGCGGTAGGCACGTGCGTTACTTTTCACGCTGATCGGGATTTATGGAGTGGAAGATTGTGGAATTTGGCGTTCGCACAGATTTATGCATCTGGCTGTTTTTGTGCATACGCACATTTACGCTTTTGTCCATATGCCATGTTTTAGTGTGAATTTGACACACAGCGATATGCATGAGGCCCCTGGTGTTTTGCATATACTTTCATCATTAAAGCATTTTAGCATTTCAGTTTTCAATCAGTATAATAATTAACCAATTACCAGTGTGTAACATCAGAACTTCACTTGGGGATCTTGGCAAAAAGGACGGGGACCATCACAGGGTGAGAGACACCTCCATACACCTGGACCTGAGTGACATCGTCCTTATGTCAGCTTGACTTCTGAATACAACATGATGCAGTCAGACATTCACCCTAACAGTGATGAATCTTTGGACTCTGATCTTCAGCCTTCTTAAGTATCATTTTTTATCTAAGTGATTTGAAGTTTTTTGACTTTTGAACGAAGGTGTATTTTTGCTGCCCCCAACTGGGTTAAAAAAAAACCTGAAAAGAACCTGGGACATTATTGAAAATGCTAATAAAAACAAAAATGAGTGATTTGTAAATTTACTTTGAATTGTTTTCAATATAAATTGTATAAAGATGAGGCACATTGTGTTTTAACTAATCAAGTGCATTGTTTTTGGAAGAGATTCTTTAATTCTGAATATTGATGCCTGCAACACATTCCCAAAAAATTGGCACAGTATCGTTTACAACTAATAACAACGTGACAGGTTGAAATAATAAGGTGATGTAAAACAGGTGAGGCAATCATATTCTAGGATATAAGGAACCTTGAAAAAAGACCTAGCATGGACCAAGGCCCACCAGTTTTCCAACAGATGCATCAGTGAATAATCCAGCATTTCGAGAACAATATTGGCCAAAGACAAATCTGTTGGATTTGGGGTCTTTTACCTTCCACAGGTACATGTTAAGGCTTTACTATGCAAAGCAGATCAACACTGTCTACAAGCAAACCGACTTTTCTGGCTTGGTCTTATCTGTAGCCACGATAGTGGAATCGTGTTTAGTGGTCCCATGAGTCAACACTTCAAATGTTATCAGTGCCAGGTCCAAAAGCCAACTTGTTTGGGGCGTCTTAGTGCCCATAACATAGGTAATTTGGACATTTCTGAGTGCACCATTAATGCAGAAAGATATGTACAGATTTTGGGGCAATATACAGTATGCTGCCAACCAGATGTCTTTTTGACGGACGTTCTATGCATTTCCAGCAGGACACAATGGCAAACTGCATTCTGCCCAGATTAGAGGTGCAGGGCTGCGTAAGCATCGAGCATGGGTATAAGATCAGCCTGTCCGCAGTCCTGACCTGTGGACTGTGCAGAACACAGTGACAAAGACCTTGTAGAATTGCACAGCTGAAAGCCTACATAATGGATGATGGGGGGAAATTCTTTATGGTAAACTTGACCAACTAGTGTCTTCAGTGTCCAAATACTTAACAACACTCAACCCTTCCAACTTTTGTGGAGCATGTGGTTCATAAGATTTGACATGAGTGTATTTTCAAAAAACAAAATACACTTTATTTTAAGGGTAAAATATTAAATAATGTGGGGTTGTGTTTTCATTATATTACTTGAATAAAATGAACAAATCACTCCTTTTTTATTTAGCATTTTCCATGCTGTAGTATTGCTTTATATAAAGTCAGTGCTATTCATTTTTGCTGTTTTTTTATTTTTTGTAATAAATACTGATTTCTTTCATACTCTGCACATCTTCAGCGATTGAAGTGATAAAATAATAGAGGGATCCTAGCATGGGCAGATTGCAATTTCTATCCCGCAGTGTTTGGCACTAGAGAGGGATGGCTGCAGTAGTGAGTGTCAGCGGACGGAGCAACATGCTTTTGGTAAGTGGCATAACTAATAGGCATCAGTGTCTAGGTGGCACCCGTCTAGTCTTACGTCAAAGCCACTTAGTCTCGGAGGCTGTGCAGGCATTGTTCATAATGGGTGCCGCTCAATCCATGGTAATACAAACCTAAAATGTTATGTTAAAATACCACAAAGTTAACATTTTTTACAGCTGGTGTAAGCACCAGCCTACTACACTTCATTTTACAAGGCAGTCACTGAAAAGGGAGGGATGGACAATGTTGGAATATCACTAGAAATGCTATGCATTCATTATATGCAAAGAGTTATAGAGTGAAAGATGTATATCATTTTATTACAATTAAAATTTGACTAAAGTGTTACATTTTTAGATTCAGATTCCAGATCCCGTGTATTATGTAACAATAAGTCCACCATTGCTTTGAACAGATCCACATCATGGAACAGGTGGCGTATCTGGATGTCAATAAGAGAAATAAAAATAACTTCATACTCTTCAACTGAAATGCAACCTGTAAATCAGGAGTAGGTTTAGCAAACATTCACTCTGCTAAAGTAATTAGCGCAAAGTGCTCTTTTTTACACTGGTAATTAGATCATTCAGCAGTTTGTGTGGCTTATAGCATAAAGCAAGCTGCACGTTTCCGACATTGCAGTTTATCCAACATGGTGTACACATTTGTAGTCTCTGTAAGTGGAGAGCTATGGCGTTATTGAGTTTATGTCCCAAACAGAATTTTACACTGTGTTCTAGACTTAGCCCGCATAATGAATTGTGAGCTAGAATTATTGTTGTGTTTGCTGCCATATTTTGAGTTAATTGTACAGTAGTCAGTCAAAGCTTTGAACTGCCTGACAGTAAAGCATTCTGCTCCAAACAAATTAATTTTTCAAAATCCTCAATTTTCTTTAATCATTTTAAAGGTAGACAAGTCAGGTTTTTTGAAGGGTGGAAAAGCAACCTGGGTGGATTCAGTTGAAATGTACATCTTTTGAGGTAAGAGTCTACAATATTCCTTTACTGTTTGCAGATCTAAGTTCCCCAAAAGGAACTTTTTTATCCTTTTGTCTTTGTCAAGTGCTTTCTATCAGTCAAATTGTACTTATTTATGAGGTTGTCTTTATTTTTATTATTATTGGTCTCCGAGTTCTGAATTCTAAGAATGTCAGTAAATCTTCAAATACTGTTATTCAGAAGCCTCATAATTCTGTTTAAAACTAAGCATTTATTCTTGTGTAAAGGAGCAGACCAAAGGAGTTTAAATAATATAAACATTTAAAATGGTTTCATTGACATCTAAGTATTTCATTCTGAATGTCAAAATATGTGATAGTTAAACCTGTCATATGATTTTGAAAGTGTGTGTGTGACCTTTCATAATTTGGAAAAACTCCACTGATTAAGGGATTCAAAAGTCGTAAATGTTTGTTTCCATATTCACCATGTGTAAATATTAGTGGCTTTCAGTAATATTTCCATAAATCTGTTATAAAAACTTGCGATGAGACGTGATCTTTTAAAGAGAGACACTTTCACTTCCCGCGAGATGCACAAGTCACGTCATACTTATAGCCTTTGGAAGCAAGTCTCGTGATACACATGCAGAGCAGGTTAGAGATAATGGAAGTAAGAAAATTCAAAAGTCTCAAAAAAAGGAGAGTAAAGATCGCATTACAGTAATCCCTCGCTATATCGCACTTCGACTTTCGCGGCTTCACTCTATCGCGGATTTTATATGTAAGCATATCTAAATATACAACACGGATTTTTCGCTACTTCGCGGGTTTCTGCGGACAATGGGTCTTTTTACTTCTGGTACATGCTTCCTCAGTTGGTTTGCCCAGTTGATTTTATACAAGGGACGCTATTGGCGGATGGCTGAGAAGCTACCCAATCAGAGCACGCAGTTAAGTTCCTGTGTGCTGATTGGCTCAGCGACGGAGCGCCGAATTAGATTCCGCTGCGTTAACCAGGAAGTCTCGTCTCGCTCATTCAGCATCAACGTGCTCCTGCTACTGCTTCAGGGGCCGTGCCCAAGCCCCAACGGAAGATGCTAACAATTGCCGAATAGGTAAAATTTTTGGATATGTTGAAGGAAGGGAACAGCTACACCGCTGCAGGACGCCATTACGGCATCAATGAGTCCACGATTCTTTTTATTTAAAAAGGAGGAAAAGAATATAAGATCTACGGCCGCAGTGTCCTTTAACCAGGGCGCAAAACGAGTTGTAAGTGGACGTTGTAAGGCGGTAGTCCGGATGGAATCTGCTTTAGGGATTTGGATTGAAGAGTGATGGAAGAACAACAACGGCGGTGCTACACAGTCGCCTGAAGAGGCTCCTTTAGAAGAGCTGTAACGCTCTCCTTTGTTGTGCAGAAAAGTAGTCGTCATTGTTGGTGAGTAACCATAATTAATTTTTTACGTACAGTACTTATTACATGTACATAGTTTAGTGTCACTGTAGACACATTTTACTGTATACAATTTTTCTTGCATTGTACATATTTATTGCTGGTGGCCTGTCTGTCATAATGGCTGTAACATATGTGATATCGGAGATGCTCAATATCTTTAAAATAATATTTAGGTTTTACTGTGTTTACATACATAATTTCAACAAATCTTACCTAATATCTAAGAGAATACAAAGGGTTTATGCTGTATAATTGTTCAGGAAATGTTTATAATAGTGTGGGAGAGTTTATAAGGGCTTAAAATATATAAAAATAACCATATGATCATATGGTTTTTACTTCGCGGATTTTCACCTTTTGCAGGGGGTTCTGGAACACAACCCTCGCGAACGAGGAGAGATTACTGTAGTGCAAACAAATGGAAAATATTACACGGTGAAATAACGGAACAGCAAAAACAGATCGAATATTGTTTGAGGATGTGTGGGGGAGAAGAGAGACAAGGCATTGAGACAAAAGGACAGCTGCTGTACAGGCTTTTAAACGTTTGAAGCACTGCACGAAATGCCGATCACGTGGCATAGCAGCAGCAGCAATCCAGCAGCTGATCGAGCAAAGAGGATGTAAAAAAAAAAAAAAAAATATTTGTTTCTAAATTGCGTTACCATTTTGGAGGAGCGACTGCGTCACCTTGTGGTGCATTCAGAACGGCATGTAGCGCTGGCTCGGGTGGGAAGGGGTTACCAAGCGAAGCTCCCTAGTAATAGGTAATTTAAATTATGATGTAGATATCTAGGAGGTATGTAAATTTGTAGTTGAAAAATGTTCTACTTGGTTTTAATATCTAATATCAGAACTTTAAAGGAGCTAATATCACTAAAACATTTTGGAGATTGCGACGCTTGGGTCACAGAATTGCACAGAAACACAGGAGATTATAGAGACAGGAACTTTATTCAAACACTTCAAACAAACATGTCTCTTTCAGAAGTAAAATGAGCTCAGTATGCAGTTAGTTCTTGATTAAAGAATAGACAAACATCATAGGGGAGCACAATGGAAGCGGGACCCCCAACAGGAGGGGAGGAGAGAGAAACAAAGTAATCAGCCAAAAGGAGAGGTGCTGTTCAGGCTTTTAAGTAAGCGTTGCGCGAGAAGTTTATCATAAGACAGAGCAGCCGCCAGTAAGCCCAGCAGGTAAGGGAGCAATGTGAAGGTAGTCTATCAGCGTTTTTAAGAGGGGGTTTTTGAGGTGCATCCGTGTCTTCTAGGGGTGCGTTCAACCCCCCTGCTCACACCCCCTCCGTCAGCTTTATTCACATTTTCAGGGATTAAGCGACACTCCAAACCAGGTTCAAACGTATCTGTCTGACCGTATAACCATTGAAGTGGAGCGTGATCTGTCACTAATGTGAAATTTCGACCCCATAAGTAATAACGAAGCACTTCCACAGCCCATTTAATCGCCAAACATTCTTTCTCAATATTCGAATAATTGCATTCCCTTGGAAGTAATTTTCTACTCAAAAATGTGATAGGGTGCTCTTCCCCATCAAAAACTTGAGACAGGACAGCGCCAACACCAAATGCACTTGCGTCCGTCTGTAGAACAAAATCCTTAGAGAAATCGGGATTCCACAAAACCGGATGAGAAGACAAAGTAGTTTTCAAATCACAAAAGGAACGTTCACAAACTTTTGTCCATAAAACAGGGCGGTTCTTTCTGCCTCTAGTAAGATCTGAAAGAGGAGCAGCCCTATTTGCAAAGTCAGGCATGAATCTTCTGTAATAACCTGCAAGCCCCAGAAAAGCACAAACTTGTTTCTGTGTTTCTGGATATGGGTAAGCAAGCATCTCTTCCAGTTTTCTAAATTGTAGCCGGAGTAAACCCCTGCCCATTGAATAACCCAGATAATGAGTCTCAGACTTACCCAACTTACACTTCTTAGGGTTAGCTGTCAAGCCAGCCTGTCTCAAGCTTTCAAGGACAGCCTGGAGACATTCGAAATGCATTTCCCAATCATTGCTGAAAATCACGACATCATCGCGGTATGCCCTGGAGTATTCGGAATGAGGACGCAAGATCTGATCCATCATACGCTGGAAAGTTAGAAGCGCACCATGAAGACCAAATGGGAGTCTAGTAAATTCATAAAGTCTGTTAGGAGTTGCAAATGCTGTTTTCTCACAACTGCCAGCCTCAACAGGCACCTGCCAGTAACCTTTCGTGAGATCTAGCATGGAGATATAGGTCGCCTGACCCAGTTTTTCCAACAGCTCGTCAACACGGAGCATTGGATAAGCATTAAATTTAGAGACGTTATTCAAGCGCCTGTAATTGATACAGAAGCGAACCGAACCGTCTTGTTTTGGGACTAATACGACCAGACTGCACCAGTCACTTTTTTACTTTCACGAATTACACCTAATGCCAGCATCTGTTTGACTTCCTCATGCACAATATTCCATCATGCTTCCAGGATCCAAAGCGTGCACATCTGCACCCTAACACCGGGTTCAGTAGTGATTTTATGTTCTGCAAGGTTAGTCACGCCTGGCAAGTCTGAAAAAAACATCAGTGTTCCATTCAATCAAAGATAACAACTCTGTCTTTTGCCAGTCAGTCAAATCATCTACAATGTCAACATCAGTCTGAGAGACAGCAGCCAAGGAAGCGTAAACCCCCTGCAGGTCACGCCACTCCTTCAAGAGATTAACATGTAAAATATGGAATGGTTTGCACCGGCCCGGTATTCTAACCTTGTAATTCACCAGCCCCATACGTTCCTCAATAATGGCAGGGCCCTGCCATTTTGCTAGGAATTTGTGTGGGTCAGATGGAATCAGAACCAGAACACGATCACCAGGTTTGAATTCATGGAGCTTACAACGCCTATCGTAAAGATGTTTCAGGGTTTCCTGTTCACATCACTGATGCTCCACAGTGATAGAAGAAAGTTTAGAAATCCTATCTTGCAACGAAATTACTCGATCCGCAAAGCTCAGCCCATGAATTTTTGTCCCGATTCCTGTTGACGTACAACATCCAAGATGCCTCGTGGGCACCTACCAAACAACAACTCGAAAGGACTCAAGCCAGTGGATGCCTGCAGCGATTCCCGCACCGCAAACATAATAAAAGGCAGGACAGAGACCCAAGACATCGGATCATCATGAGCAACTCATCTGATCATCTGTTTTAAAGTCTTGTTAAATCGTTCAGTCAAACCGTTTGTCTGTGGATGGTAAACACTGGTACTCAATTTCTTAATAGCAAGGTTGTTACACAATTGTTTCATTTTAAGTCTTAGGTAGAGGGCCTACAATATCTAATCCCACCCATTGAAAGGGGACTTCCAAAATAGGCATAGGAGAAAGGGGAGCCCGAGGAAGTTTATTAGCAGAGACGATCTGGCAACCAGGACATGAAGTACAGAATCGCTCCACATCTTTTCCCATATTCAGCCAATAAAATCGTTTTGATAAATGTTCTCTAGTCTTATCAGCACCCAGGTGCCCACACAAGAAGTGAGAGTGGGCTAACTGCAAAAGAATGTCCCAATGTACTTCAGGTACAACTAACTGTTCAATAAATTCCCCCACTAAATGATCTGATATCACTCTAAAAAGGCAGCCATCTTTTTCAAGAAAGTGCAGAGTTTTTAAACCCCTGGATGCTTGCTCTTGGTAATAAGAGTCACTAGCAGAGCAAGCCTGTTTAAATGCATATTCTAATGAGCTATCGACATGCTGTAAAAGCACCAAATCCGTCTGCTCACTAGTGCTCAGTTTGTGTTCAGAGGCATTTGCAAGCCAAGAAATTCCCACGGCGGTGTCTATGACCAGGAGCCTCTCCAGATGTAGTCACATCAGTAACAACAGGAGCCCAGGATTGTCTTTCTGAAGAAACTGGATGTTCAGGGCCCTTAGCCCGCTGTTCATTGCGACGATCTTAGGCAGGTTGAGAGTGTGCCCCTGGTGAAGCAAAAGCACCACTCTGTCTCCAAGCAGCCTGGGATCCTTCTAATCGTTTGTTGAAGGTGGAGAACAAGTCAACATCATGATGAAAAAACTCTTCCCAGAGAACTTCAGGAATCCCTGCCAGTACCACATCACTGACTACTTTCTCCACAATCCACTCGATTGAGTCCCCCTCAAACCAGCAGTGAACGAGATGAATTAAATCCTGCAACTGAGCGCGAACAGGGCGATCCAGGTCCATTTTCCATTGGCAAAGCGCAGAACCCTTAGCCAGACCCAGAACATTCACACCTTGAGGATCCATCTGTGCAACCACTTCTGGTACCACTTGGGTCACAGAATTGCACAGAAACACAGGAGATTGTAGAGAAAGGAGCTTTATTCAAACATTTCAAACAAACATGTCTCTTTCAGAAGTAAAACGAGCTCAGTATGCAGTTAGTTCTCGATTAAAGAATAGACAAACATCATAGGGGAGCACAACGGGAGCGGGACCCCCAACAGGAGCAGAGGATGTCTGGGGGAGGAGAGAGAAACAAAGCAATCAGCCAATAAGGACAAGTTCTGTTCAGGCTTTTAAGTAAGTGTAGCATCGCACAAGAAGCATATCACGTGACAGAGCAGCCACAAGTAAGCCCAGCAAGTAAGGAAGCAATGTGAAGGTAGTCTATCAGCGATTTTTAAGAGGGGGTTTTTGAGGAGCATCCGTGTCTTCTAGGGCTGCGTTCAGTCCCCCTGCTCACAAGATATCCACTTTCTCTGCTAAGGTTGTTTGAGGTAATTGGTAAAACTATTATGTGAAGTCTCAACTACAAGAACTGTCTTAATTTTAAAGTCACATTCCAGTTAAAAAATGAGAAATGAGACTCTGTGCCTAAAATGATATTCACTGGAGCAGCCATTTAATAAACGGCATGGCTGGATACTGTGATGTAAAATCCATGTTTTAATTACACCATTAGAACAATTGTGCTGAGAACAGGCCATTTAGCCCAACAAGCTCTTTCATCCTATTCACCCTTGGCTGTCCAAAATAACATCAAATCGAGTCTTGACATTTTCCGAAGTCCTAACTTTTGCCACACTCCTTGGTAGTTTATTCTGTGTCTGTGGTTCTTTGCATTCTGACATTAAGTGAAATCTGCCCCTAACAAGTTTCCAGCCATGTTGCAATTTTCTTGCTGAAGGGTTTATTCTACAACCCAAATCAGAAAAAGTTGGGGCAATATGTAAAATGCAAATAAAAAATTAAAAATGCAGTAATTCTTAAATTTATTTTGACCTTTATTTCATTGTAGACAGTATGAACCTAAGACATTTTTATGTTTTGTCTGGTCGACTTCATTTAATTTGTTAATATACATCCATTCGTGTATTTCAGGCCTTCAACACATTCCAAAAAAAGTTGGGACGGGGCAAATTAGGTCCAGTAATGAGGTAAACTAATTAAATAATGATGTTGACATCACCCGTTTGAAATCACAAGTGATTGTAATCATGATTTGGTTCAAAAGAAGTGTCCATAAAAGGCAGAGTCTTTGAGGAGCAAAAATGGGCAGAGGATCCCCAGTTTGTCAACATACTCGTATGCATGAGAAAATTCTTGAAATGTTTAAAAACAATGTGCCTGAAGGAAAGATTGGATGGGATTTGCATATTTCTCCTTCTGTATTGTGTAATATTATTAAAGGATTCAAGGAATCTGGAGGAATTTCAGCACTTAAAGGGCAAGGGCACAAGCCTAAGCTGAACACCTGTGATCACAGACAGCAGTCCATCAAGAACCGTCGCCCATCAATAGAAAAGAAGAGCATTCATGGCTCACCTCGCAAAGGAACTTTGTCATCGCTTCTTACAAGAAAAGGAGACGGATAAAGCAAAAGAGGATGCAACATCAACAAGCTTCTGTTCCAAGACCGCTGCTTCCCCGAGGAAAGCAAACTCAGTCTGTCAGCGTCAGGCGCCCCCTCAATGTAATAGGAACCACAGCATAGAGAGAAGTGTGCGCATTGTAACAGGTACACACGTCGTAAATGTAGGAAGGACGGTCCTTGCGTGTGTGTGAACTGTTAACATTTGAATGTGATGATTGCATATAGCGCTGAACTGACCTCTCTGTACTATTGTTGCCTCTGCATGTCCTGGAGTACAAAAGGAACAGCAACCTGTGGGGACTGGCAAGATTGGGGAAACAAACGTGGTGTTATGCGAATGAATATGAACAATATGAATAATGTTGCATTCGTGCCGCAATGTTTTCCGAAATGTACTATACAGGTACATATATACCTATGTCTCTGTTTTTCATAGACCATAAGGCACATACTAATTCAACGTGAGCAGGAACACTCAATAAAACTGAATAAAAAAAATCAAGTGACGGTGAGATACAGAGAAGACAGATTCACCAGCGTTTGTGTGTCAGCTTTTACCCTCCAGATCAGAGAATGTCCAGTTACCTTGCCTCAAAATATCACTTACATCTACAGTTACTCCCAGCTTCAAATAAAAACTATCAGCATCAGATCCCTGGGTGGGGGGGGCACAGTAGTGTGTATCGTGATCGTGACAGAGAATAAAAGTGAAAATTAAACGGTAACTTTCACAAGTACTATAAATGTCCACCGTCTGTAACAGATGCAAACCAAGTGTTTGTGTGTACTGTATAATATTAACAATAAGAGCAGCTCACTACTCAAAACAGCAAATATAGGAGTGAGTGCGGATCGAACCGGGGACTCTTGATTACAAGTCAGCAAATCCTAACGCTACGCCACAGAAGCTGTTGTCTTTTCCTTGAACCTTTTGTGAAAGTGTTTCTTTGATCTTTGGACTTCAGACTTCACACATTATATAGTTTATGCCAACATTTTGTCATGTACTACTAAAATATGAAAAATGTTTCTGTTTTACGAATGTGTTTACTCAGATTATTGTAGAAATGGAACACACATGAAATGCATGTGTTCCAAATAACGATCTGTTATTTCCACTCTAAAACTCCAGCACTTCACTCCCAGATAATCAATCAAGGCATGAGCTGGGAGAACTTTGTGCACATTCTGTGGTGGTGGGTGGATGGAATAGCAGGCTGCTTGTCTTTATCGGCACATTTACAGGACAAAAGATGCTGACGGAGAAGTGCGAACGGATTTAAGGTGGGCCGGATCTACGAGTTTTTTTGTAGGCTCTGGTAATTCTAGTGTTAAACTCGTGACCCACTGGTATATCTCAAATCTGTTACCATCAAGTCATAGTTATTTATTGTATGTCTGTTCTTTCTGGAACCTTTATGTGGGTGAGTCTGTTGGATACCAAAAATGGTTCCCCTAAGGCATCACTTCGTACACCCACTATGGCACCTTTATTTTTAAAAATGTTGTATACCATATTCGTGTCTCCTCATAGCTAAAACAAAAGCCAGCATTCAAATCAAGTGGTGAGAAACACGAGCAGGACCTGGCCTACCTTGGTCAAGGTTTTCAGGTTTGCTGTTTGGATCTGCTGGAGGTCCATTTCGCTTTGCGTTGAAACAGCCTTAGAGTTGCTATGGACCCTCGTCGTCAGCCCCAACACAACCCGCTTCTTCTGGGATCCGTCCGCAGTCGCCATTGCTGCGTTGCTCGCTCCCCTCTGGATTTTCCTAAGCTGTCACCATCTGCTTCACAGCGGCTAACAGACACAGTTTGAAACTGGAAAGAACAGAATTCTTCGTGGGGATAAACAAAGTTATTCCACAAAATAAGACAGCAGTTCTTTATCAACCATTTTATTAGTCTTAAATCTAAGACCTTTTTTTTTCTTCTCTTTTTATTTTAAGCCAGAAGGATTTGGTGAGGTGTAAGGTACTTTATTTTTGGTTTTACAGTTGTTTAAAACTACTATAAAGGGTAATACAGTGTTGGCTTGTTTCAAATAAATTATTAATTACAATGGTGAGTTTAAGAAAATTCAATCACACGTCTTTTATTACAGCAAGAAACCTTTATTGCATTTTTCCCCACATACTTTTTATAATCATATTTCAGTAGAATCAATAGTTCCTGATATTTTTCAAATTTAAAAATAAATCCTTTGTAATAAATAAATTTATATATAATAAATACAATACACATTTTATAAATACATGAATCCATTTGTAAATCCTCTTTTCCATCCTTTTAAATGTTCCCCAATATGGAACAAGTCACCTTTACATTTTTATCAAACCCAATGTGTAAGATGTTTTCAGCAGAGAACGTTCTCTTCTGGTTTTTATAAATATATCACAATTGAAAGTTTTTTTTGCAGTACGTCTAGTCTACAGCAGAAATTCCCAGAATGACTATTAGCATTAACTGTGTGATGCATTTCAAAAAATTACGGACAAAGTCAATTTGATAAAATGGATTAAGTTGCAGTGCTGAGTTTAAAGAAGGTGCAGGGTGAGAAGCTCTGGCTAAGCACAGCAGCGCACTCAATATGTCACCTGTGGTGGAACGGGTCTCTGTAAGACAGATTTGGTTTGTCTGCCTCCACTTTCCTTGGTAGAAAATGGGTAAATTTTTGGTGTTTTTTCGTTCTGGAGCCTTCTCTTGGAGAACCATCTTTATTCAGAGCCACATAGTAAAATCTTCCTGTATCTGCATGCTTGTACAAAGTTGAAGTGTACGTGTTGTACCAGTTCTCTTCAAACCATTCACGGAAGACACATTCAGTCGTTAATTTCTTCTGTAAAACAAAAGAATAGACTACGTCATTGTTTAACTCATGGGCTGAAGATCCCAGAATGCCCCATAGAATTCAGAAAAGAGGCTGTCCGCATTCTGGATGTTTTTTTTTCCCAAGTTTGTATCACCTAACGTCTTATCCAGCTAAGAAGCCTCTTTAGCAGGAGATGTGGGGATGCGTAACTCTGGCATCTACAATTAGGCCAGTAAGTCTGTGGACAGTGACACAACTTCCATAATTTTGGCACTGCACACCACCACAATGGATTTGAAACAAAACAATCAACATGTGATTGAAGTGTAGAATTTCAGCTTTAATTTAAGGGGTTTACCAAAAATATTGTATGAGCTGTTTAGGAATGACAGCCATTGTTCTGTATAGCCCCCCATTTCCAGGGGCTCAAAAATATACGTATGGGCATGTAAACTGACAAGATCCCAACCTGTTCCATAGCCAGGTTTGAGCAGTTCCCTCACTATTTCATTAATTATTAGGCATGTGTTTTGTCTGACAAGGTGCAAAACAATGGTTACTGCAAAATCCTGCCCGACTGCACCAATTGTTTTGTCTCTGTAGAGTAATATACTGCTCTACTTTCCCCTATTGTATTATTAACATGTAGCCTTTGTCAGAATGCCTAATCTCACAGACTTACCACTGTTTATGAGGTATTATTGTATATAACTTATCCCCACCTTCCCTTCTTTATCTATAACCTCAAGGCAATTAGATGTAGTAAAAAGACAAGCAGAAGTTAAGTTACACATAAAATAATGTATTACTGATAATATTCATAAATAATAACAAAATGCAAAGTACATTTGAATATTGGCAACCATACAACCTGATTAAATGGTGATATGCAGTTCAGGCGGCATACAGACTTGTAAGTTACTTAAATGTCTCTAGTTACGGCATCATTGGTGCTCAGCTTTCAGCCACATGTCTGTTCAAAATGGCTGCTGAGCTGTGCTCTTCATTGTGTGGTCTTCATCATCACAGGTTAGCAAGAGAGATGCTTCTTTCAGATGTTGGTTAGTAAGAGAGAGAGTGTGAGGTTAAACAAGTAAATATATAGATTTTCTGTCCAACCCCTACAGCCAATAGGGTGTCGTAGTACTTAAAGGCTTCTGAACTAAGCCAATTCCAAACAGCCATTCTTCAGACCAATGGGGGAAAATACAACATCTTAACACCTGCCCCCAAACCATATGTTAAAGTACACCTTAGCCTGTTTGTGGGGGTAGAAATGACTTTAGCAAAGAAACACTCGGCAAACTGGTTTAAAACACATCCCCCAAATCCTGTTGTAAAATTCAAACAGACCCATTCCTAAGGGGGGGGTGGGGGGGTTTAAACATTAAATTACATTGCTTTGCCCAAATTAGAAATAAAGACATACAAAACATTTATCAAGTTATATGTAAAATCTCACATCACAACAGCATGTAAAAGGTCTGAAATTAATTCTTAAGTTTGGACTTTGCATGTGGAAGTTGTCTCTGTGATCTCTCAATATGAGGTCCAAAGAGATGGCCAAGCAAGTAAAAACAGTCCATCATTAGGCTGAGAAAACAAAACAAACCCTTTAGAGAGTAGAAACACGAGGAGTGGTCAAATCAACCATTTGGTACATTCTTAAAAAGAGGGAACACACTGGTGAACTCAGCAACACCAGAAGGTCTGGAAAACAAAAGGCGACAACTGTGCTAGATGGTTGCGGAATTGTGTCCTTGGTGAAGAAGAACTTCACATTTTTTAGCTGAATGAAGAACGCTCTCCAGGAGGTAGACCTACCATTGCCAATGTCTACAATCAAGAGAAGACTTCATGATAGTAAAGACAGAGGGTTTACTACAAGGTGTGAACCACTGGTACACCTCAAAGCATAGGAAGGACATGTTAGAATTTGCCAGAAAACATTTTTAAAAGCCTGTCCAGTTCTTAAACAATTTTCTTTGGACAAAGGAAACTAAGATCAATATATAGCAGAATACTGGAAAGAGAAGAGCATGCAGAAGAGAAGAAACAGCTCATAATCCGATAAACACCACATCATCAGTGAAAGATGGTGGAGGCAGTTTTATGGCATGAATGTGCATGGATTCGAAAGGAAGTCAGTCACCAGTGTTTATTGGTGATACGACTGCTGGCAGAAGTAGCAGGATGAATCCTGAAGTGTGTAGGGTTATCGCTACAGGTTCAACCAAATGCTGCAAAACTGATAGGATGAAACTTCATAGTACAGATGGACAATGAGCCAAAGCAAACCAAGTGATTTTAAAGGCAAAGTAGTAGAATATTCTTCAAAGGCCAAGTCAATCAACTGACCTCAACTCAACTGGACAAGCATTTCACTTACTGAAGACATAACTGATGGCAGAAAGTCCAATGAACAAGCAGCAAATGAAGACAGCGACTGTAAACGCCTGGCCAAGTATCACTAGGGTGGAAATTCAGCATTTGGAGATGGCCATCGGTCATTGGGTCAGACTTCAGGCAGTCAATGACTGGAAAGATCGTTATATTTGTGAGTTTGTCAATTTGACCATAGGGGGGCCATAAATTGTTCCTAAATGGCTCATATTATATTTTTGGTAAACCAAAATTATGAAAACTGTGTCACGGTCCCAATACTAAAGGACTGAACTGTACATGGTCAAATATGAATTTGGAATTTGGGGAAAAAAATGAAATGGAAAATTGTAGCCATCAGTTTCAATATAAGAATGGGAGCAAAGATTTATTTGATACGACACCAGCAGGGAGATGGCTGGTTGTAAAGAACAGCAGCGATCAGGACATTTAGACAAAGCTTTGTTTGTTGCCATCGAAGTTCAAACTTTTACTGCTAAGTCACAGTTGAGGAAACAATCAAAAGTCTTCTAAATATATGTATCACAATATTTTTTTTGTCGGGACATTTTGCATGTTTTTGTCATTTTTTTAATATATTTTAATATACGCAAAGTTATCTGACTAACATGTCCATCATCTACTGGTGATCTTATCCTTCAAAGGAATAACAACATATTTGTGAAAAAGAAAAAATGTGAATTTCTCCAGCTTTTACCTTATTTGTCGGAGTGCTTTGAATATGAACTAAAGCCCAGTGCGGGTCACTCTAGAATGGGCAGCACTGACGTCAATATGACAGGGCAATTAGTGGTGCGGTCATATAACCTAACAGAAAAGTCTCGGAACAGACTCCATTTTACACCAGAAGCACAGCAGTTAATTAAAACTGTAAAGAAATACTTTATATCTGCAAACGCCCACAGACACTTAAATTGTTGTAACCCATTTGAACTGAAAGTGAATGCACCAAGTGGGGGGAAACAAATCAGTGATTTAGTGAGAATGGAAATTACATCAACACTCCTGTTTCTAAAAGAAATGAGCAGCCACTGAAAATAAGGCTGATGTTGGTGAAAGGGAATTAGCACTAGAAGAATGTCAGCCGCTGTTAGAAAAGAAAATACAGCCTTTTGAATTAATTCAAAATATAAAAATGTAATTATTTTAAAACTGCAGAATGATTAAATGATTGACGAGCCAGTTGAGTACATTTACTTTGTAGATTCATTTTTATTATTTCCTATTTTGAATAATAAAATATTTGAAGACAAAGAACCTCTCATCCTGAAATCTCTCCGCATGAACCCATCACTCACCCTGAAATCACAATTCTACCACAGGATTTAGTGAAGGAAATCAAAACATCTAAAGACGGCTGAGAAAGGAATTCCCAAACAGACGAGAGTATGCTTCAGACGTGTTATACCTGCAACAGCAAATAGTCGTGTTCTGGTTGTCTAACAAAGTCCATTCGCCCACCAAATACACCAGGGGTGGAGAGAAGATCTCCATGAATTTTATTATCATCTTCAATTTTATATCCACGCATTTCTGGTGATTATAGAGGAGATGGAGAAGGGGAGCAAGTCCAGAAATTGTCCACAACCATACTGGCATCCACACAAAGGCAGACACAATAGTCATGGAATTTATGTCACCAGATGAAAATAAAATGCCTGTTGGAAACGTGTCTCTGAATAGACAGAAATAGACATCAATTTATTGCTGCCAACTTCTGCCAAAAGCCGAACCAACCTGAATAGTTGCTACCTAAGTTGAGTATTTTGATTTTAAGTTTGTGATGTATGATAGCACTCCATTTTAGGAGGAACTAAGGAAGCCAACACAACACAACAGTACTTGGTGTTGCTTTATACCATGTCAACAGTGCAGTGTCAGCTTTTTATTGGTAAAGGCCATTGAGCCATGAACTTCTACAGTTAACCACTAGAGAAGGCAAATTTCATGTTTTCCTGTGTAAACATGACTAAATAAAGAAACCTAACCTAACCTAACCTAACCTAGATCAGCCATAATTCAGGTAGTAAGTGAAAAAACAAGTAAGAGAAGAAAAATAAATTAAAAGCCACAAAAAAAGAAACGATGAGACAGCAACAGCCCAACACCCGATAATAAGAAATGCACCTGCCCGCACCAGTCTGAAACCTGGCAACCCCAGTCCATGAAAAAGTGAAATAAGAAAGAAGATTTCCCCTCAGATTACAAGCCATGCTGGGAGTGCTAAGAGAAGATGGCTGTCTTCGCACCAGAGGAGGCAGCTTTCACTGTAATAAAGAATGAAGAACTGCCCCCCAGTCCCACCTGATCTTCCTTTGCCAGCCCAACCGAAACAAGAAGAAAATGTAATAGGAAAATCAAAACGACAGGTTGACATTGTAGAATAAATTAAAAACAAGGCAGAAACCACATTTTCTCTTGAGGTAGTTATGGTCATGTTCACTGCCTTTCTCTTTTAGGGTATGACCATGTTAAATTCCACAAAAATTTGTATTAATAATATCGGACAGCTTGCTGACTTCAGACAGAACCAGGTGTCTGTTGGTATACCTTAAGAAACTAACAATAAGGATGTGGGATCTTCATGAGTTCTCCTGTGTTTAGAAGGTGACAGCTTTGAAAATCATTTTGGTCAGGCTTTGGCCAGAAAAGAAAGTGGATCACTTTTCTCAATAACTTCAGCAAGATTTATAACTTACATTTTACATTGGCCTCTGCACTACCGGGTGGCTTTATTTATATGGTGCTGTGATTTCATTATAGAAAAGTTTCTGTGACCTTCTCATGATGAGATGTATAAAACCTACTGCTTTCCGTATCTTCTGTATCAAATCAGAAAAATCAGGAGGCAGGTTCAGCTTCTGATATGAGCTTTGATGTCATTTTAAAGTGTATTAAAGGCTTCAACAATGATTTCTTTGAAAAGAGTTTTCCATCAGTAACCACAACAAGGTTAGAGAAGTTGTATATAATAAAAAGGGGCTTTATGTTAAAGTGGGTTGGAGCTTCTGCACTAAGCTGTCATGACAGATAAGCTCTCCTGTGATCTCCTGCCATCATTAAGTGTATTCAATATATTTACAGTGTGTCTTCTTCAATTAAAGGTTATATTCAGTGCACACTCCCAACTTCTCTCTTTCATTTATAAAAATCACTATTACTACTACTGTTACTTCTACTATTACTATAGTTAATCAGACATATTATATTTTAAAGTGCTTGACTGGCACTAAAAGACGACATCACATTTCTCCCGTGTTAGTTTCTCTTCATTCAAGGTGGAGTTTTCCATTGTTCTGTTTGTGCTCATGGGCTCACCTGCCTATGTTGCTGAACTCCGCTGTCTCTACTCATACAGAGTCTTTCAGATCCTTTAATCAATTATTACTGTCTGTTCTATTCACATGCTTGATGCTGTGGGGTGATTGCTGTAGTGGGCCCTCTCAAAACAATCAGCCTCCACAATTAAAAACAGACTTTTATTCACTTGCTTTTTGGTTGCATTGACAGTCTAGATTAACTTTGTACTTTTAACAGTAGAATTCCTGAACCCTACGAAAAAATTTGTAATCCCAACTCACCTTAAATTCCTTTGCACCTCTCCATCAGCGTCTTTTGTTTTGTAAATTTTTTTTCTTTGTTTATATTCTTGAATAAAAGCACATTATACACTTCTTGTCATTATTAGTATAACACAGGAAAAGTTTCTGTTTTAGGTGTGTGTTTAGCATTTCTTGCCTCGCATTTCCTTTCATCCTACACTTACCCAGATCTTTGTAGACACGGAACACACATGAAATACATGGATTCTGAATAATGATACAGTGGAACCTCGGTTCACGTACAACTCGGTTTATGACCAAAAAGTTCGCCAAACTTTTGCCTCGGTTCACGACCACACACTCAGTATACGAACAAGCCAGGTTCCCTTTCGGTTTGTAGATAGATAGATACTTTATTAATCCCAATGGGAAATTCACATTCTCCAGCAGCAGCATACCGATACAATAAATAATATTAAATTAAAGATTGATAATAATGCAGGTGAAAAACAGACAATAACTTTGTATAATGTTAAATGTTAACGTTTACCCCCAGGGGTGGAGTCGCATAGTTTAGGGGAGGAATGATCTTCTCAGTCTGTCAGTGGAGCAGGACAGTGACAGCAGTCTGTTGCTGAAGCTGCTCCTCTGTCTGGAGATGACACTGTTTAGTGGATGCAGTGGATTCTCCATAATTGATAGGAGCCTGCTGAGCGCCCGTCAATCTGCCACAGATGTCAAACTGTCCAGCTTCATGCCAACAATAGAGCCTGCCTTCCTCACCAGTTTGTCCAGGCGTGAGGCGTCTTTCTTCTTAATGCTGCCTCCCCAGCACACCACCGTGTAGAAGAGGGCGCTCGCCACAACTGTCTGATAGAACATCTGCAGCATCTTATTGCAGATAATAATAATACATGTTCAGTCTCTCCCTGTGCATGTCCTGTGCAGAGAGCGAGAGAATGTGACACACACACACACACACACACAGAGGCAGCGCGAGACAGAGAGAGCCGCACACACACACACACACACACACACACACACGCTCCAGGCTCGCAAAAGAGAGACGCACGCACGCACGCACACACACACAGGCGCGAGAGAGAGAGAACGAGCGAGGGACGCATAAGGTAGAGAAGGCTTGATTTTGTTTTCAGTTCTGTTTACAGCGATCGGTTCGTAGCCTGCATTGTTGCAATGTTACTTTTCTTGGTGGTTTATTAAATTACGGATTTTTCAAATGTTCATTTTTTCCCCTGTGCTCATTAAAAAAAGTGTTTTTAGCGAGCGGTTCCTAGCACTATAGCACGAACTATTGCAGTGTTAGTTTTCTCAGTGTTATTCAATGTTTTTACATTTAGTTTACCATTACGCTGTGCATTCTATGGTATAATTAACTATATTTGTGCTTAAAAACTAATATATATATATATATATATATATATATATATATATACATACATTTCGTACGGTCTGGAACGGATTAATTGTATTTGCATACGATCCTATGGGAGAAATTGCTTCGGTTCACGACCAACTCGGTTTACGACCAGAGTTTTCGAACAAATTATGGTCGTGAACCGAGGTTCCACTGTATAATGCATTATTTACTCTATGTAACTCCAGGCACCTCACTTGCAGATAAGGAGCCTTGGCTTGAGCTGGGAGAGGTTTTTGCCTGAGTTGAGCTCCGTCAATGGGGGATGGGACAGCAGGCTGCTTGCTGCTTATGCTGATCGACGCATTTACAAAACAAAAGACGCTGATGGAGAGGTGCGAAGGGATTTAAGGTGGGTTGGGATTACAAGTTTTTTCATAGGCTTCAGGGATTCTAGTGTTAAGTGTGTTGTTTTATTTTCTGATTGTATTGTATATGCATTTTAATGAATGTTAACTTTCATGCATTGCTGTGTGTTGCTTTTGCCTTTGTTTTTTTATCCTTTTATTCTGTTATATTATGCCTTACCTCTTGTTGACTGTATTGTTGTAAAGTGCTTTCGTCAACTTTTAGTTATTTTAAAAGTTCTGTATAAATTTGACTTGACTTAATATAACTATTAATTTAGCAACGAATGAGACATTCCTGTTTTTATTATTTGTAGTGCAGTATTTAGCATTGCTGCATCCGAAGGCTACAGTCCCAAATTTTAGACCTGGCTCAAGTACTCTTGTTTTGTTTTTTTTCTTCTACAAGAATCCTTCAATACAAGAATGTTATTTTATTGGCATCAGTTTACGGTCCACCTGATACTGCTAGCTTATGGCCTGGCTTCACACACTCCTGCAGTGGGGAAATGCGATCCCATATGTTTTGTAAATTGTAGCTCTTTATTGATAATCCAGGGTCCATGAGGGCCGCACAAGACTATAAATTGATTTGTTAATTCATTTCAGACATTTTATCTTGAAATGTCACAAATTTTAGAGAGGCAGAACAAGATATACATGTCTTTATAATATCAGATGCGATGGATTAGGTTCTGTGTATTTTCATTTGCTGGTTATTGCGGTTTTAGTATACTCTTTGTTTAATTTAAGTGGGATGCAACAATATAGCAGAGGTAGCATTTTTACAAGCTGTAGTTTACTCAAAGGTAATTGTGTGTGTTTTGCTCAGGCAGTAGGCTTTTTTCCACCACATAATGGCGAGTTTTGGCTGTACTGTATGTCCATTTATTCCTCCATTTCCTCGACTCTGTTAACTTAGTGTCACATGGAGTTTTTCAGTAATGTGGGAAAAAACAAATGGCTCCCCACAATGTTATCAGTAGGAGAGAGAAGATAACACTGCAACCTACAGTATGTTTAAAAAAATGGCAAGATTCCTGTCTTAGTCCAGGAATTCACCGCTGTGGTGGGGCTGCTCACGAGCACCTCGAGCTTCTCTGTTTGCAGCCTCTTTGTGGGGACCTTGAAGGTTGTGCAAAGGGTCAAATTATGCACTTTTTTAATGTGGGTACTAAAAGTAAACACACAGGTAAGCAGACATGTGCTGTGTTTTGTCTATTTATTATTTTGTGACATGTTCAAAACTGAGTAAAGATGTGTGCTGATAATAAAAGCTGAAGAAAGTTCTGGTTTTGACCAAAAGAAGCCACACATATGCTCTCCTCCACACAAGATTTACTTGGAATTCCAAGAGCAAAACTTAAAAGAAGTGGTGAGGTGGCCTTCTGCTGTTATGCACCTAAAATCTGAAATAGCTTACCAGTAGGAATTCGCCAGGCTAATACAGTGGAGCACTTTAAAACACTGCTGAAAACACATCACTTTAACATGGCGTTCTCATAGCTTCATCTTAGTTTAATCCTGATACTCTATATATTCAATTAATTATCATTATTATTCATGCCGGCTCCAAAATCCGTACTAACCCCTACTCTCTCTTCTGTTCTTTTTCCGTTTTTTGATCTGGTGATCTGCACCACCACCACCTGATCAAAGCACCGTGATGTCCCTACATTGATGGATTAAAGACCAGAAGTCCACGTGACCGTCATCATCAAGTTCTTCTATGAATACCATGAGGACTGATTGAGGTCATGTATGTTAGGTAGAATGCCTAGAGGGGACTGGGCGGTCTCGTGGCCTCGGAACCCCTGCAGATTTTATTTTTTCTCCAGCCGTCTGGAGTTTTTTTGTTTTTTCTGTCCTCCCTAGCCATCAGACCTTACTTTTATTCTATGTTAATTAGTGTTCTCTTATTTTAATTCTTATTTTGTCTTTTTTCTCTTTCTTAATCATGTAAAGCACTTTGAGCTACAGTGTTTGTATGAAAATGTGCTGTAGAAATAAATGTTGTAGAGATTATGTCTGTTTCAGCAGTGGCTGTGAGGACACACCTGAAGGCAACTGGCCTCAACAATACCTTCTTTAATTTTGAGAGAAAGGAGTGCCATTATTTCAAAATCCACACAGTTTTCACACAAGTATCAAATCGTTATCTAAGCAAACTTAGTCACTCTGATTCATCATTCCCTTAATCTGTTATAGTTGTGTGTCTGAGTTGTCTACCAGTTTTTTAGCTTTATTTACACACATATATGGTAATTCCTGAGAATTAAAGAACATCTTCATATAACACACTGGAATGCTTGATATGACTTTGTGTAATGGGCCTTCAACTGGTGGGGTTGCTAGCATGTACTACATATGTAAAGAACAAGGACCAAAACAGTGGGAAGGGATTTGCCCTGCTAGATCACGGCCTGCAATCGGACCACTCTCTCCCTAATCCTCCTTTACAGCAAAAGCTAACTGAAGTGCCATGCTACCCACCGAGGACACATGGCACAAGATTACTCCCAGAATGCTTCTAAATGTGAAACACTTAAACTTAAAAGATGAACCTGTCATATCTGCATTTTCACCTTTTGCACTTAAACTTTGGGTTAGAATTTACAGGACTATGCATTTTTACTTATATATTATTGTTTGTTCCTTCAGATACAGTTCTAAACCTGGCCTGTCCTACACTCTCTGCCTTTCCAATTCCTATGTTAAACAATCCTCGCCTAACCTACTCATATGCCTCCTCAACACATTGGTCTCCTTGGGTTCAGATGTATCCCATCATGGCCGGAACACATCCCACCTGTTCCAAAAGGAGTCCCAGTGCCCCTTAAACCTGTACCCTTCTACCCTACACCAAGATCATCGCCACATGTTAAGCATTGTAATCTCTTCAATGGCACAAGCAGAACTTCAGTGGAGACTACCTTGTCAGTTCTGCTCCTCAGCCTGGAATCTAACTTTTTAAACTTGGATCGCAGAACTGACAGACTTCCCTAATTTATGTAATTTGTTTCAACATAGACAATGACCACTGGATCCACCCCCGTTCTGGCCAAGAGCCTATCAACCCTTCCATGCAGGTCTTGCACCTTTGCACCCAGAAGGCAACACTGTGTGAGAGTCTCTGTCCCTGGAGCAAACTGAAGTGTCAATCCCCCTAACTATCACTACACTCTCATTCTGGGAACAGGTTTTGAGGTGGTCCGTTGGGACTCCTCATGCCTGCCTACCACCAGAGAATCTTCAGAGACACCAACCAGCTCTGCAAGAACCTGAAAACGGTTTGACACTTCCAATTCTGGTTGATGCTCACGGACAGTGTGCCTACAGTATCTTTGTTTTATAAAATCCTACATCTAGTTAGATGTTCAGTTTTTATCTACATAGAGGAACAGAAATATTGCAACAGCTCCAAGCTGTCATAAAACAAATTTTTAAAGCAAAACATCAAAGTACAACAGAGGCTGTGACCTGGCCAGCTGTTCAACAATTTTTTCCATGGCTTAAATTTTAAACTGTTTTTCTCTTGCTGACTGGAGAAGATTAGTGCCAGAGTTCTACTGGTGAATGGATGTCCAGATGGGAGTAATGAAAATCACAACCTTAGTGTGGTGGTTCAGTTCTACAAATGGAGGAAACCTCATGAAATAAAATACTGAATATAGCTAATGGCAAATCAATAATGGGTGCCCCAACTGCATATTGATTTCACTCTTTACGTTTCATCAAGAAGAATAAAGATCCAAGTGGGAAACAAAAACTAAATGAACTAAATGAAGATGTATTTTCAGAGGTCAGTCCCCTTTACCTTTGCTTCAAAGTATAAAATACTTTGATCATTAAAGGTTTCTGTTACCCTCTTCTCCAGTTTCTGCTGTACCACATTCAGACCCTCAAAAATAATTATTACCCCCACAGAGTAAAATATGAATGTCAGGTGTGCTCCTATACTGACCACCTTGGCAACCACTCAGCATGACAGATTAAGAGCTTCTCCCGAGTTATAATAGGCTTGTGGCAAATGGAAAAAAGTACAATATGTCTGTAAAAAGTAAGTGTATTAGACAGTCTCAGCCCCATTGTGACTACTTCCACTCTCTTGGCTCAAAGGAACAATCAGCCCCCATGCTATCTCTGCAGAAAGCAACGTTAATAAAATCCAGCTGGCCTCAGAGCAGGTGGGAACAGTTCATACAATGCTCAAAGATGTCTCCTGCTAGTTTTATTATGTTAACTGTGTTTTTCTTCAGCTGAAAACCACATGGGAGTACTGTTGTGAAAAAGTACACAGAGTTTAACCCCAGCAGTTCATTTTTATTATGCCGTGTTGTTGTTTTAAACGCAAATGGAAGTAGCCATTCAAAACAAGCATGTGGGATAAATGCATCCTGTTGGCTACAATAAAATCTCACCTGGCTCTTTGCAAACCTCTCTCTGTATCCATAACAGTGAAAAAGTGGGAGAGAATACTATATTAGTGTATCAGTATCATGTATGAATCTAAAAAGAAACGGTCAGGATAATAAATACAATTCCATCCTGCATAGCCTTCACCTTCAAAGGTAAATTATTGGAGATGCTTGCAGGACATCCACAAGCTGAGTTTCAGAGTTCAGTGTTTCCACAACTGACACGTTTAAAGTGATGCATTTCAGGTTTACAACAATACAGTATTAAACACAAGCAATATTGTCTTTTGTCTCCCACTCTTGTTGATTTATCAGTCACCAAGCAGCACCACACAAGAGACGCTGCAGAGACCTGCTGTTACGCTGCTGGAAAAGACTGAGTGAAAGACGGGCGTCGAGACGTAGTAAGTGCCGGGGGATCACTGTATATGAAACAATCTGTCTGAAAACACAGGTCAGATTGTGTCTCTTACTGTATTTTATGTTCCAATGTGGAATGATCCTGCATTACAGTACAGTAGTGTATGTGGATGAAGGTCTTTATCAAGAAACGACTCAGGAAATGATCAAGCGGTATTAATAGATTTGGTTTCATTTGCTTCATTAAGTGTGAAGCACCATCAGATTAACCAGATTAAATTAACACATTTAGGGGTTGCATTAAAAAAAGTAATCGTAGCAATTTTTAACATGCGAATCGTACACATTAACAGCAATTAATCAGCAGCTGTAATTCTTAGTATTATCAGCAAACTTGGATAATTCAGACGCCCCAGTGTTGAACTTTATACCCTGTGACCCAAGATGTGTTTGTCAAGGGAAGGCATAACAGCAGTTAAGCTGATTCTGTAAATAACAGCGACGACTGCAATAATACAAAATAATTACTACTCACTTAAATCAACTTTAACAGCAGCCAAAATGCATTCTGTGACCCAAAACACATACAAAGGGAAGAATAACATATTGAAAATAATAATTCTCACAGTTTCAGTAGTCAATGGAATAATTTATTTGTATATACAGTACTTTTCAGACAAAATTGCATTTTTAACAAAAAACAATTGTTACTAAGTGTTACTTTTGCACATGGACATGCTTGTTCTCCATCTAAACACTTGTTACTGTTTGCTCCTCAGATGGATTTGTTAACGGACATTCGCCTCCCTTGAACTGACGTTCTTTCTCATTCACTCACAGCTCCTCTGGCCAGCAAGCAGAGCGTAAGGCACAGCTTCTCACGTCTTCTCCTCCTGTCACTCTGGGTAATATTCTTAAAGAAGTGGGCTGACATACACATCCATATACAAAGAAATGACACTGATACAAAATTGCATTTCGTTTTGTATGAATATGTTTGTGATAAAACAAATTTTATGTTTAAATGTGCACAATTTTTCTCAGAATTTCCTAAACTTCTTGTTCATACTGTAAGAATAATTTCAACTGGTATACCAGATTAACCAGTTTATCGCTCACCGATACCAGGAAGTTACAGCACACCATGCACAAATTCTTAAGGAATTTTTAAAGTTATCTCACAAACACTTGCAATTAAAAATAAAGAATAAATTATAAATAATAAATGATAAATTATAAATAATAGATGATAAATTAGACTGGACTGCCAATGCTGATGCGCTGTGCAAGAAAGGACAGAGCCGGTTATACTACCTTAGAAGGCTGGCGTCCTTCAACATCTGCAATAAGATGCTGCAGATGTTCTATCAGACGGTTGTGGCGAGCGCCCTCTTCTACGCGGTGGTGTGCTGGGGAGGCAGCATTAAGAGGAAAGACGCCTCACGTCTGGACAAACTGGTGAGGAAGGCAGGCTCTATTGTTGGCATGGAGCTGGACAGTTTAACATCTGTGGCAGAGCGACGGGCGCTCAGCAGGCTCCTATCAATCATGGAGAATCCACTGCATCCACTTAATAGTATCATCTTCAGACAGAAGAGCAGCTTCAGCGACAGACTGCTGTCACTGTCCTGCTCCACTGACAGATTGAGGAGATCGTTCCTCCCCCAAACTATGCGACTCTTTAATTCCATCCGGGGGGGTAAACGTTAACATTTAACATTATACATAGTTATTGTCTGTTTTTCACCTGCATTGTTATCATTCTTTAATTTAATATTATTTATTGTATCAGTATGCTGCTGCTGAAGAATGTGAATTTCCCATTGGGATTAATAAAGTATCTATCTATCTATCTATCTATCTATCTATCTATCTATCTATCTATCTATCTATCTATCTATCTAAATTATTCCATTTAAGGAAGTGATACTTATTTCCTTTAAGGTAGTGACTGAGGGAATAAAAAAAAAAAATTACACTTTACAGTAAACATATTTATTATTTTTATGTATGTATGTACAGTAACCCTACACTGAGCCTTGTTTGCTGTATCATGTTGGTCTTATATATTCTTTTATTATTATTACAGCCTTACATATTTTTTTATGACCACGAAAGACGTGACTTTACTCTCTTTTGTGCATGTACCATTATAGCTTGAAGATTATAATTCTGTCTTTGCTGCTATATTGTCTCTGAAACTGACTCAGGTTGTCGTAACTGCTGGTAAAGTTTAACACCATGTAATAAAGTCAAGGAGATAATCCAACTAAAGCTCAGTTACACATAAAGATTATTCCTACTGCTGTAGCCGGCAGTCATATGTGACCCATGTGGAAGCCAATGAGCACAGATAGTGAGATGGAGACTGCAGTCTTTTTCACAGAGAGCACATTTAGGTAGGTAGCAGTTGGTGGGATCAATGATTTAAATTAAGCTTTAGACTGTTTAACCTGCAAACAAGCTTAAGATTCCTATTCTAGAACACTTGGAGAGAAACTACAACACATACATATGAAAATGTTTGGGAACCCCTCTTAATTCTTTGGATTTTTGTTTATCATTGGCTGAGCTTTCAAAGTAGCAGCTTCCTTTTAATATATGACATGCCTTATGGTATTTCAGTAGTGACATTAAGTTTATTGGATTAACAGAAAATATGCAATATGCATCATAACAAAATTAGACAGGTGCATACATTTGGGCACCCCAACAGAGATGTTACATCAATACTTAGTTGAGCCTCCTTTTGCAAATATAACAGCCTCTAGACGCCTCCTATAGCCTTTGATGAGTGTCTGGATTCAGGATGGAGGTATTGTTGACCATTCTTCCATACAAAATCTCTCCAGTTCACTTAAATTTGATGGCTGCCGAGCATGGACAGCCTGCTTCAAATCATCCCATAGATTTTCTGTGATATTCAAGTCAGGGGACTGTGACGGCCATTCCAGAACATTGTACTTCTCCATCTGCATGAACGCCTTTGTAGATTTCAAACTGTGTTTTGGGTCATTGTCTTGTTGGAATATCCAACCCCTGCGTAACTTCAACTTTGTGACTGATGTTTGAACATTATCCTGAAGAATTTGTTGACTTTAACAAGGGCCCCAGTCCCTGAACTAGCCACACAGCCCCACAACATGATGGACCCTCCACCAAATTTGACAGTAGGTAGCAGGTGTTTTTCTTGGAATGCGGTGTTCTTCTTCCGCCATGCAAAGCGCTTTTTGTTATGACCAAATAACTCAATTTTTGTCTCATCAGTCCAAAGCACTTTGTTCCAAAATGAATCTGGCTTGTCTAAATGAGCATTTGCATATAACAAGCGACTCTGTTTGTGGGGTGAGTGCAGAAAGGGCTTCTTTCTCATCACCCTGCCATACAGATGTTCTTTGTGCAATTTGCGCTGAATTGTAGAACGATGTACAGATACACCATCTGCAGCAAGATGTTCTTGCAGGTCTTTGGAGGTGATCTGTGGGTTGTCTATAACTGTTCTCACATTCCTGCGTATAATTCGCTCCTGTATTTTTCTTGGCCTGCCAGACCTGCTGGGTTTAACAGCAACTGTGCCTGTGGCCTTCTCCTGATTCAGTTCCTTACAGTTGAAACTGACAGTTTAAACCTCCGAGATAGCTTTTTGTAGCCTTCCCCTAAACCATGAGACTGAACAATCTTTGTTTTCAGATCTTTTGAGAGTTGCTTTGAGGATCCCATGCTGTCACTTGTCAAAGGGAAGCACAACTTGTAATTGACCACCTTAAATACCTTTTCTCATGATTGGACACACCTGTTTATGAAGTTCAGGGCTTAACGAGCTCATCCAACCAATTTGGTGTTGTAAGTAATCAGTATTGAGCAATGACAGGCATTCAAATTAGCAAAATTACAAGGGGACCCACAGTTTTGCACTGCCAGTTTTTCACATTTGATTTCATTTCATACAACTAAATACTGCTTCACTAAAAATCTTATTCATATGACTGTGTTTTGTATACTTTGACCACAAGAGTAAACAGTGAGCCTGGTTTGTTTGGACAGAGCGTGTTGTGCAGTACACGGCTCCTTGCAGCTGAATGAAGCACATTCAAACACGAAAGCTTTTCTACAAACGTGTGCAAAAAGAACATACCAGGCTGCACTGGACCAACTGTAGAATCCTTCAGTCCACATTACCTCCAGGCTCATGATGAGTGAAGCCTTTAAAAGAGAAAATAGCATACTGATCTGCTCCTCCTGGATGGCCCTGCTCATGAACTCTCCTTCAGGTTTCCCTTTCTCAGAACACTATGGACTACGCCTGAAATGGACATCTGGTATAGAATTGTATTGAATATAGGCTGCCAGACAAGGTGCGTCGTTTATTCTATTTCATGTGCTGAGATTAAAAAGTCTGAGATTGCAAGAGAAGAAGAGGCCATGAAGTCTTTTAATTACCATAGGTTCCATTATGAAGCCAATTTGTGCATATCAAATAATTTATACACTTTCATCAGAAATTACAATACATTCTGATAATATTTTGGATACTATATAAGAATTTAGTTATGATGTTTAGTTCTCACATAACTGGGAGCATCAGAATGAGATATTTACTTGTGGATTTTAACAGTAATACCTTTACTTTAACTGGTGGCATACATAGTGACACGAATGTACAGTCATACATCGATTTACAGCCAACCAAGGTGAGGTGATTCATGCTTTCAGCTGAGGGTCATAAGCAAACAATAGGGTGATAATGTTCTAGAAATTGCCCAAACCAGCCACAGTATTAAATCTTTTGTTATTATTATTTCATGTGGTTTCATGTTTTTTCCGACTCTTACAAGGCATTTTAATGTTTTGATCGGTGCTATTCCACATGGCTAATTCTTCTGAATTTGGCCTGCACCTCCCTCTTTACACCAGTGTTTCTCAACCTTTGTGGTCAAGCAACCCAGCTTTGCCATTTTTAAATTTATTAACAGCCCACTTGCAGCAAGTCTATACAACCCTCTTGGTGAAATGTGATGGGGAGGGGGGTTCACCTTGGTGAAATGAGCTCACATAGAAATAGAAAAAACATATCACGCAGTACTGCTGATAACTAAGGCGACCAACCGCATCCCACTCACAACCCACTGCGGCCCACTTGTGAGCCAATAATGGCAACCCATGACCCAGTGGTTGAGAAATACTGGCTTAGATGACCCACAACAAACCAATGATGACCTGCCAGTGGCATGACTCAGTGGTTGAGAAACTTTACCTTACATGAACCCGGTGTGCAGACACCAAGAGTCAAAGATTGTCTTGTACTACTTCATACCAGCAATTAAAGTATGCATACCGGTCACCCACAACAGACCCACAGAGCCTCAGTTGCTCAATTGACCTGTACACTTTGTGAACAACATACAGCCAAATATCCCATCCCAAATACAGTAAAGCCGTAAGTCAGCTCCTGTCTGCATGTGCAAGGAGGTGGAGTGTCTAGTATGAGGTCAGCCAGAATGCTTTTTTCTTTATGTGCACACCTAGTACGGTAATGTCCATGATGTTCTGTGATTTTTATTCTTTTTCATATTTCAACACAAGCTACCTAGTGTTCTTCTCTTCTATCTGATCCACTGAACCCCAAGCTGAAGATATCAACCAGGCACAGGTGTTTCCTATGTGAACTCAGATGTTCAAATTCATCCATTTGTTTATGTTGGAAGGTATATTTTGGATCTTTCCTCATTTGTAGAGAATGGGTTCCCATCATCTCGAGAAACAAACTGAATGTGTGTACATTAGAACAGTTTTAATGAGAACAAATCATTTCAGCAAAATAACCTTGTCAATGCTATGTTCCTAATTTGTTAAAAATAACTTCAAGAAGTGTTTTGAAGCTCCCTAAAGTTCTATTGTTTACCATATTATTTGTAGTACTAGGGTGTTGTACCGTGTTAGCCATTATGAATGTAGAGAAAAGCCAAGCAAAATGACACCTTTTATTGGCTAACTAGAAAGATTACAATATGCAAGCTTTCGAGGCAACTCAGGCCCCTTCTTCAGGCAAGATCTTGCCTGAAGAAGGGGCCTGAGTTGCCTCGAAAGCTTCCATATTATTTGGTAATTTATTTTATGTGTCTATGGTTCACTGTTTGCAAAAAAAAAACAAAAACATTTGAACATTTGTGAGAAACCTGTGCTCCTGTTGAAAAATGTATTTAGTGTACCATCTGAGATCCACTGTACTAATTTTCTTCATAATTTTAAACACTTTAAACCTGCCATCTCTTAATTTGCTTCAGGTTTAAAGGTTCAACTCCTTCAATCCTTTTTCATAGCTTAAACATCCGAGTTTTGGAATCAGCCTAATAATTCTTTTCCAGACTTTTTCTAGCTACACTGTGTCTTCTTTATAGCCTGGACACCAAATACATTGAATTGTGCACATTGAATTCCATACCAGGCCTCACTACAGTAGTTTGTTATATATCTTAAGTATAACCTCCCTTGATTTCTGCTCTACACATACAGTTAGGTCCATAAATATTTGGACAGAGACAACTTTTTTCTAATTTTGGTTCTGTACATTACCACAATGAATTTTAAATAAAACAACTCCTATACATCTGAAGTGCAGACTTTCAGCTTTAATTCAGTGGGGTGAACAAAACGATTGCATAAAAATGTGAGGCAACTAAAGCATTTTTTAAAACACAATCCCTTCATTTCAGGGGCTCAAAAGTAATTGGACAAATTAAATAACTGGAAATAAAATGTTCATTTCTAATACTTGGTTGAAAACCCTTTGCTGGCAATGACAGCCTGAAGTCTTGAACTCATGGACATCACCAGATGCTGGGTTTCCTCCTTTCTAATGCTCTGCCAGGCCTTTAATGCAGCGGCTTTCAGTTGCTGTTTGTTTGTGGGCCTTTCTGTCTGAAGTTTAGTCTTCAACAAGTGAAATGCCTGCTCAATTGGGTTAAGATCAGGTGACTGACTTGGCCATTCAAGAATTTTCCACTTCTTTGCTTTAATAAACTCCTGGGTTGCTTTGGCTGTATGTTTTGGGTCATTGTCCATCTGTATCACGAAACGCCGCCCAATCAATTTGACTGCATTTAGGTGGATTTGAGCAGACAGTATGTCTCTGAACACCTCAGAATTCATTCGGCTGCTTCTGTCCTGTGTCACATCATCAATAAACACTAGTGTCCCAGTGCCACTGGCAGCCATGCACGCCCAAGCCATCACACTGCCTCCACCGTGTTTTACAGATGATGTGGTATGCTTTGGATAATGAGATGTTCCACGCCTTCTCCATACTTTTTCCTTGCCATCATTCTGGTAGAGGTTGATCTTGGTTTCATGTGTCCAAAGAATGTTTTTCCAGAACTGTGCTGGCTTTTTTAGATGTTCTTTAGCAAAGTCCAATCTAGCCTTTCTATTCTTGAGGCTGATGAGTGGCTTGCACCTTGCAGTGCACCCTCTGTATTTACTTTCATGCAGTCTTCTCTTTATGGTAGACTTGGATATCGATACGCCTACCCCCTGGAGAGTGTTGTTCACTTGGTCAGCTGTAGTGAAGGGGTTTCTCTTCACCATGGAAATGATTCTGCGATCATCCACCACTGTTGTCTTCCGTGGACGTCCAGGTCTTTTTGCGTTGCTGAGTTCACCAGTGCTTGCTTTCTTTCTCAGGATGAACCAAACTGTAGATTTTGCCACTCGTAATATTGTAGCAATTTCTTGGATGGGTTTTTTCTGTTTTCGCAGCTTAAGGATGGCTTCTTTCACCTGCATGGAGAGCTCCTTTGACCACATGTTGTCTGTTCACAGCAAAATCTTCCGGATGCAAGCACCACACCTCAAATCAACTCCAGGCCTTTTATTTGCTTAATTGATAATGACATAACGACGGACTTGCCCACACCTGCCCATGAAATAGCCTTTGCGTCAATTGTCCAATTACTTTTGAGCCCCTGAAATGAAGGGATTATGTTAAAAAATGCTTTAGTTGCCTCACATTTTTATGCAATCGTTTTGTTCACCCCACTGAATTAAAGCTGAAAGTCTGCACTTCAACTGCATCTGAGTTGTTTCATTTAAAATTCATTGTGGTAATGTACAGAACCAAAATTAGAAAAAAGTTGTCTCTGTCCAAATATTTATGGACCTAACTGTAGCAGTACAGTATGCAGGTTTACCTTTACATTCTTTTTTTTTAGTGTTTTGGGGGCATATTTAGGGTTTAAAAATAGGCTTTTTTTTTTTTTTACCACATCCAAAATTTGTGGTTTTTCACAATTCACGGGTGCCCTAGGAATGTAACCCCCACAAATTTTGGGGGTGTACTGTATATGTGATAATGGGAAGAACATCAGAAGTATTTCTAAACCTTACCAGCTAAAATTCACAGTGTATATCTCTCTAGACAATTTAGCCAATGATGGAAAAAGAACTTCTCAATCAATATCTCAGAGAAGGATGTAATTCAGTTATTCATAATACACAATCTTCATCAATCTTTCCAAAGCATGGTATAATTCATGTTATAATTGTGTATAATATACATCTTTCAAGATGTAAATTGTCTAAAACTTACCAAGGACTGGACCATTACTGTGATCAATACCAGCTTAATAAGTCATCTTAAATTATGTGAGGAATTTCTGCTTATTTGTTTGATTGCGTGGGACTGACAATAACTCCTAATCCAAGAATGGCATTGTTTATGGTAACACTGGATGGATGGGATGTGTAACATTTACATTCACTGTCATTTTGTACATTACATTGTTTTAATGTCTTATCTTGTTCATTTGGAAAAACCGTAACATGCCCTCCATAACTCTGTACAATACGTAATATTATATATTATCTCAAAATGCAAAGAAAATGCCAAAAGCTTTTTTAGAATTTGATAAGGATTCATTAGTGCTGTTCTGAAATTAGGCTCAGTTGTGTACATAACTACTAGAACTGTGGAGGCTGAAGTTTTAAGCTCTTGTTGTGATTTATTTCATCTTACAACTCTACTGGAACTGATGTATTGACTGAGATTGTGCTTTACATATTGCAATGTGATCTTTATGCCCAATAAGAGTTAATAATAAAAAGGCCTGGTTAGACCTATGTGGTGAATAAAAAGATGCAGGGTTTGGCCAGAGATTGGCAGCCAGCCTTTGTTTTGTACGATTCTGTCTCTCCATTAATAACAGAGTTTTTTTGCTTCATGTGTTTTTTTTTGGACTCCTGAGCGCTAACAGGCTCTGGCACCATTTCTCTGTAAACAATAAAAGCGGCCTTTAGATACTTCAATAAGCTGCATGGTAAAGTCGTTAAAGTTTTTTTGCAATTAAGAACAAACTTTATAGTTTGATGTGCTTTGTGTAGCTTCATTCTTGATGAACAATATTATGATTCATTCTTTCAGCACTTCTAGCAACATGCCATTAGTGATAATGATAACTATTAAAATAAACTGTCAGGTAAAAAATGTATAGGAAAAGAGTTTTGTCTAACTATTAATTGAACTGAACTTGTAAGAATGTAATTTAAAGTGAATGACATAATTCTGCCATATTCTGAAATTTGCTTCATCCATGTTCCATGTTTGGCCCCGGCCAGTAGCTTGATGGGAGACCAACTAGGAAAAGCTTGTGTGGATTCCAATGCCCCTGTGCAGTGATGGGAACACCGTGCTGAAAAAATTGGTGCTGTCCTTTAGAAGAGATGTAAAACTGAGGAGATCATAATGACAATTCTGGATAAACCTATTGTTGTGATCCTTTCAGACAGCCTTGATATCTCAATCCCTCCTAACCCACTAACAGCTGTGTTCGGTGTTCTTCCAGACGGACTTGAAGTGGAAAAGGACAAGCAAACGGTAATTGCATTCACTACACTTTTGGCAGGCAGACTTATTCTGTTAAATTGGAAGAATCCTAACTCTCCTTTGATAAGTCAGTGGGAAACCAATGTTTTATATTATTTGAAACTGGAAAAAATCAAATTCTCAGTTAGAGGATCTGTACAAAATTTTTTCAAAACCTGGCAGGATCTGATCGATAATATTTTAGAATAAGAGAAACAACCATTACCGCATTTAACTCCCTTCTCCATCTCTTATTTACATATATATTTATTTCTCCCTTTCCTTTGCTTAATGTTGTCTTATTAAAAAGCCCTAAGCAATTCTCCTTTAGCTAAGCTCTCCTTCTCAGGGGTGGGGTTTGATTTGTTTGGGTTATAAATTGATCTGTTTGTATGGAATGATTACAATAAAAATTAATAAAATATAAAAAAAAAAAAAAACCTATTGTTGTGATGTGATATTTTGCATATAAGTTGATAAATATTTTGTATGTCTTTATTTGTAACTTAGGCAAAACTAAGTCAGGAAAGTGAATTTTATGACAGAGTTGGGGAAAGTGCCTGAAACAAGTTTGGCAAGTGATTCTCTGCTAAAGTCTCTCAGTCAACCCCCGCAAGAACGCCAGGCTGCCTAACTGCCAAGCTTTACCTTAACGTATGGTTTTGGGAGTGGCAGGTGTGAAGGTGTTCTATTCCCCCATTGGTCTGAGTATGGCTGTTTGGAACTGGCTTGTATCAGAAGCCTTTAAGTACCATGACGTTCTATTGGCTGTAGGGGTTGGACAGAAAAATCTATAAATTTGCTCGCTTACCTCACACTCTCTCTCTTACTAACATCTGATGAAGGAGCATCTCACACCATGAACTGAAAAAGACAACACAATGAAGACCACAGCTCGGCAGCCATATTGAGACAGGCATGCGGCCTGTTCTGAAGAGAGCTGACCACCAATGACGCCTTAACTAAGAGACATTTTAAGTAACTAACAAGTCTGTGTGCCACCTGAAACTACACATCAACATTTATCAGGTTGTATGGTTGCCAATAGTCAAATGTACTTTGCATATTGTTATTATTTATGAATATTATCAATAATACATTGTTTAAATTGTAACTTAACTCCTGCTTATCTTTTACTACACCTAACTGTCTGAGGTTATAGATGTAGGAGGGAAGGTGGGGAGAAATTATATGGTACAGTACCTTATAAACAGTGGTAAGTCTGGGAGATTTGAGGCATTCTGACAAAGGCTACATATTAATAATACAAAAGGGGAAAGTAGAATAATAAAACACTCTACCAAGACAAAACACCTATGAATACAGAATAATGATGCTAGGTGTGTGTTGGCACGTTTCCTGGCAGTATCAAGGAAAAGACAGGAACCAGCTGTGGATAAGACTCTGCTGTAGTGCATCACAAAGCGCGCGCACACACACACACACACACACACACACACATCTACACTCATTCATAATGCGCCATTTGTGAGATGCTAATTAACTACTTGTGATCATCTGTTAGATAGTAACAGAAAACCTCAGTATCTAGTGAAAGCCAACACAAATTCTACAACTCTTAAATGAAATTCTTAAGTACCACTCATTCTCCTTAATTGTGTTTAAGGTCAGTTGTCAATCTATATACTGCATTATTTGGGATCTCTGTTGAATTATATTTGGAAAGTGAGTAGTGCTGATGGCCGTATGAGATGCAAATGTTGACATTCATAGGTCTTACTAGAAAGAAGGAAGATTTTACGAGCTGAAGAGCAGGGTGATTCACCCAAACTGTAGTGTTTTAGGGTTTTAATAGGCAATACTACTTCCCTTTTCGCCTCAGATCTTTGAGAGATGTAAACTGATGAAACTGGAAAGCTTTCAAGAGACAATTTAGAGCTCAACAAAACTAACAGAGCACTCAACTGCTTTATGACAAGCAAGAAGTGAACAGCGAGAAACACTGTTCCCCAGCCTTTAGGCCTAAAGACCTCAGATCTTAATCAAGTCTTCTGTTAAGCCTGGTGAGTTAAAGGGTGATATTGATTTTTGTTTTTTAATAAAGTCTGCATTTCAGGTCTCTAAAAGAGAAGTGTATAGACCTTGTTAAGAAGACAAGTTTAACTGTTAAATTCATTCATTCATTGCCATTGAAAGACGAGGATATACGGAGACATTCCTAAGAAAATGCTGCAAGACAAAGTTTCCATTGTGACAAAATCAAAATTTTTCAGTTAAAACTGACGGTTGAAGAAACATTTTGTACATACGCATATACTCTCCAAGTGGTAATAAAGATTCCTAATAGGCTCCTGGTGTTAATTTTGCGTTGAATCTTGGACTGACAGATTACTTTGTTAAATATGACATCAGTGTATCAGGAAGATCAAACAAAAAACATTTAATCTAGTTGGACCAAATACCAGTATGAACTAACTGGGGGTTAAAGGGTCCCACATCACTAGTACCGTCATGTGAGATAAAGGAGTATGTAAAGGGACACTTCCAGATTAGAAACTGAAATGAATGTCTTTTAATTACTTTGATAACTGTCAAGCAGATCATAGGTACCAAAGCATATTATACTCAGAACAAGTATTAGGAGGCTCAGGAACCTGGAATATTGACTGCTATGTGCTTGAAACTCACCAAAGCCAATTAATTAGATATCGGAGTTATTATCTGTATTATCTTGAAAAGTACTGGAATAGAAAGTGCATTTAGAATACAGATTCTTGAAATGATCCTGATTTATTTGGATGTTTTCTGATTAGAGACTTTCAGAGTCTTGATGTTGTAAAAAAAATGATGATGATGATGATGATGAAGATATTCTGCTGCAGCACTGATGCTCAAATTTCTGGGGGCTACTTTTGGACAATAATGAGCTGATGGATCTACTTGTTACTTTTAATTACTTAGTAACAGCCACAAATTGTTTTTATTTTTGTCTGCTTTATTGCCCTTCAAGTTCAAATTTTATAAAATTGTGTTTAATATATACCGTGAAAGAGGGATAAACAACTGACAGAAAATATGACCATAAATAGATTGAATGTTACAAGCCCACCTTGTTTTAGGGTACAGGTGACATTACATGTTCATGACAAGTCTGTTGAATTCAGGCTTGTGCAATTTTTGAGAGTCTTATCTGTAAGTTTGTAGCCTCCCGGACTCTTAATGAGAATCATCACAGAATCCCGACTCACAGATTAAGGTAGACTCAAACATGATCAAACGTGAAGTGTCAAGTCTGCTGCATTTAGCTTACTGCAGTGCAGACTGTGTCCAAAGCATGTCCAGTTCCTACTCATTGAACCTGACTTTGATCAAATTGTTGCTCTATAACTGAATCATCTCCAGATTGAGTGGTGCCTCATCAATTCTTGGTAACATAGCCTGTGGAGGGCTTTGGACAGATAAGAGTAGTTAATTTTGAACTTTTGAACTATGCCTTCACATTCTCAAAGAGACTGATTATTAAATTGTGCCTCCATTGTTGAAAAAGCCATCTCATTCACAACGTTCGCGACATCTCACAGAATGGGAAAGGGCAACATTATATCCATTTACATCACCACAAAGTGTAAGACTCTGCGCAAACCATAGTCATCTTTTCATGTAAGTCTAAAATGCTTTCAACGCATCCTTACAGCCATGAGCAAAGCTGTCTAACTCACCAGGAAAAGCCTGGGTTGCTGCTGAGGCCAGCAGAGGTCGCTTACCCTGTGGTCTGTGTATGGATCCCAATGCAGTGACAGAGACACTGTGCTGTAAAAACAGGCTCTGTCCTTCAAATGAGATGTAAAACCGAGGTCCTGGCCCTCTGTGGTCATTAAAGATACCTGGGTAAAGAGCAGGGTGTATCCCAATGTCCTGGCTAAATTTCCCACCTCAGCCCAGTCATCCTGGCCCCCTAATCATCCCCTGTCTCTAACTGACTAACTGTCTCTCACCCCTTCACCACCTAACAGCTAATGTGTGGTGAGCATACTGGAGAAAAATGTTTGTCATTCAAGTGGATGCTACACATTAATAGTGGATGAAATGGCTCCCCACTCACTATGTAAAGTGCTTGGAGTTGGGGGAAAAGTGCTTTATAAATTTTAAGAATTATTACTATTTGCATGCTAAACCTTAAACTTTGCTATCTGCATTTTAAGCTTTCAATAGATAATATCCAAGAACAAATGTAGAACATGGATTGGTAGGCCAGTTTGATTTTGTAAATTGAGTAACAATTTTCCTGTGAGGGTTTGTAGTTGTGCACGTGACTTTGTGTCAAATGAGTGATTGCTCACGAGTTCCAAATGAGGCGCATTACCTTCATTGTGAGGCAACGTCAGTTACGGCACTATGGCCATGTGGTGCGATTCCCTGAGGGTGATCTGGCTCACAGGATCCTCACCGTTGAGGACCCGAGTGGCTGGACCAGGCCATGGGGATGCCCACATAGCGCCAGGCTGTGGCAGATGGATGGGCATTTCCAGGGGGTGGGACTGGACCACATGTCTGCCAGGGGGGTTGCCAACCAGGATCTTGAGCTGTTTTGTCATGTGGTGAGTGTGGCAACATGCAGTACCAGTGTAGCTCCCCAACCTGACCTGACCTGACCTGTGTAGGTTAACACTAGAATTACCAGAGCCTACGAAAAAACTTGTAGATCCGGCCCACCTTAAATCGCTTCTTAAATCCATTCGCACCTCTCCGCCAGCGTCTTTCGTCATCTAAATGTGCTGATATACACAAGCTGCAAGCAGCCAGCTATTCCATTCCCCCCACCGATTTAGAACATGCACGAACTTCTTCCAGCTCATGTTTTGATTGATTAAGATCAAATAAACACTTTCACAAAAGGTTCAAGAATGAAACGAAAGCTTCCATGAGATACTGGTGAGATTTGCTGACTCAGAGCATAACAGGCTTGCCATGCCTCAGAGACCCAAGTTCGAATCCCCGCTGGGCAGAAAATGTTTTTTTTTCAGGAATGACTTTATATATTTCGAAAAATCATTGTAATTGCCTGTCTGGCACCCCATAGGCACTGTATAATAGATATATAAAAAAAACAGCTAAGGGGATAGATATATAGATAGATAGATAGGAAGGAAGGAAAGGCACTATATGATAGGCAGACAGGGAAGCTGCTATATAATAATAAAATTCCTGTTATTACTATATAGATAGACAGGGAGTTCAGGCAGGCAGAGCGGCGAAAGTTAAAACGAAAAAGAAAAAAAACATTTTCTTCCCAGCGGGGATTCGAACTTGGGTCTCTAAGGCACGGCAAGCCTGTTATGATCTGAGTCAGCAAATCTTACCGGTACGCCACAGAAGCTGTCATTTCATTCTTGAACCTTTTGTGAAAGTGTTTATTTGATTTTTGGGCTTCAGGCTTCACACATTTTATTGTTTATGCCTACATTTTGTAACATTTATTACCAAAATATGAAAAAGTTACTGTTTTAACAATGTGTTTACACAGATTACTGCAGAAACGGAACACACATGAAATGCGTGTGTTCCAAATAACGATCTATTATTTCCACTCTAAAATTCCACTTCACTCACAGATAATCAATCAAAGCATGAGCTGGGAGAAGTTCGTGCATGTTCTAAGTCGGTGGGGGGATGGAATAGCCGGCTGCTTGCAGCTTGTGTATATCAACACATTTAGAGGACAAAAGACGCTGGCGGAGAGGTGCGAATGGATTTAAGAAGCGATTTAAGGTGGGCCGGATCTACAAATTTTTTTGTAGGCTCTGGTAATTCTAGTGTTAATGAGATGAGTTGGCTATAATGGGACAGGAGGACCAGCTTTGTCATCATTTATCTGTACAATGACAAAAGCCATCTGAGGACAGTTTAATTTGTCTCCTAAAAACAAATACCAGGGTTGTTGAAGGCATTTGTAATGAGCCCTTGAGAAAACATCATAGCAGAAGTAATGGAGTAACTAAACTCCATGTTATAACATCTACAGTAACACTGGAGTACTCCCTGAAAATCTATTCACTAGATTCTTTTAAATGAAGTGATAGCAAAGCCTACAACTTACATGGTTGGTTCAAGGATTGTTGTGATGGACTAGAAATGATCACAAATGCTACAAACGTTTTCTACACAAAAGAACATATGAATGTATGTTAGCCAGTGACTGCGTGCTAGTATGCAATCATAAGCTCTGAACAAGAAACAAAACTAAAAGACCAGCATGAACCTTGTAGTGATACAGCAGACTAACCCGAATTTCTTTTGTATGATGCAGAAAACTCCACTTAAGCAGTTTAACAGAACTGACTTAGCAGTTTTCTTTCTGATATTATACTCCAATGTAGGAGCTTCCCTTGGTAAGACACTAAGTTCCTCGATTTGGACAACACTGAATATATAAACTTATCTTTCAATCACTTGACTCGCACTTTTATCTAATGATGACCAGAAATCGTGTCAGACAGGGGTTAGTGGGGTAGATGACACAAGAGCAGACAGCATCTTTGATGTTCAGTACTAACAAAAAGTATGGAAAATAAAAAATGGGAATCCCCAGAGGGTCAACACCACTACGGAACAGCAACCACAGCAAACCTGCTGGATGGATGTGCTGAGTAAAACAGAACTAAGAAAGAAAATATAATGAACAAACAAAAACTGTGTGACTGTTTCGTGATCAATAATAGTGCTATCAATTGTGGTCTCAGCATAGTGGAGCTGGTGCATTGGCTGAGCAATAACACATATGTCTTAGTTTAGATGGGAAGAATGTTAAGCAGAGCTGTCAAACTCAGATCTGGATGGTAACAGTGGCTGCAGGTTTTCATTTTGATTACTTTCTGAGTTGGTAGTCAATTGCGGCTTCTAATGGAATAAATAGACTTCTATCATTTTAATTAAATTGCCTTTTAAAATTCAGTATATTTTTATTTCTTCTTTTTTTCCTTAAAATATAGGCCAAGGTAATGTAACACCTTACCTGTTAACTCATGGGTCTCAAACACTTCTGGAGGGGCCACCATTTGATCTCCAACCAATTTCCTATGTAAAAGCCAAATCTTGCTAGTAATTAAACACATTATTTAATTCTAAGGTTTGATTGCTTTTATTCTGCATACTAGACATTGCAAAACCTGTTGATTTTCTTTCATATGATAGCATCAAAATGTTTGTCTACCAGAACAGACTAATAGTTGAACAGAAAAAAGAAGCTACAAAAACTATTTTATTTGCACAGATATTATGTAATGGGATCAATTTAGTTTGATCTGTTGGTTCAGTTTACATTTCATCATTATTTCGCTCCCGGTTAAGAAAACAAAAGATAATTTAAGGTTCTGAATCTTAAGAGACAAGTCTATTCAAATCAAGAACAAAAGTGTGTTCAATGAGCAGCAGTTTGGATACTAATAAAGAAAGTGGCCTCAACAAAAACCTGCAGAATCGGAGTTTATCACACCTGACAATGTAATGGTGACTTTACAGAAACATACCTAACCTGTATTCTAATCTAGAATGATATTCTAACATCCCATAATAAAAGAAATGCTGCAATTACTTATTTAAATTTTACTATTTAGCTTTTTACACTACTGACCAAACCATTCTATTACACAAATCTGAAAACTTTAAGATGCTACCAGACAATACTCTTATACAAGGTGTGATCAAAAAATACGGTGAATGTTTTAAAAAAGAAACGTTTATGGCAATAAAAGATTTACAACTACTAGTCACCCTGAAAATACTCTCCTCCACTTTGAATGCACTTATCCCAACGCTCCTGCCACTTTGTGAAGCAGTTCTGAATGTTTTCTTTCGAGAGTCTCTTTAGTTGGGCTGTCAGGGCTGCCTGAATGTCCTCAATGGATTGAAATCGTTTGCCTTTCATGGTCATTTTCAATTTAGGGAACAGCCAAAAGTCACAGATCCGGCGAATAACGTGGATGCGGACACAGCGTAATGTTTTTATTCGACAGAAATTGTCATACTAGAAGGGATGTGTGACAAGGAGCTTGTCATGATGAAGAATGAAACCATTTCAACATTTTCCTCGATTATTGATGTTGAGGGACATCCTGATCTTTTCTCGTATTCAACAGAGTCAGATACATTACGAAATCGATCAAGCCACTTGTAAACGGTCTTAAAATCGCTTTATGGTGACACTGCACCGACAATTAACATTTGATGGGTTTCCTGAGATTTTTGCAATTTGAAACAAATTTCATGTTAATGTGTTGCTCGATATCCACTATTAACGACAAACTTGAAAAACACACTTGAACTCAACTGTGGCTCACAAACGACTGACAGTATCAAGTTGAAACGTGTCACAAATTCGGCTCTAGGATGGACCTGTCAGAACCAGCATTGAATTGTTTTGTGTTGCTCTTGGATGGTGCTCTGAATCAACATTCACCGTACTTTTGATCACACCTCGTATGTTTAGTTCATACTTACAGTGTTGATAAAAAAATACTCAGTATTCACTTCTTTGGAAGTTTCACATTTTAGTGTTTTTCTGTTATTGTCAAAAAAGGTGTTTTAAGCTTTTTAGAACACTAGACATATTTAGACAAGAACAGGCCATTCAGCCCAACAAAGCTTGCCACTGCTATCCACTTAACTCCTCCAAAATAGCATCAAGTCGAGTTTTGAAAGTCCCCGAAGTCCTACTGCCTACCACACTACTTGGTCACTTTATTCCATGAGTCAGTGGTTTTATGTGTGAAGAAAAACTTCGTAATGTTTGTGAGAAATTCACCCTTAACAAGTTTCCAACTCTGTTACTGTGTTCTTGATGAACTCATTTTAAAATAACAGTCTCAATGCACTGTACTAATTCCTTTCAGAATTTTAAACACTTCAGTCATGTCTCCTCTTAATCTTCTTTTGCTTAAAATGAAAAAGCTCAGCTCTTTTAACCTTTCCTTATTCATCCCCTGTATCCCTGGAATCAGCCTAGTTGCTCTCCCCTGGACTTTTTCTATGGCTATTTCTTTTTTTATAGCTGGGAGACCAAAACTGTAAACATTACTCCAGATGAGGCTTCACCAGTACGTTATAAAGCTTGAGCATAACCTCCCTTGATTTATATTCTGCATATCATGCTATATAACCTAAAATTCATTACTCTTTGCGTATTCAAACCTAACATTTTTACTTCCTATGTGTAATACTTTACATTTTCTGACACCTTGAACTCCCACTTCTTTTAGTTTGATGTAAACCTCTCATGTGATACCTTGTCAATAATATATGCACCACTCTGATTGTATCCTTTTGTTGCTGCCTCAGAAAATTCCAGCATGCTAGTAAAACATCACCTCCCGCTTCTGAACCCATGCTGATTGTTCAGTGAACCTCCTGTTCTTGCCAAGTGTTGATCAATCATTTCCTTAACTATTAATTCCATTACTTTACCTGTGATGCATGTTAAGCTTACTGGCTTATAGTTACCTGGATCTGCCTGATCACCCCTTTTATATAATGGGGTAATATTTGCCATTTTCCAGTCCATCAGAATTTCCCTAGTATAAAATGACTTCCTAAAAATATATACGTCAAAGGTTTATATATGTACTCACTAACCTCCTTAAGAACTTGAAGATAAATATCTGGTTTTGATTTGTTTGGACTCAGCCTATTTAATCTGAGCAGTACTTCTCTCACCACAGTTTTCAAAGTCTTTAGTACATCCTTAGTAATCCATTTTACCGCTGGCAGGTTATCCACTTTCTGACATGCAAAGACCTGAGAGAAATGCGAGTTTAGAGCATCTGCTACTTACGTCTTTATACAGTATTTTAATTCCCCTTTACTATTCCTGATGCACTTCACCTCCTCCTTTACTGTTCTTTTACTCCTAAAATACAGAAAGTATCTCTTTGGGTCATCTTTTGCCTTAACTGTGACATTTCTCTCTAACGGACTTTTAGCTTCTTTAATATTCTGTTTAAAGGATGTCCTGCCTCGTGCTCTCATATGCGCTGTGAGTCACATTAGAGTTACTAGTCTTATAGAGCTGTTTTTTTTCCCATTTCAGGTCCTTTGCATTTCCTTATTATGTGCTTACTTACCCACTGCAAAATCTTTTTTTAATTTCCTACTAATTCCAAATTTAAGTATGTACTTGTCCTGCATTACATGTAAAATGTTTTTATACTCATTTCACTGCTCATTGTCTTCACACTTAAAATCTTATCCCAGTTAATCCCTTTAAGACTTTGACGTATCTGTTTAAAATTTTCCTTTCCAAAGGTAAACTTAATAATTTTAGTCTTTACATCCGCACTCTTCCAAAACACTAAGAATTGTAATCCATTATGATCACTTGACCCCATTGATTGATTTAAGCACCTCTAAACCCTGAATTCTATCCTGATTATTACAAAGTACTAAATCCAGACAGGCTTCTCCCCACGGTGGTGCTTTAACAAACTGTGTTAAAAACAGACACTGAATATGTTTAAAAACTCCTGCTCTTGTACTCTTCTATTTGCATAGTTAGCCCATTTAATATCCAGGTAGTTAAAGTCCCCCATGAATATAATAGCCCCCCTAAACTTGTAATTTTAATATTGTTAAAAAAATGTGCATTGAAAATATTGTCTGCATTACGGGTCTAACACACACCTAAAATGAGGCCTCTTTCCCAAATGCTTTCAAATAAATCCAGACCTCCTGACTAAGATGAGGCTAATCCTGCTACTGAAGACGACTTGCATTTAAATTTTGTTTGACATAAATGACAACCCCTGCTCCTTCACTGTTCTGCTTATCCTTCCTAAAAATGTATTTTCCTTTATGTTATACTTCTCCTCATCTTTGTTATTTAGCCTAGTTTCTGTTATTGTTAAAATATCATTATTATGCTCATCTATATACAAATCCATCTCACTTGTTTTATATTTGATACAACATTAAGACAATGTTTTACTTACTGTATTTTATTTTTGCACTTAAGTTATTTTAGAATTTACGTTACTATTCCAGTTTTTTTTTTTTTTTTACAATATTGTTCATTCCTTCACGTACAGTTCTGCCCCCTCATTCCCTAGTTTAAACAATCCTTTATTAACCTGCTCTTACACCTCCCCAATACATTGGTGCCCCCCAGTTTAAATGTAACCGGTTCACATGTTCTAAAAGGAGTCTCAATTCCCCATAAATCTACTCTACACCACAATTAGAACCACATGTTTGTTAAGCCTTCTGATCCTATCTGGGCGGGTGCGTGGCATAGGTAGAACTTTGGAGAAGACTACGTTGTCAGTTCTGCTCCTCAGCCTGGAACCTAACTCTTTAAATTTGGATTCCAAAACTGACAGACTATTTGTTTTAACAACTGGATACATCGCCACTCTGACCAAGAGCCTATTCTCTATTCCATCTGTGCATCCAGAAGGCAACACATTGTGTGAGACTTGTCTCTGGAGCAAACCTGAGCTTCAGTCCTCCTAATGATTGAGTCCCCCACTATCAAAGCCTTTCTGCTTCTGGAGACTGGTTTTGAGTTGGCCTGTTGAAGCTCCACATGTCTGCCTAACACCTCAGTCTTCAGTGATGCTGTTCAGCTCTGCAAGGACCTGAAAATGGTTTGACACTTCAATTGATGACCTAGGAGCGCCCTTTTGCCTTGAACTCTGCAATTGTGATTCTCCTATCTCTAAGTGTCTGATGATTGATGAGACCTTAGTCTATCACCCTCTTAATTGTGCTAGCTTTTCTGATCTATCAAATGTAATAGTAGGGTGTTGTACTGTGCTAGCCATTATGAATGCAATGAGACGTCAAGCAAAATGACACCTTTTATTGGCTAAATGAAATGATTACAATACGAAAGCTTTCTAGGCAGCTCAGGCCCCATCTTCAGGCAGGTTGTAGCCAATAAAAGGTGTCATTTTGTTCGACTTCTCATTCATCTATCAACGTTTTACATAATATTTCCTTTTTAAGAACACTGGCTTACTGATTTCAGCTACTAGTTATTTCCTTATTTACTTGTCAGTTTCTACTGACCATTTGTACCTGTGTACATACTGCAGAGCCCCTCTCTTAACCACTTTGAAGTTAGCTGCCCACCTGTGAACATGAACATATGAACAGATATGTCTTCACTTTGTACTAGCACTAACTAGTTACTCTTCCAAAGGGAAAAAAGCCTTACAAATTCCTGTATGGCTCGTTAGTGGCAACCCTACAAACAATATTTTGGGAGCAAAATTTGTATTTTAATTAACTGCCATACAGCACTAACACAACACACTCTGCACTTCATAAAATTCTGAAGGATGGCGTCAGCTTTTACTGAAATGTGATAACCTCACTCCACTTCTTCCTCTTTCAGTTACTCCCATTAGGGGTTGTTACATGGATCATCTTCTTCCATATCTCCCTGTTCTCTGTATTTTGCTCTGTTACACCCATCACCTGCATGTCCTCTCTCACCACATCCATAAACCTTCTCTGAGGCCTTCCACTTTTCCTCTTGCCTGGCAGCTCTATCCTTAGCATCCTTCTCCCAATATACCCATCATCTTTCCGCTGCACACGTTCTAACGAACGCAATCTCGCCTCTCTGACTTTGTCTCCCAACCGTCCAACTTGAGCTGACCCTCTAATGAACTCGTTCCTAATCTTATCCATCCTGGTCACACCCAGTGCAAATTTTAGCATCTTTAATTCTGCCACCTCCAGCTCTGTCTCCTGTTTTCTGGTCAGTGCCACCATCTCCAACACATGTAACATAGCTGGTCTCACTACCGTCCTGTAGACTTTCCTTTTCACTTCTTGAACAATGTGTGTACCTGTTGCGATGTGCACACTCCTCTCTGTGCTGTGGTTTACAAGCGCAAGATGTTATGCGAATGAATATGAATAATATGAATAATGTTGCATCCGTGCCACAATGTTTTCTGAAATGTACTATACAGGTCATAAAATGAATAATTCCAAATATCATATATACCTATGTCTCTGTTTTTTGTTCTGTTTTTTTTTACATCATAGACCATAAGCTGCATACTAATTCAGCATGAGCAGGAACACTCAATAAAACTAAATTTAAAAAAAATCAAGTGACGGTGAGGTACGAAGAAGGCAGATTCACCAGCGTTTATGTGTCAGCTTTTATCCCTCCAGATCAGAAAATGTCCAGTTCCATTACTTCAAAACACCACTCACATTTACAGCTACTCCCAAATAAAAACTAACAGCATCAGATCCTTAGGGCAGTAGTATGCATCGTGATCGTTACTGAGAGTATAAAAATGAAAAAAAAAAACTAACTTTTACAAGTACAGTCCTATAAATGTACACAGTCTGTTACAGACACAAACCAAATGTATGTGTGTACTGTATAATATTAACAATAAGAGCAGCTCACTACTGAAAACGGCAAATATAGGAGTCAGTTGGGATCGAACCGGGGACTTTTGATTACAAGTCAGCATATCTTACCACTACGCCACAGAAGCTGTTGTTTTATCCTTGAACCTTTTGTGAAAGTGTTTATTTGATCTTTGGACTTCACACATTATATAGTTTATGCCAACATTTTGTCATTTACTACTAAAATATGAAAAACGGTTCAGTTTTAACAATGTGTTTACACAGATTATTGTAAAAACAGAACACACATGAAATGCATGTGTTCCAAATAACGATCTATTATTTCCACTCTAAAACTGCAGCACTTCACTCCCAGATAATCAAGGCATGAGCTGGGAGAACTTTGTTCATGTTCTGCAGCGGTGGGGGAATGGAATAGCAGGCTGCTTGCTGCTTGTTTTTATCTGCACTTTTACAGGACAAAAGACGCTGACGGAGAGGTGCGAATGGGATTTAAGGTGGGCCGCATCTACGAGTTTTTTCATAGGCTCTAATAATTCTAGTGTTAAGAACTATAAAAGGCATATTTTTTCACTATATACAATGAGGGAGAGGTAATTCAGTACTCTACTGGCTTTTCAAATTATTCCACTTACAGATTGGAATCAATTGATAATATTGCTGTAAGGGTTACAACAGCAGCTCAAAAAATCTTTATATACTGTATATAATACGCTACTGTGGCTGTTCGTTTGTCTGTCCAGGATTTTAAATCACCTGTAGCTCGCAAACCGTTTGAACTATTGACCTGAAATTTGGAACACATATACTATGTGACGTCTACTATCCGCTTTTGTGGTTATTCCGCTTTTTATTTTTATTTTATTGTACGGGCGCCGTTCTCATCCCTTCGCCGTCACTTCCCCAACCTCTTTTTTATCTTAAATCATTCTTGAGGCAGGTTGAAGACTTAAGTGCCAACTTAAGTGAAAAATTAAAGAAAACGTACTAATTGCAATACCAACACTGACTTAATCAGTTTTAACGCAAAAGATGCCAACGAAAGAAGAGAAGAAGAGGGCCGCTAGGGTGGAGAAGAGAAGAGCTGCTCAGGAAGCAGCAAGTGCATCCACCTCTGAGCAAATGAATGCTAAACGTACAGAGAAAGAGGATGAAAACTAGGAATGCTCAAGTCAAGTGTATTCACTGCACGTTATCGTGCAGTGCGCCATTACTGGTGACCATAGAATTGCTGTCCTTAAATCTCTACACTTTACAGCCCATATACTTAAATGAATTTTTTAATTAATGAATTGCTTCTCTTGACAATAAAACTACTGTAGAAGGATATTGAAGTTTGAAATTATCCTCTCTGGTGGGGTTCATTTGAAAAAAGAAGGCAGATACTTAATATTTTCAACAAATACTTAAACACACCCAAGACTAAATTTTTAATGAACCTAATAAGTTTTATTAAAGATAAAAACACATTCATCATTTTTTTTCCAAAGCATTTTAAAATGTTTACGGCAGTATTCACTTATGTTAGAGCATACATCTTTTACCCTCCAGGATGAGACACCAGTTACCTAAATCAAAAACCTTTACAGTCGACAGTCCTTCAATTATTAAACACATACAATGTACACTCAGGAATCACATTAGGAAATCCACCTGTTCATCCCAATCACATTCATTATAATTCTTTCTTTCTTTTTGAAGTTCTGTTGGTGAAGAAGTGCTTGCACCATTTAAAAGAATGTGAAAGCCACAAGTACACAGATCTGCTTTAAGTGCTTACTGGTAGACCTGAAGGAGGTAATAAAGATCAGCAATAAATGTTAGTTTCCAGAGTAGGATGGGATAAGTTTCCTCAACTCCGTCCTGTTTGTGTGTGTTATGTTTTATTTGGTTGTTATTGAGTTTTGTACCATAGTTGTTTTTATGAGATTTTGATGTATGACAGAAATTCCCTTCAGGGTGATAAACCATCACAGTACATTCATTAGCTCTAGTAGACTGGATGCTAAACTAAAAATATTTGAGCCTCTTACACACTTCTGAGGTTTTGAAGCCACAAGTATTTCTCTACATTTTTTTTACGAGTTGTAAAAAAAAAAAACATTGAAATTAGGCTATTAAGTTAGTTGCGTGCCTGTGCTTTTGCCTGAACCAGCCAAACCACTGTGTGGTACTGTTAGGCAGGAGTTTTTATTTCTTTGAACAAAAATCACAAACTGAGCGAGATCATAAGAATGCATGTACTGTAATGTGTTTCTGCTGTTGTAGCTTCTGTTGTTCCTCTTGTAGGGTCTTTCAAAGACTCCATTAAGTATCTTTACTTTACATTTGCTGAAATGTACCCCTGAACCTAAATCTCTGAGACTTTTTATTTACCAAAACTACATCTTTACATAATAGTATTTGTAAACTGCCTTATTTATTTGACAGTCTTCACTTTGCTATAATCTGAGCCCGTTTACAGTGTCATATAAATGAAACCTTTCATTTCCTGAAAATACCTCATCTCATTTGTTGGATTAATACAGATATCTGATTTAGTTGCTCTCATCCAACAGCTTCCTAAAGTAATTTCTTTTTTTTTTTTTTCATCTGTTCCTGCCAATATTCCATGTCTTCTGTCTTTATTCCCTCCACCTCCTCTTCCTCCTCTTTACTAGGAAATATTAAACTTAAAAAACCTTATCTTCATAATGCATGATCATATAGCATAACCAGTGTCCAACATGCAACCCTGTGACACTGCACTGAATGCAACCATGATGCAGGAGGTTAGAGACGTTTCTTGATGCATGTGTGTCCCATCATTGGGGACGATATTGGCAACTAAAGGACTTTAAATGTATTCTTTACAGCCTTTACTTCATTGTGAATGCATTTCTAATTTTATATTGAAATTTTTAACATCAATATCCTACTATTACTTGCTATAACATGACATTTAAAGTTGTATTTCTTATAAATACTCATGACAGTACTTTTTTTTTTCCAGTGTTACACAGTTACTCCTCTAGTCAGTTATTTAGATATCATTCTAATAAAATCATATTTCAAATATTATAGATTTGTAAATTGCAAACTACATTTTTTAACATGGGCCTTTGAATGAGAGGAAACAGACATACCAGTAAGAAGGTGATTCAAAAAGTATAAATAATATCAATTGCAAAATAGAAGAAAAACTCCTTGATTAATAAAATGAAATAGACATGAACGGCTACAAACATTTATACTCAAGGTTTTAAAGGACCATCAAGTGCAAGTTCATTTTCAGGGGCAAATGGGCGACAATCAACTGGGCGAAAAGACAACTCGGCGACATTCTTTACCAGTTAGGTAATAGTTAGGTTCAAAGAGATTTTTTTCATGATATTTAAATGACAACGTAGGGCACCAGAAATCCATAGAATCTCCTGCTTTATGAGAGTCCCAATACATTGAGAGTAAAGATATTCCTTAAGCCGTACTTGCAGGTCACCTTTTGTATTCTAAATAACGTTATCATACGATTACAATCAATACAATTTATATGAACGATTAGCAATTTTGGTTACAGAAGATAATGTAAGATAGAGTTTCTTCCATCTGCAAAATAAAGTTTGTTCGTCTATTATATAAATTTATTTTCAACATTTTAAATCACGTTGTCATTTAAATATAATTAAAAAATCTCTTTGAACCTAACTATTACCAAACTGGTAAAGGATGTCGGCGAGTTGTATTTTGCCAAATTGTTTCTTCGCCGAATTATCTTTCACCGACTTGTCTTTTCGCCGAGTTGACTGTTGCCTAGTTGCCACCGAACCGCAAATTCCATTGAACAAAGTCTTCTTAAGTATGCAAGAAAAACTGTGTATGGAATTCCTTAAAAATATGTCCAGATGGTAAGTGCAGATAAAAAGCCATCTTCTAATTGCCAACATGTGCCTCTTCATCAATGCTTAACATACTAACTTATATTCATATTTTGTCAGATTTCTATTATCTTTTAAGTACTGTGAGAGATGACCTGGTGCCCTAGCCAATGTAGACTCCACTCCCTTACCTGGCCAGGAGGCCTGGATGATGGAAAGTGAGGGAGGAAATAACAGTATCTACATTCCATGCCAGTACCTGGATGTGGAAGGACGTTACAGTGGCTATGGCGAGGCTGGCATCCTAACAACCACTGAGCAACACCCGGAATGGACAGCATAGTGTGTGACTGCCTTCTATGGGTAGAGTATCCCCCTGTACACTTGGTGGCAGAATCCCATCTGCCAAGACCCATTACAGATGTCTGCAGGGCAGCATGGGAGCTGTGGTCCTATGAGCCTGCCCTGTCAGCTTCTTTTGGGGCCACCAAGGGGAGCTGTTGGACAGTAAAAATCAACACTCCCCTGTGAGAAGTGGAGAAAAGTAAAAAGAGCAAAGAGGGACTGTTAGTATTGCTGGGCTGTGCTGTGTGGTGTGAGAGCTGCTACAACACTGAAGGAATGAAGCCTGTAAAAGGTACATGTTATTGAAAATAAAATTGCTGGATTTGAACCCAGGACTCTATGTGTGTCGTTGTGTCTTGGGTTTGGGGTGCTGGAACTCCCCCCAGTGGCCACAGTAGAAATAATGTAAAATAATCTTTTTCCCCTCTGTGTTACTACTTAGTAACTCATTATTTTGGCTTTGTCACGGTGCTTAGAGATCAGTGCATGTCAAATGCTGCTCTTGAACTCTGGTCTGGATTCTCCACTTTTTTTCAGAATATTAATGCTTTCCAAAAGATCTCTTGGTTTAAGGAAAATGCAGGTTAGTGGGTTAGAAAATTAACTAATTTATAAAAAGTTTAAAATTTTGCAATAAATTATTTTAATTTTTTTAAATAATTTTTTAAACTAGAAGTTGTCTCCGTTTACAAAAATAGTAGCGATCAACATAGTGTCATTTTAATAATTGTTTATTGTATGCCTGTCATTTCAACAGTTCTCTAACTTTCTTACAGTGTTGTGGAGAGACACAGGGACACCACCCTGGATTCAGTGCAACACCTGGGATAGAAGATACCACCATATTTCAAAGTAGTTTGTGTATGTTGCAATAAAACCACAAGTCAATCAAAAGCAATAATGATATTTTTACATACACAAGGGCGTTTTCTTTCAAATAAATTATATATAGCCATGTTATCTGCTCTCTTTCAATGATGAAATATGTGATTTGTACACATTTATGCTGAGGTGAACAATGTGTCACAGCTAAGTGAATCTGCTTTTATCAAAGATCTCAGCTACATCAAGCCACATTTAGTGAAAGGCTCATTACCAGCGGGTAGCTGAGTTCCACACCTTTCCAAAGATGTATACAGTGGTGCCTTGGTTTGCAAGCATAATTTGTTCCAGAAACGTGATTGTGATCCAAAGCACTCATATATCAAAGCAAATTTCCCCATAAGAAATAATGGAAACTCAGATGATTCGTTCTACAACCCAAAAATATTCATATAATTATGATTAATACAAAATATGAAGTAAAAATACATAAAACAAATTAACCTGCACTTTACATTTGAAAAGAATCGTGGCTGGTGTGAGGGAGACAAGAGAGAGGAGAGGAGGAGGAGAGTTATTGTGTAGGACGACTTTCACTCTAACTAACGGAATCACTGCTATCTACCTGTTAGCTCATTAGAATCTTTTTCTTTTTTTGCGACTTTAACAAGGAAACCTATCCAATGACAGTTGCTTTTGCCTGAAGAGTCACTACACTTGGACACAAAATAAAAAAAATACACAGAAGAGCATCCCGAAGCAACCGCAAGGCTCCCGGCGCTGTAGTAATTTGCTGCAAAAGCAAATCCAAAAAGATCCCGGTCATGCTATAAGCACATGTCATCGATGGGTGATGCGAGGAACATTATAAATGCAAGGGCACTCAATTACTTGGCCATTAACTTGGCCCAGACCTGCCTGATTGCTGTGTCGGTGTATAGGAGAGTGGCAGATCCCGCAACAATAACCGTGCTGTTCCTGTTTCACACTGAATTAAAGCTGGTTTTGCTGTAGTACTGAAACTCAGCCTCGTGTTTTGGGGTGCAAGACAGGGACTCACACGTCACAGCACACACCCACATGGTCATGATGCTATAGTACAGGGGTAGGCAATCTCGGTCCTGGAGTGCCACAGTATGTGCAGGTTTTTGTTCCAACCCAGTTCCTTAACGAGAACTCAATTATTGCTGATGAAGCACATATTGCTTAAGTGACATTTTAATGCTTCATTTTAGTGGTCTCGCTTGTTAAGGTTCTCCAACCTTAATTGCTTATTTCAATCTTAAACTGCTGCATTCAGTGTTTTAATTGCTCCTTATTAGCAATAAGATGTAAAACAGGGGTAGGTAACGTCGGTCCTGGTGAGCCGCAGTGGCTACAGGTTTTCATTCAACCCAATTGCTTAATTAGAAACCAATCATTGCCAATCTCAGACCTTATTTAATTTTATGGCTTGTTAGTCTGTGCAATGTAAGGCTTTTATATCGTAGATTTTTTTCCTTTCCAAGGATATCATCCAAATGATATGAAGCCTAAAACAGATCATTTTCAGTCTGTCACATTTTTCTATTAAGTGTTTTATTAAATCAAACCGTGCATGATGAACACACACAGATGTAATTGGAAAAAAGCTAGCTGGAGAACTGCTGGCTGCTTTGTCTTTTACATCTTATTGCTAATAAGGAGCAATTAAAACACTGAATGCAGCAGTTTAAGATTGAAATAAGCAATTAAGGTTGGAGAACCTTAACAAGCGAGACCACTAAAATGAAGCATTAAAATGTCACTTAAGCAATATGTGCTTCATCAGCAATAATTGAGTTCTCGTTAAGGAACTGGGTTGGAACAAAAACCTGCACATACTGTGGCACTCCAGGACCGAGATTGCCTACCCCTGCTATAGTACACACTACACGCGCATTCAGATTTGGACTATATGAGTGAGGCACGCTGAATGAGATCAAGCATGGGAGATGATTACCCACAATTCCTCAGCATGAAAGAGACAGAGAGAGAACCACCATCGGCTCAGTTGTGATCATGTGACGCTCGGAAGACGAAGCATATATGTACTACTTGCTCGTTTATCAAGTTAAAATGTATTAAAAATTTTAGCTCATCTTGGAAAACACTAACAAAACTAAATTACTCGCAATCCAAGGTTTTACTGTAGTTGTCTGTGAGTGGTCATTTGTACCACTTGTCACAGCTGAGCCGAAAAGAAATAAATGTTCAAAGCTCGAGTCAGACTCTGATCACAGTTTTGACTTTATTGAGAACGACGCATTTGATGAAGGACTCAATTCTATGCTTGAATTATAAGAAGTGCTTAATATAACTTTGAATCATTGTGATGTGTAGTTTTACAGTTCAAGTGTTATGGGTTCAATTACGATACCCTGAGGCCGTCTGCCACACATTCTCCCGATGTTATTTCTCTGAGCAGTGCTCTTTTAATTTCAACTTAGACTACAATGTTTCTTAGAGTACCAGTGAGTAATATTACAATGTACCTGTGCCTCTCAAATTTTCACATGAGCACCCCCACCAGTTTGATTGAATGTGCCTGCATCACTCTGCTCACATCGGTGTTTCACAAGCACATGAGAAAATAAAAGCCATTATAGCCCCCCTGTCATCCATAGCTGGAGTAACAATGGTGTGATTTTTTTTATCTCGTTTCTTCTAATTGCATGTGCCTCAGCCCACCCCCCTCCAATGCAGAGGGGAGTGTGGTTACAAATGGGAAATAAAATCAAATACTGGCCTTGGGTTTGGGACTGGCTGTAGAGGTTGAAGCCAACACAATTAGAAACAGGATAAAAAAATATTGCACAGAGTTGGAGATCCTTTTAGTGAGGGGGCATGGGGTATCACAGTATACCTGTGAACAAATCTCATGTGCCTTGAGCCCAAAAGTGGCCCAGAAACACTGGTTAAAGTATGTGTGTGTGTGGTGTATGTGACGAGCTCTGGGGTGGCCTGCTCGTGGCTGTTTCCTGCCCTGCGCCTTCCATCAAAGGCACTGTCCCCAGCCCACTAACCCAGCACTGGAAGAAGGAGGGATGAAAAAATATGTACGTACTTAGTTTATTCCAAAAGTGAAATGCAAGAAAAAAGAAACAACAAAATAAATAAATAAACACACTAAACTTTTTAAACTTAGTTACAGCACAAGTGAATCCATTCTTCATGACCAATTAAAAATGAGTGAGGTCCGTGCAGTAACTAGTCATTTCTTTTACATGTCAGGCAATTAATCTTGAAAAATTAGCCAGGAAAGCTGTGCACAATATCCATTCTGTTTCATGACGATGGATCAGTTTACAAAGGCTTCTCTGGGACATTGTGGACTCAAAGAAATGCTGAGCCCACCCAGTTCTCCAGACCTGCCACCATGTGACCACCTCCTGTGTCCCACTTTCCTTATTCAGGACAGACTCTGTCATTAAAGAACTGTAGTGGCACAATAGAGGTTGAACATGTGAGACAAATGATTTATCTGAGTGGCACAGAAAAGCTTTGTGAAAATTATAACAAGTGTGCTGGTATTCATTACAGGGAGACAAGTGCTTGGTTTTACTGGTGTTGCTCTAAATTGGTCATGCTTTCAATTTTTTCATCACCCTTCATAAGCTGAAATGATCAAATCCAGTTTCTTGGGGACGTCAACCCTTGTTTTCCTGTTTGTTGCCTGCAGGTTCATACTGATCGCTCTGTCTTGCACCATTCACATGGGGTCGGAGGCTAGATGATCTAAACTTTCTTTCCCAAACTCCATAAGCCGATTCAAGAAAGGATCCTTCCTGAGATCATTGGTGGCCATGTGCCCAGGCCGATGGATTGAAGCAGAGGAGCAAGTCTTGTAAGTTCTGCTCTTTAAGTGCTTCATCATCATCTTTCTCTTTCTCACTCACTCACAAACTCCCTGCATGGCTTCTCAGGGTGACTCTACTCTTTCTGACCATGTCTCTCTTCTAAGTCATTATTCACTTTTCATTGAAACTGAATCTGAACCTGAAACTTAGCCCAGGAAAGCAGTAAAAAGTTGTTAAATTTCAATATGGACATTAAATGGCACTTGGGTGTAGCAGCAGTTGTGATGTAAGTAAACAATAGCAAAGTTCATAAATGCTTACTAATCAAATATTTAAGTTTAATACAATCACATGCCCACTTTTCTTCTTAGATGAACTTTATGTTTCCTACATGTGCTTTGATTGCAATGGCGGACTGTTGAACATCCCATTGAATGAAACACTGCATGTTTCATCCTCCTCTGTAGATGACATAAGGACACTTGTTAAATGAGTCAACATCCATATGGTACCTGGTTCAAATGGGGTTTTAAGAATGACCTACCAAAACCTTTTAGACCTCTTTAATATCTCACTTACAGACTCTATGGTTATTATATGCTTCAAAAGAGACTAAATGACTAAAGGCCAGAGACTAGTGCCGGGATACGTTACATGTAACATTCCATACAGTAGTCCTCCAGTTTGCATATTGTCACAACTGCTTCACTTCATACAATGCTGGAGCACCTGTCATGTCAGCGTACTGTTGATGGAGTACAGCTCAGCACTTTACGCTGTTGTAGCAGGTACCCTATGCAGCTGGATTTTGGACATCGACCTGGCAAACCCCTTCAGGTATAGTCTGGCAGCATCCTTTCCTCCCTGCTGATCCTCGATACCCCATAGGGTAATCTACTGTACTTTGCCCCACTATATTCCTTGTTCATCTATGACAGGGTGGCAAAACACTTCTCCAACTCCAAAACAGAAATATTAAAGATCTCAGTCAACCCTCAGTTATTTTTCTCTCTCTTCTGTTATGGCAAACATGTACAGAGCCATTTGTATTCAGACCACTACATTCTGTTCACAAGACATTAGCCTGTTCAACAGCTGTTCATGCTAACAACTGCAAGACACACACATAATAATAAATTTGAATTTAAATTATACACAAGCACATGATCTGTATATACAATGCCTGTCTACCCTCTTTAAATGTAGTACTCAACTGAACTTATTAACTTATTAACTGAACAATTTGTGAATTTCCCCTTGGGATTAATAAAGTATCTATCTATCTATCTAACAGGTCAATTATAGACATCAAGGTTATGTGAACAGAAAAAGTAACCTCTTAGTCTAGGTTTTGATATTTTTTGATAAAAAAGTAAAACTTACCGAACCATACAGCTCACCCTTCTCGTTCATTCCCAGGTAAAGCCCAGCATCAACCCCACGAATGCTGACCAGACCCACAGCCAGACTAATAAATTCCAGAATCCCTTAAAAAAAGAAAATATCGCTTTACAATTAAATTGGGAGAGGACCTTGAATTCTGTAGTTGCCTGCAAATTGGATGAATGTAATCTACCTATAAAGTATAGATATTCTGAAAACATTTTTTTTTCTTTTGGCTTTATTTGTGTGCAGTGGCTGCTCTGGCAGTACTTGTTTGAAAAATAAATAAGTGAGAAGAAGGTCATGCAGAATTGTCAAAAGGACAGAAATAATACTCTAAGCCAAAATGGCAGCAAGACGCAGGGTAAAGACTTCCAAACATAGAAGTAGTACTGAATTTAGGGCCCTTTTACAAAAAATAGTAGAGCAGTAACACCAGAGGCCACCCGTGAATAACCTTTTAAGCTAGTCCTAAAACTGTATATACACAATCCTAACTCACAAAAGCTGCTGAGTTGGACTTGTAAACCTATTTTGATGTTTGGGAAATGAGGGAGCCATCCTACATTGAGTTGCCTTCTCTATCAACCATAAAGGGAGTACCTTAGGGAGGAAGAAATTAACTAATAAAATGTTCCTGAACACTCACCCAGCAAAACTTCACAGTTTACTGCACTTTGAGAAGTACATTGTCCCATACACTGTATAATCGAGGATTTCCAAAAAACACCCTAATTAATAATGAAGTGAGGTAGGAATACAGGCTGCAGTAAGTGTGCTTATAAAGCAGCTACGGTTTTGTTTGTGCTTTAATGTCGCCCGATTGTGTTCTCACTTTGATCATTCCTTGTTTTATGTGTTTGGCTTAATAAACACGGTATTTGATATATATTTGTTTCTGTGCCATTTCTGGTTCCTAGTTAGGGTGCCACTTGGACATTCCCTCTGTCAAAAAATATAATTAGAACTGACAAGCATGAACTCTTCAGACAAATAAGACAGAAACAGAAATATGATGTCTTCACAAGCAAAAGTTAGACTCTAACCCTGGTACAAATGTATTCAAGAAAATACATTTTTATAGACATTCCTTATTTCACAGTCATACCAAAATATGTTTTTTCCCCCAAATAGTACAATATAATTATTTACATATTGTATTTTTTGCTAACATCATTTTAGTACTTGGCATGTACTCTGGCCACAATCTTTAATAATCTTTGCAGTTCTCTTAGACCATCTTGATTTTTATTAACAGTGTGTAGATAAATACTTTTAGGTAACACCAATTTATCATAACTACTGTAAATTGAAAAGTATGTTATAAGTGGTAAGCGCTTTCTGTTTTCAACTTTCACAAATGAATCTGATTTTCAAAATGTGCACATGCATTCAATTCTAGAATTTTTCTTGAATATTAAATAATTTTTTTACAATAATGGCATTAAAATGTAAAAATGAATAAATAGTTAAAACATAGGTTAGTATTTTTGCATATTTTTTGATTAAATACTCCATTAAGTTAAATACCGTCGTTGTTCATCAATCTGTAAAATACAGTAAATAGTGATAGTTATATTTATAACCGGTCCCGTCCTTCCTATTTAAGGTAATGTAACTCTATGAAAAAGATCTAATATTTATAGACAATTACCGATTTTAAAAATGAATATTATATATGTATGAATTAAACCAAAAAAATAATCAAAAATAACACATGGATAATTTTGGTTTATGTTCTAAAATATTTTTATGGTTAACATTTTTAGTTTATGCCTTTAAAACTAACAAGTAAAGCAGAGACAGCTGCTGGTAACTTGAAAAAACGTAAGGAGGTTAATAACAAACCATTTCCTACAACTCTAAAAATAAGAAGATGAACCCACTTAAAAGTCTTATTTCTGAACCATTTCCCATTGTCAAAAACATTGGGTCTGTTCATCCATCCACTGTTCAACCTTCTTGGTGACATGCATGTGGCATTTATGCCAGCAACATTGGGCACCACCCCAGGAGGAACGCGACTCCATGGCAGGGCATAATTAAACAAACATATGAGGAAGAAAAACTGGAGTACCAAGTGAAGACAGCACAGCTTCCACACATACTGTATTGTGCACAGGCCATACTTTTCTTGTATAATCACTAGGTGTTGTCTCAATCAGTTCTGATATTTTTTTTGATATTTTTTTTTCCTGCTTAATCAGAAGCAGAGGTCTTTAATCAAAGAATGGCTGTTTTCATTTCAACCTTTAACTGTTGTACTACAGTCCCAAAGTACCCAATTACACTGTATTATGCCTTTGACGGCTAGTTTAACCAAATACATTAAAACATGTGGACCTTCTGAAAATAGGAAATAATCTTCGTGTCAAAAAACAAAATCAGATCAATAACAAAAAAACATTTTCTGGTTCACTATAAATTAGATCTAAACTGAATTACCTCATAAACACATACAGGTAAACAGTTGCCAACATATACTATACCTGATAAACAGAGCTTGGTAGAACCTAAACCCCATTCTTATAAGGCACTGCATCTGAACACAGCAATCATGTTTAACTAGGAATCTGCAATAAAGTAGTTAAAGGTGCAAAAGGATTCAAATTCACATATAAGAATGTTCTTCAGAATCTGCTCAAGTCAATCATCTTCTAAAGTTTATATTCCACATTCCTATTTGAACTGCTCACATCCGACAGACGCTTCAGAGTCTGTCCTGTACTGACCTCGTGGTTCAGAAACAGTTTCATCCGAAGAACTATAAATGCACTCAATCAGTCCATCAAATGCTCCTTGTAGAACTGTTTGTACTTATAAGTACAGTTACCTTACTGTAAACTTGCGATACAGTTATAATATTAAACAACCTGAGCCTCTTTATAAAGCGCATATTTACAGTACATATGATGACAATATCATTTCTAAGTTGAAATGCAGCAAAATATGTTTATTATATTATACAGATAAAACTTTAACTACACAGTGATGCAGCGCTAGTGAGGAGCTGGAGCTTCGTTCACAGATTGTTCCTGCCTCGCGCTGTATTCTTGCTGTGGCTGGCGCAACACTGGAAGGACAGAGGGATAGAATAACTAAACATTATTCAATGTTCCTTAAAAGTTTTGAAGAATCAGCGTTCTAAGCTTACAGATGGCTTAACGTCTATTACAGAGCTGATTGTGTGGCAATTGGTTACTTGGAGAAAGAAAAGGAAGGACAGGAATTGGGGATTTGTACTTTTCAAAAGAGACAGTACTGCTGCAATAACTTATTCTATCGAGGGTCGTGCACTGCACAGCAAGCATCTTGAGGGAGGCAAGAACAATCTCTGGATGGGGTGCCAGCTCATCGCTACCACTGCAACACCTTGCCCTCATGTTTTATACATGCTTTAATGCCTATCATCATGAAAATGATACCAAGTATACATCTTAGTATTTAAATTGTTCAGAGAGCTGTAATATGTATTCTGTGTCCTGTCAGCATAAGAGGAAGCACATAGTGATTCACACACATAGAGTACATAGAAGAACATACAGAATACGAAGCATTTAACATGCTAGTTTAGTTACAATGGGATTTGAGAAACTAGTAAATTAAACAATTTTAAGTTGAAGTTTATGACGTTCTGCTTTAATGACAAAATAAACTACGTGATTAAAGTGGAAATTTCAACCTTTTTTCCCCACTGTGTCTGTTTTTTCTTTTCTCTGTACCCTAATACGCTTCCATATGACACTCAGATGGTGGTCTACGACTCGCCTTTTCATGGCGACTTTGATATCTGACCACTTTTTTTATTTTTAGTACTGTGTGACTTTCTGAACTTGAACTTTCGAGTTTCTCCTCCACTCTATGTCAGTTGATCAGCTTTCTTTCATTGTTTATACCACTGCTTAAACCAACAAATAGCAGTTTTTTCCTTGCCTCCACTTGTATTCACTGAAATTCTTCTTTTTTTCTCCCGTGCTTTTGCCATTGTCTTTTCACATATTTGCATATTCAAAGAAGCGTAATTCTGGGAGGAGTCAGGGTGGGGTGGCAAGCGCGTGCACATGTGTTACATTTCACACTGACCGAGATTTATGTAGCAGAACCACATGGAAGCTGGTGTACGCACAGATTTATGCATCTGGATTTTTTTGTGTGTACGCACATTTCTGTTTTTGTCTGTACGCCATGTTTTAGTGTGAATTCTACACATGGTGTTATACATAAGGCCTCAGAACAAACGTTTAAGTAATAACTTTGAGGAAAAATTGAGGAAAATACAGGAAAATGTGAGTAAGTTTGAGAATAAATTTAGAGTACTTGGTACTCAGCTTGAAGACGTTAAGCAAACATTCATGGCTCATATTGAAATAGTTGAACAATTGCCAACTACCGCTGATGAAAAAGCAACGGCTGCAAATTCCTAATGCAAAGTGTTTGGAGACAGACTAGCTGCACTGGAAGATGGATACAGAAGAAATAATATCAGAATCGAAGATCTCTCTGAAAATCATGAAAGTGCAAACCATGTAAACATCACAGCTGAACTATGATACTTATGATGGTAATTGGAGAGGATTTTTAATCAGACACCGAGATATCAGCAGCTTATTGCATACTTGGATCGAACGCCTCAAAATCTAGAAGCCTTATTGTAAGTTTAGACAAATTACAATCTAAATTATATTTGATGTCACTTCTTAGACTGAAACAATAGATTATATTTGAAAATAACCACATTTGTATTTTCCCTGCTTTCTCACCTTTAACAGCTCCTAAACGTGCCACATTTTACAGCACTTACAGGAAGCTGAAATCAGATACAGCCTCTTGTATCCTGCTAAATTGATAGTGGATATTCAAGGTACATTCTGCAGTTTTAGTTCTCTGGGTGAAACAGAAAAAGAACATTGATCCCGACACTTTCTGAAAGTCGATCGTGAGTCATATCATGTCCTGGCAAGGCAATGATTTTATTTGCAATCTGGTTCATTCGCAATGAAACTTTTGCCGTAATTAAACGTTCTATTTCCTTCTCGGCTATTGTTATATTTTAATTATAATTATATTTTTTTCAACCCAAAAGGGACTGTTTAACATCATAACCTTAGTTTATTGCATTAGAATTTTACTATCATACGTTATCTGCTTCTCCACGGGTACAGTTTAACATCATTCCCTGGGTTTCTCTTTTTGAACTGTTTAAGATTATATTCTAGGTTTATAGTATGTGGACTGTATTGTGTTGATATCTCTACTTTAATCCTTCTACACCATTGCTGTGGGTCTTGTTTTGTTTTTGGACATGCTCTGTCTCTAGGTATTTCAGAGGACTGGGACTTTGTGAAGTGTGGTCTAGCCTCATGTGGGGAGGCAAAATGGGTTGGGAGAGAGAAAGAGAGCAAGCTATTTCTAATCTATCCTTTTCACCCCCACAATTGTAAGTGCCAACACAACAATAGGCTTCATAGCAATAACTCCTGTCAAAATTGGAAATTAAGGTTAAAGCTATAATATGTAATAATGTACTACCTTAATTTAAGACTACAAAATGTCAACAAAAGTTCAGAAGCAATGTCTCTATAACCAAACAGTGAACTTTGTGAACTGGAATGTCAATGGTCTCAATCATGACTTAAAGCTAAAGAAAGTATTCTCTCACCTAACAGGTCTAAACGCCAAGATAGTATTTTTTACAGGAGACTCACTTATTACGTAAGGATCAGTTTTGGTTGCAAAGTCCAGCTACACAAAGAAAACTAGAGGTGTTGGAATCTTAATACATGGAACAATTTCATTTGTAGTATCAGATGTAGTATCTGATTCTGAAGGGCGATATGTGTTCATTATGTGTGATTTATGTGTTTTAAATCCAGACCTGGATATGTCTTCAGACACAGGGGTGACGATATCTAACACTGCAAAAACAATTACACAGCTTGTAACTGATCATAACTTATGAGACCCTTGGAGATTTCTAAATCCAAACTCAAGAGCATATTCCTTCTTCTCACCAGTACATCATTGTTACTCAAGAATTGATTTTTTTCTTTATAGATAACAATTTTCTGCCCACAATTAAATCTTGCAAGTACGATACTATTTTTATCTCCAACCATGCCCCTCTGATCATGGAGCTCAAATCATTATGCCCCATACAGTCATTTCACAGCTAGTATCTCAACCCCTTAGCTGACGAGAACTTTACAGAATTTATATCCAAGCAAACTGATTTTTTAAGAGACAAATACATTCTCAGAGGTCTCTGCAGGAATACTCTGGAAAACTCTGAAGGCATTTTTAAGAGGCCAGATTATTTCATATCTCTCCCACAAAAATAAATTGGAAACCAATAAGGCTTCAGAATTAATTAGTGAAATTACCAGAACAGATCAAGAACATGCCAGGTTTCCAAATGAGTCACGTTATAGGAAAAGAAAGTCTTTGCAATCAGAATTCAACCTCCTGACATCAAAAGAAATGGTACAATTCATTTTTAAATCGCGACATCATTACTATTAACACAAAGAAAAAGCTAATAAGATCTTAGCTCAACAATTCCACAAGCAGGAATTTCGCAATGCAATACCAGCAGTTACCAACACATATAGAGACAAAATCATTGACCATAAAAATTTAATGCACACATTTAGAGACTACTATAAGTCCTTATATTATACTTTGTTTAACACTAGAATTTCTGAGGCCTACAAAAAAACTTGTAATCCTGGCCCACCTTAAATCCTTTCGAACCTCTACCATCAGTGTCTTTTGTTTTGTAAATGTGTCGATCAGCACAAGCAGCAAGCAGCCTGCTGTCCCATTCCCCACCATGCCGGAGCTCAGCTTGGGCTAAAAGTTCTCTCAGATCAAGCCGAGGCTCCTTATCCTTGTGATGTGCCTGGAGTCATATAGGGTAAATAATATATGCATTTCATGCATGTTCCATGTCTACAAAGTAAGTGTAGGATGAAAGGAAATGCGAGAAATGCAAGAACACATACCTAAAGCAAAAACTTTTTTCATGTTATACTAATAATGACGAAAAGTATATATAATGTGTGAAGACTAGTCCAATTATCAAATAAACAAGTGCACTTTTATTCAAGAATATAACTAAAGGAAAAAAAAAAACATTTGATTTACATGTGGCTGTCAATGAGTTAAAAACTCATGTACTCATGGAATTTACATGTATTCTTGAATGGTGTAGAGGTAAGAACTACTGCCTTACAACCGTAAGGTCCCGGGTTCAATACCGGACACTCTGTGTTTTGAGTAGTGAGCTGCTATTATTATTACTATTTCTACAATATAATAAAAACATTCTTTTGATTTGAGTCTAACACCCGGTGTAAATTTTGACTACTTGTAAAAGTTAGCACTTGTTTTTTTTTTATTCAGTTCTCAGTGGCATTCACATGGTACAACAAACTTGCCTCTCCCTCTCTGAGTTGATGGCATTTATCTCCATTCTTTTCACAAGAGCAGCGCTGTGGCTGATGCCTGCTCAGAACTGTTTGTATCTTTGATTGCCAGTACTACAATGTCCCATGACCGCTATCAGACTGGACAAAGGCAGGACCGTAGCAACAGACAGCTTCTTCACGGCACTTTCGCCGACTAATAGACTACTGTAATGAAACGTAACTTTGCTTAACACCATAAGTGTAATGGGACTTCCACCTGCAGCTAAAGTCACTTCAGTATGCGAGCAATTCACCATTCTAGTGTTTAAATCTGACAGCGCCGTGCTGACAGTGTATGCGCCCTAACTTTACACCAGCAGTTACAGACTGAAATCAAAAGGTGGAAGGGATTTAAGGTGGGCCAGGATTTTTTTTTCATAGGCTTCAGGAATTCTAGTGTTAAAGAAGACAAGATGAGGAAGTCAAGATGAATATCCTTCCTAAGCTTCTGCTTCTATTTCAAAGCATCCCCATAAACATTAACAAATCATTTTTTAAGAAATTATATCCAAATACAACCTCATTTATTGGGAATTCCAAAGGGCGACCCTACAATGACCTAAATCAGAAGGCGGCACGGCTGTACCTAACTTTTAATTTTATTACTGGGCAGCAAATATACAAGATAAAATAACCTGGACAGTGACACTGATAGATGAACACACACAAGCTTGGTCCGAAACAGAACTAAAATCCTGCAGTACTTCTTTATATCCCTTGTTTTGTACCCCAGTAAATACAAGTTATCGTCAATATACTAACAACCTAATTGTCCATCATTCACTCAGAATATGGAACCAATGTAGTATGTACTTTACAATTCAGAAGCTTTTATCTGTGGCACCTCTACATGATAACCACCTTTTTCCATTCTCTCAAACTTAACATAGTTTTTAATGTTTGGAAAATGTACAGGATTACAATCATTTAGAGATTTATACATAGATAATGTCTTTGTATCCTATGAATAATTACATTACAAATTAGGCTTCCCATCAACACAATTTTTCCATTATTTCTAAAGTAGAAACTTTGCTAAATGAAATCTGTCCAATTTTCCTCACCTCCCACGTATTTCTATACCAGAATAAATATTGATCAGACTTGAGGACTTAGACAGCACCTCTGTAATATATAAAAGCATTTCAAAGTCCCTTCCTTTCAAAGATCCCAAAGTACAGTGGGAAAAGGATCTCTTACTCAACATTTCAAAATACGATTGAATGCAGCCATGCATAGAATTCACTCTAGCTCCATATGTGCAAAACATAAAATTATTCAACTCGAAATCTTTCATCGAATACATCTATCTCTTTTAAGATTGTCCAAAATGTTTCCAGGGCAAGATCCAACCTGTGAATGTTGCAATCGAGCTCCAGTCTCACTGGGTCACATGTTTTGTGCGTGTACTAAATTAACATCATTCTGAACAAAACTTTTTAAATGCCTTTCAGACAGCCTTGGTGTCACAATCTCTCCTAATCCATTAACAGCTGTGTTTGGTGTATTTCCAGATGGACTTAAAGTGGAGAAGGACAAACTGTAATTGCCTTTATGACACTATTAGCATATTGACTTACAGTATCTTGCTCAACTGGAAGAATCCTAGCCCACCTCTTTAAGTCAGTGGGTAACTGATGTTTTATACTATTTGAAATTGGAAAAAAATTAAATGCTCACTTAGAGGATCTGTTCAAAACTTTTTTTAAAACCTGGCAGGATCAAATCAATAATATTTTAGATAACAAATCAATAACATTTTCTCATTTATACTGGGAAAAGGATTCTCTTCCCTCTTTTCTACTCTTAAAGTTTTACTCTGGCTGCTGGCCTTCCTCCCTTTTTTTGGGTGGGGGCTGAATTGAACTTAGTTTTGTTAATTTTGACTTGTTTGTATGGAATGTTACTTGCTTTTCATAAATCCAATATAAAACAAACAAACAAAAAAACAAAACAAAAATGTGTTATATAGTAATTGAAATACTGAACATAAGTTGTCCATGTTGCTGGCAAGGGAGATGTGTTACATTATCCAGATTAATGTTTATTAACTCATGAATAAAAGTGATTCACTTAACCTGCAGTACTGCTGAGCAGATCTGACCTTCTTACTGCCACCTACAAGCCTGTGATTGACAGCAACAGCTCTCCTATTTAAACCAAACATTTTTATTTGTGAGTATTTTTATGTAATGTTTATATTTTTCTTGAACTTCTGTAACTAAGCATTTCACTACAGTTTGCACTATGTGTATAATTGTATGTGATAAATACAATTTGATTGATTTGATCTGATCTGATAGTCCTCCCATATTCAGTAAGATGAGTTTGCTTAGATCCCAAGCAAATACCATGCTTTTCACTGATACTGCTGAAATGTTTGTTATTTAAAGGATCCATTGTTTTAAAATAAGCTAGAATTCTATCATTGTTTTCAGACCGAATGTCCTCAAATAAGTGTCATCTTTTGTGATCAGCACTGCACCTTCTAACCATTGGTACCAGACTTACAGATGTAATTTTATTGTCAATAGTTGGCAAATTTCAACATCATAATTCTGTTGACAAAAACTTCCTGTAATAATATGCAGTTTTACTGTATCTATAATCTTTCTGACATGCAGCTCCCACTCTGACACTTGAGGTATCAGCCTTCTTATTAGAAAGGAAGCTAAAATTAGGATGACATAGAACTGGTGACTGTGAAAACTTTTTCAACTGGAGATTTAAACGATCATTGACATTTTTTAGAGATTTTATTGATTAAGAAGGTAATTGAGGAAATAAGAGAAGCATTTGTTTTTCATAAACCAGTTGTAGTAATTAGTAAATCCAACAAATCTTTCAACTTATTTTACTAAGGAAAAAATGGGCCAGTTTTCAATGGTCTTTCTGTTCTTTGTTTGATCCATTCATAAACACTCTGTTGCCTTGATTTTCCTTTCTGGTACATCAAATATGAAACAATATCCTTAAAACTATTGCAGTATGGATGGTTGGCATCATAGAGAGATCAAGCCCATTCTAGAGACTGGTTCACTCATAAAAGTATAATAAGTGCTGCTTCAGACTTGACTAAGTAGATCATCTTGATCACCAAAATAGCCCTTGTGATGGGAAATATGGTGTTCTTTATTTGCTTGAGCAGACTGAGAAATGGATCTTGAAGAATACACAAAGTAACTGCTGCACTGACCCTAAAATATTTGAACTACCTTAGCAATCCTCTGAAACACTTTTATGAAGTAATTGTATTTTTCAGGAAACGTGATTTATCTCAATATTGCTCATATTTTTTAGCCTGACCTTTTGTAAAGTTTGCTTTGGAATTAGGCTTATGAAAATTGACTTATAATTTTGTATAAGTTGAGCAGCAGAGAATAAATGTCTTGAAGGGATAATTTGACAGGATCTTCAGGAAAAAAAACAGCAAAAGTTGAAGAATGGGAGTCAGGAGGTACTAAAATACCTAAACCAAGACATGAATCAATACTTGTAGTTAAAATATAATATGTATTCACTGAGAAATAAAACTCAAATTATTTTTTAAAATTTAGCTTGTAGAGTTGCTAGACAGAGATCTTAGGACAAATTATATTACATTTATAGCAGTGCAGTGATGATATCATGTGCCTCCCATTATGAGAACATGGACATCATTGCCATAAATAATATGTGGCAGTGCCCATGAAAAGCAAAATACAAAATGGTTGCACCCACAGAAAAACAGCAAACAAAATGATGATGAAATAACATTACAGAAATGGTGCTAAAAATTATAAACAACATGAATGACAATAAATATAACTTTAAAAAAATAATTGTCACTGTAATTAATATGTTCCTGACAGTATATCTTACTGATTTGCAATTTGTTGAAATTAAATAATTAAAACCAAAAAAATAATAAAAGTTATAGCTGTTGGACCAATTGCTGGAGTCCTGGATATTAATCGGTCTGTATGGACCTTGACAACCTTATTGTGGTCTTATTGTCTGCTTTACACTTATACTACTGTACATTACCAACTTTATCACTTGAACAAAACAATAAGATAATACAAGACTTGATCTACATCTGTCAGTCTCATATTGGATTAATATCAATTGATAAGCAAGCATAGTAGCAGCATGGTTGTTGCGTTATAGCTTCATGTACATTTTCCCCAGATCACTGGACATTTTAATAATAGGATTATAACAGTCACAACATTTGTTGTTTAATTATCTTCAACAACATTATTTGCTGCAAATACAGCAACTGCAACAACAGTCCTTTTTAAAATACATGTATAATAATTAACCTAGACTTCACCTACAGCTTAATACATGCATCAGATTTATTATATTATTGTAATTGTATTGCTTTAGACAGACACATTAACATAGCCAGTTCAGTTAGTGACTGTTTATGGTCTCCTGCAGACTAACTTGGACTTTTCTTATTATGAACAAGTTACCATTTTTGTTTTTCTAGAGCAGGGGTGCCCAATGTGACGATCGCGATCAAACGGTAGATCGCAAAGGTAGTGCAGGTATGTAGATCGTGTTGCATTAAAAAAAAAACATTTTTTTAAACGTTAGTCTATCATATATCCTCCCTATGGCATTTGCCACTTGATTGACATACAGGGTGGCCAGTCTGAGATCTCTTTTCTTCTAACACACGGGTCAATCCCGCATGCACAATCAAGTGCGTGAGCTACTGCAAAACTCCGGCTATCTAAGTGATCTAGTTAGCCTTCCAATTTATATCGACTAAAGAAGGGATTAAAAAAAAATTGTTTGGGAGGGTATGGGCTGGATGTGGAATTAGAAGATGATTTATTTTCTCATAATGTCACAATTGAAGTGCATTTGTCTGATCTGTCATTGCTATTCCAAAGAAGGAAAATGCAGAAAGGCACTTTCAAACTGTTCATAAAAACTACGAAACTGAATTGAAAAAAAAGCACGTCCAATCTGGACGTTGGCGCTATACACATGCAGAGCGGGTTAGAGATAATGAAAGCAGTGGAATTCGAAAGGCTCAAAAAAAAAAAAAAATAGTTGGCACGATACACATGTGGAGAAAGTTAAAGAATATGAAAGTAGGAAAATTAGAAAGTATAAAAAAAGAAAGTAAACATTGCAGGAGCGCAAACAAATGGAAATTATTACTCGAAAAAGGGAAAATAATCACCACGGACCAGGTGTCATTAAAAAAAAAAGCAGGATAAAGCGAGGTCAGAAATAAAGGAGTAGAAAACAAAGTAAAACGTCATAAAAAGGTTAAAAAACAAGGGGGGCAAACACATACAGAGCAGGTTAGAGATAATGAAAACTGGAATTCAAAAGGCTCAAAAAAACGTAAGAGCGAAACACATGCAGAGCAGGATAAAGAATATGAAAGCAGAAAAAAAGGACAGTGTCAAAACTTTGACAGACGGTTTCAAGACTCAGCTTTACTTGAGCCAATTGCTACATTTAAGTGCTATCCATTTAGGGAAGATGTTGAGGGGGATTCACCCGCATCAAAAATTGCAACACTGTTTCTCCTAAAGCTCCTCTACAGTGGAGGATGAGATTTTGACACTACAGGATGACATTCAACTGAAGTCTGGGGCTCATGGACAGTTTTAGAACTTACTCACAGAGGAAAACTACCCAAACACAAGGAAATGTGCCGCCTCCTTGACTGCATTATTCGGCTCTACTTATTTATGCGAGTCAGCCTTTTCCCACATGAAGATTATTAAAGCTAAATACTGTAGTGACCATAAATGTATTGAATTGTTATTGTGCCATAAAGGTTATTCAGTTATGCAAGGTACGACAACATATATTTTATAAATAAAGTATACTCAGTTTCTATATATATATATATATATATATATATATATATATATATATATATATATATATATACAGTGGTGTGAAAAACTATTTGCCCCCTTCCTGATTTCTTATTCTTTTGCATGTTTGTCACACAAAATGTTTCTGATCATCAAACACATTTAACCATTAGTCAAATATAACACAAGTAAACACAAAATGCAGTTTGTAAATGGTGGTTTTTATTATTTAGGGAGAAAAAAAAAAAATCCAAACCTACATGGCCCTGTGTGAAAAAGTAATTGCCCCCTGAACCTAATAACTGGTTGGGCCACCCTTAGCAGCAATAACTGCAATCAAGCGTTTGCGATAACTTGCAATGAGTCTTTTACAGCGCTCTGGAGGAATTTTGGCCCACTCATCTTTGCAAAATTGTTGTAATTCAGCTTTATTTGAGGGTTTTCTAGCATGAACCGCCTTTTTAAGGTCATGCCATAGCATCTCAATTGGATTCAGGTCAGGACTTTGACTAGGCCACTCCAAAGTCTTCATTTTGTTTTTCTTCAGCCATTCAGAGGTGGATTTGCTGGTGTGTTTTGGGTCATTGTCCTGTTGCAGCACCCAAGATCGCTTCAGCTTGAGTTGACGAACAGATGGCCGGACATTCTCCTTCAGGATTTTTTGGTAGACCGTAGAATTCATGGTTCCATCTATCACAGCAAGCCTTCCAGGTCCTGAAGCAGCAAAACAACCCCAGACCATCACACTACCACCACCATATTTTACTGTTGGTATGATGTTCTTTTTCTGAAATGCTGTGTTCCTTTTACGCCAGATGTAATGGGACATTTGCCTTCCAAAAAGTTCAACTTTTGACTCATCAGTCCACAAGGTATTTTCCCAAAAGTCTTGGCAATCATTGAGATGTTTCTTAGCAAAATTGAGACGAGCCCTAATGTTCTTTTTGCTTAACAGTGGTTTGCGTCTTGGAAATCTGCCATGCAGGCCATTTTTGCCCAGTCTCTTTCTTATGGTGGAGTCGTGAACACTGACCTTAATTGAGGCAAGTGAGGCCTGCAGTTCTTTAGACGTTGTCCTGGGGTCTTTTGTGACCTCTCGGATGAGTCGTCTCTGCGCTCTTGGGGTAATTTTGGTCGGCCGGCCACTCCTGGGAAGGTTCACCACTGTTCCATGTTTTTGCCATTTGTGGATAATGGCTCTCACTGTGGTTCGCTGGAGTCCCAAAGCTTTAGAAATGGCTTTATAACCTTTACCAGACTGATAGATCTCAATTACTTCTGTTCTCATTTGTTCCTGAATTTCTTTGGATCTTGGCATGATGTCTAGCTTTTGAGGTGCTTTTGGTCTACTTCTCTGTGTCAGGCAGCTCCTATTTAAGTGATTTCTTGATTGAAACAGGTGTGGCAGTAATCAGGCCTGGGGGTGGCTACGGAAATTGAACTCAGGTGTGATACACCACAGTTAGGTTATTTTTTAACAAGGGGGCAATTACTTTTTCATACAGGGCCATGTAGGTTTGGATTTTTTTTCTCCCTAAATAATAAAAACCATCATTTAAAAACTGCATTTTGTGTTTACTTGTGTTATATTTGACTAATGGTTAAATGTGTTTGATGATCAGAAACATTTTGTGTGACAAACATGCAAAAGAATAAGAAATCAGGAAGGGTGTATATATATATATATATATATATATATATATATATATATATATATATATATATATATATAGCATTTTTAATGCAGGTAGATCATTTCGACCTGGTCATTTTAAAAGTAGCTCGCAAGCCAAAAAAGTGTGGGCACCCCTGTTCTAGAGCTTGTTATTATATACATATTTAGAATTACCATATTAAATTTAATGGCAACCTTAATAACTTCCTTTAAATTATGTATTAAATTATTATAAATTGTGAGCAAGTTCCCTTCCAGCGTTGTGCCTTTTGAAGTGGAATTTGATACTTGCTGTGTACTTCTCACTTCAAATTGTGCAAAAAGCTTGTGATAAGAACTGAAAACAACAGTGTTATGGTCCAGTCCATCCTAAATAAATGTCTCAGCTAATCACTAGTATGAAGTTCTGTAAAACAAATACATTCACTGTTGAAGTCTAGGAATACATCACATACCATACAGAATATGCTGCACTCGCCAATACAGCCTTTTTCTTTACAACACATTGGATTTTTACTTGACACATACTGCCGAAATGGACATACTCGCATTTTTTTAATCAAAACACTTTTCAGTCAAAATTCAAATGTGATAAAGAAATTGTCTAATCTTGCAGAATCAATCCTTTTTCCTTTCTTTACTAATTATCATTGTCAATGACCACTTTTAGTCTGGTTCTTAATTTAAAAAAATGTGTTACAACAGATAAGGTTACTATGGCAGTAAATTATAAATCAATTAACCAGATGATTTTAATTTGTGTATGCTGTATCATACTTATGACATGAAAATAGATCCTCAGTTATGGTAGTGTTAATGCTTGTGCCAGTGAGTGCAAGTGAGGAAACTATTGTGCAGTCAGAAATGGGTTTCATCAGCTTAAAATTAATATACTATTGAACATGGGCCAGTGGCTGCCAATCATGTTGATAAACAGAAGTGATATCTCCAGCCTCTAACTGAACTGTCACTAAGACAGCTCCTGACTCAATTTTACTGTCATCACTTTCTCATGTTCAATTTCTGGAGAATCCAGCAGAAAGTGACCATCTGTTGAACTGTCATAATCACCTGGGTCAACATCAATATCACCATCTAGCAAATCGTTTACATCAAAAGTATAGCCAATGACTGCATTCAGATCTTTCGGGTTACAAATGATCAAGCTGAGACCCTGAAAATATGTTAAAATCAGAATAAACAAATGTTGTCAGTTATAATATTGAATTAAATAAGCTCTAGATCTTGACACAGTACATTACCATGACTACCTTTAGTTAGTGTTGGTTTTTTTTCCCCATAAAACAAATTAATTGAATCAAAGCCATTTTGCCTGCACACCTTACAGCTGGATGAACTAATGATACCACTAGATGGCAGCAGAACCTGTCCTTTTCGTGACTACAATGGTAAACAAATAGAATATGTATATTTGGCTGTTTTTAACATATGATGGCTTCTGGCAAGACATAATGAATGAAATGCTGGAATAAGCATTTATATTGGGGAAAAGGACATTCTCCCTTCTTTGTTGGTTTTAAATTTTTGCTCATACTGTTGTACTCTCTTTCTCTTGGTTGGGGGTTGAATTCTGTTTTAAGTTTGTCTTGATTGTATGGAATGTTATATTCTTAAATTAACATATATATATATATATATATGTATGTATATGTTACACATGTGTGCATGGGAGTCAGCTAAAAGAACCAAAAGAAGGTAATTCCACGCCAGGCCAGGGGGTTGCGAGGTGCAGTACACCTTTCTCTTTTATCTCTGCAGACTAGACACGGGAAATTCTGCCTGAATCTGATGACGTCACTTCTGGTTCCAACTCTAAGAATGTCACTTCTGTTTCCAGGTCCTGATGATATTATTTCTGCAAACCTGCCTTAAAAGCAAGATAACCTCCAGTTTGTACTAATTTCTGTTTTGGACTCAACTCTGTACACATTTGTGCAACCTATTTGCCTTTTGCAGCTAGGATTCAAGTATACAATACATGTGTCAAGGCTATTTATTTTCACTATATATATATATATATATATATATATATATATATATATATATATATATTAGCTTCTTTATCACTGCCATTTCCCCTCATGATTAGAAACATTTCTGTCTATCTTTCTACAAACGTTTTACTTGCTGTCTTCCTCTCTGTGTTAGTAAAATATTTCAGTCGGTATGACACAGAATATTGGAACAAAACAGACAATGTTCATAATGATTTCTTATAGTTTGCAGTTTTCATCACTTTTTTTTTTAATATTGGTAATTCATTATCTGATATTAAATGTGTGTGTATATATTGTGATATGTGGCCGGCCTTTCATCCTGGCCAATACCCCCAGGCCGTCAGGTGGAGCCCTTCCTGCAGCATGCAGGTGCCCCGAATGCCAGCAGGGAATACTGGACAGTGTAGTTTTTATACTCAGCCCTGTTGGATATCTTGGGGCCCGCTAGAGGACGCTGCAGGGAGGCACAGAGACTATTTGCCTTATGCCCAGGAAGTACGTCAGAGTCACGTGGCCAAAGGGAACGATGTGCTTCCTGAGTGAAGAAAAGAAGGATTTTTTATCTGACCTGGAATTGTTCCAGGTCACATGGACAGAGAGGGTGAAACGCTTCCGGGTCAAGGACTATAAAATGGACAGTGAAACACTAGAGCGTTGAGCTGAGCTGGGTGGAAGGGTGGCAACGTGTCTGGGAGTGAGGAGGATTATTGTTTATTGATTGTGTTTGAGTATTGTGGAGAAGAGGGTGCTTTGTGCACTTTATTATTATAATAAATATTAATTTTGGACTTTTATCTGGTGTCTGGTCTGAGGGTTCAAGGGGTCGACAGTGCCTCTAATTACCTATATTATATATATATATATATATATATATATATACATATATATATATAAATAAAATGGATGGTTGGGGTGCCAATATTGTGGAAGGACTGGAGGACAGAGAGTGGTCAGGGCATTATCTCCCCTGGGTCGCTAGGTGGCAGACCTCAGAGTTGCTATGGTGCCACAGATTCCTCCAGGGCTTCATGAGAGTTCGCTGCAGCCCAGTTGGGTTATGTGGATACCACCAGGGCAGCTGCAAAGACTGTAGAACCCTATGATGTTGGGCTTCTGCCTGGGAGCACTTCCGGAAAATGCTAATGGGCCATCTGGAGTGCTCCCAGGTGCGGCTTAAACAGAGCCAGCTACTGCTACTCTGGAAGCCAGAGTTGGGATGAAAAGGATGAAGCTTGCTGGAGGAGGTGTGGAGGCAGAAAAGAAAGGAGAGAAGAAGAGAAAAGTACTGTGTGATGTGGACTGTGCTTGGTGCTGGTGGGAAACAGGTGAAAAGCAGGTGTCTGACATCATGCAAACCCTGGTAACTAATGCATATACAGATCCCCGTGACCCTGTAGTTAGGATATACCGGGTTGGATAATGGATGGATGGATGGATGGATGTATATATTTTGGTGATCGGCCGGGTCCCATGCCTGGCTGGGACGCTCCTTCCACATATGTTCCGGGGGAGCAACCATGGGCGTCTCACTCCTCTCCTGGGATGCTTGATGACAGCCTCCCTGGCTGACAATGGTGCCTCAGTTTCCCGCAGGGTTTCATGGGAGATGGACTTCTCCACAACCCTGTGGGGATCTGGGATGGCCGCCAGGGGGTGCTGCATGGATCCCAGAGCCCACCTGGACACCTCTACAGTCCCGCCCGGAGGTGCAATTAGCAACAGGTGATCAAGCACCTGGAGCACTTCCGGGTGGGTTATAAAAAGGGCCAGCATTCACCACTCAGGAGCCAGAATCGGGAAGAAGAGGATGAGGTTGCCTGGGAGGAGTGGTGGTGCCAAGGTGGAGAGAAAAGTGTGTGTTGGCTAAATGCTTGGTTTGGGACTGTGTTGTGGCTGGAGGGATTATGGGGAAGATGCGCCCTCCAGCTGAAGAAAAATAAAAAGTCTTGTTACTTTACACGTGCCTCTGCGTCAGTCTGTATCGGGTTGGGCGCAATATAGCGCCTTCTATCACAATATATACAGTATATACCTATATATGTATATATCTTTACATATCTTTATATATATAAAAAATCAAGACACCCAGGTGAAGATAACTTTAACAAATCACTTCTCCTCAGAAAAGGTGTCTGAATTTTTAGACTCAAACTTGCATCTTGTCAGGTGTGACCATGTTAAATGACCTTAGCTGCTTTTAATAACACCCAATGCACTTAGGTGAACTTTTGTACTGTCTTTTTGATTTTCTTGCTGTTTTTCTATTATTTTTAATATATATCGTCCTTTATATATTATTCCTTCATTGTATACTAAATCTTGGGAAAATTATCTTCTGACTTCCTAAATCCAGGTTTTATTTATTCATATCAGTTTGGATATTTTATACGTTCTTTATCGCCATATTATACTGTTTGTTCTGTTGTGTGTGGCCATTATGAAATGATTTTATGCTCTCCTAAAACATGCTCGTCTTTTCATTTATTTGTGTATAACAACATCTGGTGGCTGTTGTTAAGAGTCACTCGTAACTGCCACTGTACCTAGTTTCTAATTAAGGACAGACCACCAATTCAGCCAACAGCATGGATCTGACATTAAGATTATTTACACTGGGTAAAACAATTACTGTGAGTATTATACGGGACTTCAAATATTTTTCTTTATTGATACATATCATTGGTTAGAGAGTTCTTTAGTTTAATATTACATTTTATTGTAAAAGTTGATTTTTGATGTGAATATGTCTATTTTTTACTTCGCTTTTTTGATGTGGTTTATAAACTCATTTGTTTGTTACTAGGTACACCCATCCTATCATTGTTATTTGGTCTGTTGAGGTGTTTGTATGCCTAATTTATCTTTAAGAAATAAGAAATCTGACAAACAATCAAGCTCATTATATTTAGCTAACAGCTAATCTGACCCAATATCTCATCCAGACACTTCTTTAAGATCGTGAAGGTTTTTGCTTCTGTATGTTTCAGTAGTTTGTTCTAGATTCTTAGGACCCTTTTGGTACAGAAGTGCTTCCTGGCTCTAGTCCTAAATGCATTTCTGCTTAATTTCCAAAGGTATCCTCGAGTACATGTTTCACTTTTAAGCAGAAGGAACCTTGAGAACTTTGTCCTCTAAAAATACAGGTGAAATTCCGTTACAACGAAGTTCCAGGGACATAAAAAAAATTTCATTGTAATGAAAATTTTGTAGTAATGAGATTCTATATTTGTCGCTATAGTGTTAGATTTAACTTGCATCCAGGCTTTTGCAATCATTTCAATAGCTTCTTTTACGTTAGTTAGTTTTCAGCTCCTCCTGCCTACAAGTTATGCTGATGAGAATTTTTCTCAGCATTTTCTTGTGATGATACACTTTTCAGTGTGCGAATGATGCCCAAATCACTGCCATGCAATTGGGTGGGAGGAACTCAATGTGAACCTTATCTAAATATGGAAGCATGCTGTGGGCAGCACAGTTATCTATCAGAAGCAGAATCTTCCTTTTCTTCTTCTTCATTTTGTGAGGTTTCTGAAGCGCAATGCAGCGTCTGTGGAAGATTGTTTGTCTGTTGCCAGGGTAGGGTAACCACAGGCTCATAGTGCTGCAGCAGAGCACCATGGAAGAAAATCCGAAAACATTGCGGTTGCGCTATAGGCCCCTGTTGTCGATGAATGATGCAAGGAACATTATAAATGCAGGGAATAGTATTACTTGGCCACGACCCTGCCTGACTGCTGTGTCTGTATATATAAGAGTGGTAGTGCTGTTTCTGTTTCAAGCAGATTAAAGCTGGTTTTGCTAAAGTACTGACACTCAACCTCATGTTTTGGGGTGCAAGACAGTGACTCGCACATCACAGTATCCTTGTTACGTTGCCACAGCCAGTTTCCCAAAATATCTCAAGTCATCCAAGCTCGCTGGATCACTTTATACTCACAGGGAAGGAATGTAACGTGCTTAAAACACTGAGGACTGGTCGACTTGCCAATGATGAGAGCAATAACTTTGTGCCTGCCAGTTGAATTGCAGAAAAGTACAGCGGTCAACCTTTGTTTAGATGGTTTTCCTTCTCAACATGGATCATCTTTGAGTGCTAAAGTGTGATGTGGTAGCAGCTGATAGAAGATTCCAGTCTCATCAGCATTGTAGATGTCTTCAGGCTCATAAGCTGAAATGATTTTCCTGATTTCATCTGCACACCATTCGTTTACTTTTTCAATTGGAACTGCAGATTCTTCTCCACTGATTGCTTTGGCTGCAATTCCAAAGCAATCTCGAAAGAGAATTAGCCAACCACAGCTGACAGTAAAATCTAATTCTAAAGTTTTACACCCCAAAACATGAGGCTGAGTCTCAGTACTTTAGCAAAATCAGCTTTATTCAGCTTGAAACAGGAACAGCACGTTTTTTTTATTGTAGCGGGATCTACCACTCTTTTCGGAGTTGCATCGGCAGCGAGCCACTGCAGTGCTGTGAGTCTGCTGTTGCAACAGATAAACAGTCTTCCACAGACACGGTGAATGCTCTTCAGCTTGTCGTCCCATTGGGGGTGGTCCCAATAGAGTTTAGAAACCTTATACCAGTGACTTTACTTTTTCTTGAATGAGTGACACACTAATAGGAATGTTTCTTGAACGAGCATCTGCCATTTCTATAGGAGGGTGACAATGAGTTAAATTCCAATGGATGTTTTTCAAATGTTGATGAGCAGTAAGCAAAAGGTATCACTGAAAACCAAAGAAAACAAACAGCAAAAAAAAAACAGTTTGAAGAAAGAGAACAATTTACAATGTTTGTGTTCGGGGATCGTTGTACACAACTGAGCTGCGACCACAGAACTAACTGCTCTGTGGATGATTCATTCAGGCATTTCAAGGTGTTTTGGACACTTGCTGAATGTATTTCATAGTAACGAGATTTCTGTCATATGGGGAAACTGTCAGGACCGTAAATATACTTTGTTATAATGAAAATTTCAATATAACGGAATTTCACCTGTATATGAACTACTGATAATGTTAACCGTGGCAAATTCAACTATGGTGAGGGGTTAACCAATTAATGATTCACATAGTACTTAATTAAAAGCTAAAGAACTTGCAGGGATACTTGGACTGTTGTTCTTCTGCATGGGCCTGGTGGCAGGCTGACCCACATAGCCCACTTACGTGCAGCTCATTCTGAAGATGCAGTGTGGGTCTAACATATGGATTTGCAACCCATATGGTGAAGGATGTGGGTCTGCAGATATGCCATTCAGACCCTAGCTTGAAAACATAAATTCTTAAAATACCAAACTAAATAAGTATATTCAATTGCCTGGTCTACTTTAGTTTATATATTTGTTATTTTCTTCATATCATTGCATGCATGAAAACGTAGTCTAGGAAATTATTAGCAAAGGAAAGTGAGTTCAACACTTCTAACTCCTTAAATGCAAAGTTTAAATTCAGGTTATTCTGGTTAGTTTGAGGAAAGTTTTATTAAATCTCCAGTGTTAGTTTCATGCTTGACATGTCTGACATCATGCATGTACAAACAAACTAAGATGGAGTTACATGCTATAGCCTTCTGATGGCAGCACAGATACTGGATATGGGTTTGTTTTAGAAGTTGCCAGCTATTTCTGTTAACTTCCTCAGCTGAACAATTAACAGATTTTTTTTTCTTTATTTAAGGCGCTGACCACCAAAACCAAAAATACATGCTTCTGACATTGTGCTTTGTCTACACGGACATCATAGAACAGAAGATTTGTCCTAAGCTGCACAAATAGGAGCTTAAAATGTTGTTGTTTTAAATGTCAATTGCACTTTCTCCTATCTTTTCCACACTTATTAAATAACCAGTAACGTACTAAAGTATTTCGGCATGCCATTCCAAAATTAACATTGTGTTTGTATTTCTGTCCACTGCATATATCACACCATGGTGCATGTTTACATAAACTGTTATACATGCTTTAAAAAGTAGCAACAATATGGATGGACAACTGTTTTATACACCTGTGAATGCATTTATTGCTATATAAAACTATAAATACTGTACAAAATGACACCCCAAATGCCCATTAATTTTAATAATTGCATTAAGACATAGAGGCACTTTGTCAAACTAGAAGTAAATGGCCAGGTGCTCACACTCTTTCCCTTCAAGGCCTTCTTCAGGCTTTGTCCCGTCCCCTTCCTCCCATTTACATAAGCGGTCCGAGGAGCGAGCTTTACACCGAGGCCCCAGCTGTTACTGTTCTCTTGACTTGCCAATTGCCTGAACTGTGTAGAAGAAATCCGCATCCAATGCAGCTGTGTGAGAAAATGCGACCTAAGGCAGCATGTTTTTAACAAGGGAATATAAGCTACAACATCCTTACATAAAATTCATACAGCTTCTTTTTGATTTTTTATTTTTCTTAATGTAAACTTGTTATTTCTTAGACAGGACCAGGGTTCTTCATGTATTCACCATGACATTTAGTTCCACACTGTGAAGAAGGCGTTCTTTTCACAATGTTTAAAGTTGTGACCACAAAGATTCGAATACCAGTTAACTAGTCTGCAATAGCTCATAGGAATTTGAAAGGACCATCCAGCTTTAAAATATTCCTTGCTCATTACTTGCTTTGATATGTATACACATAGAATAGAGAAAAAATCTAGACCGCTTCTTTTAGAAGTTAAGGGGTACTGTCCATATACAGTACATCTAGCTCTGCAAACCACAGATCAGAGCGGTACAAATTGTATTTTTTTATACTCAAGTCTGCATAATGTGGATTTTTCTAAAAATAAATACCTTACACACTTGCAGTATGTAAAACATGACATGTGATAACAAATGAATTGATAAAAACTCTCACAGCAACTGTGAACATAGCCAGCTCACCTAATTCTCATAGCATGATGCAAACAAAGATTTGCACAGACAGTGTATCCTTTTCTCTGACATGTACAGTATAACCTCCTGATTGTTTAACGTTAATACCAAAGTAAATAATATACACCTAGACAAAGGAACAGGGCAGACTGTCACACTGCATTTGACAAGTTCACCTAGATTTAATTTAATAAAGCATCACTACTTTTTTCCTGCATTTGCAATATAATTAACATATAATTTATTTTCCAAAGTGTTATAATGTTCTTAACTTTGTGAGTTACAAATAAAACAAGATGAAAAAGATTACATATTAATTTGGCTTGAACCTCTAAATTTGCACTAGATGAACACATTTGTTGAAAATTCCCAATATTTTTAATCATGCTAGAAATGTATACGGCAAACATCAAGGCAAGCCAGTGCTCCAGACTGAATAGATGCTTATCTCTCAGTAATTAACCTCTCTATTTCATTACAGTCTTTCTTTGGTATGATTTTGCAAACCGGGCTACATCATATGATGCTCACAAATGATTTCTGTCCTTCATTAGAACAATTTCAACATAACAACGTTTTAGGCAAATAAATAACACATTGCTACTTCTAGTTTCTGGGTATCGTTTAAGTAGACATTGCTTTCCTCATCTCCTAGTTCTACCTCTAGATTCATACCAACCCTTTTATGTGAATTCATAAAGGCTAAACCATCCATCCACATCAAGCCTCTTAATTCCAGTTTAGGCCAGAGGAAGTATAATTATAATTGCTATAGAATTTTGCACATGAACCTTTTATTGTACCAGCACACAATTAGTTCAGAGTTCAAAGTCTTCACTTGTTTACAGAATATATGTAAGAGCTCTAGAAGATGGAGCTATGTTTAATGAATACCACTTATTTAGTAAGTTTCCTTTTTCCTACAAATATGATTTTGATAAGTGTACAATCTTTTCAAAAGTAGTTAAGGTTTGTTCACTTTTACAGAAATTTGACACAGTTAGAATATCTCATGGCATATAATTGAAATATTCTCAGAACACTTCAAAACACTGGCTTCCAAAACCTCAACCTACATCAACCTACATTAAGGTTGTTACAAGTGGAAGATCTGCTGAATTTTAAAACTTAGGTTCTGACTTCTTGTAGGACTTTAAAAGTTACTTAAGTCAGTGTCAGTAAAAAATAAGGTTTAATATATAGTTTTTCAATGATTTTAAAAAGTTTTTGTTCTTGAAATGAGTAGTTACATTTGTAAATGCTATAAATTGACAATACAGTGCCTTAGGATGGTGCTTATAATGAAAGGTCTAAATAAAATCAACTACCATTTTCATGATCAGATTTACGCAGTGGACTTTAAACTTCAAGGCTGATGACGGAGTTCACTTCTAAAACCTGTGGTGTGACACTGAGGAGATTGCTTAACTTGCCTGCACTCCAAGTGTAAAAATGATCTCTTATTAGTTGTCACACATCCTCCTGAACCTTTTATCTGCATTGAGTAAAGGTGTCAGCCGAGTATACGCTAACTAACAATACAGCGGGTTGGACTATTTGTTTAAATGTGGCACAACAGTGTAAATGCCATTAATGACTGCTAAAAGTGCCATATTCTGTCACAGGGATAGAAAAGAAAGAAAATAAAATGGGGTTGTGCCTTGTTAAATATTTTTTTGAAATGACCCCTCTGCTATCTTAAGCAATTTATTGTTCAATTAGTTTTAAAAGTACTGTTTCAAATGAGAAATATTTTATCTCCAAAGTAATCATTGTTGTGGAATATTAACACATGACAGATGTTTAAGATCAAGAAGAATATTTTCATTTGGTTATTTTTAACAAATATTTCATGGATTTAAGCTCTAATTTTAAAAGGAATTTCACAATTGGACACTGAGTGAACACATACACTCTTTGTAGAAGGAGCTTTAGATTTGCTATAAAACAATTTCCTTCATTTTTTTTAAGTGATACATCACAGAAAGAATTAATTTCTTGTTCGGTCTTTCAAAGCAGTTAATGGAACCAGCACTGGTGTATTATATCTGAACTTTCCATTTGAACCAGCACTTTAAGTCAGGCACTCGTTCTTAATTAAACACTGTTGAAGTTCGTAATGCTCCCTAAAATGGTTTAACAATAACACCGAGGAAGAGACCCCTAGTCCCCCAAGACACAGACACACGCATACACTCAAAGTAAGTGTTTAATTTCTTGAAAATATATACGGACGAAGCCAGCCCTGAATGGGGCGCCACTCCATCGTACAACTAGAAAAGAAAGTTGTTAGTTGATGTTGGAAAGTTTTTATTGCTTTATGGTACACCGTCATTTTTGTATTTGTTCTCAGTTTTAATATTTTGCACACGTATCCCATCCTGACCTGTTCGGCATAAGCAGTAAGGTTTGGTGGAAGTTCAGTGGCTGACACAAAACGTTTTAGTTTACCTGCAAAGGACTGACGTTCTGTTGCTTCCTCGCAGTAAACGCCGTCCAGGTGGAAATCTGTGTCCTCACTCCTTTTTTGTTTAGTGATTATTCGTCGGCATTACACTGTTGCCACGGATCACTCTAACAGGTCATTCACAATAATGGAACCACGCATGGCTAATACAACGCACCTACACGGTCCACCTCCCTGGCGGTCTTCTTACCGTATCGACTGTTGTCCTGACGGGTTCCGTGTACGGTAGCGTTTGGGAAAATCTCGAGATGAAACCCCGTCCTGCAGTAAAGCTGTCGTCGCCTTAAAATGCCATTCATGTGGGTGAAATCGCTATTCGATCCCTTCTGCAGCCTTCCTTCGATCTGCCCAAGTCGGTCGCTCAAAACACCCGGAGAGTCAGCCAATGTCGAAAACCCTGCAATATCTACTTCCAGTGGCCCGTGAAAGAGACCCACCTCTGCCATTCCAATTCTCAGGCGCAGGTTGAATTAACAGGCTAAAAAAAAGTTCCCTAAAACGTCCCGTTACTTAGATGTAAATACTTTATTCTATTGAATCACCATGTCGCACAAAGCGGATCTGAATGTTGTGAGGAAAAGCGTGCTTTATATACATTCAGCATACTCCCCTTCCAATGCCATTTTTATTTAAATAATTGACACGCCCTCCTGGCACACCGTCTTTAAACAGTCATTCTCGTGCTCGAATGAGATGTACATCCAGCTCCCCCCGCTGTCATTACCTATACAAATCCTCTACAATTGTGCTGTGCTTTTGTCATCAGCGAACAATCTGAAAAGAAACACACAAAAAAGTGGAAATCTTTAAGCATGGGGTGGATTATTAACATTTCATTTTTTTTCCTATGGATATATGATACCAGTTGTTATGCTTCTTGTGTGTGATAGCAACCTTACCGTTTGCGAGTTCTTTCGTGCTTTCCAAACTCATTTTTGAAGCAGACTTGCGCATTCCAGACTCTATCGGTGATCAAACGTTTTACAGCTTTGTCGAGTCAAACGGACGACGACTGCGGGTGTTTCTCTCAAACATTACAAAGAAAAAGAACGGCAAGGGGTGCTGTGTACCCTCATAAAGCTGCCTCCTGCGAAGTCTAACAGACTGTGGATTGTATCGTTCTTATTTACGCCAGTTTTAATTCATGTGAAACGTCCACGGGAGAAACTATTGACGTGGACATAAGACACTCGTTTCTTCTAAAGTTTTCTACTTAAAATGTATTTTACATGGAAATAAATTGGTGGGATATTAATACCTGTAGCCTTTGTTTGTAACTTTTTTGAACTCCCCTGTCTTTTTTAAACACCATCATGCAATGGATAGTACAGACTGGCATGGAATCTTGGCCCAGCCACTGATCTAGGGTTGTATGTCTGCATGGGGTTTTCTCGGGGTATTCTCCCTCATTTTCTATCGCTTCCCGAAGATGTGCCTGTTAGGTAAAAAGTAGATTCTAATCGGGGTGTTAGAAGCTACAGGCATATGCAGGAATGGGCACCATCATGAAGCTGGCACCAGCTTGGTTTCTGCCTTGTGCCCAGTGCTTCCAGGACAGGCCCTTACAGTTGTATTAGTTGGATTTGAAAATGTTATGGTAAAGTTTATACCTTTTCAGACGGATTTGTCTTTTACTGTTTATTTTTTCTGGTATATGCATATAAATGCTGTATCATTTTGTACTGTATTGTTACTTTACTAATACCATATTAGTTATGCTCTCCCATATTACTGCCTATATCTAACTTAAGGAATATCTCACACTCAGTGCCTGGCACAGGATTAACAACAGCACAGCTTTCTCAGTAAGCCCATGCACAGAGTACTCATTCCAGCCACAGAATTACCTGTCTTGAACCTTTCAAAACTAGTAAAGTGAAATCATCAGATTTTAAACACCAAGTTGTTTGTGCTGTTGATAGAAATCTTCCAAATATCTCTTTCAGTAAAAGAGTAAAAAAAAACTTGGATGATAGATGTAGCATGTGGAATTTGACTAGTTTGGCATATGATCTTATTTCATTACACTAAGAGAATGCTTATTTTTACCTTTATGCTTTATGTTCATGATTCGGATAGGTTTGTGCATCCTTGATGAGAGTTTTACCAGTTTCACTATGCTGTCCGCTTGTCTGTCCATGTGTGTGTCTGCAGCACACAACTTGTGATGGGTCAATTGGTCACTGTCAAACTTAGCATTTTTATTATAATTCTTAAATGTTAGAAACCTATTGATTGAGAAAAAGCTGTCCACAGCAACTGAATAGGATTGTCTCATCTACAGGAAGTGACCCTGTTACTTCCTTTATTGAAAAAGAAAACGTTTCAAATAAAAGTTCTGTGAAATTCAACAAAAGTGCACATTCTTTTTATGATACTTTTTCAATGTTACCAGCCCTTCCTGGCCTGCTGTACTTTTAAACTTACTAGAGAGATACATTTTACAGCCTACCAAACTGCAGCTATTTTTTTTTCTTTTCTCAAAAACTATTTTGCATGAAATCTGGACTGGAGTAAAAATATTTGTTTGAAATATTTTTGAAATCCCCAACCATTTTGGAACAATGGAATAAATCACCAAATCATGGGCAAGAAGATCTGGAATGTTCACTTGCATTTACTTCAGTCAAGTGAGAACTGATGTTGCTTGTGTTATTTATAATTTTTGTCCAAGGAACATAGACCTGCTTCCAATGAGTGATCAGAGAAATGGAGCAAAGTGTGCAACCCCGAGCCAGAATTTTTTAACGGCCATTCTCAGCAGGGATTTTCTCATGTGGTTGTTGTTTATATTACTGTTATTTCATTTCAGTTTTTTTTTATTTCCATACTACTTTTACCTCTCAGTTCTTTTTAGTTTATGTTTATTAAGTATTTACCATTTGAGAAAGAGAGGGAGAGAGATCTTTATTGACTCATAAAAAATGTGACAGCATAGTGAAATTCTTGAGCTGTAGTTACGGCGATGTATAAATAAATGAAAAATAGTAGCAGAAGATAAAAAAATAACAGTAAATAAATTAAACTAATACATTAAATAAGAGTGAAAAAAGTAACATACAGAACAATTACACATAAACCAGCAGGTGCATACAGTACACAGTGCAGGTTCTATTTCAGCTTATATTGCTGGTGAGTCACATCAGCTACTTTTTATTTTCTGAGAATCATTTCAGTTTAGTTTCTGGCTCATCTTAAAAAATGAACATTCAATAAAGATCAAGAAATGTACATCGTACATCCAAAGAATAAGGATTGTAGAAAAATACATAGAAGACACAGTGAGCCACCGACAGTTATCTTGTGAACGTTTTGTTAAATGTATCTCGCTCATATTTTAGCCATGTCCATTAGTTCAACAAGTAGGCAATTTACTTTTAAACTTTAGGTCTACAGTACTATTTCACAGGACATTATGAATGCAAGGAAGCCACACATCCCTGATTCACTAAATAGCTGGACCAACACACTTTCTTTTTGAGCTCGATCAACTCAGGTGAACAGACAGCAGCTTTCTGAAGGCATGAAATGAAGGCTTGTGCATCAGCGTAGCTTATTGTTTAACCTTGTTTGTATCATTGTGTTTTTAGTGTGCCTCAGTCTCTTTAGGAAATCTTTGTGAAAGAAATGTAAGGTACTTTTAAATTTGTCAGGTTCTTCCTTTAATTAAGCTCCACAAACCTGACTGCCTACTTCAGTTATGGTCTTGCTATTGTTACGGTCTATGCCACACTTTATGTTCTCCCAGACAAGACTTACCCATTTATGAACAATTCTTTTCTTTGTATCCATGTTTAAAAACGTGTCCTTTCTAGTGAGCTAATGACCATTTCTGTCATTATGTTACAAATGCAAAACAGTGCATAGCTAGTAAGGCAAAAAGGAGGAACAATCTCTGCTCCTTAGGGACAAGCTGACAGAGATGGGAGTAGATTCATACAGTACCTAGTGGCATGGATCGTGGACTATCTTACAAACAGACCTCAGTATGTGCATCTTGGGAACTGCAGGTCTGACATTGTGGTCAGCAACACAGGAGTGGTGCAGGGGGACTATACTTTCTCCGGTCCTGTTCAGCCTATATACATTGGACTTCCAATACAACTCGGAGTCCTGCCACGTGCAAAAGTTTGCTGATGACACTGCCATCGTGGGCTGCATCAGGAGTGGGCAGGAGGAGGAGTATAGGAACCTAATCAAGGGCTTTGTTAAATGGTGTGACCCAAACCACCTACACCTGAACACCAGCAAAACCAAGGAGCTGGTGGTGGATTTTAGGAGGCCCAGACCCCTCATAGACCCACTGATCATCAGAGGTGACTGTGTGCAGATGGTGCAGACCTATAAATACCTGGGAGTGCAGCTGGATGATAAATTAGACTGGACTGCCAATACTGATGCTCTGTGCAAGAAAGGACAGAGCCGACTATACTTCCTTAGAAGACTGGTGTCCTTCAACATCTGCAATAAGATGCTGCAGTTGTTCTATCAGACAGTTGTGGCGAGCATCCTCTTCTACATGGTGATGTGCTGGGGAGGCAGCATTAAGAAGAAGGACGCCTCACGCCTGGACAAACTGGTGAGGAAGTCAGGCTCTATTGTTGGCATGGAGCTGGACAGTTTGACATTCGTGGCAGAGCGACGGGTGCTAAGCAGGCTCCTATCAATTATGGAGAATCCACTGCATCCACTAAACAGTGTCATCTCCAGACAGAAGAGCAGCGTCAGCGACAGACTGCTGTCACTGTCCTGCTCCACTAACAGACTGAGGAGATTGTTCCTCCCCCAGACTATGCAACTCTTCAATTCCACTCGGGGGGTAAACGTTAACATTATTCAAAGTTATTGTCTGTTTTTACCTGCATTTTTATTACGCTTTAATTTAATATTGTTTTTTGTATCAGTATGCTGCTGCTGGAGTATGTGAATTTCCCCTTGGGATTAATAAAGTATCTATCTATCTATCTACATTTGGCTACCAGCAACTGGTTTATTTAAAAACAGACACAGCACACTTCTGATTGTACCCATTTTATTCTAATTTCTTTTCAAATATATAATTTAGTTTTTGTTTTTCACTTACCTAGAAGTTTAGTTTTTATTTCAATTATTAAAATACTTTTTTATTCATTTTAGTTACAGTTTTCGTTAATAATACTAACTGTGGTTTGTGTTACTCTATTTGCCAAGATCAGTGGAAATCAGAAGAACTGGCTTCGTTAGAAATTAGTATCTCAGTAGCCATAATCCTGAACCTTGGGAAAAGAGTCCACTAATTGTATGGTTGCTCATAAACAGAGTGAAGCAGAGAAGTGTTTTAAATATTTTGATGATTTAGGTTTTGGTTATTTTGATCCAGACCACATTTAGAGGCCATTAAGAAAGCTAACAGAATGTTAGGTTACATAGCACGATGTGTGGAGTACAAGTCCAAGAGGTTATGCTCACGCTTTTAAAATGCGTTGGTGAGGCCTCATCTGGAGTACGGTGTATAGTTTTGGTCTCCAAACTACAAAAAAGACATAAATGTGATAGAAAAAGTCCAGAGAAGAGTGAAGAGACTGATTACAGAACTGTAGCGGATGAGTTATGAGGAAAGATTAAAAGAGTTGAGCCTTTCCAGTTTAAGCAAAAGAAGATTAAGAGGCGACATGATTGAAGTGTTAAAAATTATTAAAGGAATTAATACAGTTGATGAAGACTGTTACTTTAAAACAAGTTCAACAAGAAGATGGGGACACAGTTTAAAACTTAAGTGTACATTTTGCACAAACTAATATTAAGAGGTTTGTCTTTACATGGAGAACCGTAAACACTTGGAATAAGCTACCAAGTAATGTGGTAGACAGTAGGACTTTAGGGACCTTCAGAACTCGACTTGATGTTATTTTGGAAGAGTTAAGTGGATAGCAGTGGTCAGCTTTGTTGGGCTGAATGGCTTGTTCTCATCTAAATCTTAAATACTTCTCTTTATGCGTGTATTACACTGCATTGGTTTGGTCTGGGCATTCTGATTTTCTCTAATATCTAAATTTTCCCCATGTTGCCTGTGTGACTGTGAGTATGCCCTGCAGTGGACTGGTGCCCCATGCAAGGCTGGCTCCTGCCCTATAATAAATACTGCAATAGACTCTGGCTTTGGCTCATGTGTCCCTGCTTATTTTCCTTGGAGTCTCCTTCTTTTGCTACTCTACATATTTGGTGGAGTTCTTTTAATTGTCTACTGGAATAGAGGTCAACTATAAGCCTGATCTTAAAGAGTTAGGGAAGCGGACATCTCCTGCTAATGTAGTCAGAAGCCAGAAAATGATTTGACATTAATCCAAATACTATGCAGGATGGTCACTTCACTGGCATGATTTTTACTTTTTTTATGAAACTGTATACTTTAGGTCAAGCTAAAACTTAGGAGTTAAAATCATTCTAGCACTTTAACAACATAACTCTAACTTACTACAGTATATTACTAGGTTTGATGGTAATTTTAACCAAACTTTACTCAGGTTCACACTTCGTATCTTTCTACCTGTCTTCACCAGGATCAGTGTACATCAGGTTATTGATAATACGTTGTGACCCTTTGACCATCATAGGCTTCTGTTCTCACCCTGGGGTGATCTTAGCAATGTAAATTAAAATAAAGGGTAATGAATTAACACACAGCCTTACTAGCTGCCTCTGATGTCCTCTCTGCTGTGCGTGTTCTTCTCACTTCTTCATCATTATAATCTAATCATCTGTAAATGGTGCCAGCTGATTCATACTCGATTGCTGATAGAGAAAAAAAAAACATAATAGCAGAAATATTCTTCACTAAGTGATAAAAGCTGAGACTATTCAACATTTACAGACTTATTTCAAAATATGTTAGTTACTAATCTGTATATCTATTTTTTTTAATCAACCTGAGGCCATCAAGCTTCTATAGCATATTATCATGCCTGTTCACTTCATTATCTGCCACTATTTGGACTGAGATGTGTTCACGTACTGCAAAAATGCAGAACATAAAAGTTTTCTGTTATTAGTCAAACTTAATTTCTGCCTGAAGTATACCTAGACCCTTACAATTTCTTGAATCTCTCTGCACTAATAGATGTATACTAAAAATGGACTTAAATATTCTAACCAGAAAGTGTTTCCTAATGCCTAAACAACATTAGGAGAGGACCTGTTTTATCTGGCATACTAAAATAAACTGTAAAGCTTAGCTGTGGTTTTGAAACTGTTAAGATCAAAACAAGTGGCATTATTCAACTTAATAAACTTTGACAATACTTATAAACAGACTGAATCACACATGTGGTGTTTCTTATGTGTGCTAGCGTTTCTGTGGGGGGCTTACTTGATGAAAGATGTCAATGGCCATCTGCAGACTTTTTTAAGAGAAAAAATGAACAATGTTTGTGCTCCTGTAGTGGAGAAAAAGCCTTGTAGTATTCCTCAAACTAGTAATAAAAGATCACCACAAACTATGTAAGGACATTTACTCTAATTGAAACCATCCACTTAAGTATTATTTTATGAGGCAAAACGTATTCCTTTGAGACAGCAGCTATATTTATCTCTTCAGCATTATTTTAAAAATAATGATAGAGATTTACTGGAATAATAGCTGGAAATAGCTAACTGGAAGTTAATAAATAAAAAATAAATATAAGTACTGTATAAAAATACATGGATGCTGGGCATGCCTATGTAGTCATTAGTATAACAAGTAAAAAATCACTTTCAATTATTAATTCACTTTTGTATAGCACTCTTCACTCAGTACAAGCTCAGCACAATGCAAAGTTTACAGGTAAAATCCAATTACAAACTTTATACAATTTATTTTTGTATAGCCCAAAATCACACAAGGAGTGCCGCAATGGGCTTTAACAGGCCTTATTTTTTGACAGCCCCCTAGCCTTGACTCTCTAAAAAGACAAGGGAAACCTCCCAAAAAAACCCTTGTAGGGAAAAAGTGGAAGAAATCTCAGGAAAGGCAGTTCAAAGTGGACCCTTTTTCCAAGTAGGTTGGTTATGCAGTGGGTGTCAGGAAAAGGGGTAAATACATATTATACATAATATACTGACTGACTGAATACAGTAATCCCTCGTTACTTCGCGGTTCACTTTTCGCGGATTCACGACTTCGCGGGTTTTTAAATGCAAGTGATTGCCCGCCTATCGCGGAAGTTATGTTCCAGACCCATCAGCAACAGGAGAAAATCCGCGATATAGAAAGACCATATAAATAAACATTTTTATAGTTTAAGCCTTAAAATACCCATCCCACGTGCTTTAAACACATGTAAACTTATAAAACACACTTTATTAACACATATGATATGTGGATGTCGGGCTAAGGATATGAGTAACATCTCACTATTATAAAACATTTTAACTTCACGCAAGACAAAACAGTGAGACAGGAAAATTGGTGATGTACATGCTTTTAAATTATTGACACGCAGAGTGACAAGCAGCACAAAGCCAGCACAAAGTCCACTTCTCCTTAGCGTTCATTCAGCTCCCCACCCCCTTGACAATGAGAAGTGGCAGGAGCGTACTGCGCTTCCGGGGAGGGGGGGTTTGAGCGAAGGTGCGTTCAGCTCTCACATACCCCCACACACACACACACACACACACACACACACACACACACACACACACACACACACACACACACTCCTCCTGTTTATAAGAGTGTGGGAAAGGTTAACAAGAGAGTGAGAAAGGGTTTAAGAAGAATTAAAATATGTATAAATAATAAAATAAATATAGGTCGCTACTTCGCGGATTTTCACCTATCGCGGGGGGTTCTGGAACGTAACCCCCGCGATAGGTGAGGGATTACTGTATACAATACAAGGGTTGTCTGGGTTCCGCACGGAATTTTATCGTTTGTCGAGTGTCAGCCTGTCGAAACCTGTTCTGCTGTGTAGAGGGATTATTCAAGTGGTTGCATGTTTTTGTTCAGATGTTTTGCTCCCTCTCTTCCTTCAGAATGAACACGAGAAGCAAACGAACTGAGAGTGCGCAGCCGGCGCTAGCGGCGAAGCTCCCGACTTCATGCGTGCATGACTTTCGAGTGATGATTTTTTACGACTTTTCTGATGGTTTAATCCGCTCGGTGGAACGCACCATGTTTGCCATCTTTTTCAACATCGATGGTATTGTCGCGTCAATTCCGCTGATGGAGAGGAAAACTGTGACCTCTGAGTGGTACACAACTCAGTGCCTGCCTGACGTTTTTTCTGCGATGGCTAGAGGCCGGTCCAAGAACTTGCGAAGGCACTTTTTGCATCATGACAATGCGCCAGCCCACACGGCTAATGCGACGAAGCATTTCATTGAAGACAGTGGTGTCAACATTTTGAACCCGCCACCCTACTCACCTGATCTTGCACCATGTGACTTTTGGCTCTTCCCGAAGGTGACAGAACCCCTGCGAGGCCACAACTTCGAAACTCGAGAGGAACTGATTGCAGCTGTCAAAAAACAGCTGGACAACCTCCCAAAGACAGCCTTTTGCGAGTGTTTTGCGGCGTGGGTCAGAAGAGCCCAAAAGTGCATTGATGTTGGCGGTGAATACTTGGAAAAAGTTTAAAAAGGATCGAAGTACATGAGAAAAAAAGAAAAAAAAAATCCTTGGCTACTTATTTCGAGTGATTCCGCGTGGAACCCAGACAACCCTCGTATTTATAAATTACATAAAGATTAAAAATTGCTTAAACATACAAAAAAGGTGCAATTTCAAGCTGATTAACACAAAATTAAGTGTATTAACACTATGGAGATATGGCCAGTTGGAAAACTTTCCATTCACCAGCATCCCTGGAGAAAATTAACCTTGGGGGATTCATGATCATTCATTATGCAAAGTCAGTGTCCTGTTCATAGCAGAACTACATGATTCTTGTCATTATTTGGTCTGTTCAGTGGCTTCTGTTAGTTGTTTTTCTTTAACATATTTGTCAGTTGTTAACCACTGTGGAAGATCAGCCCGACTACAGACAGACAAAGGACACCCAATGTTCAAAACACGCACATTTATTTTCTCCACTGCCTTTCCAGCACACAGTGCACAAATCATCAATCAAAAAGCTCACGGTCCTTCTTTCTTTTCCTTATTTTTATTCTTCTTTCCGCTCTCTTCTACTGCCGCCTTCCATCCTCTTTCGCAAGCTCTGTCGGCCCCTTTTATAATGCACCCGGATGTGCTCCAGATGCTCCATGATGACCTTCCTGCAGCACTTCCTGCTGTGGCGGAAGTGCTGCATGGGCTCCCGGAAGCACTCAGGGTGTACCTGGTTCTTGTTCCAGCAGCACGTCCTGGTGCAGTCCATGGCTCTGTAACCATCCAGGCACCCCCTGGTGATGGCCACGGATCCCAAAAGGGTTGAGTTTCTAAGCTCTGATCCCATGGCTCCGATGCAAACCAGGGCGGCTGCCCTATCATGTCCCGGGGGAGGTATTGACCCTCTCCCGGTCCTTCCATCTTCCAGGCGTCCCGGCTAGGCAGGAGCCCCAGCCGTCCGCTACACCACCAAGTAAAATATAATGTGGGAGACAATGATTGACTGCTGATGACCCTTTAAGGTGAGACTTCCAATTTTAGTTGAACATTTTCGCATCATTTTTTATACAGAGAAATTGAGAGCTCAGTTCTTTTTCTTTGCCTTCATCTTCTTCTTCAAACTCTGCCATTTTGACTTCAATTAAAACAGCTTTTGATGTCCGCTAGTAGTGCCAAGGAAATTCCAGCAAACATCTCATCATAGCTCAACAGAACAGCACCTTCTTTGACTTTTATCTGGAAAATACTTTACATCTGCTTGGACTCAAACTGATGAGATTGTTTCAGTTTTGTTCTGGATCATTCATTTAGGGATAATGCCACCATTTCACTCATTTTTTGGCATTCATTTTACTTCAAGGATTTTGGCCAGCTTCATCATTTAAGAACATCTGCTAAGATAATGTTTCAATCTGGACTTTCTGCGAGTTTTGTGCATGATATTTTTGTATGTATTTTAATAAAGTTTATTTTGTGGAAGAATAGGTAAGGGCAACTTTCTGTAACTATTTGATTTTCCTGTATTCATTAATCAGGTGTTGATTCATTATGACTATGTTCACCTTTCTTTCAATATATTCATCTTGTACCTTTATATTAGGTAAATTGCTGTCTTTGATTCATCAGTTGAGGGAATAATTTTGCGAAATGTAGAGTATGTTTTTTACTTGGCCTATTACGAACTGTAGAAATCAAGGGTTGATTTCATTACTCATTTAATTAATTATCAGCAGTAATGAGCCAAACTCTGCAAAATAGAGAAGGAGGACCTAAAATAGTTCTGAGTGTTTTATAATGGTGAAATGGTGTTTTAAGTACCCATAAGTGCTAGGAAAGCATCTGTCAGCTATGGTGGACCGATTGTGGCCAAAAATGTGACATGAGCAGTGAGGCAGTATTGCTAACCACTGCACCACTGTGCCTCAGACAACAAAGGATGCAACTGCAATGATAGCCACAAACAAAATGCAACAAATGGATAAAAACTAGCAATAACTAATATATATATATATATATATATATATATATATATAGTGATGTGTGGGTCACAGACTTGGCCAAGAGAGAAGGAGGAAAGTTCAGGTTTCCAATAAAGTCAGCTTTATTGTTGCAAAGACAGGAACAATTGAAAGCATTTTCAAACAGGAGCTCAGACAAGCACAGACAAACACAGCAAGCAAGCGGTGACTCTGACATCATCCTGTATTTTCTCCTTTCCTTAGATTAAAAGAACAGATGGCCTTCCTTGGGGAGAAGACAGAAAGAACACCACACGGTGTGGGGTGTGCCTGCAAACTTTCAGTTGTACATGCGGCGGATAACCAATCTTTGCCTGCATTAACAGAGTTTCAGCACACAGTGCAGCTGGGTCTTGTTGGGGTCTCAAAAATCTCACTATATATCTATATATATCTATATCTATTTACTGTATATCTATATCTTGTCACACACGTGTGTTTAGGAGACAGCTAAAGGGCTCAAATACATGTGATTCCATGCCAGACCAGGGGGTGGTGAAGTGCACTAATTTTCCCTCTCGATCTTTTGCAGAACATTCTAGGGAAATCCCGCCCGGCTCTGGGGCAGCCACTGATGTCACTTCTGGTTCCGGTATTGATGACATCACTTTCGCTACTGGCCTTTAAAGCTGCCATCTTGCTTCATGGAAGTCAGTTCTGTTTTGGACTCCGTTGAATGAGCATGTCTCTATTATTTAATCAATTTTGCAGCCGAGAACAATTATATGGGTGGCTGCCCCAAACCTTCTCGATGTCTTGTGGTCGTTTTCTGACAATCTATATCTATCTATATACTGTATATCTATATCTATATATATATATATATATACCTATCTATCATATCATATTATATATATATATACATATATATATCACGATTAATCGCAGACAATCACAACAATCACATTGTTATGTGGAAAAGTCAATACTGAACTCAAAAGTAGTGCATGCATGTATTTGGTTTACAACAACTTTAAACAAATAAGGTGCTTTTTAACAGCAGTATTCCCTTTACATAGTGGCAGTTAAAATATTTCTTGTAACTCTCAACTTAAACATTAATGTAATCAAATTAAATATAAAACCAAAGCTATCTGCTACTGTCAGGGCATTAACGTTTTATCTAGTTTGTTATAGAAAAACAAGTTACCCTCAGAGACCACAGCCACGATCAGAACATTAGAACAGGTACCTTCCAAGCAACAACAAGTTAACATTTCTAAATTTGGTTTCTTTTTTATCTGAACAGATACCAGCAGAAATATTTTCTTTTATCAGGGAACAGCATAAACAGTCTAAGTTCAGTGGCAACTCTTCGAGGGCTAATATTTTTTCCAAAACACTCAATTTTCTGAAAAGCGCATAAAGCAATGTTTTCACACATAAATCAACATAAAATGTCTGTTGCTGCCCGTTGTCGGTGCCTATTTGCAGTTTGCGGCAGAGCAGGGGGTGGCTCGAAGGCCAGCAGGAATGCACGTTGGGCTGGCTGCCTGGCTGTCTTTGTGAGACAGGTGGGCGGGGATGGCAGGTGCAGTGAGAGGCAATATGATTTGTACCTCCTGTCGTTGTATGTTTCTGTCCTCTCTGGCGAAGGTTGCAATAAGTACATCAGCTACACGAACATGTTCAGCACCACGATCAGCTGGGGACCGATCAGCTGATGCCAATACCTCACTCTCATTTTCGATATACATCTCCATATCATTTGCATCAAAATCAGAGTCTGACAAATCCGAGTCCAATTCAGCAATAATAGGAAAAAAGTCACCCATGGATTATTTTGCTTTGACAATTCACTTTGTTATTTCTCCACATGCGAAGAGCTTCTAAAATGGCTACTCATGCAGGTGCAGGGAATCGAGGTCAAATCAACAAAGCTAACTTTCTTTCTAGTAAAAGTGTATTTAAAAGCGCTGTAACAAGAAGATCACTGATCTCTATCAATCGCTAGCGAGACTGAGGCTTTTAAAATAATAATACCAAAAACTGTGTTAACATGCGATAAAATAATTGTTGTCGTTAATTAATTAATTAATGCGTTAACACGATAATAACACGTTAACTTGCCCATTATATACTGTAGGAATCAGCCCTTGACACAGACAGACACAAGGACACACAAAGTCCAAAACACACCTGTTTATTTTGCCTCCTTCCTTCACACAGCACACAAATGACTAACAATAATGCTCTCTGTCCTTTTCTTCCTCTCTCTTTCTTTATTTTCTCCCGCAAGCTTCGTCCTCTTCCACCCAACTCTGAACCCCGAATGGAGTGAGGCGGCCCCTTTTATGGCACACCATAAAATATATATATATATTTTTTAATGCATGCAGGGTGTAAGACTGGAATACTGACAGGATGGTGGCATCACACATGCCAAAATGTAGCTCTGCAACAATCTAACAGTATGCATGCATGCAAGTTCTGTGCATGCCTGTTACAGCTCTGTAATGTCATGCTGGACTCATAAAGCATCATGGGGTGTTTTTGGAAAAAAATGTTTGCCTAAGCTGGATGATCAAGGTCACTGACAAAAAAGCTTTACAAAATTTCACCGATCAACACTAATTATCAGTTTTGCCTTAGGCAGTGCAGGTAGTTATTTAACACAATTAACAAGACGCCCACAAAGGGAGATGCCATATCAATGTAGGTTAAATGAGGGATCTCCTCATTACTTTCTGGCCATAAATATAAAGTGATCTGTACAAATTATAAATGAGGTTCATAAATCAACAAAAGTCTACATTAAACACTTTCTCTGTTGTGGTTCGATATGACAATAAACTTAATTTCACAATTAACTCAGGCATGCTTGTTGCAATAAACAAAATAATACAATTTATTAATAATGTTTAGAAGATGGAAGATTGACATATGCATGCATATAGATAGATAGATAGATAGATAGATAGATAGATAGATAGATAGATAGATAGATAGATAGATAGATAATAGCAAACAAATATAAAATTACGATAACTTAGTTGAACATTTTTTCTCCGATAGGAAAAGGCACATGACTTATGAATTCTGATTTTTGAATTCATATGGCTGTGATTGATAAGTTCTTTAATTAGCTATTAACACTGTGAACATGAATTAAGTCGCATATAATTGAGGCTGTCTAGGTGCAATATATGATAGAACTTGCATCTCAGTATACACTCACTATATATGCAGCCAGCTTACCTGCTGCCGCATCTCAGTTATCTACCTGCTGTCTGAGAGTTGCAATTTGGTCATCAGGAGGACGGACTTAGATGATGCGTTCTGCAGAGTAAAGCATATTTTTGAGAACTCTAGTTATCTCTACTATTCTTATAAGCCACTATTACCCAAGAATAATTACTTTATTAATAAAGTTTATACTTGTTACAATTGTAATTAATAAAGTATAGCAAATCAAAATTTCTTTACCCCTATAAAACACTTCTCAATAGAGCCTTTAGTAACAAGGGTGGCATCTAGTGACTAATTTCTATATTGCAACTTTGTGAATAATAATGTTTATTAAAGAGTTTGCAACATGATATCTATTTTCCTTTGTGTGTAATTTCTGAATTACTTATAGTTTTACTTTTATCTTCTTCTTGTAGACAACACACATCCATACATGTACAGGTACATCAATCTTCATATTAAAGTTTGGATCTGAAATCTACTTTCCAAGTGCTTTAATCAACACTCTGCTGTGAAGGCCAACTATTCCTGCACAACCAGATAAAATCTTTTAGTTTTCTTTCCTACATTGTGGTCCTTCAAGCTGAATAGTGGTTTTTACTGTAGCCAAGATATTTCAATTCCAAACAAACAGTGATTCAAGCCTTCCACAAAGGACTAGGCAAGACATTCAAGAACTACAGGGTGCCTCAGTGTCTTTCAACATATCTCATGCATCCCAGCCTAATAAGAATTATCGTATTCAGAGAGCTTTCACTGCTGATCATCTAAGCTTGTCAGAACATTGCTGCCCTATAGCTACATTTCAATACAAATATCATCATCTTAAAGACCTGCCCCTCCAGCTAGTCTATAAAACATGTCCCTCCTCACTGGCACTGATAGCTCCCACCAAATTACCCCCATTGAACCAATATGACTTGGTCCATCTTTGGTTAAGCTATCAGAACACAATTGGGATGGACACCTCAAGATCCAGGCAAAGCCCTCCAAACTCAGTTTAGTACACAACAGTGTTTTCTAACAACACTCAGCCCTTCAAATATCTGGACTGTTTAACAATGTAGAAAAACTTTGGTTAGCTGATACTTTACCTCATAAGAACAAAAAAGCAGTGACAATCAAAACACAGAGTTGTGGTGGATGGAGTTAGCCGATGCAACATCCTTGCTACGGAAAAGATCAATGCCTCAGTTTAAAGCTACTCTAGATGTCATAATGTCAAATCTTAAGAACACCGAAAGAAAACTGATTAAGGATCCAGAGCAAGCTACTGTCCATAATGAGGAAATCAGAAAGTTAGTAGCAGCTGGATATGTGACTAAATTGACCTCTGAAGAACTGAGCAGGGAAGGAAAACCATGGTTTATTCTGCATCACACAGTTAGTCATAATGGGAGAAACCGAATTGTTTTTAACTGTTCATTTCAGCACAAGGGCCTTAACCTAAATGAGCACTACCTGGACCTGCACCAGGCACATCTCTTTTAGGATTACTTCTCCGTATTCAAGAACATACCACAGCCATTAGTGGAGATATGAAAGGTAGGTTCCACCAAGTAGTCTCCTGCCTGATGACACATCTACTATGTTTTGTCTGGGATGATATAAAGTGAGACAGCTGCCCTGATGTATATGAATGGAAGGCACTTCTCCTTGGCACCACCTTCAGCCCCTGTTGTGCTATGTTTGCACTTCAGCAACACATTATAGCTAACAGCAAACCCAATGAGGATGCTAGACTATCCTCACACAAAAGTTTTTAGTCATTAATTATCTATAGAGCCTGTCATCTGCCCAGGAAGCAAGACAACCAGTAGACAATCTGAGAAACCTGGCTTCAGTTGGGTTTGAAATACGTCAGTTGGTCAACAACGTCTAGGATACCATGGAACATCTACCAAAGGAAGCCCGGTCAGACAATGCAGAATTGTGGTTGTCTCAGAACCAAACTGACATTGAAAAACCTACACTAGGATTAGGATGGCACTGATTATCAGATAGACTTGGATATAAATATCACCAGGTACAGCAATGATCACCAACCATGCATAAAATTCTACAGAGTACTAGCCATCCAGTAATGATCCTCTTGATTTTCTACTTCCATTTAACACTCGAGTAAAGGTATTGGTCCAAAGACTGCAGGGCAAGCAAAGAGACTGGGATGATCTTCAACCACCAGAAGACTTGCTCAAAGCTTGGAATGAATGGCAAAATGAGCTCCACCTGCTATGTATTCTTATACCATCTAGGTGCTATACAACACCTGATATGGATCAATCTGATATTAAAGACATGGACGGAACAAGTAGTACAGGTTTGGACTGCTTTGGTCCACTTCAAGTAAGGATTGGAAGACACACTGAGAAGAGTTGGAGAATTTTATTTAAATGTCTCACCACTAGATGTGTTCACCTTGATATCACTTAAGGAATCAATACAGACTCCTTTCTGATGGCCTTGAGAAGATTCATTGCTTGACAAGGCACACCACATATAAGCTTCTCTCAGACCAGGGTACCAAAATCCATGGAGGAGAGAGAGAGAATTGCAAAAGCCCTTCACTGACATTAATCCTGAACTACAAGAGCAACTGGCTAAGCGGAAGATCACATTTTGTAATAATCCACCAGGTGCACCAGGTGTAAATAATGCATTGCGGGTTTCTTTTTTTTTATATATATAACATCTATATATATAATTCACTAAGCTGCCAACAAGTAAGACACCCATGGCGCACGCAGGACGGAGCCACGGCCACCAACTCTAAGACCATTGGATACGACGACAACTCGCAGAGCCACGCCCACCAACTCGGACGCGACGACTCAGAAAACACAGCGTCATTTATGTTCGTCTGTGTTAGAGTCCACATGCACCTCTGAGCCACGTTGACTGTTCATAGAGGCATGTTTCTCGCGGATGTGAATCGCTGTATGCAGCGTGTAAAACAGTTTGCGAGGGGTATCCCATGGGATCCTTAAAACAATCCTTTAAAAGTGAGGTTAAAACACAATGAAGGAAGCAGTCTTTAAAAACCAATAAGCCCTGTGCCTCTTTTTCATTAGCGTCTCACCTGCTTCACCGATGCAGGCCCTGCAACAGTCGAGATGCTCTCTCAGCAACTGACCTTCTCTGTGCCTGACTCCACTACTGTCAGTCGCCTGATTAAAAATGGCCTTTTGAAGGGGAGCTATGGACCCGCTATACCACAGGAACACATTGCCTTTGAGACTGCACTTGCTCAGTCTAACGTATCGGCTTTCTCTCTCTCCTCACTTGCTCGCACACTGCACAGGGGAGAAATGCCTGCAGCACAACTCCACCCGGAAACCGTTTCAGCCACACTTCCTCGCCCCTTGCTACGCTGTGAGTGCAGTGATTATTTATTTAAAAATGGCCTTTTGAAGGGGAGCTGTAGACCCGCTATACTACAGGAACACCTGTGACATTGCTTTCACATTGTTTTCCTTTTATTTCTGATCCCGTCGAGCAGATCAGACATATTTAAAAATGGCCTTTTGAAGGGGAGCTATGGACCCGCTATACCACAGGAACACCTGTGACATTGTCTTCGAGCCTGCTCTCGCTCACTCTAACGTACAGACTTTCGCTCTCTCCTCACTCGCTCGCACACTGCACAGGGGAGAAACGCCTGCAGCACGACTCCACCCAGAAACCGTTTTAGCCACACTTCCACGCCCCTCGCGCGGTCATTATTTATTTTAAAATGGCCTTTTGAAGGGGAGCTGTGGACCCGCTATACCACAGGAACACCTGTGACATTGATCTGCTCGACGGGATCAGAAATAAAAGGAAAACAATGTGAAGGCAGACACCCAGGCAAACAACACTGAATAATCAATAGTTGCAATTACTTTGCCCGCCCCAACTCCTCACCTGAGTCGGTTTCGTCTGTGTTCAGCAGTGTTTCCCAAACTCAGTCCTTGTGAACCCCTGTGGCTGCAGGGTTTTGTTCCAACCGGATTCCTAATCATTAATGCCGGTGAAACTCATCCGGGATAAGTCGGTTTTTCAAATGCAGCTGTGTAGCAAATTAGTCTAGCTGGATGTAATAATCCGAGATGAATGCGCGTCCCTGTGTGGAGTGAAAAGCCAATGTATACTGAGTCTAAAAAACATGATCAGCAAGTCTTTGATAGGTTGCAACAAAATGATGAAAGAATGGGCGCATTTTTTTCACACAAGCTGTGTGTGTGGGTGGGTGTTAGTTAGTTAATTAGTTACTCGAAGGATTTCAAGATTTAATATGCACAAGCGGTAACACTGCAAAAGCAGCCCAAACCAGAAAAGACGGCTGGCAAAAAGTGGCCCACAAATCAAACGCGTGTGCATTGTACTTACTGAAAGCAGCGTTACGGATTTTGCAAATGTTCATTTTTTTCCCTCTGCTTAAAAAACATTAAAAAAGCGGCATGATTATGCTGCGTATACTACGCCGCGGGTTGGTATGCAGTGTGAAAAACAGTTTGTTTGTCACGGATAAGTTGCCTTTTACTTTTACACGAAGACAATTTCCTGTTAGATTGGCCTTTGCGATGACAATTAATAAGGCACAGGGCCAAACTTTCAAAAAGATATGCATGTATCTGCCAAAACCAGTTTTCAGTCATGGACAGTTGTATGTTGCTCTCTCCAGAGTTCCATCTTTTCATTCACTTATTGTTGTATCCTCAAACCCACCCCTTTAAGACAACTGTGTCTTTCCGGAAGTGTTCAGCCATCAATAAATAATTATGCGGCATATGCCTGCAGGAACACGTGCAGCGAGCGAGTGAGTGAGCGAGCGAGCGACACACACACACATACAGGCGAGAGAGAGAGAGAGAGAGAGCGCTGGATGCATAAGAATAATAATACTTCATTACATTGATATACCGGTGTTTTCAGTATTCAAAGTGCTATCCACACAGGGAGAAACCGGGAAGCAAACTCAAAATCTTCCACAGTCTCCTTACTGCAAAGCAGCAACACTACCACTGCGCTACAAGGCAGAGAAGGCAGTTAAATAATGCACCGGGCTCAATTTTGTTTTCACTTCTGTTTACAGTGATCGGGTCGTAGCGTGCATTATTGCAATGTTACTTTTCTTGGTGCCTTATTACATTACGGATGTTTCACATGTTCATTTTTTTCCCTGTGCTTAAAAGACACTAAAAAAGTGTTTCTCAACTGTGACTCCAGAACAACTCAGTACGCAAGCTATATTAAGCGTCAACAACGAAGACTCGCTACACCTTAATGAACAAGTGCTAAAACTTATCCCTACCGACGAAGTAACTTTCACCAGCGTGGCCTCCATCGTCACAGATGATCCCACTTTCAGTCACGGACAATTGTATGTTGCTCTCTCCAGAGGTCCATCTTTTCATTCACTCACAGTGGTATCCTCAAATCCACCCCATTTGGACAACTGTGTCGTTCAGGAAGTGTTCACCCATCAATACATAATTATGCGGCGTATGCTACGCCGCGGGTTGGCTAGTTTTATTAATTTTATTAAAATCAGATAACATTCCACACATGCAAGTCAAGCTTAACAAAACTGGATTCGAAACAAAATCGACCCCCACCCAGGAGAAAGAGAACTAGGTTAGCAGAGTAAAACTATATAAGTAAATAAATGAATAAAAAATAAATAGAATAAAAACAAAAGAGGGGAAAGAATCCACTTCCTCAATTTAAGTGCTTATTCTAAAATGTTATTCATCAGATCCTGCCAAGTTTTGTACAGATCCTCTAAGTGAGAATCTGTTTTTTTTCCAATTTTAGAAATATAACATCAGTTATCCACTTACTTAAAACCGGTGATTTAGCATTCTTCCAGTTGCGCAAGATAAGTCTACATGCCAATTGTGAAGTAAAGGCAATTACAGTTTGTTTGTCCTTCTCCAGTTAGTGCCCATCTGGAAGTACACCAAACACTGCTGTTAATGGATTAGGAGGGATTGTGACACCAGGGCTGTCTGAAAGTCATTTAAAAATTTTGGTCCAAAATGATGTTAATTTGGTGCACGTCCAAAAAATATGGCCCAATGAGGTTAGAACTTAATTGCAAAGTTCACAGGTTGGATCTTGTCCTAGAAACATTTTAGACAATTTTAAACGAGACAGAGGCATTTGATATTTAATTTTAAGTTAAATAATTGTATGCTTTACGCATATGAAGCTTAAGTGAATTCTGTGTATTGCTACCTTCCACTCCTTTTCCAAGATGTTAAGTGAGAGATCCTTTCCCCACTGTACCCTGGGATCTTTGAAAGGAAGGGACGTTAAAATGTTTTTATATATTACGGAAATGCTTTGAGTCCTTAAGACTGATCAATATTTCTTGCGGTATGGTATAGAAGTAGGTGGGAGGTGAGGTTTTGTTTAACAAAGTTTCTAATTTGAAGGTAGGTGAAATGTGTGGAAAGTTAAATGTGGAGTGTAATTGTTCATAGGATGTGAAGACTTAGTCTATGTATAAATCTCTAAGTGATTTAATCCTGAATGTTTTCCAGATATTAAAAACTACGTACGTTTAGAGGGTGGAAAAAGGTGGTTCTTGTGCAGAAGTGCCACAGATAAAAGCTTCTCTATCTTAAAATACTTATTACATTGGTTCCATCATTCTGAGTGAGTGAAGCACTATTCGGGTGTTAGTATATTGATGAGGACTTGTACTCTCAGAGAATTATCCTTCTTGGTGATTTCAACATCCATACTGACACCCCCACATCTAAAATGAGAAATGAATTCCTGTCCTTACTGGACTGTTTTGACTTGACACAACATGTTGATTTTCCAACCCATTCTGGTGGTCATATATTGGACCTGATCTGCACTTCTGGACTATCTGTTGCCAACATTTACAGCACTGATTTGGGACTCTCTGACCATAAAGCAGTATTTTTCACTGTCTCATTACCTCTCCCACCTCTTACCTGTAAACGACAAATTTCTTACAGAAACCTTAAAAATATCTGTCCCTCTATCCTTTCTGAATCCATTTCTGATCTTTTACTGTCTGCACCTATTCCATCAACACTAGATAGTCTTGTTGACCACTATAACACAGCCCTTCACTCAGCATTAGATAAAACAGCTCCTTAAAACATAAGGAGGTTTCCTTTAAACGCTCAGCTCCTTGGTATAACTCAGAATTGCGATCTATGAAAGCAGCTGGCCGACGCCTTGAGAGAATGTCACGTAAGACTGGCCTCACCGTGCACATCCAAGCTTTCTCTGACCACCAAAGAGCTTACAGAGAAGCACTAACTTCTGCCAAGAACACCCATTATGGCAGAATAATAGAAAGTGGCCATGATAACCCAAGGGTTTTGTTCTCTGTAGTTAATAAACTACTTGAACCCGCATCTGGTCCAACTACCTCTTCTACTGAAGTCTGTGAGGAATTCCTCCACTTTTTCCGTAACAAAATTAAAGATCTAAATAATTCAACTAACATAAATACATCATCTGTTTATATCTCTCCCTGTTTTCCCACTCCAACCAGTTCTCACCAGTCACTTCTGCGTTTGTTAATAACCTGCTTTGTAAGATGAGGCCGACTACTTGTGTACTGGACCCCATCCCCACCACACTACTTAAATCCTGCCTTCATGCCATAATCCCGACTGTTACAACAATAATAAACTCATCCCTTGACACTGGCTCTGTGCCGCTCACTTTAAAATTGCTTCTGTAACCCCAATGTTAAAAAAGTCTGGCCTTGATGCTGACAATCTTAACAATTTCCGGCCTATTTCCCACTTACCTTTCCTGTCAAAAGTTCTTGAGCGTGTTGTAGCTTCCCAACTCACCAATTACCTAACCTCTAATAATTTGATGGAACCCTTTCAGTCTGGATTCAGGGCGCGGCACAGCTGTGAAACTGCTCTGCTATGGGTAAGCAATGATTTGCTTATGGCAGCAGACTCTGGACAAACTAGCATATTAATTCTGTTAGACCTCAGTGCAGCATTTGACACTGTTAGACATGACATCCTACTGTCCAGAATGGAGAACATGCTGGGTATCTCTGGCACTGCCCTCCAGTGGTTCAAGTCCTATCTGACTGATACGCAAGAGTTTGTTAGTCTTGGCAACAGCAGATCCAGCTCAGCGCCAGTCACACAAGGAGTCCCTCAGGGCTCTGTCCTCGGTCCTCTGCTTTTCTGTATTTATATGCTTCCCCTTGGCCATATTATCCGTAGTTATGGATTGGGTTATCATTTTTATGCAGATGATACTCAGCTCTACTTCAATGTTAAAAGTGGAACTTCATCAGAGCTTTCTCAGCTCACAACCTGCCTTAGTGAAATTAAAACCTGGATGGAGCAGAACTCTTTAAAATTTAATTGCAATAAAACTGAACTCCTGCAAATTGGGACTAAAATGCAACTTAATAAAATGAGCTCCTTCCCAGTCCATCTTGGCAGTGATCTCATTAGACCTGCCTCTACTGTAAAAAATCTTGGTGTCATTTTTGATTCCTCCCTCACTTATTCTGCCCACATAAATCACATTAAGAAACTTTCTTACTTTCACCTCCGTAACATATCCCGTGTTCGCTCCTTCCTCTCCTTCTCTAATGCTGAGAAACTTGTCCATGCTTTTATCACATCCCGCATCGATTATTGTAATTCCCTACTGGCAGGTGCCCCTTCTAATCTTATATCACAGCTCCAGCTTATTCAAAACTCAGCTGCAAGAGTCCTTACTCGAACCAGCAGCAGCGAGCACATCACACCCATCCTGCTCCGTCTTCACTGGCTCCCTGTGTCCTACAGAATCGAATATAAAATCCTACTAATAACCTACAAAGCTTTAAATAACCTCGCACCAAACTACATCAGTGACCTTCTCCATCACTATGTGCCTGCCCACCCACTAAGGTCCTCTGATTCTGGTAATCTTGTTGTGCCCCTCACTAATCTACACTCCATGGGTGACAGGGCCTTCAGCTGTATAGCGCCCAGACTCTGGAATGACCTACCAAAATTAATCAGGTCAGCTGACTCCATGAATTCTTTTAAAAAACAACTCAAAACTCATCTGTTCAGGAAGGCTTTTAGCTCTACTTGACTTTATTACCCTTCTCTCAGTTTACTTCTCTGTCAAGATGCTAATGTAACCTGTGTGTGTGTGTGTGTGTGCGCGAGACCATCAATTATGTTGTCTGTTTTTTTCTCAGAATTTACTGTCTTAATCTTCTTTATTTATTTATCTGGTTTGTACAATGCTATATACTGTATATTCTGCCGTTCTTTATTCTGTAAGTGCCTTGAGCATGGGAAAGGCGCTATATAAATAAAATGTATTATTATTATTATTATTATTATTATTATTATTACTACAAAGCAAGGAATATAAAGAAGTACTGCAGGATTTTATTTCTATTGCGGATCAATCCTGTGTTTGTTCATCTATTTGTGTCAATTGAAAGTTAGGTAAAGCTATACCACCTTCTTCTTTAGGTCTTTGTACGGTTGCCCTTTGGATACGTGGATGTTTTGAATTATCCATCCATCCATTGTCTCCCGCTTATCCGAGGTCGGGTCGCGGGGGCAGCAGCTTGAGCAGAGATGCCCAGACTTCCCTCTCCCCGGCCACTTCTTCTAGCTCTTCCGGGAGAATCCCAAGGCGTTCCCAGGCCAGTCGAGAGACATAGTCCCTCCAGCGTGTCCTGGGTCTTCCCCGGGGCCTCCTCCCAGTTAGACGTGCCTGGAACACCTCACCAGGGAGGCGTCCAGGAGGCATCCTGATCAGATGCCCGAGCCATCTCATCTGACTCCTCTCGATGCGGAGGAGCAGCGGCTCTACTCTGAGCCCTTCCCGGATGACTGAGCTTTTCACCCTATCTTTAAGGGAAAGCCCAGACACCCTGCGGAGGAAACTCATTTCAGCAGCTTGTATTCGTGATCTCATTCTTTCGGTCACTATCCATAGCTCATGACCATAGGTGAGGGTAGGAACATAGATCGACTGGTAAATTGAGAGCTTCGCCTTGCGGCTCAGCTCCTTTTTCACCACGACAGACCGATGCAGCGCCCGCATTACTGCGGATGCCGCACCGATCCGCCTGTCGATCTCACGCTCCATTCTTCCCTCACTCGTGAACAAGACCCCGAGATACTTGAACTCCTCCACTTGAGGCAGGATCTCGCTCCCAACCCTAAGAGGGCACTCCACCCTTTTCCGGCTGAGGACCATGGTCTCGGATTTGGAGGTGCTGATTCTCATCCCAGCCGCTTCACACTCGGCTGCGAACCGATCCAGAGAGAGCTGAAGATCACGACCTGATGAAGCAAACAGGACAACATCATCTGCAAAAAGCAGTGACCCAATCCTGAGCCCCACCAAACCGGACCCCCTCAACACCCTGGCTGCGCCTAGAAATTCTGTCCATAAAAGTTATGAACAGAATCGGTGACAAAGGGCAGCCCTGGCGGAGTCCAACTCTCACTGGAAACGGGTTCGACTTACTGCCGGCAATGCGGACCAAGCTCTGACACCGATCGTACAGGGACCGAACAGCTCTTATCAAGGGGGCCGGTACCCCATACTCTCGGAGTACCCCCCACAGGATTCCCCGAGGGACACGGTCGAATGCCTTTTCCAAGTCCACAAAACACATGTAGACTGGTTGGGCAAACTCCCATGCACCCTCCAGGACCCTGCTAAGGGTATAGAGCTGGTCCACTGTTCGCGACCAGGACGAAAACCACATTGTTCCTCCTGAATCCGAGGCTCGACTATCCGACGGACCCTCCTCTCCAGGACCCCTGAATAGACTTTTCCAGGGAGGCTGAGGAGTGTGATCCCTCTGTAGTTGGAACACACCCTCCGGTCCCCCTTCTTAAAGAGGGGGACCACCACCTCGGTCTGCCAATCCAGAGGCACTGTCCCTGATGTCCATGCGATGTTGCAGAGGCGTGTCAGTCAAGACAGTCCTACAACATCCAGAGCCTTGAGGAACTCCGGGCGTATCTCATCCACCCCCGGGGCCCTGCCACCAAGGAGTTTTTTGACCACCTCGGTGGCCTCAGTCCCAGAGATGGGGGAGCCCACCTCTGAGTCCCCAGGCTCTGCTTCCTCATTGGAAGGCATGTTAATGGGATTGAGGAGGTCTTCGAAGTATTCCCCCCACCGACCCACAACGTCCCGAGTCGAGGTCAGCAGCGCACCATCCCCACCATATACAGTGTTGACACTGCACTGCTTCCCCTTCCTGAGACGCCGGATGGTGGACCAGAATCTCCTCGAAGCCGTCCAAAAGTCGTTCTCCATGGCCTCCCCGAACTCCTCCCACGCCCGAGTTTTTGCCTCAGCAACCACCAAAGCCGCATTCCGCTTGGCCTGCCGGTACCTATCAGCTGCCTCCGGGGTCCCACAGGACAAAAGGGTCCTGTAGGACTCCTTCTTCAGCTTGACGGCATCCTTCACTGCCGGTGTCCACCAACGGGTTCGGGGATTGCCGCCACGACAGGCACCGACCACCTTACGGCCACAGCTCCGGTCAGCCGCCTCAACAATAGAGGCACGGAACATGGCCCATTCGCACTCAATGTCCCCCACCTCCCTCGGGATGTGGTCGAAGTTCTGCCGGAGGTGGGAGTTGAAGCTACTTCTGACAGGGGGCTCTGCCAGATGTTCCCAGCAGACCCTCACAACACGTTTGGGCCTACCACGCCTGACCGGCATCCTCCCCCACCATCGAAGCCAACTCACCACCAGGTGGTGATCAGTTGACAGCTCCGCCCCTCTCTTCACCCGAGTGTCCAAGACATGTGGCCGCAAGTCCGACGACACGACCACAAAGTCGATCATCGAACTGAGGCCTAGGGTGTCCTGGTGCCAAGTGCACATATGAACACCCCTATGCTTGAGCATGGTGTTCGTTATGGACAATCCGTGAAGAGCACAGAAGTCCAATAACAAAACACCGCTCGGGTTCAGATCAGGGGGGCCATTCCTCCCAATCACGCCCTTCCAGGTCTCACTGTCATTGCCCACGTGAGCACTGAAGTCCCCCAGCAGTACGAGGGAGTCCCCAGAAGGTATGCCCTCTAGCACCCCCTCCAGGGACTCCAAAAAGGGTGGGTACTCCGAACTGCTGTTCGGTGCATACACACAAACAACAGTTAGGACCCGTCCCCCCACCCGAAGGCGAAGGCAGGCTACCCTCTTGTCCACCGGGGTAAACCCCAATGTACAGGCTCCAAGTTGGGGGGCAATAAGTATACCCACACCCGCTCGGCGCCTCTCACCGGGGGCAACTCCAGAGTGGTACAGAGTCCAGCTCCTCTGAAGGAGATTGGTTCCAGAGTCCAAGCTGTGCGCCGAGGTGAGTCCGACTATATCTAGCCGGAACCTCTCAACTTCGCGCACTAGCTCAGGCTCCTTCCCCTTCAGAGAGGTGACATTCCACGTCCCAAGAGCCAGCTTCTATAGCCGAGGATCGGACCGCCAAGGTCCCCGCCTTCGGCCACCACCCAACTCACACTGCACCCGACCTCCTTGGCCCCTCCCATAGGTGGTGAGCCCATGGGAAGGGGGACCCACGTTGCCTCTTCGGGCTGTGCCCGGCCGAGCCCCATGGGTGCAGGCCTGGCCACCAGGTGCTCGCCATCGAGCCCCACCTCCAGGCCTGGCTCCAGAGTGGGGCCCCGGTGACCCGCGTCCGGGCAAGGGAAAACGCCGTCCAAAATTGTTTTTCTTCATAGGAGGTTTGTTTAACCACTCTTTGTCTCATCCCTCACCTAGGACCAGTTTGCCTTGGGTGGCCCTACCAGGGGCATAAAGCCCCGGACAACAGAGCTCCTAGGATCATTGGGATACGCAAACCCCTCCATCACGATAAGGTGACGGTTAAAGGAGGGGATGTTTTGAATTATACTAATAAAAAGGCAAAGCCCTCACTGACTCACTCATCACTAATTCTCCAACTTCCCGTGTAGGTAGAAGGCTGAAATTTGGCAGGCTCATTCCTTACAGCTTACTTACAAAAGCTAAGCAGGTTTCATTTCAAAATTCTACGCGTAACGGTCATAACAGTCAACAACATCTGTCATGTTAAACTTTCTTATTTATGACCCCATCTTTACGAAATTTGGTAGGTGGCTTCCCTGCGCTAACCAAAACCGATGTACGTACTTATTTCGGTGGTATGACGCCACTGTCGGCCGCCATATTTAACTTTCCAACGGTCTTTGTTACTTATGGGCCCATCTTCAAGAAATTTGGTACGCGGGTTCCCAACGCTAACTGAATCCTACTTACGTACATATATACGTTCATAGCCTGTAGCTCGGTTGCCGTGTGAGGCGGCATTGGGTCCCCCATCCCCACGCCTCCCACGTAGTTGGCTGCTTGCCTACAGTATATAAGGCCGTCCGTCGCTCCTGTCTCTTCATTCCCTTCCTTGCTTCACCATGGTATTCACGTCTCCCTGCTGATAACTGCAGCCTTTTTATTTAATCCACGGCTTCTCCGCTGTTTTATTGTTCATTTATTACGATTATAGTTATTGTGTAGGTATTTTAGACTTAGTTTACATTGTTCAGGTACCCATTTCCTTTATTGTTCCAACAGTACCCCCATTAACATGTCTATCGAGGTGATCACCATCGATCAAAGAACTGTCACTTACCGAGTGGTTTCCATGCCCAAAGATGGCACCTGCCTTTTCCATTCTCTGTGTTAAATATTGCACGGCCATATCAGGCTCACTCTTGATATCCGGAGAAACATTGTGTCTTATGTATTGAATGACTGGGACAGGTTCAAGGTGTTGACTGATGACGGTACAGGAGATAATTATACTACACAGGAGCACTATAAGAGCGAAACGCTTAAGCCCTTCACCTATGGTTCTGCATGTGAGTTGATGGCTGCTGCTGAATTGTTCGGTTGTCGCTTTCAAGTGTACCGAAATGGCCAAATATTTTACACCTTTGGACAACTGCCAATGCCTCTTACAAAGCCTTCTTCAAAATGTTTACCCCAATCTACGAAATCTCCACGAAAACGACGTGTCATGGTTGAGGGAGCGAGCTATCCTGACACCAAGAAATGACATGACTATGACTATAAACCACATTTTACTTCAAGAACTACCTTCACAACCGAAAACATATCAATCTGTGGATTCAGTTGTAGAAGTGGAAGACACGGTGCACTATCAGGTAGAGTTTCTCCTCACTCTGAATCCTCCAGGCACTCCTGAGCATAATCTAATTTTGAAGGTTGGGGCACCAATAATGTTACTGAGAAACTTAGAGCCACCAGAACTTTGTAACGGCACAAGACTTCAGGTCACATGTCTGCAAAAGAACCTAATTGAGGCAACTATTTTTACTGGCAGTGGCTCAGGGGAGAGAGTGTTTTTATTCCTCATATCCCTGTTATACCCTCTGATCTCCCATTTCAATTCAAATGCCTCCAATTTCCAGTAAGGCTCTGCTTCACAATGACAATTAATAAGTCTCAGGGACAGACCCTACAAAAGGTTGGCATTGATTTGAGGTAAGATTGCTTTTCACATGGCCAACTGTATGTTGCATGCTCAAGAGTAAGCTCAGCACACAGCTTGGTCATATTACAAACGGAGGGCCGAACTGACAACGTGGTATACAAACAGATCTTTAACAAATATTTATTGGTATATTTTCCCTCAGTTTAAAAAGGTTTACTTTTCTTCGTAATTAAAATTTTAAGGCAGTACTTCGCCGCTGCGAATCGCGGGTATTTTGCTAGTACCAAATAAATGAGGTTATGGTTGAATCTCATTTCTTAAAAAATGATTTATTGATATACTGTATATTGGAATGTTTTGACATAAAAAGAGAAGCTGAGGAAGGATATTCATCTTGACAATGTTAATTCTTCCAGCTAAAGTGAGATGGAGGGTAGGTTAATTAAGTCTTGCTTAATTTTTTCAATACAGAAAGAAAAATTTTGTTGATAAAGAGCTTTATGTTTATTCTTGATGTTTACTCCTAGGTATTTAAACTGATCTGTGGTAATAAAAGGAAAGATGTCTGTAGGTATGTTTACTTCAAAATACTGCAGCTCCAGCTTGTAAATGGGAATCAGCAAAAGCCTGACGTGTCAAAATGATTCCACAGACAAAATATCTTCGTTTTTAAAAGTTTTAGTTAAAATTAACTAAAGTAAAACAGTTCACACAAAAAAAAGAGCAAAAATTACAAAAGTTCTTGTTTAAGAGAAGTTCTGACCATTTAAGAATGGTCAGAAAACTGTATGCTTATCCCATTTCTATGCTGAAAATGGGTCTTTTTAAGTCCCTACGCACTGGAACCTATTCAAAACAACAACTGACTCAATTATCATACTGTATCTTAATTATAGCAAGAATGTTCTCTCATACTAACTTACAGGGGGAAAATACTATACCATTGTCTATGACTATGAAATAAATTTACTGTATATTCTATTGAAATTAAGCAAACACAAATATGGGTTTAACTCAAAGATTTAACTTTCTAATACAGTAATCCCTCCTCCATCGCGGGGGTTGCGTTCCAGAGCCACCCGCGAAATAAGAAAATCCGCGAAGTAGAAACCATATGTTTATATGGTTATTTTTATATTGTCATGCTTGGGTCACAGATTTGCGCAGAAACACAGGAGGTTGTAGAGAGACAGGAACGTTATTCAAACACTGCAAACAAACATTTGTCTCTTTTTCAAAGGTTTAAACTGTGCTCCATGACAAGACAGAGATGACAGTTCAGTCTCACAATTAAAAGAATGCAAACATATCTTCCTCTTCAAAGGAGCAAACAAATCAATAGGGCTGTTTGGCTTTTAAGTATGCGAAGCACCGCGGCACAAAGCTGTTGAAGGCGGCAGCTCACACCCCCTCCGTCAGGAGCAGAGAGAGAGAGAGAGAGAGAGAGAGACAGATAAAAAAATCAATACGTGCCCTTCGTGCTTTTAAGTATGCGAAGCACCGTGCAGCATGTCACTTCACGAAGCAGCTGCACAGAAGGTAGCCAATGTGAAGATAATCTTTCAGCATTTTTAGACGAGTGTCCGTATCGTCTAGGTGTGCGAACAGCCCCCCTGCTCAATCCCCCTACGTCAGGATCAGAAAAAGAGAGAGAGAGAGAGAAAAGTAAGTTGGGTTTCTTCTCAGCTATCTGCCAATAGCGTCCCTTGTATGAAATCAACTGAGCAAACCAGCTGAGGAAGCATGTACCAGAAATTAAAAGACCCATTGTCCGCAGAAATCCGCGAACCAGCAAAAAATCCGCGATATATATTTAAATATGCTTACATATAAAACCCGCGATAGAGTGAAGCCGCGAAAGGCGAAGCGCGATATAGCGAGGGATCACTGTATTGTGTGCTTGAGAATTCACAAGAAAGAGCACACTTTTGTGCAAATTAATCCTGAGACCACAAATCTTTTGAAATTCTGTAAGTGCTGTTAGGACTGCAGGCACAGTATTTTGTGGATCTGATCTATACAGCGCCATATCATCTGCATATAGAGAAATTTTCTGTTCAAGTCCTTCAATGATAATCCCCTTTACCTCATAAGCATTTCAACAGTGAGCCAAACCAAAACCAAGATTTCTCCAATATGGTGAAAAGGTAATTCCATTCAACCATATCATATGCTTTTTTTGCATCCAATAACAATATCATCTCTGGGGTGTTTGACTTTGTGTGTGGAATATATCACATTAAAAAGGTGTCAAAGATTGGAAGCAAAGTGTCTGCCTTTAATAAATCCAGTTTGGTCTTGTGATATTACCGAAGGAAGCACTTTCTCAATCCTTCTAGCTAGGACTTTGGAGAGTATCTTTGTATCATTATTCAAAAGTGAGATTGGTCTGTATGATGCACATTGTAATAAATCCTTATTTTGCTTAGGAAAAGACAGTAATTAAAGCTTGACGAAAAGTTTGAGGTAGAATTTTAGGTCTCTAGCTTCTGTAAATGTTGCTAATAAAAGGGAAGTTAGCTTAATTGAGAATTTTTTTTATAAAATTTGGCAGGGTAGCCATCAGGGCCTGCTGCTTTTCCACTGTGAAGTGAGTTTATACCATCTAGTAATTCTGATAGTGCCAGAGGTTTATTCAATTCCTCTGTGCTGAGAGAATCTAGTTGTGATATCTGTAATACATGCTGAAACTGATTAAGCTGTGTCTTGTCTTCTTTAAACTCATAAGGACTTATGGTAGTCTCTAAATCTGTTGCATTATTTTTCTGTGATCAATGATTTTATCTCCGTTTGTGTTGGTAATTGCTGGGATTGCATTGCGATTTTCCTGCTTATGGGCTTGAGCTAAAATTTTATAAGCTTTCTCTCTGTGTTCATAGTAATAGTGTTTTGATTTAAAAATTAGTTGTTCTGTTTCTTTAGTTTTTGGGAGGTTGAGTTCTGAATGCAGAGCCTGTCTTTTCCTATGAAGTGCTTCATTTGGACACCTGGTGTATTCTTGATCTATTCTGTAAATTTCACTGATTAGCTCTGATACCTTCTTGGTTTCCAATTTATTTTTGTAGGTAAGATACGAGACAATCTGTCCTCTTAGGAAAGCCTTCAGAGTTTCCCTGAGTATTCCTGCAGAAAACTCCAATTTGCTTGGATATAAATTCTGTACAGTTCTCGTCTGCTAATAAAAGTGGGTTAAGACGCCATCTGCGAGAGAAGTATGTGGGGCATAGTGATTTTAGCTACAGGATCAGAGGAGCGTGGTCAGAGATAACAATAGCATCGTACTTACAAGATTTAATCATAGACAAGAAATTAATATCTATAAAAAAATAACCAGTTCTTGAGTACCAGTGATGCACTGGTGAGTAGAAGGAATATATGCTCTTGAGTTTGGGTTTAGAAATCTCCAGGGGTCTGATAAGTTGTGATCAGTTACAAACTGTGTCTTTATTTTTGCAGCATTAGACATCATGGCCCCTGTGGCAGGAGATCTTTCTAGGTCTGGATTTAAAACACAATTAAAGACCCTAGCCTTTATAATTTTATGACTGTTCACATTGGGAATTAATGTGAATATGTTTTCGATGAAGTCCCTATCATCTACATTGGGTACATAGATATTTATCAAAATCACTTTACAGTTAACAAAATTACCTATGACAATCACATATCTCCCTTCAGGATCAGATACTACATCTGTTACTACAAATGTTATTGTTCTATGTACATGAATTCCCACACCTCTAGTTTTCTTTGTAAACCTGGAATGGAATATTTTGCCATTCCAGTCCAGTCTTTTTGCAGCCAAAACTGATCTTTGCTTAATAAGTGAGTGTCATGTAAAAATATTATTTTAGCATTTAGACCTGTTTGGTGAGAAAATACTTTCTTTCTCTTAATTCATGATTCAGCCCTTTAACATTCCAGCTCACAAAGTTAATTAACTGTTTGGTTATGAATATATTGCTTCTGAACTTTTGCTATCATTTTGTAGTTTTAACTTAAAATAAGACAGCTTTGACCTTAATTTCCAGTTTTCCTAGGAGTTATTGCAATGAAGATTAATGTTGCGTTGGCACTTATAAGGATTAAAAGGATAGATTAGAAATAGCTTGCTCTCTTTCTCTCTCCCCCCCCCCCCCATTTTGCCTCCCCACATGAGGCTAGACCGTACTTCACAAAGTCCCAGTCCTCTGATATACCTGGAGACAGAACACGTCGAAAACAAAAGCAGCAGCGTATAAGGATCAAAATGTTGATATCTATTGACAATACAGTCCAAAAGGAATGTATAATTATGACACCAGTATCATTGCGGGCAGATCAAACAGACAGTAAGACTTCTTTGCCATGCCAGCACAAAATGCAACCCACGATTGTGTTTCAAAAAAGTGCTGGGAACAGTTTTTTTTAGCTCTTTTTCTGATTCTTCTGTAGAAGTTAAAAAAAAAAAAAAAAAAAAAAATGTAGAGCTTGCCTTGAATGTCTAGTTTCAGTTTGGTAGGATACAAAAGGCTGTCTCTGATCTCCGCTTTCTGTAAGCACTGTTTAATGTTGTAAAATGCTGCACGTTTAGCAGCTGTTGAGGGTGAGAAATCCAGGAAAATACGAATGTGGTTATTTTCAAAAATAATCTCGTTTCTGTCTGAGAGGTAACATACAGTGCATCCAGAAAGTATTCACAGTGCATCACTTTTTCCACTTTTTGTTATGTTACAGCCTTATTCCAAAATGGATTAAATTCATTTTTTTCCTCAGAATTATGCACATAACACCCCATAATGACAACATGAAAAAAGTTTACTTGAGGTTTTTGCAAATTTATTAAAAATAAAAAACATTCTTGAGCTCCTTTATGGCTTGAGCGGTGGCCATGGCCATTGCGGCGATCATTACCTTCACCTCAGACAGCTCATTTCGTTCATCCCCATGCTCCACAGATGAAGTGGCAAGCCTAACTGAATTCGTTGTTTCCAGCTTGCGAGGAGTGGTTGACAACGTGGAACATTATCAGTTTCAATGAATCTTCTCCTGTCCCAAATCACTTGTACAATCACTCCCACTTTCACTCTCAACTAGTAGTGTCAGGTCCCAGGAAATCTGTGCTTTCGCCTATCTGTTCCAGGTCAGTTTCTGAAAGGCCGTACCTTGAACTTGGACTTGATGCCTGCCTAGGGAAGGATGAAGCTTCAGTGATCTTTTCCGTTTTTTTCTGAACCCTATTTCTGACAGTTATGTTAATATTTGCTTGCATGTACTGTAATTGAGCCTCCTCGGGTTGAGTAAATACAGGATACCTTGGGATAATAAAAAAATTTTAAAAAAGAGAAAAAAATAACACCGCTGCTAATGGAGTTCCGCTTCAGACGTCCATCTCCTGTAATGGACGAGACCAGCTCCTGTATTGCGTGTTTCAGTGGGATCTCAGACTGTCACCGAAAAAGTGCTTAGGACAATCTTGATAAAGATAGAAGGAATCTTAAACAGCAAGCCTTTAGGCTATGTATCCAATAACATTGCTGAGCAGGACCCAGTTACACCAAATCTTGTTCTTATGGGGTGGCCTGATACTTCTCTCCCAGAAGTTTTATATACAGAAACAAAATTGAAGGGCAACAGGAAGTGAAAACATAGCAAGATCCTGGCCAATTATTTCTGGTCTCACTTTGTATACAACTATTTTCCAGGCCTCCAGAGAAGGGACAAGTGGCATGCTTTAAGCAATAGCTTATCAGTTGGTAACGTAGGCAGCGTCAGGCTTGCTGACCACCAACTTCCAAGAGCATGCTGGCTAACTGGCAGAGTTATCAAGGTGTTTCCTGGGCCAGATGGACACGTTAGATCAGTAGATGTTAAAATTAAGGATCAAATATTAACAAGACCTGTAGCTCGCCTGATTCCTTTACATGAAATTCAAGATGAAGACTCCAATGATATGACCACTGAACACTAAGTATTTCACCGTTCCAGGAGCAAATATGCACCACATATTTGGGGTCAGCAGTGTCTAAGCGATACAACTGGGTCGTCAGAAGGACAGACTTAGATGTTGCCTTACACAGAGCAAAGCATTGTGGGTAGCAGGAAAGAGAAGAGAAAGTTGTGCTTCTCCATATCAGTTTAAAAGTATTAATGACAAGGTCAAAGTGTCAGAGAGTGCCTTAGAAACAGTGTACGTTTTAATGAAGTAACGCAAGTTCTGTTCATTCATTTCTGTTTGTATTAAATAGTTTGCTTATATATGTTTACTTTAGAACCAGTAAGTTATTTCCTTCTCAAAGTTAAATATGTAAATAACCAAAAAGTAATGTTATATTTTTCAGAACTTTAATTGTCTCTACAGTTCTTATAAGGCAGTATTAACTATGAATATTTAATTTGTTAATAACATTTATAATTGTTACTCCCCTGGAAAACACTTCTCAATAGAGCCTTTAGTAACAATTGTGGCATCTAGTGACCAATTCCAGCATTGCAACTTTGTGATTAATAACATTTATTTAAGAGTTTGCATCATGTTATCTATTTTATTTTGCATGCAATTTGAGAATTAATAATAGTTTAATTTTTAACTTTTTATTGTAGACCAGACACACCCATCCATGTACACCTATCTTTGAATCTGAGGATCTGAAATCTACCTTCCATGTGTTTTAATCGACACTCTGCTGTGACTGCCAACTATTCCTGCCAACCAGATGAAGTGTTTTAGTTTTCTTTCCTAAATTGTGGTCCTTCGAGCCGGGTAGTGGTGTTTACAGTAGCCCAGATATTCCAGTTCCAAAAAAGCAGTAATTCAAGTCACCCGCAGAGGGTAACTCATCAGCCTGCCTACTTAGAAGACTATGAAGTGTATTATCCTAGCCAAGAATTATCTGCAGCGCAGAACAAACAGCATTAAGTAGAGTTCAGGCCAACTGATATTAAGGGAACTGCCATGATGACACCCCACATTCAGGAGAGAGCTAGCTCATGGAAGTTCTAATACCCGTCGAAATCCTGTTGGGTCAATACCTTGTGATTCACCAATTTCAAAAGAAGAGCCGTGGACTACAACAGCTGATAGGATGAGTGGATCTGATCAAAGAGACATCCTTAGCCAATTAAGTGATGCTGATTACTTGCCAAGGAGGTCCTGAATGGCAGTATATGAACTTCAGAAGGAGAACCAGCAATTATGACACACACATCAAGCAATGTATAAGCAAATAGAACTACTGAGAAATACCCAGGAAGAGATGAAGATACTTAATGATAGCAACCTGACTGATTTTCCAAATTAATAGATGAAGTCTGAAATAACCCACATGTATTGTTTAGAATAGTTGGTAATTTCAAAAATGGGATTTTTGATTTGATAAAAACATTAGCAATACAGATATTAATAACTTCTTTAATGATATGTCATTTTAAGTCAAGTCATGTAGTGTCAAATGCTGTCTCTCCTCATGCGTATCAATTTAGTAATTAACTTGATAATGAAAACATGTTATGACCAGCTCTTTGACTGGATGCTACACTTCCATAGGCCTGGAGAAAGTTCTTTAGGACAGGCTGACTTTATCCATTTTTGCTATGGCTAAATCACAAGTGCATGACTTAAAAAGCTGCTACCAGACACTCTTATTTCCAGCTAAAAAGTCTCAATTTTCACAGTGTGGTCTAAATTTAGTCTCCGTGCCTTATCTGATGAGATGATCGATACCAGACCAAGTTACATTGCAGAGATATTTCTCGGAGGTACCAGCTGGACTACCCAAGTTCAAACAAAAGAATATAACTGAAGAATGAGTAACAGTGATGCACCAATGATCAGCCAAAAGGTTGGGCTTTTTTGCACCCAAGAAACCAATGGCAAGAACTCTATTACTTTCTTTAAAAACTCTCGTAAAACCCAGATCACTCTTTCATTAAACTTGCTATGCTCAACCTGGCCATAACAGAAGTTGAAGCAATCCCTTTACTCCAAAGGACAACTGTGCTGGGCTTCAAGGGTGGAAGACTTGCAATTAGTACAAACCTTGATAAGCAATATCAAGTGCACAAGCAGAGAGACACCATATACAACAAAGCCATTCAATCGCCTTAAAATCGATAGTAGCTGACTGATTATGAGCCAACCCAGGAAGTGTATCTTTGCTAGCAACAAGAGGACCAACATGGTGTGTTTAAATCTCAAAATAAAGCATAGTACTGCTCTCATCCACAAGGTGCAAGCAAGGAGAAGAAAGAGACGATTTTCTAAAAGCGCACTGAAGGTTTTTTCATGTGTCTGGAGAAACCTGACCAAGAGAGGAACACCTACTTTTATTTAAAGAACTGTAACTTAGTAGTTAGGACAAAGCCATCTAATGTATTATGATGTCGGTGTCATTGTCACTGAAAGTAAGGGTAAGGGTAAGTTCTGGCTCTTATGAGTTATCATCCTAAATCATGTAAGAAAGTACAGTGCAGCATCTCAAACACACTCTCACACAAAAACTGCTATGAGGGGTATAGACTATCTGTGAGTAAGCCAACGCCACCTTCAAGTTGCTTGCAATGGGGACTTAACGCATTGACAGCTGGACCATTTATTACCGGAACTCTGCAGTATATAGTATATAATTCAATAGAAACAAACAGTTTTATTATCAACGGTAACTCTGTCAAAAATCCACATCATTGCCAGAGCCTACAGGTCCCACTTTAAAATATCTAAAATATAAGATGAAGTGGTGTCTGTAAGGCTAAGGGTCTGTGTTGATATCTGGAAGGTTGCTGGTTCAAATCCTGTTATTGCCAGAAGGGATCCTACCCCATTGGGCCCCTGAGCAAAGCCCTTAACCTGAAAATTGCTCCAGGGGTATTGTACAATGAGTGACCCTGTAATCTAACCTCCAAAGGTCATGCAAAATTATAATTTCCCCTTGGGGATTAATACAGTGTGTCAAAAAAATTCCTTTCATAATTTTAAACGCTTCAATCATGTCACCTTTTGATTTCCTTTTGCTTAAATTGAAAAGTCTTTGCACTTTTAATCCTTCCTTAACTTATCCCCTGCAGTCCTGGATTCTGCCTAGTCTCCTTTCTCTGAACATTTTCTAGCGCTGTTATGTCCTTTTAGTAGCCTAGAGACCAAAACTGGACACAGTGCTCCAGGTGAGCTCTAACCAGTACAGTAGGCAGTGCAGTGCAGTGGTTAAGGCTTGGACCTCAAACCCTGAGATTGTGGGTTCAAATCCTACCATTGACACTGTGTGACCATGACCAATTCACAATTGGAGAACCAAAACAAATGTAACCAACTGTATCATAAATGTTGTAATTCACCTTGGATAAAGGCTTTAGACAAATAAGTAAATGTAATGTAATAATATAAAGCATCACACATTGTGCTATACAGCTTAATATTCTGTTAGCCTTCTTAATGGCTTATGAACACTGTCTCAAAAGTTGATAATGATCACTCACAAGGTGTACCTTCAATTTTCAGACCATTGTGTATTCAAACCTAACATTGTTACTTCCTAGATGCAATAGTTTATAATTACTTATAATAAATTTCATCTGCCACAAATTTGCCCATGCCTGTGTGCTGTCCAAGTCTCTCTGTAATGACTCAATGGATTCTAGATTATCTGCCAATCCACCTAGCTTGATATCAAACATGAGCAGCTTGTAATTTATATACAAATCATTTATATATTATATATTATATATATATTATACATTATATATTATATATATATATATATATATATACACACACACACAGTGGAACCTCAGTTTGCGAGCATAATTCGTTCCGGAAACGTGCTCATAGTCCAAAGCAATCGTTTATCAAAGTGAATTTCCCCATAAGAAATAATGGAAACTCAGATGATTTGTTCCACAACCCAAAATTATTCATATAAAAATGATTAATACAAAATATAAAGTAAAAATACATAAAACAAATTAACCTGCACTTTACCTTTGAAAAGAATCATGGCTGGTGTGAGTGAGTTTCTAGACTCTTGTGGGATTGCTCCCAACGGGACGACACGCGGAAGAGCATCCCAAAGCAATCGCAGTCTCCCAGCACTGTAGCAGTTCGCCGTAAAAGCGAATCCGAAAAGATCGCGGACATGCTATAAGTGCCTGCCGTCGATGGGTGATACAAGGAACAAGGAACATTATAAATGTGCAGAGCCCTGCCTGACTGCTGTGTCTGTGTATTGGAGAGCGGCAGATCCCGCTACAATAAATAACCACACTGTTGCTGTTTCAAGCTGAATAAAGCTGGTGTTGCTAAAGTACTGAGACTCAGCCTCGTGTTTTAGGGTGCAAGACGGGGACTCGCACGTCACAGCACACACACACGCGCGCGCGCATGCATACACACACACACAGTCACAATGCTAATGCTGCAGTAAACAGTATACGCTCGTACGGATGTTGACTATGAGTGAGGCACGCCAACTGAGACGGAGAATAGGAGACGATTGCCTACAATCCCACAGCGAGAGAGAAAGAACCACCATCAGCTCAGTTGTGATCACATGATGCTCAGCAGACAAAGCGTATACATACTACTCGTACTCCAAGACCTCGCTCGTTTATCAAGTCAAAATTTATTAAAAATTTTTGCTTGTCTTGCAAAACACTCGTAAACCAAGTTACTCGCAAACTGAGGTTCCACTGTATTATATATATATATATATATATATATATATATATATATATACACATACACACACACACAGGTGCTGGTCATAAAATTAGAATATTATGACAAAGTTGATTTATTTCAGTAATTCCATTCAAAAAGTGAAACTTGTATATTAGATTCATTCGTTACACACAGACTGATGTATTTCAAATGTTTATTTCTTTTAATGTTGATGATTATAACTGACAACTAATGAAAGTCCCAAATTCAGTATCTTGGAAAATTACAATATCAATTAAGACCAATGCAAAAAAAGGATTTTTAGAAATGTTGGCCAACTGAAAGTTATGAACATGAAAAGTATGAGCATGTACAGCACTCAGTATTTAGTAGGGGCTCCTTTGGCCTGGATTACTGCAGCAATGTGGCGTGGCATGGAGTCGATCAGTCTGTGGCACTGCTCAGGTGTTATGAGAGCCCATGTTGCTCTGATAGTGGCCTTCATCTCTTCTGAATTGTTGGGTCTGGCGTATTGCATCTTCCTCTTCACAATACCCCATAGATTTTCTATGGGGTTAAGGTCAGGCGAGTTTGCTGGCAAATCAAGAACAGGGATACCATGGTCCTTAAACCAGGTACTGGTAGCTTTGGCACTGTGTGCAGGTAACAGGTCCTGTTGGAAAATGAAATCTGCATCTCCATAAAGTTCGTCAGCAGCATGAAGTGCTCTAAAACTTCCTGGTAGATGGCTGTGTTGGACCTCAGAAAACACAATGGACCAACATCAGCAGATGACATGGCATCCCAAACCATCACTGACTGTGGAAACTTTACACTGGACCTCATTGTTTCACAATCCTCTCCAGGGTGCGGTTATCCCTATTGCTTGTACACTTTTTTCTACCACATCTTGTCCTTCCCTTCGCCTCTCTATTAATGTGCTTGGACACAGAGCTCTGTGAACAGCCAGCCTCTTTAGCAAGGACCTTTTGTGTCTTGCTCTCCTTGTGCAAGGTGTCAATGGTTGTCTTTTGGACAACTGTCAAGTCAGCAGTCTTCCCCATGATTGTGTAGCCTACAGAACTAGACTGAGAGACCATTTAAAGGCTTTTGTAGGTGTTTTGAGTTAATTAGCTGATTAGAGTGTGGCATCAGGTGTCTTCAATATTGAACTTTTTCACAATACAGTGATCCCTCACTATATCGCGCTTCGCCTTTCGCGGCTTCACTCTATCGCGAATTTTATATGTAAGCATACGTATTTAAATATATATCGCGGATTTTTTGCTGGTTCGTGGATTTCTGAGGACAATGGGTCTTTTAATTTCTGGTACATGCTTCCTCAGTTTGTTTGCCCAGTTGATTTCATACAAGGGACGCTATTGGCAGATGGCTGAGAAGCTACCCAACTTACTTTCTCTTTCTCTCTCTTGCACTGACGTAGGGGGGTGTGAGCAGGGGGGCTGTTCGCACACCTAGACGATAGGGACGCTCGTCTAAAAATGCTGAAAGATTATCTTCACGTTGCTACCTTCTGTACAGCTGCTTCCTGAAGCGACATGCTGCACGGTGCTTCGCATACTTAAAAGCTCAAAGGGCACGTATTGATTTTTGACTTTGTTTTTCTCTGTCTCTCTCTCTCTCTCTCCCTGCTCCTGACGGAGGGGGTGTGAGCTGCCGCCTTCAACAGCTTTGTACCGGCGGTGCTTCGCATACTTAAAACAGCCCTATTGATTTGTTTGCTTTTTTCTCTCTGATGCGCACTCCGTTGAAGAGGAAGATATGTTTGCATTCTTTTAATTGTGAGACAGAACTGTCATCTCTGTCTTTTCATGGAGCACAGTTTAAACTTTTGAAAAAGAGACAAATGTTTGTTTGCAGTGTTTGAATAACGTTCCTGTCTCTCTACAACCTCCTGTGTTTCTGCGCAAATCTGTGACCCAAGCATGACAATATAAAAATAACCATATAAACATATGGTTTCTACTTCGCGGATTTTCTTATTTCGCGGGTGGCTCTGGAACGCAACCCCCGTGATGGAGGAGGGATTACTGTATTCAAATTTTCTGAGATACTGAATTTGGGACTTTCATTAGTTGTCAGTTATAATCATCAGCATTAAATGAAATAAACATTTGAAATACATCAGTCTGTGGGTAACGAATGAATCTAATATACAAGTTTCAGTTTTTGAATAGAATTACTGAAACAAATCAACTTTGTCATGATATTCTAATTATATATATATATATATAGTAATAGAGGCGCTATATAGGCGCCTGACCCAACACAGATGGACACAGAGGCACGTACCAAATACACAAACACTTTATTTATTTCACCCGTGGGTGCACATCTTCCCTGTGACCCACAGACAATACACAGTCCAAAAAGCACTTAAAACACACCAATCCTTTCTCTCTTGACCACCACTCCTCCTCAGATTTAGTCTGGTGGCTGGCCCTTTTATAGCCCACCCAGAAGCGTTCCAGGTGCTTGACCACCTCGTCCTAATTGCACTTCTGGGTGGGACTGAAGATTCGTGCAGCTGGGCTGCTGACTCCATGCAGCTCCCCCTAGCGGCCATCCGAGCCTCCAACCAGGCTGTGGAGGACTCCATCTCCCATGGAGCCATGCAACAGGTTGGGGGATCACTGTCCACCAGGGAGGCTGCCACCAAGCGCCCTGGGGGAGGTATTGAGCTGCCCATGGTTGCTCCCCCGGAACAGATGCAGCAGAGGCGTCCCTGCCAGGCATGAGACCCGGCTGTCCATCACAATATATATATTGTGTAGTTCCCTGACTACCACCCCCAGGTCCATCATTATGTCGTGCTGAATCAGTGAGGTGCGGCCAGGCGCCTCGCTGACCACTTCCGGGATGGACAGGATCACTCGTTCGATCTCCTGTCATTGGGGAAAAGTCAAATTGCATTGGAGGTTAAGGTCAGTGGTTTTGGAGAAAAGGGAGAGGGCCGGAAACGGAGGGATTGTCCCTGTCTTTCCATGGCTTCAGAAGGTTGACATGATATACCCTCTCGCTCGGTCGACGATTTGGTTGGTGTACCAAATAATCCACAAGCCCTTTACTCTCCTTCACCTCGTAAGGGCCAAGCCAATGAGCCAACAATCTGGAATGGGAAGTGGGCACAAGCACCATTACTCTGTCCCCGGCTGAAATTCCCATAGGAAGGTGTTTCTGTTGTAATTTTGCACCTGCGCTGCTTGAGTCTTTGACATGTGAGTTTTTAGCAAGGGTCTAATTTTCTCCAATCTATCGCTTAACTGCACGATATACTCTAATATATTAGTGGAGGGAAGTGCCTCTCCTTCCCAACCTTCTTTTAGGACGTCCAAAATGCCCCGAGGCTGGCACCCATATAGTAACTCAAAGGGGGAAAACCCTGTAGAGGCTTGTGGCCCCTCCCGATAGGTGAAAAATACGAGGGTCCCAGTTCCTACCGTCCACGCTGACCACCTTGCGGAGCTTCTGTTTAAGGGTTTGGTTAAACCTCTCCACCAACCCGTCCGTTTGGGGATGATAAACGCAAGTCTTCAGATGCTTTATGTGGAGTAATTTGGCAACCTCCCTGAACGTATCCTAAGTAAAGGGCATGCCCTGGTCTGTAAGGACTTCTTTAGGTATGCCCACTCGTGAGAAAAGTCCTACCAATTCCCGTGCAATATTTCTTGTATTGGCGATACGCAGGGGTACCACTTCTGGGTACTGGGTTGCGTAATCAACCATAACTAGTATATATTTATGGCCTCGCATCGAAGGTTCTAGGGGTACTATTAGATCGACACCGATCCTCTCCAATGGTATGTCTATAAGGGGAATCAGAACCAGAGGAGCACGATCCCTACGGGGTATTTGATGTAGCTGGCAAGACGGACAGAAATGTTGGACCTCCTCATTGATCCCGGGCCAATAGAACTGAGTTTTACTCTCTCCAGTGTTTTTTCGGCCCCGAGATGGGTGTGCGCTAGTTCACAAACCTCCCGCCGGTAGGTCAGCGGCACTAACAACAGTTTCTGCCTCTCACCTTAGTGTTCCACAACTCAGTACAGCAGACCGTTTTCTAGAACAAAGCAGGGTCCTGGTGGTGTGGAATTCACCTACGATATGTCATCTATGGACACGATGGCATTCCTGGCAAACTTCAGGGAATCATCATTCCACTGCTCTCTTTTAAACGACGCCGGCGTGGAGCGGAATTGATATTCCATGCCGGTGAGCCATCCGGAGGAGCGTCTGTCCGACCTGGAACCTCACCCGGTTGCACTTCCGGGTCGAGGTCCATCGCCAAAGAGGGCCTCTCCTGGCTGGCTATGTCATCAATAGTTGCCGCAGAGCACGGCGTGGGAGCCGCTGGGAGAGCCCCTTGACCCTCCATAAACAAACCCAGGCTAGGTGTGGGAGTGGTTTTTGTTCTACCGCTGTTATTTTCCGACCAGTCTCGTCCCAGTATAAGCTGAAAGGGCGGCTCGGGCAATACAGCAAAGAGCAGGTGTTTTAACGTCCCCTTACATATAACACTTAGCGGACAGATAAGACCTGGTCTCTCCGTGTACACAAGTAGCTTTGGTTCTCTGAGCCACCCATCATCGCGGTAGAACATAACAGTGAGCAACAATGGTAATGTTACTCCCAGAATCGAACAGTGCCACCACGAGTGCCCATTTAACATCACCACTCCTGTGTTGGGAACCGCCAGGGGATTAGACAAGGCACAGTACCTTTCTCCTTTAGCCCAGGTGCAGTCCATCAGCTCCAGGATGTTCAGTGGACAGGTGAGAAGGTGGTGTCCCACCTCGCCGCACTTGTAACAGCGGGCACCCTCTCTTTCGGTCATACCGGAGGATCTACCGCACGACGGGTGGGTTCCGGGGTGGTGACGCGTCCCTGTTGGACCCCGCGAACAGGCTTTTCCGACCCCCCAAGTTGGGCAACTGCCAGTTGTTGTTCGAGAACCTCCAAAAGACCATTCATGTCCTTATACAGATGCCTCCGGACCTGCTGGGCGAGATATTCAGGCATGGCATTGACCATCCCCTCACAGGCTACCTGCTCAACCACCTGGCGGGCCTGGTTGACGTTTGGCATTAGCCAGCGCCGAGCTTCCCCCAGAACTCGAACACCTGGGCTCTTGCTGGGCCGTCGGGGTCAAATTTCAATAGCTGCCATTCCCTTGCCTGCTGGCTGGAGGTTATGCCATAGCGCTTGAAGATCTCGGTCTTACGGAGGTTGTATTGGGCGGCTTCCTCCTCGGGGAGATCGTGATAGGCCCACACAGCGGGCCCCTTCAAGTACGGCACCAGAATAGACGCCCACTCCACCCTCGGCCATTGGTTTCGAGAGGCAGTCCTCTCGAACACCGACATGTACGACTCGATGTCATCTGCCTCAGAGTGCGGTACAATAGGAGGTGGTGGAGGCCGAGCGGGCTCCGGCTTCACAGCTTCTGCCGCTGCCAGCCATCTTCGGGTCTCAGCCAACTCTGCTTTCGTAGTTGCCTGGTCCACCTTTAGAGCCTGCAGCTTGTTGGCCATGGTGGTCAGGACCGCATTTAGGTCTTGCCCTTCTGTCATTTCTTTGGGCTTTATCCTACTGGCTACGTCACTGTAATGAAACACAAAGACCACTGTAAAGGTTTGTGGTTTTTATACCCCGTATATTGTAAAGTAAAAGGTTTTTTGTCAGTAAAATCCAGTACAGACAAACAACAAAAAAAAATGGCTGGCGGACAATTTATAGTGACGGACAGGTTAGTACCCTGCCATGACTCGTCGCAGTGCCCATCAAGTCCTTAAGCCACTCCTCATGCGTGACTATTATATATATATATATATGGAAGAGAAGGTCTGTGATACGGTTTGCATATTTGCCGTTGGAGATCCACGAAGGGAGAAAAAACGAATCACGTATCATCAAATAGTTTTATTCCTGAGCTTCTTAAGTTGGCATATGCTGGATTTATGTCCAAGTGTCTGTTGATGGCGTTTTCATCTGATAGCCAAGACTCGGCCAACTCTCTGGCACTTTTAGTACTGGCCTTAAATTTTACTTTTACGTTGTCCCAATTGAATGCGTGTCCTGTCGATTTGGTATGTGCATATATCAAAGATAGTGCATCCTTTCTTCTGATGGCGTTGCGATGTTCCTGTACACGTGTTGAGATTCTTTTTGACGTTTGTCCTATGTATACCGCTGAGCAAGAATTGCATGGAATACTATAAACTGCGTTTCGTGTTTCGGCTGTCGATTTCTTGTTTTTAGCATTAAACAGGACCATGCGCAGATTGTTCGTGGGTTTATGTGCTATTCTGATGCCCCACTTGGTCAGGGTGCGTGCCGTGCCTTCTGACACATTATGGTGATACGGGAGTGAATGCCAGGCGGAGTGGGGGTTCTGATTTAAGTCGATTGTATGCTGATTCCTTTGATGTCTGCTGTGTAGACTCCGATTAATGAATGTTTTTGAGTATCCGTTCGAGGTGAAAAGTTGGAAGAGATAGTGTCTCTCATTAATTTTTGTTTCCTTGGTATTATAATGCGTGTGGACTCGTTTAAATAGGGTTTTCACGCAGCTCCGTTTATGAGATACCGGGTGGTTGCTGGCGAAGTGTAGAATCTTGTCTGCGTAGCATTGTTTGCGGTAAACACTTGTGGTCAGGGTGGCGTCACTATTTCTTTTGATGTAAATGTCCAGGAAGCTGAGGTGTCGGTTGATTTCTTTTTCCATTGTGAACTGGATTGCAGGGAATATTGTGTTAATATGATTGTAGAACTCATTCAGCTGGTTCTTTCATAATATGACGAATGTGTCGTCTACATAGCGTATCCAAATTTTGGGTGTAATCTGGGATAAAGCTATGCTTTCAAATCATTGCATTACCAGTTCAGCTAGGAGTCCAGATAACGGTGATCCCATTGGCATGCCTTCTTTCTGTGTGTAATACTTGCCGTTTAAATTAAAATGAGTTTTTTGGCAAAGTGATATTGGGTGCATTATGTCTTTGATGGACAGTTTGGTTCTTGTCTCTATGGTGGGGTCACTATCCAGTTTCATTAATAGTGTTTCTGTGGCCAGTTGGATCGGGATCATGGTGTATAGCGATATAACATCAAACGAGACCATGATCTCGTCCTCGGCGATGGATACGCCTTTCAAGCGCTGTAATGCCGACTCCGCGTTGTTGACGGAATAATCTGAGTCGTCAGTTAAATGTTTAAGTAGTTGGAAAAGTCTTTTTGACAAGTTGTATGATGGTCCGCCTATTAGGCTAACCACTGGTCTGTATTTTAGTGGTGTTTTGTGTATTTTTGGGAGTCCATAAAATTCCGGGCAGTTAGCATCATTAGATTTCATTTTGTGAAAGTTCTGTACATCCAGGCGGTTACCATTTCGGAGTTTGGTCAGAGTATAGTTTATTTTATTCTGTGTAGTTTTAGTTGGGTCGTTATTTAGCTGTTGATAAGTATTAGTGTCCGAAAGCATTTCTTCCATAGCTGTGGAGTATTGTTCTCTGTCTAGGATAACAGTTGCGCCTCCTTTGTCAGCTGGTGTAATAATAATGCTGTTGTCATTCCGTAAAGATCTTAGAGCTTTCTGTTCACTTGCCAGAATACGTGTGGTTGGTTGTCTTGTGTGTAGCTGGCTGGCGACGTTGCATCTTATTTCTTGTGCTTGTTCTGTTGGTATTTTTTCAGTTACTAAGATATGTTCTAACGAACCGAGGAAGTTCATGTCAGATGCGTCCTTGTAATTGAATTTTAATCCTCTGGAGAGAATATTGTGTTCTGTGGTGGAGAGCCGTCTTTTGGATAGGTTGTGTACTCCGGATTGGGGGTTGTTCATATGTTGATTTCCAGTGAGTTTACCCCATTTTCTGTTGAGTGTATTTCGTTTAGAAATACGGTTTTTGGAAGCGGTGTCCTGGATCCTTTTAGTCCATTCCTCCGTAACCGTTTGCCCACATGTTGTGATTAGTTCAGCGTGTTGCTCCATAATTACAGATCGGTAAAAGTTTTGTTGGCGGTGTTTTTCCATGATAAGTTCATACAAAACTCGTTTAGTAAATTGTTGTATGATGGTTGACATTTTCGGGGTGTTCGTTGGTGGCTTGAATCGTAAGCATCTCGGACTTACATCGTGCCTGATGCAACTGTGGAGGAAGAAGAGTTTTTCATAGCTGTGCGCTTCACGGATTGCCGAAGTTTCCCATAGTTTAATACATTGGAGGGCTTCTTGCCCGCAGGTTGAACGAATGGAAGAGAAGGTCTGTGATACGGTTTGCATATTTGTCGTTGGAGATCCACGAAGGGAGAAAAAATGAATCACGTATCATCAAATAGTTTTATTCCTGAGCTTTCAATCCCTATCAGAGGTCTTCATCAGAGGATAATGCTTAGACTTACAAGAATCAAAGGCAATATATAGCAACACATTCAGTGTTTGGGGGGGGGGGGGTTTGGGTGGAGGTGACACCGTCAGTATGATCAAGGGGGGGGGGGGGGTTGTATAGTTTAATTATTGTGTACATGTCCTTCTTAAGTTGGCATATGCTGGATTTATGTCCAAGTGTCTGTTGATGGCGTTTTCATCTGATAGCCAAGACTCGCCCAACTCTCTGGCACTTTTAGTACTGGCCTTAAATTTTACGTTTACGTTGTCCCAATTGAATGTGTGTCCTGTCGATTTGGTATGTGCATATATCAAAGATAGTGCGTCCTTTCTTCTGACGGCGTTGTGATGTTCCTGTACACGTGTTGAGATTCTTTTTGACGTTTGTCCTATGTATACCGCTGAGCAAGAATTGCATGGAATACTATAAACTGCGTTTCGTGTTTCGGCTGTACATATGAACAACCCCCAATCCGGAGTACACAACCTATCCAAAAAACGGCTCTCCACCACAGAACACAATATTCTCTCCAGAGGATTAAAATTCAATTACAAGGACGCATCTGACATGAACTTCCTCGGTTCGTTAGAACATATCTTAGTAACTGAAAAAATACCAACAGAACAAGCACAAGAAATAAGATGCAACGTCGCCAGCCAGCTACACACAAGACAACCAACCACACGTATTCTGGCAAGTGAACAGAAAGCTCTAAGATCTTTACGGAATGACAACAGCATTATTATTACACCAGCTGACAAAGGAGGTGCAACTGTTATCCTAGACAGAGAACAATACTCCACAGCTATGGAAGAAATGCTTTCGGACACTAATACTTATCAACAGCTAAATAACGACCCAACTAAAACTACACAGAATAAAATAAACTATACTCTGACCAAACTCCGAAATGGTAACCGCCTGGATGTACAGAACTTTCACAAAATGAAATCTAATGATGCTAACTGCCCGGAATTTTATGGACTCCCAAAAATACACAAAACACCACTAAAATACAGACCAGTGGTTAGCCTAATAGGCGGACCATCATACAACTCGTCAAAAAGACTTTTCCAACTACTTAAACATTTAACTGACGACTCAGATTATTCCGTCAACAACGCGGAGTCGGCATTACAGCGCTTGAAAGGCGTATCCATCGCCGAGGACGAGAACATGGTCTCGTTTGATGTTGTATCGCTATACACCATGATCCCGATCCAACTGGCCACAGAAACACTATTAATGAAACTGGATAGTGACCCCACCATAGAGACAAGAACCAAACTGTCCATCAAAGACATAATGCACCTAATATCACTTTGCCAAAAAACTCACTTTCATTTCAACGGCAAGTATTACACACAGAAAGAAGGCATGCCAATGGGATCACCGTTATCTGGACTCCTAGCTGAACTGGTAATGCAACGATTTGAAAGCATAGCTTTATCCCAGATTACACCCAAAATTTGGATACGCTATGTAGACGACACATTCGTCATATTAAGAAAGAACCAGCTGAATGAGTTCTACAATCATATTAACACAATATTCCCTGCAATCCAGTTCACAATGGAAAAAGAAATCAACCGACACCTCAGCTTCCTGGACATTTACATCAAAAGAAATAGTGACGCCACCCTGACCACAAGTGTTTACCGCAAACAATGCTACGCAGACAAGATTCTACACTTCGCCAGCAACCACCCGGTATCTCATAAACGGAGCTGCGTGAAAACCCAATTTAAATGAGTCCACACGCATTGTAATACCAAGGAAACAAAAATTAATGAGAGACGCTATCTCTTCCAACTTTTCACCTCGAACGGATACTCAAAAACATTCATTAATCGGAGTCTACACAGCAGACGCCAAAGGAATCAGCATACAATCGACTTAAAATCAGAACCCCCACCCCGCCTGGCATTCACTCCCGTATCACCATAATGTGTCAGAAGGCACGGCACGCACCCTGACCAAGTGGGGCATCAGAATAGCACATAAACCCACGAACAATCTGCGCATGGTCCTGTTTAATGCTAAAAACAAGAAATTGACAGCCGAAACACGAAACGCAGTTTATAGTATTCCATGCAATTCTTGCTCAGCGGTATACATAGGACAAACGTCAAAAAGAATCTCAACACGTGTACAGGAACATCGCAACGCCGTCAGAAGAAAGGACGCACTCTCTTTGATATATGCACATACCAAATCGACAGGACACACATTCAATTGGGACAACGTAAAAGTAAAATTTAAGGCCAGTAGTAAAAGTGCCAGAGAGTTGGCCGAGTCTTGGCTATCAGATGAAAACGCCATCAACAGACACTTGGACATAAATCCAGCATATGCCAACTTAAGAAGGACATGTACACAATAATTAAACTATACAAACCCCCCGATCATACTGACGGTGTCACCTCCACCCACCACCCCCGACACCCCCACACTCTGAATGTGTTGCTATATATTGCCTTTGATTCTTGTAAGTCTAAGCATTATCCTCTGATGAAGACTCCTGATAGCTTTATTCCTGAGCTTTCAACCCCTATTTGATGATACGTGATTCATTTTTTCTCCCTTCTTGGATCTCCAACGGCAAATATATATATATATATATATATATATATATATATATATATATATATATATATATATATTGTATATACACACACACACACACTGTATGTGCTAGAAGTGACCTCTGTGGGACACCACTTTTAAAAGCACCCAGGTTCCTTGCACAATAACCATCTGCTTCCTATGACTGGACAAATTCTGCACCCATTTACACACTACAACCTGAACTCCCACTTCTTTTAGTTTGATGCCCAACACAGCCTCCCTCTGTTGAACCCATGCTGACTATTCAGTAAAACTCCTCTTCTTGCTATATATTGCTCAATCTTTTCATTAATAATTCCTCTCACTAATTTACCTGTCATGCATGTTAAGCTTACTGGCCTATAGGTGCTTGCATCTGTCTATTTAATCTGAGCAGTACTTCTTCCTCTACAATTTCCAAATCACTCAGAACCTCTTTAGTAGTCCTGTTTACTGCTGGGAGGTTATCAATTTCCTCACATGTGAAGACCTTAGAAAATTCAAGTTTATAAACATCTGCTATTTCATTGCTTGCATTTAAAAAAAAATTATGTTTACAATTCCTAATGCACTTCTCTCCTCCTTGACTGTGCTTTTACTACTGAAATACTGAAATTTCTTTCACCTTATCTGCCTTTTAGCTTCCCTAACATCCTTCTTAATAGTTACTCTCATGCTCTCATACACCCTATGATTCATATTGGAATTATGAGTCTTATAATTTATTAACTATTTAATTTGTTACTAATTACAAATTTGTGGATGTACCTATTCTGCATTATACCTGTATAAACACTTAAAACTAATAACTCCAATGTGAATAGCAGGGTATGAGAATGAGGGCCATCATTAATAAGGATATTAGAAAAACTAAATGGCAGTTAGAAAGGAATATAGAAGATAAGATGAAAGAAGACCCAAAGAGATTGTTTAATGTATTTTAGCAGTAAAAAAACATTCAAAGAGGAGGTGAAGTGCATCAGAAATAGTAAAGGGAAATTAATAATACAGAGAGAAATAGCAGATGCACTAAAATATGTTAACTATAGAAACTAACTTTAAATTAGATAGATTAGATACTTTATTAATCCCAAGGGGAAATTCACATACTCCAGCAGCAGCATACTGATACAAAAACAGTATTAAAGAGTGATAACAATGCAGGTATAGCAGACAATAACTTTGTATAATGTTAATGTTTACACCCCTGAAGGGAATTGAAAATTTGAATAAATTTGAAAGATTCAGATGGAGAGAGGTTATCAGATACTTTAATTTTTGGATTTTGGCTTGAATTTTGTAATATGCAAGAAATCTTTCCTGTATGTTATTTGGACTCCTGTCTGTTTACTGACATTTCTTACTGGTTTATGCCTAAAGAAAGATTTATATTTTTAATATTATCTCTAATGTGTATGGGTTTTATTCACTGCCTATAAAAGTTTCTTCCTCTTCACATATTTTATTATACATTGAAATAACGAATTCTAATGCTTACCTGATACCTTGTTTTGAATTTTTCTTTTGTTCTGAGATACATATTTTTTTAATTAGTGTTAATTTAAATTTTATCATGATACTATATTGCTTTCCTGAGGGTAACACTATTTGATGGTTATGCAATTGTCCACTGCCAGGGTGACACATACAATTAAGTCAAGACGTGTCACACTGTCACACTGAGTCTTATCCGAGATTGTGAATAATGTCTCAAAGTTTCACAAGTGCTTACTTTATAGATTTCTAGTATTAATTCACAGAAGAATTTGATTGTGAGATTTGGTTACATTTTGATTTAGTTGCAGTTTGTCTGTCTCTTTGATTTTGATCCTCTCTAAACCTCCTCGTTATGTTTCTTCTCCTGATCCTTTAACCTTTTGCACTTGTGGCCTGCTGTTTCCATTCAGAGGCAAAACGATTTTTTGGTCTGATAACTAAATACGTCCTTGTTGACTTCTCATTTTTCAACTTGACCGTAATTGTGTTTGAATTCCTAAAAGTTCCAGAGGCTATAGGGCTGGTGGTATAGTACTACAAGTTTTATTCAAACACTCTCTGACACTACTGCTCCTTTGAATTATTTCGAAGACAATGATATCTGATGGAAGTGGACTACCAGAGAGACTGAGGTGATACTCTAATCCGCGTCAAGAACTAGAATAGACACCTTCTGAGTAAAAACATGTCCAAATGATTAATGAGAGAGGAAATTAATTGGGGATGAAATAGCAAAAAAGGAGTAGGGCACATTTTAGTATTGAAGCAAGTTGGAGTCAGAAATACCAAATAAGCTGACAGAAACAATTGTCAATGTCAGGATTGAAAAACCAAAGTTATGGTCAAATTAATGTTACAGTGGTAGGTACGACTAAAAGCAAGTGCTTCCAACCTAAGCTTAGATACTAACTCATGTATGCTGCCACCTTAAATAACAACAATGGTATAATGATGATACACCATGCCCAAATGACTAGCAACATAAACATTATGTCTGCATCCATGAGAAATGTGCACCAAATGGTCATGCATATAAAAAATAACTCTCCCAAGATGGCTTCAAAAAAATGTTTTCATTAAGAATAACTGCAAAAACAAATTGCACAAACTCAAAATGACAAGACATTACAGAGGATCAAAAGCTTTGATTCAGGATGAATCACGAACTGCTCGTGTTTCAGGTGCATTGAAAAACAAAAGAAGTGCCGACTCCGACATGTAACATCCATCCATCTATCTATCCATCATCCATGAGAAAGCACAGTGTGAAGTAATCACTTATGTCCAAAGCAGTCCAAATGTTACCAAGCTAAAACACCCGTATTTCTCAAAAATAATGTTTGACTGTAGAATAGACAGTGAAATAATTATTCCATTTTCTAGAGCAGAGTTAGACAATGTCAGTCCTGGAGGGCAGCAGTGGCTGCAGGTTTTCATTCCAAACCAATAGCTCAATTAGAAAGCAATCTTTGCCAATCTCAGCCAATTATTTAATTTTATGGCTTGTGTGGAATATGACCTGGACACAGACAGGCAGACACGTTAGATTTACCCCACACACGTTTATTTAGGGTCTCCATTACACAAATTTACTACTCACAACCCCAATACCCCTCAGTCCAGGCCAACACAATGCCTTCTCTCTTTTCTTCGAGACCACCTCCTTCTCTCCTCCAGAAACCTTGTCCACTCTTCCACCCGACTCAAGTCCATCTCTGAAGGGAGGTGGCCCCTTTAAATAAGCACCCGGATGTGCTCCAGGTGTGTTCCCGACAATCTCCCACCGACACGCCCCAGTGTGGCGGAAGTGCCGGCTGTCTCCCCGGAAGCACTCCGGGTGTCCCTGTTCCTCTTCCCCCCAGCACTTCCTGGTGTGGCGGAAGTGCTGAGTTCCAGGGTCCTCCAGGTATTGGGGTCCCCCCTTGCGGTGACCACGGGCCCCTACAGGGTCGAGCTTCCCAGCTCTGTACCCGCGGCCCCCAGGGCAGTCTCTCCCTTGAGGTCTGGAGGAAGCACAAGCCCTCCTCCGATCTTCTTGGGCGTCCCGGCTGGGTACCACCCCCATCCGGGTACCACACTTATTAATATTCAAAGTAATGTTCTTATATCATAGATTTTGTTCCTTTCCAAGGAAATCATCCAAATGATTTGAAGCCTACATGATGTCACCTTTTTCTCTTAAGTGTTTTAATAAACCAAATAGTGCATGATGAATCCACACAGGTGTAAATGGAAACAGGTGAGATGAAGAACAACCGTCTCCTTTGTCATTTGCATTTTATTGATAATAAGGAGCCAATAAAAACACTGAATGTAGCAGTTTTAAGACTGAAATAAGCAATTAAGTGTGGGGAACCTTAACAAGTGAGATTACTAAAATGAATCATCAAAATGTCACTTGAGCAATAACTGCTTCATCAGCAATAATTGACTTTTTATAAAGATGGTGTTTTGAAACAAAAACTTGTAGCCACTGTGGCCCTCCAGACTAACACTGCCTACCCCTCTTCTAGAGGAAGATGAATTTTAGAGTTACACAGATCACTAAGGTCTGATGTGGGCTTTAAATCTACAAAAGGCAGCTACCCCTCTTTCTATGTGGGTCTCTCCCACTCTTGTGCTCAAGGAGGTTTCACATCTGAAGCACATACAACCAAGGTTGTCTGCCACCTAATGTTTATATCCATTCATGTTGGTAAGTAGAGGTGCTCTGTGTCATGTGATAGTTGCAGTCACTTAGAAACGTTTTGTTAAAAACAAAAGAATTTCAGTTTGTTTAAACAGAAAAAGATTCAACTCCTTCTGTTTCTCCTCATAACTTATACCTTGCAGTCCTGGGATTTAGCTCTGACAGCCTCTTTTTAGCTAGACAACCCCTCATTGTAAGCATTGGTAGCTGCTAGGAATCAAGCCCAGGATGACTAAACATGCTGTTTACATTTTTACTACATTTAATTTCAAAGTCATAAGTATTTTTAATTACAGTAGTACATTTGTGGGGTGTTGTTTTCATGGAATATCCATATAATCTAGAAATATTTGGCATTTTTAAATTGACATTCTACTTTCTATACAGTTAAAAAAAACTATGGGTCCCTTAACTGAAAAGTTTACTACCTACTATGTTGTACCGGGAGTCACATGCTGTTTAGTCTGTTGTCCATTCTCAGTGAGCAGTGTATTCAGGAAATGCTTATACAGTTTGACTTTGATTTCAGTGATATCAGAAAATAATTCTGTTTAAGCTTACAGCTGTTCTAAAATCTAATAGGAGAGGAGCGAAATAAGAGCATTCAGTACTGATGTCTGTTTCACAGTCTGGAATGGGCATTCTTAGAGCAGCTGAGAGTACTTTTTCATGACAAGTTGAGTGTGTGGTCATATAGCCACTGGTCAACATACTAATGTCAGAAAATAACTTTGCTATATCAATGTCAGTTTCTTGTTCTTTTTCTGTGTAATTCTAATATTCTATAGATATCCCAATGGGGGTGGCGCTGTGGGAATCAAGACCTGCCCCTTTAAGAGGCTTAGAGACTAGTAGAGAGGTCAGCACCTGAGGTGGCCTTTAAACAGGATAACACTAAGAAGAAGAAAGATGAAGTCGACTGTTCAGCAGAATCTCCGCATAATTCTCTTGTGTACCTAAAGATTTTTATGGTTGGCAAAAGACCTAAGAGGAAGCAGCAGTGGCAGGCCTGTAAATGTTTACCTAATGCCAAACTACATAAACTGTAAAACTGCCCAAGTTACATCCATCCTGTTTATATTTCTGTTTAGAAATGAATGTTTTTACATTCAACTCATTGTTAACAATTTACCTGTTTGCTGGCAGTGCCTGTATTATTCCGTTCATCATTTAGTGGGTATTTACATCATGGGACTCTTGTTTGAACTTAAATGTATATATTTGTAAATGTTTTGGGTGTAAAAGGTTGGGTGGACAAGATTTGTTTTTATTATTATTTATTCATAGTGTTTTTAAAAGTCTCCTCTGTCACTTTTTATATACAGTAGACACAGTGTACTAAGAAGCACCTCCGGGGGTCTTTTCTGCTTACAGCTACTAAGTGCTTCCTTCTGAACTAAATTTCTACACAATATACATTTATGTATGTATGTATGTATGTATTTATCTATTGATTGATTGTATTTTTTTCTGCTACTGTATCCACCTAAATTCCCCCTTGGGATTAATAAAGCTTATCCAATCTATTTTAATAACGGACTCGAAATAATAAGTATATGAAAACAAACATCTACTTATATCCAAATTTTAATTTCTAAAAATGAAACCTACTACTTGTTCCCTAAATCCAGTGCCAACAAAACTAGTAAAAAGTGCAATGGATGTTCTTGTAGCATCTATTCTTAGCATTATCAATAGTTTATTATTGTATGGCACAGTACCCGATGCACTAAAAGTGTCAGTCATCAAACCATTACTTAAGAAGTCAGACCTAAACCCAGTCTGACTTCCTCACTAGTCAAAGTACAGAAACGGCACTAATGCATGTTGTAAATGACATTTTGACATCCTCTGATATAGGAAACTCCACTGTAATTATGTTGTTAGATTTAAGAGCAGCGTTTAACACCATTGATCATTCTATTTTACTGCACAGGCTGGAAATGATATTGGGCTCATAGGCAATGCCCTTGCCTGGTTTAGTTCTTATTTATCGATTCCAGTATGTATACAAATGGGCTGACAGTACAGTGATCCCTCCTTGATCACTGGGGTTGCATTCCAGCACCTCCCGTGAAAGGTGAAAATCCACAGAGTAAAAACCATATTTATATGGTTATTTATATATATTTTAAGCTCTTATAAACTCTCCCACACTCTTATAAACATTTCCCGCACAGTTATCTATAATAATAAAAGGCAAAGCCCTCACTGACTGACTCACTCACTGACTGACTGACTGACTGACTCATCACTAATTCTCCAACTTCCCGTGTAGGTGGAAGGCTGAAATTTGGCAGGCTCATTCCTTACAGCTTACTTACAAAAGTTAGGCAGGTTTCATTTCGAAATTCAAAGCGTAATGGTCATAACTGGAACATATTTTTTGTCCATACACTGTAATGGAGGAGGCGGAGTCACGTATCGCGTCATCACGCCTCCTACGTAATCACGTGAACTAAAAACAAGGAAGACATTTACAGCACGAGTCACACGCGGGAACGAAGGTAAATGACGTTAATTTTTGACTGTCTTTTAATACTGTGTAAGCATACATATTAACACATGTGCAATTAAACGTGTGCATTTACGGGGTGATTTCTCAGGCTTAAAAGCTCACCTTTTATCAAACGCGGGAACAAAGGTAACTGACGTTGTTCACTGTCTTTTAATACTGTGTAACCATACATATTAACACATGTGCAATTAAACGTGTGCATTTACGGGGTGATTTCTCAGGCTTAAAAGCTCGCCTTTTACTAAAAAGGTAAATGCAAAACTATTTTCAATCAGTTTATTGAAACGCTCCCGTTAAGGATTGCAATAACATATTCGCGAGATAAAAGAACGAAGTAGGGGGAAATGGAGGAACAGCCGGAAACAGCGAAGAGCAAAAAATTAATTAAACAATTGAGAACGGAGCGAGTGAAGCATACAAGCATGTTCATAAGGGAAACAAAGCACGGTGTAAAACGTAAGTTTAAATTAAGTTTATAGAAACGCTCCCGCTGCGGATTGCAATAACATATTCGCGAGATAAAAGTTTAATGAGAAGACACGAGGTATAAACGAACCACACGCCGTGGCACAACGTTAACGGCAACAGTTTCAACCATTCTATGATCTGCTTCTCGCAACTGAAAGACGGCACATGGCGGATGTTAGCCGACTTGCTGACCGCAACGTTAGGGGCTTCAACTATGGCGCTGACGCCACATCTCAGTGCCAACACTTTGCAGACTCTACTTAAAAGACACGCCCTCCTCACTGGACAGTTAAAAAGACCAATCAAACTAACGATGACATCAAGTATTACCCAATCAAAAGTAGGAAAGGAGGCATCTTCATAAAATGCATGTGGGATAATTTGCATGACACGCTGCTTTAAAAAAAAAATGATAAAAAAAATACGGGATAAATCCCGTCCAGTATTGATTCAAAACGGGACGCGCAATTTCATTCTCAAACGCGGCACGATTCCGTATTTTAAAGGACGGGTGGCAACCCTACAGTGCCAGGTAACCACCCATACAATCAGATTGTGATTCAGACTAGGAATGCAATGAATGTAATTACACCGATCTACATACAAGGCGAAAGTCTTGCAACATTCAAAGATGATGGTTTGGGATAATTAGTACTTATTAAGTACACCATGGCACATAAAAGAGCTTATGAAGCCTTGAACCGAAAAAAGCAAGATCTCAGAGATCGTAAAAAAAAAAAAAGGAGGTAATGTCGTTTTACTCGCTGTACATTTTAGTCAAACATTACCAGTTATTCCACGAGGGAGACCAGCAGATGAACTCAACGCGTGTTTAAAATCCATGCTTCTCCCACGCTCGGTTATATGTCGCGTGTTCTCGGGTAGGTACACCAAAAAATGTATACATTTAAGCATGTAATGGGCAAACAAAAAATGAGGTATACCCGAAGGCACTGCAGTAGTACTCAATGTAACTTTACTTCTTAAATGTTAATGTTTTACTGTTTAATAATTTATACGCTTCTTATATATTGTTCAAATTCTTTTATCAAAATACCAGTGACAGCGCAATGCACGATAACATGGAGTGAATACACCATACGCATCTGCCCACGGCCGCCCTGGTGTGCGCAGATAGGAGTTGATTCTAAAATAAAATAAACATAAAAAGAGCAATACAATCATCACCCATAAAGCGGATAGCAGACGTGACGTATTATATGTGTACCAGATTTCAAGTCAATAGGTGAAACGGTTTGCAAGCTACAGGTGATTTAAAATCCTGGACAGACCAACGAAAAGCCACGGTAGCAAATTATAGAAGAAGATTTTACTGTTTAATAATTTATATTTATATGAAATGTGCTTCTTATATATTACTTCATATTCTCATATGATAATGATGTTAATGTTGTTTATATTGATTTCTATGTTATTGTAAGTGCATCTATGTGTGTATATGTATGTATGTATGTATGTATGTGTATATATATATATATATATATATATATATATATAAAAAATATATATATAAAAAATATATGTGTATATGTATATATAATATATCTGTATATGTGTGTATATGTGTGTGTATATGTGTATATGTATATATATATGACAGCAACACTCATAACAATGACAACACAATTACATTGACAATCATGTTACGTTATTTTTAAAATGTTTCCTTTACTTTTTCATAACCTCTTTAACACACTACTTCTCCGCTGCGAAGCGCGGGTATTTTGCTAGTCTATACTAATAAAAGGCAAAGCCCTCACTGACTCACTCACTGACTGACTGACTGACTCACTCATCACTAATTCTCCAACTTCCCGTGTAGGTGGAAGGCTGAAATTTGGCAGGCTCATTCCTTACAGCTTACTTACAAAAGTTAGGCAGGTTTCATTTCGAAATTCAAAGCGTAATGGTCATAACTGGAACATATTTTTTGTCCATACACTGTAATGGAGGAGGCGGAGTCACGTATCGCGTCATCACGCCTCCTACGTAATCACGTGAACTGAAAACAAGGAAGAGATTTACAGCACGAGTCACACGCGGGAACGAAGGTAAATGACGTTAATTTTTTGACTGTCTTTTAATACTGTGTAAGCATACATATTAACACATGTGCAATTAAACGTGTGCATTTACGGGGTGATTTCTCAGGCTTAAAAGCTCACCTTTTATCAAACGCGGGAACAAAGGTAACTGACGTTGTTCACTGTCTTTTAATACTGTGTAGCCATACATATTAACACATGTCCAATTAAACGTGTGCATTTACGCGGTGATTTCTCAGGCTTAAAAGCTCGCCTTTTACTAAAAAGGTAAATGCAAAACTATTTTCAATCATTCTATGATCTGCTTCTCACAACTGAAGGCACTGTGGCTGATGGTAAATGACGTTAATTTTTCAGTGTCTTTTAATACTGTGTAAGCATACATATTAACACGTGCAAGTAAACGTGTGCATTTACGGGGTGATTTCTCAGGCTTAAAAGCTCGCCTTTTATGAAACGCGGGATCAAAGGGAAATCACGTTCTTCACTGTCTTTTAATACTGTGTAACCATACATATTAACACATGTGCAATTAAACGTGTGCATTTACGGGGTGATTTCTCAGGCTTAAAAGCTCGCCTTTTACTAAAAAGGTAAATGCAAAAACTATTTTCAATCATTCTATGATCTGCTTCTCACAACTGAAGGCACCGTGGCTGATGTTACGTCACTTGCTGTCCGACCATAAGCTTTACCTGGTAGGTAGCCGGACATGCACTTCACTCCCTTTCGGGAATCGAACCTCTCAGGTTTTCTTTTGTTCTTAATTAAAATTTAAAACCAATACTTCACCGCTGCTAAGCCCCTCTAGCGCTGACGTCTGAGGTTCGATTACCGTAAGCAACTGCAGTGAGTGTGTAATTACATTCACGGCATTCGTAGTCTGATTCACAATCTGATTGTATGGGTGCTTACTTCCAGGTAACGCTTACACTTGGCCATCAAGTCAGCTCGAAGTGATCACTCGAGTAAAGGCAGCTTCACAAAAAAACTGATCCTTAACAAACTGTTATTAGTATATTTTCCCTCAATTTAAAAACGTTTTATTTTCTTCTTAATAAAAATTTAAAAGCGGTACTTACCCGGTGCGAAGCGCGTGGATTTCACCGACTGACACATACAGACATATTCATGAGTGCAGGTACTTCGGAAAGAAAGCACCGTGTAAACCTAAAGTTTAAATTTACTTCATAGACCTACAAAAGGTTACCATTCATTTGAGGCAAGATTGCTTTTCTTCTGTACAACTATACGTTGCATTCTCAAAAGAGTGTGCTTGCACGGCTTCGGATATAGATATATATATATATATGTATGTCTATATATAAATATGTAAGCTTATAAGTACTGCCTTACTTCTCTTTAAGAAAGGAAGATGTAATGATACTTGATTTAAACGATTCCATGTCTTCCTGGGTTTGCGTAGCTTATTGTCTAAAAAGGAGAAACCCTCATTTATAAAACTTTGCTGCAGATGACTTAGCTTATTGTCAATATCTTTACACGTTTTTTTAACACTTATTGACTGAAACGTGCTTTCACGAAAAAAGTTACGGCTTTGCTACAGGATACACCCTCCACAAGTTAAGCAAGTAAAAATAAAATATATATTTCTGTTTTATTTAAACCCTTTAAGTTCGTATGCATAGCCCCATTTGGCTGTTTAATTTTTTTTTTTCTTTCTTCAGTAATATTTAATCTCCTTAAAGAAAAAGAACATATCCATTGTACTTTTTTTCTATCTCTGTAGTAATATTTTAGTGTAAAACAATAACCAGTATTTAAAGTTTTTATGTTACTTTATACATTTATTTTACACAATGTTGAAAAATTAATAAGAAAGCTACATATTTTGGCAGCTGCTGCTTTCATTTTCAATAAAATGAAAAAAGCTCTCCAACAGAAAACGTCAATAAAGAAGAAACACTTTGCACTATCTAAAAATCAGAAACCCTCATTTATAAAAGTTTGCTGCAGATGACTTAACTGAAAATAAATGAATAGTTCCTATGTGTATAATACATATTTATCTATTTGACTTATGCCTTTATTCCAGCAACTTGCAACATCTGAGGTACAATTTGTTACATTACTTTTGTTTTTGCAGCACAGGCAGGTGAAGTGACTTCCTCAGGGTCACACAGTGGTGTCAGTACCAGGATTTGAACTGACAAGCTCCGGGTTTGCTGAAATATTACTGAAGAAAGAAAAAAAACGAAAACGGGCAAATGGGGCTATGCATACAAATGTCCATCCGTCCATTATCCAACCTGCTATATCCTAAATACAGGAGCCACTAAGTAGATATGTATATACAGTATACAGTATATATATATATATATATATATATATATACAGTATATATATATATATATATATGTATATTTATATATATATATATATATATATATACAGTTTATATATATATATATATATATATATATATATATATATATATATATATATATATATATGTATATGTAGATATGTACATTTGTATATGTATATATATGTTTATGTGGATGTGTATATGTGTATATACGTATGTATATGTAGATATGTGTATATGTAGATATTGTAGCAGATAAGCGTGTTGTCCACCCCTCGAACCCTCAGGTACCACTCTTCGGACCAGGTGAAAGTATAATAATAATAACTTTTTATTTTGTTATTATAGTGTGCACAAAGCACCCTCCACTCCACTCTCATTAACCAATACAATAAACAATTCTCTAACAATACTCCTCCACTCCCAGACACGTTGCCACCCTACCTCCCAGCTCAGCTCGAATGTCTGGGCTCACCCAGAGTCCTTTTAAAGCCCCTGACCCGGAAGTGGCTCTAAGCCAAACCCACAAGTCCGTTTTCCTTCCGGGTCAGGGCAAAGTCCTTTTCTTCATCCCGGGAGCACATCGCTTCTTCCAGTCACGTGACTGGGATGCACTCCCGGGTTATAGGGCAGAAAAGAGTCCATGAGGCCCTTCGCAGCGACTCCTGGCGGCCCCCAAGGTATCCAGCAGGGCTGTGTATAAAAACTACAGAGTCCATGAGGCCCTGCTGGAACTCGGGGCACCAATATGCTGTCCGGAGGGCTCCTCCTAGCGGCCTGGGGGTGAGGGCCGGACTGGAAAGCCGGCAATCCTCCACAGTTCCCCCCTCTCAGCGAAGCCAACTGGGGCGGAGCGTTGGTCCCCGCGAGGGACGGTCTCCTCCAAGAGGACGCGTTGTCCGGACCCTGGCGACGATGTCGAGACCCCCCAGTGAACCTTGGGGGAACAGTGTATCGGTTAACCCACCGCTCCCCTGTCCTCCGGGGACAACTTCGCCATAGATGGCCCGGTTGACGGCAGCTGTAACACCGCCGCCGTCCTCCTGGTCGCCTCTCTTCTTGGGACCTAAAACACCTTGGAAACTCCGTCAGGGTTAGCTCCGCCCTGTCCTCCGCCAAGGAGGGAATTATAGCCGCTTTGCTGCTCTCTGCCCTTTTCTTTATATTGTTAGGAGACCCGCATCTCTGTGTGGGGATCTCCTGCTTTCTCTGGGGCTTGTGCACAACGTGAGGCTCTCTATGGAAGAGAGAGAGCCTCTTTGCTGTTTGCACGCCCGTTGTCCTGTGTAAACTCGGAGGCGGCGTCATTAGTACCGTATCGCTCCGGGTAACAGCACTATTCAGCTGTCCTGGGACGATCGGCACTTCTCCCGCCCCTTCATTAACCAACGGCAACCCCTTTTCCACGCGGGTCGGGCTTTTACGGTCCGCTTTATTCCGGAGCGGCGTCTGATATCGCCGCCCCGGTTCCATCGGATCGCTGCCCAACCACTCCGTCATGGTACCACACTCTATTGTCGGAGACACAGCGCTTTGGCAACCGCAACTTATTAAAAGCGGTGCCGATTCACACTGCGTCCCCTTATCATATACGGCGCAGATTTCACTCACCTGCACCGCCGAATCAATCGAGGCCGGGGCTTCACGGCCTAACCGCCGAAGGTATTCGTGCAATCCCCTCAACGGCGTTTCGGCTGCAGCTCCCAGCTCTTCAACACGCTCCTTCACCTCCTGTAGTCCCTGGAAGAAAGCGTAAAGGGGCGCGAGACATTTCTCGAGCTCCTGCAAGTTTGTAACGTTATTTGTTTCGGCCGGCAGTAAGGCCACTTCCTTGTTTTGGTCATCTGCCGACCGGGAACCAATGAGCACGTCCACTCCTGGCACGTGCTCTGCTGATGAGCGCAAGGGCTCCTGGGATTTGGAGTCTTCTGAGGGACGGGTGGCTGCAACAAGCCGACTGGGATCTGCCTCTTTCTCTTTAGCGGCAGATCCTTCAGTCACATTCCGTCCCTCCTTCTTTTTATTTAAAGATGGCGCTGCTTCGCTCGCCGCCCCCTTCCCCTTCAGGGAGCGCAGACGCGTTGGGGAATTACTGACCTCACCGACGGCTCCCAACTGACCTTCTTCCTGGTTGTCGTCGCGCGAGGTCACGTGGATAGATCCCACGAAGGGGTTGGCCGCTTCCATCCGACTTGCCTTCTGGGTATCGCGGCCATCTTGCCACGGTACGAGGCAGGTATCCGAATCAGCGGGTGTTTTCCGAAGGCAGGCCTCTGCAAAATAGGAATAAACAGTCCCTTGCCCATCGGGCGTTGCCCCGGCACATACCTCCGGATTCTCCCGCTGTGTCCCCGACTCCTTCAGGGCTGTTGACGTAGCCGATTGCTGGCAGCCTACTTGCAATTGCGCCCTTCGGACTTGCTCAGCTTTTATCGACTGTCGGTCCCCCTCACACCCAGTTAGGTGAAGCCAGTACAGCTCGGCATTGGTTGCGGTCTTCACCCAGTTGATGCTGGCCTTCTTCTTGCCAGACTTTTTCCCCATTCTTGCCTGCTGAAGATATAGGCTTCCCGCTGCAGCGCTCTTGGTCGCGGGTGGAGTTTTCACCTCCGCGGTCACTAGATGGACCTTCCTAGGGTTCTCTGCCACAACGAATTTGATTATTGATGCAGATCCTCTGCCTCCAGACGGCCAGAGAATCCTGCCGACTACGCCAGTGTAGCAGATAAGCGTGTTGTCCACCCCTCGAACCCTCAGGTACCACTCTTCGGACCAGGTGAAAGTATAATAATAATAACTTTTTATTTTGTTATTATAGTGTGCACAAAGCACCCTCCACTCCACTCTCATTAACCAATACAATAAACAATTCTCTAACAATACTCCTCCACTCCCAGACACGTCGCCACCCTACCTCCCAGCTCAGCTCGAATGTCTGGGCTCACCCAGAGTCCTTTTAAAGCCCCTGGCCCGGAAGTGGCTCTAAGCCAAACCCACAAGTCCGTTTTCCTTCCGGGTCAGGGCAAAGTCCTTTTCTTCATCCCGGGAGCACATCGCTTCTTCCAGTCACGTGACTGGGATGCACTCCCGGGTTATAGGGCAGAAAAGAGTCCATGAGGCCCTGCTGGAACTCGGGGCACCAATATGCTGTCCGGAGGGCTCCTCCTAGCGGCCTGGGGGTGAGGGCCGGACTGGAAAGCCGGCAATCCTCCACAATATGTATATATATATCTATATGTATATATATGTTTATGTGTGTGTGTGTGTGTATATTATATATATAAAAGACAGCAACAGTCATAACAATGACAACACAATTACATTGACAATCATGTTACGTTATTTTTTAAATGTTTCCTTTTTTTTTTTTCATAACCTCTTTAACACACTACTTCTCCGCTGCAAACCGTGGGTATTTTGCTATATATATTTATATATATATATATATATATATGTGTCTGTATGTGTATATACAGTATATATATTTATATATATATATATATATATATATATATATATATATATATATATATATATATATATATATATATATGTGTGTATGTATGTATGTGTGTATATGTATGTGTATATATATATATGTTGATATATGTATATATATATGTGGATGTCTATATGTATATATATATATATATATATGTATATATGTACATATGTGTATATGTAGATATGTATATAAGTATATATGTTTATGTATATATATGTTTACATAACCTCTTTAACACACTACTTCTCCGCTGCGAAGCGCGGGTATTTTGCTAGTACAACATAAACCCTTTATATTCTCTTAGATATTAGGTAAGATTCGTTGAAATTATGTATGTAAACACACTGTTTATATACAGTAAAACCTAAATGTTATTTTAAAGATAACGAGCGTCTCCGATATCACATATGTTACAGCCATTATGATAGACAGGCCACCAGCAATAAATACGTACAATGCAAGAAAAATTGTACAGTATACAGTAAAATGTGTGTACAGTTACACTAAATGTACGTACATGTGCTAAGTATGTAGCAGGGCTACAGTTAGTGTTGTCAAATGTTAGTACTGAGTGCGTCTTGTTTCCATTGTCCCGTTTGCTGTCTGTGTGTATCAGTAAATGCCGTCCCCGTAAAGGGGAATGGATGATGGAAGAAGACCACAGCCTCAAACCTGGAAAACACCTGTTCGCTATTAATCAATTACAGCCGTCACAGGACTATTTAAGTAATCAGAGAGAAGGAAGGAGAGGAGAGAAGGAGACTTTTCATTTTCACGACCACGAGCCATCTGTACCTGCTGTATTCCACATCGCGCATTTTCATCCAGTTTGTTTTTCAATCCGCCAGACTTACTTCAATACCCTCATCACAAGAGACCCCAGGGTCGGACTTCATCATCCACCACGCACCGAGGATTCACGGTGAGGCTGTTCCATTTTGTTCCGGGAAAATCAAACGACTCATTTATCACTAGTTCAGTCAACCGTATTCAGGACAGTTCTTATGACCAGACTCAAGTTCACATTCATTTCCGTATCTCATTCATTTTTTGTTATTCGTTTTGTTTGTTATATGTTACAGGGGCAAGGAAGGGTTTTGTTGTATTTATATACAGTATGGTGGTGTCTCGTTGTTGATGTGGTGGAGGGATATTTATATATGTTTATCTTTCTATTTTTGCATTTGTCTTGTTGTTTCATTTAATACATTTAATCAGTATAATTTTACATACCTGCTTTTGTGTGTTTATATTTACACCGTCGATTGTGGGGAAAAGTGTAATTTGTTAGAGGTAAGGCTTGATAGTTAGATTCATACTCAGTAAATTATCCAGGCCACAGGTCTTGGAGGTGTAGCTGCCGGCTGGGTAAGGGGTCGGCTGTTACAAGTACATAGAAAATTAGTTATGGGTACTCGCCAACAATGACATGACGACTTGTCCGATAATGAGAAGTTTTAATTTTACTGCACAACAAAGCAGAGTGTTACAGCTCTTCTAAAGGAGCCTCTTCAGGCGACTGTGTAGCACCACCGTCGTTGTCTGGAGTTTCTTCTTCCACTGAAGGCGTACTAGGAGGTGTTTTGCGGCTAAGGAACATCGTGATGGGCAGTTGCTGGCACTGCTTTTTCATTTGTGTAGGGAGGTTTTTATACACTTCCGTGGTGTTGTCAAGAGTATTTCTAAATTGCAAAGAACAAATCATTTGCAGGTCCCATTCTTCAATCAATGTCTGGAGATCTTTTGCAAATTTGTAAAATGGTCGCGAGACGCTCAAGAGTTAGGCCGGCGTCTTCTTCCTGTGCTGGGTCCTCTTGTTCCTTATCTTTCTCGCTCACTGACTTGACCATCTCGGCCAAATCTTCGTCGCTCAGTGTTTCGGAGTGGGCATTGAGCAGCTTTTTGACGTCATCAAAAGTCATGTCGTCAAATCCTTCTCCTCCTAGCTGTTTTGCCAGCCTGACTGCCTTTTCAACCTCCGATTGATGAATTTCTTCTGCAGAAAAGCCCTTATAGTCGTGCACGACTTCTGGCCACAATTTCTTCCAGCAGGCATTAGCCGTCTCTTTCTGCATATCGTTAAGGGCCTTCTGCACGTTCACCAGACACAATGTGATCATGTACTTACACCAGTACTCCTTCAGGGAAAAGTCGCCATCCGTGTCCATTGCCTTGACCATGTGTTGCAGGGTGTTCCTGGTGTACAACGTCTTGAAAGCCCGGATAACTCTTTGATACATTGGCTGAATCAGTGACGTTGTATTTTGCGGCAAGAACTCTATTTTTACGTCTTGGTAGGATAGATCCAAGGGATGTCTTCCAGCATTGTCCAGAAGTAAAAGGACTTTGAACTCCAGCCCTTTCTCTGCCAGATAGATCTTTACCTCCGGGATGAAACATTGGTGAAACCAATCCAATGTCAAGAGTTTCGTAATCCAGGCCTTCGGGTTGTGAATCCAGTACACAGGCAACAGGTTTTCATTCTTGTTTTTCAGGACCCGGGGGTTTTTGGACTTATAAATGAACCCAGGCTTTATCATAAAGCACGCAGCATTGCCGCACATGACCAGCGTGATGCGATCTTTGTGAGCCTTAAATCCCGGGGCTTTTGCCTCTTCCTTCATGATAAAAAGTACGAGACGGCATCCGCTTCCCAAATAGGGCCGTCTCATCCATATTAAACACTTGTTCAGGCCAATATCCGCCTTCCTCAATGATCGCCTTGAACGTGTCGGCAACAAATTTCTCGGCTGCGGCTTTGTCTACCGAGGCAGTCTCTCATTGCAGGTTCATGCTGGCCAATTTGAACCTTTTCTTGAATTTTTCAAACCAGCCCTTGCTGGCAGTAAATTCACTTTTCTTGCTGGGAGATTTAACAGAAGTGCCAGGTTGAGGGATGTCGTCTAGAGCATCCCAGACATCCGCAGACCTATCATGAAGCTGCTTGGCCTTCTCTCAGATGATATTGGTGTCCAAGGGGATGCTCTTCTTCTGGCAGTCTTCAATCCAAATCCCTAAAGCAGATTCCATCCAGACTACCGTCTTATTATGTCCACTTACAACTCGTTTCGTGATCTGGTAAAAGGACACTGCGGCCGTAGATCTTATATTCTTTTCCTCCTTTTTAATATAATGAACCGTGGACTCATTGATGCCATAATGGCGTCCTACAGCGGCGTAGCTGTTCCCTTCCTTAAACATATCCAAAACCTTTACCTTTGCGGCAATCGTTAGCATCTTTCGTTGGCGCTTGAGCACGATCCCTGAAGCAATAGCAGGAGCAGATCGTTTTGTAGCCATAATGAAGGGCTTGACTGTGTACAAAGATAAACACAAAACAGCACAAAAATTAACTCTTTACACAGTGAAATACGTTGATGCTGAATGAGCGAGACGAGATTTTCTGGTTAACGCAAAGCGGAATCAAATTCTGCGCTCCATCGTTGAGCCAATCAGCACCCAGGAACTTAACCATGTGTCTCTGATTGGGTAGCTTCTCAGCCATCCGCCAATAGCGTCCCTTGTATGAAATCAACTGGGCAAACCAACTGAGGAAACATGTACCAGAAATAAAGACCCATTGTCCGCAGAAATCCGCGAACCAGCGAAAAAAAACGATATATATTTAGATATGCTTACATATAAAATCCGCAATAGAGTGAAGCTGCAAAAGTCGAAGCGCGATATAGTGAGGGATTACTGTACTCCATCATTATACACAGAATTGAGATATGGTGTCCCACAGGGCTCAGTACTGGGACCTTTGCTGTTTTCACTTTACATGCTTCTACTGGCATTTATCATTAGAAAACAATGTTAATTTTCACTCGTACACAGATGACACCCAGTTATACCTTTCTTTTAGACCAAAAACGGTTTGTCAAATTTTATCTTTAATTAGTTGTGTTTATGAGTTAAAGGAGTGGATGGATGAGAACTACTCGTCTTTAAACACTGATAAAACAGAGATGTTAATTATTGGAGGGAATAAAGTCAATAGCAGCAGTACTTTGACATTATTTAACTCCATTGGAATCACCATTAATTCTACTGAATCAGCCCGCAATCTAAGAGTTATCTGACTCTGGTATATCATTTAAAGTGCACATTACAAAATTTTCCAAAACATGTTTCTTCCATCTTAAAAATGTTGGGAAGTTAAGGCTTTTTTTTAAATATGCGGGATACTGAAAGATTAATTCATGCATTTATTTCTAGTAGGACTGACTACAGCAATGCGGTGTTCACTGGATGTTCATACTGTTCTTTATACAGTTTCCAGTTAATCCAAAATGCTGCTGTAAAAATGATCACAAGAACAAGAAAATATGAAAAAATAACTCCAGTTCTTAAATCCTTACACTGGCTCCCAGTTAAGTTTAGGGCAGATTTCAAAATCCTCCTTTTAACATATAAAGCCTTAAATGGTCATGGTCCAGCTTACTTATCCAAACTTATTACTTACAAACCTGAACATACATTAAGATTTTAAGATGCTGGTCTGCTTATTATTCCAATCCATCCATCCATTTTCCAACCCGCTGAATCCGAACACAGTGTCACAGGGGTCTGCTGGAGCCAATCCCAGCCAATACAGGGTGCAAGGCAGGAACCAATCCCGGGCAGGACGCCAACCCACTGCAGGACACACACACCCACACACCAAGCACACACTAGGGCCAATTTAGAGATTAATAAAATAACAGTGGGAGGTCGAGCTGTTAGTTACAGGGCCCTTAAACTATGGGATGGTCTGCCCGCTATTATAAGAGATGCCCCTTCAATCTCAGCTTTCAAATCCTGGCTGAAGACTCACTACTTCAGTTTAGCATATCCTGACTAAAGCTGCTGATTAACTGTACAGACTGCATCTCTATTATTAGTCATTAGCACTGCAACATAAGTAATATGATGATTATAATTTGCTACTAACCCTCACCTATCCTGTTTCTCTTCTTGGTTCTCAAATGTGGCACTTGGTGCCACTGCCCTACTGCTAAGTTGTTTGTTGAGGAAAAGTCATCTCCGATACTGGAGCACTGGCATTGTTGAGTAGAAGGGTCCTTTCACCAGATTGGCTGGCCCAGCACGGACTCCGCTGTAGAATGGCCAGTAGGGGGGAGGTCTCTGGGACTCTGAACAAATGTGAATCCTATTATATGATATCATCTACTTTTACATTTACTTGTAATATTACTATTGTACTATTGTATTGTATGGAGGATTACTTGTGTTCTGTTCTGTGCATTGCATTATATTTACCCCATTTGTTTGACACCCACTGCACGCCCAACCTACCTGGAAAGGGGTCTCTCTCTTAATTGACTTTCCCAAGGTTTCTTCCATTTTTTTCCCCAAGGATTTTTTTGGGGAATTTTTTTGTTGTTTTCTTAGAGAGTCAAGGCTGGGGAGCTGTTAAAGCCCATTGTGACACTCCTTGTGTGATTTTGGGCTATACAAAAATAAATTGTATTGTATTGGAAGTTGCTGTGGCTGGCAGCCATGTGGTAGCACCAGAAGTATCATACACAGTACACAGTGTTAGAGTGAGGGAGGCATTTGGCACTTGTGTAAGTTTCCTTCATCTGGACATTTGACGTATTTCAGAGTTCCTTTTTTGCTTTTGGGGGTGTTGATTTCATTGTGTACACTATTGGAATTTTCAGCAAGGCCAAGTGGCAGTTAAAAAGAACCACAATTTAACAAACATCTCACAGATTTCTTTCATTGGGCATAAATAATTTTTTCATGGGAATAAAGCAATATGGGGGTCAACAAAGCTGCATTTTTCCAAAAATTGTGTTATTTTATTTACTAACCACAGCTCTGTGTGCAGACTATCTGTTGTATGATAATGAGGAATGTACATTCCTACTTGCATACAACAGAAAGGGTAAATTTCACCAGAACAGCCCTACAAAAGATGGTAATCACTGCTGAGCATATTTAGTGATGTGCTTCAATTTCATGTTTACACTCTACTATATGAACATAACCACGATTTATTTAATCTCAAATCATGTCTGCTCTTTAGGTCAGTACATATTTGATAATAATGTCAATTTTGAAATGTTTCACTAATATTTACCACATAATATTAATGTGTCTCCAGTGTTTGTCGTGCCAAAAGAGCAAACGAATTGGAGGACACCCCACCAGCACACATCACACTTGCTATGTAAGAGTATGGCGTCTGATTCTTGTCGAGTCCTACTATTTGTTTCTTGCCACCTCAGTATGTGTTTTCATTGACCCGATTACAAGTGAATTGATATCTTTTTTTAACATGGTCATCTGCTGTGTAATCTCAAGAGAGAGAATAGCTCTGGGACTGGGAAGTGCTGGACTTGCTCTGATGAAGTGAATATTTTTTTATGCTGAGATCGCCTCATTACCAGCAGCAATTCCATACCAGGACAACCACAGCACACACATTCTTTACCCATAATGCACAGTATTTCCTGTAGTTAGAGTGGTCCCGGGTTAGGACACATTCATATCTCATGCAAACCTCTCTGGTTGTTTTGGTCTGCACCACAATGTGATTGGCATGTTCATAACTACCTAAATGAACTGGACTACGGCAAGAATTGGACTAGAGTTTGAAATATCTACTCTAAATGAACTAGGTGTGAAAACACCTTCAGTTTCTTTCTTTATTTTGTATCTGTCTGCATTGATTAAAAAATTATTTCTCTCACTTGGTCATGCCTGTATTTGTGTAGAACCTGGACAAAAACTGACATGTAGTCTAAACATAAATAATTGACTATCATGACTTTTGGCACAGTTGTGTACTGACACAGTCACAGTTATAAAATGGTGGCAGCCTTGATATGCTGGATAACAAATGAAATAACAAAAAAAACAGAAAAAAACAATGAAATGTATCCATCTTAATCCTAGCAATTCTCAGGGGGGCTTTTCTGTTCTTGGATTATAAACAGATTATTCTGTCGTATCTGCAGCTACAAAATTAAATAGCCTTAAAATGTTAATCCTTGGTACACACATAGGTTGTCCTTTGCTGATGTTGTTCAAAACTATTGCACTGTAACTGTTATTATACTGTATAACACTTTTTGTGAACATATTACAGCACTCCTTGTGTGATTTTGGGTTATACAAAAATAAATTGCATTGTATTGTAAAAAATAGCAATCAAAAACAAAGCCAAACACACATGAAGTATCATATACAGTACATGTAGTGTTAGAGTGAAAGAGGTATTTGGTGCTTGGGTCAGTTTCCTTCATCTGGACATCTAACGTATTTCAGAGTACCTTTTCGCTCTTGCGGTTGTTGATTTTTATCGTGTACACTACTGGAATTTTAAGCAAGGCCAGGTGGCTGTTAAAAATTTTAGCAATTAAATTACGGACAAAACACTACCCTAGCAAATGTTGAGTATCAAAGTATTTTCACACTCATAGCCCATGATTTATGCTGAATTGGAAGACAATTCCAAGGTAGTTACTTTGTTTAAATCTCATTTTAGTCCAGTTGTGTTTCAACTTTCAAATGATGCAGAATTTAACGATAATTCACTGGTCAATAAGCATTTTGCTACTGGGATTCTTTCATCTGTACTTTAACAAATTTCACTTGCTGACTCCAAATCTGCACGTCCCGTTTTTTAGTTATGATGTTTCAGGTCTTGGACAACTAGGGTGACTGGACAGTAAAGGCGATGCGTTTCAGCATTTAAGAAATAAGTTTGGTCTCAAGAAAAATGAAGCCAAAATTAAGAAAGGTGTTTTTGTTGGCCCTGAAATCCGTGAACTGATGCTTGACGATGAGTTCAAAAGGAAACTGAAGCCAACTGAATCAGCACCCTCATTCGTGCAGGTTGTCCAGAATTTTCTTGACAAGCACAGACCAGAGAATTATACTGAGCTTGTGGAGAATATGCTGAAAGTATATTAGCTTACGGGAGCTAGAATGTCACTGAAGACGCATTTTTTACATTCTCATCTCGACTTTTTTCCACCAAATCTATGCAATGTCAGAGATGAGCATGCGGAAAGATTTCATCAAGATATAAAGGTGATGGAAAACTGATATCGGGAAAAATTCACTCCGAGCATGAAGGGTGACTACTGTTGGTTCTTGCAAAGAGAGACAGATGTGCAGTACAAGCGCAAAAGCGAGTGCCTCCAACATTTTTGGGTGCGCTGACCTCACTTTTATATTGAGGTGCATTGACATAAATATACTTTAACATGTCTCTGGTATCGTCTTCTGGTTTGTTTTCAGAATATACACATCAAAACAATTTTGGTGGGACTTGGTCCAAACTCCAGATATCGTGTTGATATATTATATTGATATTCAAAAATGTCAAAACGTCAATGATGTGTATTTCAAAAACCTGACGTGCTAGCTTAATTCCGATTTCATGTATGAAATCAGTGTAAAAAACTTAATAAAGAGTTGCTCTGAAGTTCCCAGAAGCAAACAAAAAATATTTTTTTGTAGACCAGTGAAACTGAGGTGGCGATGATACACTGCGCAAGAGGATTACTTGTGTTCTGTTTTGTGTATTGTGTTTACCCCTTTTCTGACACCAACTACATGCAAAACCTACCTGGAATGGGGTCTCTCTCTCTCTCAATCGCCTTTCCCAAGATTTCTTCCATTTTTCCCTACAAGGGGTTTTTGGGAGTTTTTTTTTGTTTTTTTTCTTGTCTTCTTAGAGAGTCAAGGCTGGGGGGCTCTCAAAGAACAGGGCATGTTAAAAGTCCATTGTAGCACTCCTTGTGTGATTTTGGGCTAAACAAGAAATAAATTGTTGCAACAAAATATTTCTAGAACATTTTCATGTGTAGAATAAATGGATTCCATTGCACACCTCAGTAATTAACCTCTATTTTTATATTATTTCATATTATTTCTTTTCTCTAGCGATATAATAAAAAGGTAATATATTAAATAACTTAGTAAATGATAGTAAAACTGAAACACTTATTATTGAATTTTCCAATTAAGGTCTGGTACTGATGAATTGCATACATATGTCTGTGAACAAGATTCAATACATAAAAAGGCAATTTTCTCAAAGACACTTTGGGATCAGCCATTGTATGTCCATCCTAAGATATCCAATAGATATGGGGGCTTGGGTTGTATGTTGGTTTTTAAACTGCCAGTACCAAGGTACAGTAATCACCCAAGGGATGTGAGGAGTCCATAGTCAATACTGGGGAGCCAACTGGGCAACCCAGTTTAATTTCAGGAACATAGAAACTGCAGGCATGATTAAAAAAAAATAAAAATAAAAAATAAGAACTGTGCTTAGGTTATCCAGGTCAAAATAAGACAACCATCCTTAGGCATGTCTCCCTTTAAATTTTCCTGACTAAAAGGGCCAGGGTCTTTTCAGGGCTCTGAAAGCAGGGTCACATACCCTCTCTGGGGGTCTTCTCAGAACTGCAGGTGGGAGACAAAGGACAGCTAACAACAATGCGTCCTCTTGGTAAGGGGGGATGTTCTCGGTATGCACCGTGGATACAGTTGAGGTTTCCCTGTCCCCCTATTGTAGTGTTGTGACTACTGTATATACCCGCATATTAGTCAGGTGTTGAAACCACAAAAATCGATCATAAAATCAGACACCAACTTATACGTACATTCAAAAATATGACACTTAAAATCTTGCTCCCTCCAATCTCGCACCAGTTTCTCAGACACATCAAATTTTGTTGCAGCAGCGCAGTTACCTATTTCTTTCGCCACTTCAACAACTTTTAATTTAAAACCAGCTTCATATTTTTTTCTAATTGAACACTCCATCTTATATAAGGGATGCTCATACGATAAAGGTTTATGAGGGTGTGAGATACAAAAAACAGGAAACAGTCCAAACGTTTCTTAGGAATAGTTACCGTGTGATCATGTAGGCACAATACATAGAAAAAAAAGGCAGTATGCTCCATGGTTACTCTCTCAGTTGGTGTTAGCATTTCATAATCTCTTTGACCAATTGCATGAGTTTTCCGCATTCTACTTATACGACCAACATTATAAAATACCAGAAATTGTACTGTAAAATCAAGCCCCAATTTATACGCAGGAGAAGTTAATCGCGTATATGGTAGAGGCTGTATGACAGCTTGCAACAATGGTATTGCTTTTTCTTGAGTCTTAAATGGCGAGGACCAGGTTTATTCTAGCTACACTTGAAAAGTTAACTGTGGGAGGGTTAAGTGCAGCCATACAATTTTTATGTGGATTCGTTCCCTGGGCACACTTACTTTTACAACGTGGGCATGGATTTTTACACGCCGAGACTCGCCTATTCAAGTACTCAACTTCGAGTGCGGAGAACAAATGCCAGTGCCGGTGTGGTTCCATATTTACCTGACGAGGTAAGAAGGCGGTATTGTGGCAGCAGAGCCGGCACTAAGCTAAAAATGAAGCGGCTTGCGAGAAAGTGGCGTTTCAAGCCTTCGGTGCCTTCTGTGATTCTGGGGAATGTAAACTCAATCTCAAATAAGATCGACGAACTGGCTGCGCTGGTGAAAAATGTCAGGACCTACAGAGAATGCAGTTTGTTGTGTTTTTGCGAAACCTGGCTAAATAACACCATCCCAGATGCCAACGTGGAGCTACCCGGGTTTAGCACAGTTAGAGCGGACAGAGATGCAAATACCTGTGAATTATATGTGAATTTCCCATTGGGATTAATAAAGTATCTATCTATCTATCTACAACAGTACCTGTTCCCTTGAGTCCACCTGCAGTCCTTCTCATCCTCTAGCCAGAAGTCATTTATGATAATATGCTCCAGCTCCCCACACCAGTAGCAGTGTACACATATTGGGGATTGTTTCCCTCTGTGGACCGGGCTCTGGCTTCAAAGCACAGATATAATGAGTAGGCACCTTATCATGGATGCCTAAGCCCATCTTCATTTAAAAACAAACTTTGCTTTGGTGGAATCAGCCGAGTCTGGATTGTAAGACCAGGTTATTCAAGCATGACATATTCAGCTAAATCTCAGTTTCATAAGGTGATTTTTAGGAATACCCTACCTGGTTTAAGTAGTACTACAGTGTCGTTTATATGCTAAATATGTGCATCTTGGGTTAATCGGTGACTATACACTAGCCTAATGTGAGCTGGGTGAATGTGTATTGTTGTGGACTGTATCCCCTTCCAGAGTTGATATCTTCTTTGTGTCCTGCTCTGCAAGGACATGCTCATGTTTAACATGGCCCTAAATTTAAATGAAAATATTGAATGAAATAAATACATAAATATACAAGGGACATTAAATAGATAAATATGTTCTAAATAAACAAATGAATAGCTGGTTGTATTCCTAAATATCACGTGAATATTATTGCAACGATGAAGTCATTCTTTCTGAAAAGTGACTCTATTATGAAGAAGATGGACACTTGCTTGTTACACATTTTGTAGTTCAAGTGCTGTGTTCATGAACATGCAAAATTGATTAGTATACAACATCAACAGCATGCACAAATGATAAATAAAGAGAGCAACAACAACAGATTGCACCAAAAATAAAAACATTCACCTCATCAATGGGATTTCAAAATCAACTGCTCAAAAGAGGAATTGACAGAGAACATTTAAAATGATCAAAATGGGACGGAGAGATTTTTACACTAAATTTGGTATCTCTCTCACAGAAGCTCTTACTCAGCTAAAGTGTCCAAAATGCTTATATGTAAAATAAGATCTTTGTAATTGTCCACCTGCAATTTCAAGCACTTCAAGTTTTCTGAGTGAATATACAGTATACTGAATAAGCATACTCTACCCAGAAACTCTCAGGAAGCTGTGAGCTTTGATGATGGTGTCCAGAAATTACTTTTATTGTCCAAAATCTTGCTTTAAAATTATTAGCATGTTTATCATATAAAAGAGGTCAAAGGCAAAAACAAAGACTGCACATATCCTCCTGTAGTTCAGTTTCATTTCTGTTTATCATGATAGTGACACCAGGAAACTGCAAAAACAAAAACCTCCTCTTTTCTGGTGCTACATAACACAATGTCATCAGAAAAAAGCAGGCACAAGGGGAGTGGTATCCTTTATCCCACAAGTCAACACATTCATAACCAGATCAAAGAGGTAAGGATGTAAATATGATCCCTGGAGCAGACTTACTGTAACTGGTATCTTGTCTGTTACCTCAACACTGCTTTTAACCCAAGTCCTCACTCCTTCATACATATCCTGGACAATCCTTATATACTTCTCTGGTACTCCTTTCTCTCTCCTGCACCTCCAGACTTCTTGACATGGCACTCTATCGTAGGCCTTCTCCAAATCAATAAACACCATATGTTTTTGTTTTTCTCAATACTTCTATGAGCTGTGTTAATACAAAGACTACATCAGTTGTTCCTCTCCCTGGCATTAAACCAAACTTATTCTACCCTAGGGTGGTCTGTTCCCTAAGATGTCTCCCTTTAACCCTTTCCCAAATTTTCATTGTGTGTGACATCAGTTTTATCCATCTGTAGTTTCCACAATCCTGAATATCACCCTTCTGCTTATAAATGGGCATGATCACATGTTCCTCCACTCCTCTGCTTTCGCACCTGTTCATAGATCTCCTGCATTAGATCCTGCAACACATAGACTCCCTCTTCTTCTAAACTCTTCTACACTTCTGCTGGAATTTCATCTGGTCCTGTTGCCTTTCCATTTTTTAATTTGTTCAGTGCCTTCTTTACTTCCTCACTCCTTATTCTTGGTATATCAAATACAAATTCATTTATAACCACAACAACATGTATTTATATGGCTTTACAAATTGTAAATTAATAAGTTACAGTAGAGGTAGAAATATGAGATTCTTCAATAGAGGTATACAGAAATGTACTTAAAACTGAAATCATAGTCTCTAATGGTTAGAATGGTTTAAGTCAGTAAAATCTTTCTTGGTCTTATGCCAAGAGAGGAGAATAAAACAAATGATATATAGTACAATTAGGAAGATGTTTTTAGAGTGGCAGAGAACACTAAAGATGGTAAGTTAAATACATAATCCAAAGAAAGCAGTCATAATACAAATGTAATAGTCATAAAGTCATAAACGACTGTCAAGTACTAAAGGCTAAGCAAAAGTCAAAGTTGAAATGAAATAAAGGTCAAAACCACAGTCCTTTTAAATTGACTAAAGAGCATTAAGAAGATTTTTGTAATGTTGTTCCTTTAAAGCAGGGGTGCCCAACTCCAGTCCTGGAGGACCACAGTAGCGGCAGGTTTTCATTCTAACCCTTTTCTTAATTAGTGATCTGTTTTTGCAGCTAATTAACTTCTTTCAAATTAATTTTAATTGACTTGGTTTTTAAGAAATGTTTCCCTGAATTTCATCATCGTTCCTCTGAATTGCTTCATTTCTTTCCTTAAATGGCACCCAAACAGAACTGAAATGTGAAGTGAGTGAGCCAATAGAAGACCAACTAAGTCAGGGCCTCAAACTCCAACCAATTTCACTCCAACCAGTAGCTTAATGAGGCGCTGAGTCTTGTTTATTAAACCAGTTCTTTAATTCCATGGCTTGTTGCTGCTCTCATTGTGCAATAGCAGACATGTCCGAAATTGTGGATTTTCTCTTTTCTAAGAGCAGATCAGCATTCTTGAGACCTTCACCTTTCTTTATTTTCAGATATTGTATGACGGGCGGAGTGGTGGCTCTGAGGCTAAGGATCTGCGCTGGTATCCCGAAGGTTGCCGGTTCGAATCCCCGTCACTGCCAAAAAGGCCACTGCTCTGCTGGGCCCTTGAGCAAGGCCCTTAACCTGTAATTGCTCCAGGGGAGCTGTATGATGGCTGACCCTGCGCTCTGACCTCAAGGGGTATGCGAAATTCCTAATACAAGAAATTGTATAAGGCGAAATAAAGAACAAAAAAAAAAAAAAAAAATGGTCACACTTTGCTGGTCCTGTTTTGGCTCATTTTGTATCTCATTATTGTTTGGGTTGTAATTAAGGAAAAAGAAACAATTGGAGGGTCTGAGTCTTCAAGAGCAAGTCAAATAAAATGAATTTAAAAGAAGTTAATTAGCAGCAAAAACAGGTCACTAATTAAGAAAAGGGTTAGAATGAAAACCTGCAGCCACTGCAGCCCTCCAGGACAGGAGTTGGGTACCTCTGTTTTAAAGTTTCCATTTTAAGGTTTGGACAATTTGTTAATGCAAGCAGTCACCTTTTATATCTTTTATATCTATATCTGTCTTAGGTCACATTGAAATTGTAGCAATTATAGTGACCAGGAGCATAAAAGTACAATTTTCATCAAAAACCCATATAAAATAGAGGCACCATTAGAAAAATAAACACAAATAATGCGACATAACAATGTTACAAAAAATAAGATCATCATCTTCATCACTCATTTTTTTCTTCCAGGTTTACCCAAGATAGCTGGCTGCCACAAGATCTTCCCCTCTACCCAGAGAGGTCCTTGTTATCCTTTGGGGTGAGATATAATGTTTTGTTTTTTTCTCATATCATCTGACACCTCCTTTCTCCTTAGCACACTTGTTCCCTCTACAGGAAGTCTTTCTATTAATTTCACGTTCATCTTCTGATCATTCCTTGACACTCCATACATCTGTCTGCCTAATCATTCTCTTCTGTGTTCTAGCTTGGCTTCATGTTCTGTTTCTCTGGCCACATCTCACTCTCACAGAGCATAGCACTCCTCACACAACTTTCATACACTGTTCTCTACACTAGTGGAGAGGCCCCTTTAGAAGTCAGAATGGGGGTTGCCTCCTGAAATTTCTATCATGTATCTCAGACCCTTGCTATCAACATATCACCCAAGTAGCAGAACTTTGTTAAATTTCTCTAAAACAACTCCATTGCTGGTACCTATACTTACAGTACATGTACTAAATTAGCTTCCTGTACAACTCTCACACACTCACAGTATCTTTTATATTTGTATATCCTGTTCTGACCACCTTTAAATTGTAACTTACAAAATAATGTTAAAAAAAATGTAACTGATGAAACATGAAAAAAATCAACTACACACATAACCCATGCAAACAAGTATTTGTGCTAGGAGAAGTAAACCTCTAGGGTCTCTAAGACCAAACAACTACCTAGCCTCACCTTGGTATTCTACTTAAAAGTGATTATTAATTTTTATCTACATATAACAAAACATTCTAGAAAATTAATTGCAGCACTTATTATTATAGTGGAAGCAACCTTCCACCATTCCAGAATCAAAGGTGACTGCAGAGTACTTAGATCAGGTGGCACAGACAGAATGCCAACAGTGGATACCAGAAAAAGATCAAAGAAGTCATTAGTAACAGGTAAAACTGCAATGCTGTAATAGTTGTATTTATAGAAATGGCTACACTTGCTGCTGTGAACAAATGAAAAACTTAAAATACGCAGGGTTACTTGCGATCTTTTAGAACAAATGCACTAAGAATTAATTATGAAAAGGCCATATTTACAAAGTATGTTTTTAGTGAACTGCAGAATTTTAGAGCCAAAGAGACCTATGAGTTGACATGCTCCCACAGCCACACAGCTGCTTATGGGAGTAGCTGCCTCTGACGATGTTAACGCATTTCAAAAAGGTTTTTGCATATAAGACAAAAGGGAAAGGTTAGCCACAGCTGCCACAGTTTTGAGAAACAGTTTATTGGAGAATTTTTTAAATAAATACTCTCTATTTTACATTTGGGGGTTTTAGAGATTGATTATAGAACTAGAAGCTAAATGTCCTACAGACAGCTCTTAATGCAGTTTGTTTTGCTGTCTAAGAGAATTGTCTGCATTGGTTTACAACCATTAGTTTCCATTAAAGAATGCATATGATACGCCATATAAAATAAAAATGGATTGATTGATTGATGCCTGTCAAACAGTGCAGTTGAAAGTACTTCTACCTCACAGCACTGGAACTCCAGTCCATTTCTACATTCTTCCCATGACTAGGATCTCTACCTTTCCTTCCACATCCCAAATATTTGTGTAATTTATTGGCGACCCAAATAATTCCATGTGAATGATTTTGGGTAAATGCATGAGTTTTTAATGACATGGACTGGTGTCCCATAGGTTGGTTTCTGCCTTTACCTCGAAACTTCTGGGGTGGGCTTCAGTCCCTTCAACTGTTAACTGGAATAACTGGCTTGAAAATGGACAAATACTTGCATAACTAATGAACCAATATCATCTACAGATGTATCACCAAAGTAATCATATCTCCAAGGACTGAACAGATATGAATTGGTCTATGTATTTGCAGTCCTATTTTGTGCACTCCATCTATTAATGCTGCTACCCTCTTGTATTTTGTTCTCCACCAGCTGATGCTGCCACCCTTCATATTTTGCTGCATTGGCTACTTTTTGTATATTTAAATTTTAAATGTATACTGTACACTAACTCTTCAAAATGCAAGTGTCCACAAATTTTAAGAATACATTACGCTAAGATAGAAATTGAAGCCTTTACTTACAATGTTCCAAAATATCGAGTAACCTGTCTGCTAGCATAAGGGATGGCTGATCAGGCTCATCATTTAAATCTAGGATAAACATTCTTTAGTCAAGCATGCCCTTGTTAGAGAGTTGATTATAATGTTTACATTGCAAATATGTTTGCTATTATGTGTGGATAAAAAAAGCTTACAGTCATTACAAATTATACAGTATCTCTTCGGTTTCCATTCCTCATATCCTTGGATATAAAATTTGTGCTTTTGCGGATTTCATGGAGCTACATCTTTTTTATAGAATGAAATATCAGAACAACTAAGGAGATTAAGAATCAACTGATGCAATACTGATATATTTTATTTGTTTTTGTATGGAACTAAAGAATACATTTGTCAGTTTGTGACTTACAAAGCTCTCTGAACAACTAGAGTAGACATAATCAAATAGATTTGACATGATGCAAATTCTTTCAAAGAAAATACACTTTGAGCCAGGCCTTACTGTAAAGACACAGACATCACACAAATACACAAAACTCTCACATACTTTTAAAAGGCACATCTGGTCGTTCACTCCTGGATACTCTCATCCAATCACCCACTCACTCACAGCACACACTTTAAGGCAGTTCACGCCTATTAAATTTATATCTCTGCAAGATGACATACTGAATTAATTCTGGCATTACTGTAAGCAAGGTTAATTATTTACCTGTAAATTCATATTATGTTATCATGAAAATTCACAGTGGTTGTGCCCAATTACTAATTAGCCAATCATAGAAGTAACATTTAAATTTAAGTGGCAAGGTAGCTATCATATCAAGTTTGCTTGCAATAATGTCTCTGTGAAAATGTTGAAACTAATGCTGAAAATCTTAATTTCAATGATGAATGAACCAAACAGAAGGTCATTATTCTGAAAAGCTCAAAAATGAAACGAGTTTGCAGTGTGAATTGTGGGACCTCAAATACACAGGTGTGTGCTTTCAGTTCTTTTTGCCACAGGTGGATTCCAATGCATTTCTATCTAGACACACGTCAAGGAGAATTAATGCTAACAGGAGGCACCTGACAACAATTTGAATGCCACAGCAAAGGGTCTGAATGCTCTGAATAAAGGAGATTTCCCATATTTGATTTATAATACATTTGTAAATATTTTAAAAACATGCTTTTACTTTGTCTTTATGGGCTATTGAGTTTTGGATTGATGGGTAAAATGGCAAATTTATTATTTTAAAATTAAATCTAACACAGTAAAGTGTGCAGAAAGTAAAAGGGTCTGAAAACAGTACATTGTGAATCCATTCTGATTTCTGCATATTAATAAGTTTCTTAAATGCTTAATAATAATGTTAGTGTGTGGTGGTGCATCAATGTATTAAAAAAAAAACAAACTCTAGGGCTACACAGATTCTACTGAAGAGAAATTTCTGGAGTCCATGGCCATTAATGAAATGCAAATTCCACCTAATGTAGACCAAATGACCACCCAGTTCTTCCTTGTGCATTTTACCTTATACTATGGTGAACAATATTGTAAATATGAACAAAAATATGAACAATATCGATAAACAGCCTCATAAGCAACCATTTTTTTTTGTATAGCCCAGTCTTGCACATGAAATACCTCAATGTGCTTTAACGGGCTCATTTTTTGAGAGACCCCCAGCCTTGACACCTCTTTCAAGTAGGCTGGGTGTACAATGGCTGTGAAAAAATAGGGTAAATACAAAACAATAAACAGAACACAAGTAAGCCCCTTTAAAAAGCTACATGGCCAGTCTATCAATTCCACCTGAGATATAATACAATAATACAAACTACTCTGTTCTTGCACAGTGCTGCTCACCAAGTGTGGGCTCAGAGCACCGCAACAACTCTCAAGGCAAAATGCAAGGATATGTTATACCACTCACTAAATACATAACAATCATATAGGGGGACACAAATTTGTTCAAATAATCATAAAAAGTAGAAACTAATTATCATAAATGAAAACAACAATATCTGTTCACCAGTTAATTGTAGAACCATGGACAGATTAAAGAAAATGATTCAGGCAAGCCAGACACAGTCAGAGTCCCGGAGATCTCGGCCAACAAGCCATGTCCCCCTACTGGCCATTCTACAGCTGAGTAAGTGCAAGGCCGGCCAGTCTGATGAAAGGACCCTTCTACCCCATTCAGCTCATTATAATAATTAATCTGAAATGATTCAAATAAATAAATTTGTTTGAGTCAACAATATAATGTTTCCATACTGCTCTGTGCAGACTAGTTGGAATTGTGTAGGAATGTTATAGTAAAAAATTGTTTTTAGGCAGATGAACTTGAGCTCAAACTCTTTGAGATGTCAGTGTGGTCTTACTGTTTCCAGAACTTCCACAAGCAAAACGTCTGTCTTTCAAGATTTAAGGACATGTAATAGTATAAATATATTGCATATAGGCTTGCTTGAGTGTGGTTTTATGGTTTAAATTGATATATTGTATATGATGACAAACAGTTGTATCTCACCCCAACCAATTTATTTATCAGGAACTCAATATTTTGTAATAATATTTGAATACATCTGCCAATAATCATAATATTCATGTGCGTTCAATACATATGCCAACACTTTCAGAAAAAATACTTTATGGTAAATTAAACAGTACTACATACAGTATTTCACTGTAAGAAAAACATGCAACTTATGCAAAATCACCTGTGTGGTAAGAGATTAAAGGAACATATTTGGTCCTCTTATTGTACCTTCATTTTCAAGTAGTTTAGCTGTATTATCAAATGTTATCAAATGGATGATGTAATTTAGTGCAGGTGTTAGCTTAATTTCATATCCTTTGTTTGTAACAACATCATAGCAACTTTTAAAGAAAAACAGTACAAGCCTGGTGGCCAGATGTGTTTTAGTAATGAAGCAAGTGAATAGTGAAGTAAGCGTTTCAAAAGAATGTTGAGAATGAGATTAATCATAACCTCAATTTTCCATGAGAAAAGCTATTGTACTGTATCTTTAGAACATGTCTGATTTTTAAAATAGACAAGTCTGCACAAGAAATATGGCTTAATGAATAATAAAATTTCATGCTAATATTATTCCTTTGTGTTGGGATAGCTGAAAAATTAGCATAGTACTTTTTATGTGGAACATACGGTTAAATGCTATTCTTACAAATGTATTTTTTCATTCGTATTTAAAAATTAATTAATCTGGCTTAATTTGTTTAAAATGTAAATGTATGCTCTCCATTACCCATATAAAAATGTTGAATAAAAAGCAGATGTAGGTTTCTTATTGACTATTTCAAAGTAGTGATCCTAAATTAACATACTGTATCTAGGAATGAATACACACATCATTCAGGTGATAGTTGCAGACATTTTTCTAAACACAATATAAACACCTGGGGCCTCATATATAACACCATGTGTAGAATTCACACTAAAACATGGCATATGAACAAAAGTGGAAATGTGCACACGCACAAAAAAAAAAAAATCAAGTGCACAAAACACTGTGTAAGCCATCTTTCACACAATTCTGCTCCATAAATCCTGGTCAGTGTGAAATATAACGCACATACATGTGCCTGCTGCCCCACCCAGACTCCTCCCAGAATTATATCCTTTTGAATATGCAAATCAATATAAATAGCCCTTTAAGTTCAGCGTTTTGTGAAAATACAATGGCAAAAACACCGGGAAAAGAATTTCAGCAAATGCGAAGTGAAGGCAAGGAAAAATGTACTATTTGTTGGCTTAAGCAGTGGTATAAGTAACTAAAGGAAGTTGCTCGAGTGAATAGAGTGACTGAAAGTTGCATAGTGCCCAAAATAAAAAGAAAAGTGCTCAGATATTAAAGTCATCATGAAAAGTGAGTTGTAACCCACTGAGTGTCCTACGGAAACCTATTAGGGTACAGAGAAAAGAAAAACATGACACAGAAAAAAAAAAAAAAAAAAGGTCAATAATGTCGATTTTAATCTCGAACTTTTGTATTCTATTTGTGTAAATCATTACAGGCTTAAACAGGCTCTCTCTTTTATAGACAGGAGTGCGCAGGCACTGAACTCCCCACAGAAAACATTACATTCATGAGAATACTAAGATGTATACTTCATATAATTTTCATGATGGAATGCATTAAACATGTATTAAGATGCTTGCTGTGGTGCACACGACCCTTGATGAATTTATTGCAGCAGTACTGTCTCTGTCAAACGTACCATCTTTCCAATTCTTGTCCTTCTACTTCCTTTCCCCACATAATCAATCACCACATTATATGCTCTGTAATAAATGTCAAATCAGCTGTAAGTTTAGAATGTGATTCTCCAAAACTTTTAGGGAGCATTGAAAAATCTTCATAATACTTGTTTAGTTATACCATCCATCTATCCATCAAGCAGTCCCATCAAGCATACAGCATGAGGCAGGAACAATCCCTGGACAGTGCCCCAGCTGCACTACCACACCCCCCCATATTTTTAAACATTAACAATATGTTAATATTCTCAGGGCCTATATACATCGGACTTCCAATACAACTCGGAGTCCTGCCATGTGCAAAAGTTCGCTGACGACACTGCTATCGTGGGCTGCATCAGGAGTGGGCAGGAGGAGAAGTATAGGAACCTAATCAACGATTTTGTTAAATGGTGTGAATCAAACCACCTACAACTGAACACCAGTAAAACCAAAGAGCTAGTGGTGGATTTTAGGACGCCCAGGCCCCTCACGGACCCCATGATTATCAGAGGTGACTGTGTGCAGAGGGTACAGACCTATAAATAATTGGGAGTGCAGCTGGATGATAAACTGAACTGGACTGCCAATACTGATGGTCTGTGCAAGAGAGGACAGAGCTGACTATAGGCTGGCATCTTTCAAAATCTGCAATAAGATGCTGCAGATGTTCCATCAAACGGTTGTGGCGAGCGCCCTCTTCTACGCGGTGGTGTGCTGGAGAGGCAGCATAAAGAAGAGGGACGCCTCACACCTGGACAAACTGGTGAGGAAGGCAGGCTCTTTTGTAGGCATGGAGCTGGACAGTTTGACATCTGTGGCGGAGCGACGGGCGCTGCATCCACTGAACAGTATCATCTCCAGACAGAGGAGCACCTTCAGCGAAAGACTGCTGTCACTTTCCTGCTCCACTGACTGACTGAGGAGATCGTTCCTCCCCAACACTATGCGACTCTTCAATTCCACCGGGGAGGGGTAAACAGTAACATTATACAATGTTATTGACTGTTATACCTGCCTCGCACTCTCCACCTTGCACTTTTTAACTTGCACTGTGTTTTTATCACTGTTTAATTAATATTGTTTTTATCAGTATGCTGCTGCTGGAGTATGTGAATTTCCCCTTGGGGATTAATAAAGTATCTATCTATCTATCTATCTATTCTTGAATAAAAGCACACTTGTTTCGTTATACCTTTGCGAAAGTGTTTATTTTATATTCCAGAAACCACTTGAATGAGATCAAATCTGTCTCTGCCTCTCTCATGCACGCACACACACATTCATACATGAAAATGTCACTATTTGAAAATGCTATGCCTTGGAGTAAAGGCAATACTGAAAAAAAAAACAAATGACAACTCAAGTTCAACTGGCATAAGCATTTTGAAAAAGTTACTTGTTACTTGCAATTGTTCTGTTACTTGTATTCAAAAGCACCGCCAGTGAAGAGAGGTAAGGCGGGGCAGAAAGCAATAGCTGAAATCAGAAAGTCTATAAGTGAATAACTGGCATCCTTGTAATGAATTGGATGGAAAACAGGAAGCAGAGGATTATGGTGTGAGGAATCTTATCTGAATTTAGTAGTGTTAATAGTGGTGTCCCACAGGGGTCTATTGCCACTTCTATTTATAATATACAAAAGTGGTTTCAATAGTATTATAAATAACAAGATGGCTAAGTTTACAGATGGTACCAAGCTAGGTGGATTAGCAGATAATACAGAATCTTTTGAATCATTACAGAGCCTCTTGGACAGCATAACTGCTCAGGAAGATTTGTAGCAGAAAAAAATTTAATGTAAGTAAATGTAATGCATTATACATAGCAAGTAAAATTGTTAGATCTGAAAAAACAATGAGAGTGTCTCAAAATTAAAAGTACACCTTATGAAAGGGATTTTGGAGTTGTAGTGGACTTATCATTATCAACTTCCAGACAATGTTCAGAAACAATTAAGAAGGCTAAGACAATTTGATTAGATAGAACTTTTTTTGTCCCCAGGGGGAAATTTGGCTCTTTATAGAAGCTCTTTAAATAAATAAAAATATAATTAGTTAGAAAAGTATGTAAGTATAATAAATAAATAAATAAATAAATAAATATACACACTTTGGATCTGAATACACACCAGAATGAATATAAAGCAAGAAAATTAAAAAGAATGAAAACTTCTGACTTGGCAGTCACAGCAAGACATTATTGCTGTTGGTATAAAGGAGTCCCAGTAGCGTCTGACACACTTTTGCTGAATAATTCGTTGGCTGAAAGTACTAAGTGTTAGTGCATCAAACAGATGATTTGCAGTATTGTTATTTATTTATTGTTATTTACGTTATATAGCACTATGAGTAAGAGTACAAGTTCAAGGATGTTAATCTCACGTTTTATAATGCACTGGTGAGTCTCCAGATTATAAAAAGACAGACGTGCTGGAAACGTCCACAGAAAAATGACTAGGTTGAATCCAGGGCTAGAGGGGGCGAGTTATGAGGAAAAATTAAAAAAGCTGTGCTTCTTCAGTATAAACAAATAGGAGATTAAGAGGTGGATTGACTGAAGTGTTTAAAATTATGAAGGGAATCAGTGAAATGGATTTAGAATGTTACTTTAGTTAGTTCAGCAAGAACATGGGGACACAGTTGGAAACTTGTTAAGGGGTAAATTTTCATGTTTGTTTTCACACTGAGAACAATAGATACATGGAATCTGTTGAATCCAAATACCAAATAGGGTGATAGACAGGAAGACTTTTGGGACCTTCAAAACCAGACTTAATGTTATTTTGGAAGTATTATTGAATAGAACTGGCAAGCTTTGGGCTAAATGGCCTGCTATTATCCAGATTGTTCTAATGTGCCATTCGTTCCAATATGGAAGTTCCCCTTTACAGTCTGTCACACACATGCGCTTTGGAGGCAGTCAACAAGCCCTAAGGCGAGTGAAACATCGCAAGATGAAGGGTTGATTTATGGTACTAACATCTCTCTCTCTTTTTCATCAAACCAAAAGAAGAAAAATAATCCAAAGTACTCACCACACAAACTTCCGGATTTCCAAGATGGCCGCCCAACGTCACTTCCACCCGTTACAAAGTCATCTCCTGCCACATTATTTCCATCAGCCATATTTCTCTATATAAACACCATGTCACTATTACACTGCAAAAAATGAAATCTTAACAAGCCAGACAATCTTGAAAAGAGATAATAGATCTTGTTTTTCTTATTTTAAGAATAACTGACTTGAGTAGATTTGTATGTGTAAGATATATAATCTCATTTTTAGAAAATTTAACAAGTTAAACTTTCTCACTATATTGGCAGATAATTTTGCTTGATTCTAGTACCTTTTCTTGTTTTAACAAGAAAAACAAGAAAAAGGTACTAGAATCAAGCAAAATTATCTGCCAATATAGTGAGAAAGTTTAACTTGTTAACTTGTTAAATTTTCTAAAAATGAGATTATATATCTTACACATACAAATCTACTCAAGTCAGTTATTCTTAAAATAAGAAAAACAAGATCTATTATCTCTTTTCAAGATTGTCTGGCTTGTTAAGATTTCATTTTTTGCAGTGTACAATCTTGTCAATTGCTTTTTTTTTTTTTGAGTTATCATTTTTTTCATATATTTATTTGCAATGTCTGCTGGACATTATACGAGGACATTCCCCAACTCTTTGTGCTTTGTGGAGAATCTTTATTTTACGGTAAGTCACGCACCTTATAAAAATACAATGCTGTCCTGAAACTTAGTGACTTAACGTCAGAGTGAGATATTAGAAAAAGATTCAAAAAGCAGTAAATTCAGCTCTTGCTTAAATATACACAAATAATCATTGTGCACATGGGTTAAATAGAAGCATAGCCACAGCCAATCTAAAGTAAAGGAGAAGCTATCAGGAAGCTAAAGGACCTAGAGTGAAATTTACAAACTTACAAACAGCAATCACAATAATGTTTGTAGTGTGACTTCTTGTAAAATGTTAGTTCAGTTAATACTACAATGCTTGCGTGATGACCCAGACCTGCAGCCATCAGTATCATTGTTTATCCAGGACGTCAATAGTCATGAACTGTGGATAGACCACGGAGACTTATCAGGCAAACAAGACTTTAAAATTAGAAGAATGTCAGTTTTTATGTAAAACAGAGAGTGCAATATACTGAAGTGTGAAAAAAGTGCATATTTCAAAGTCAATAAATAAATAAATCCTTTAAATCCATGCCATTAAAATCAGCACCCAAGGGTGATCCATATTTATTTATTTATATATATATATATATATATATATATAAATAAAAGGCAAAGCCCTCACTGACTCATCACTAATTCTCCCACTTTCCATATAGGTGGAAAGCTGAAATTTCACGTGCTCATTCCTTGCAGTGTACTTACAAAAGTTAGGTACATTATGTTTCATGTCCTATTGTAACACCTAAGGGGGGGGGGGACGGGTGTACCCCCTAAACTGTATATAGATAGGGGAAACCCCACCTCACTATTTCTGTGACGTCCAATATACGTAGGAATCCGAAATTTCCTATGCTCATCCTTTACACTGTACTTACAAACGTTAAGTATGATTCATTTCGTGCCATGCCCTGTAACAAACTTTCAAAAATAACATCTTTTTGGCGGTTCTCACCATTATGCCATAAGGAACTTTCAAAAAACTGACCTCTCCTATTGGAGGTTTCATTCCTTATTTCCATTAACAGAGGATTTATTTCACGGCAGAGACGCAGTAGGGCCGGCCCCGGTCCCCTTTCCTTTTTCCGCACGGCCACTTTTCATGCACCTACCACATGGTTGGCTCCTTGCCTATATATAGGGTGGTCCAGATCTAACTATGCAACTTTTAATTCAATACAATAATTGCATAATTAGATCTGGACCACCCTGTACATTAACGACATCCAGCGCTCATGTGCCTAATCACTCGCTTCCTTACTTTCTCCTCAGCTGTTCGTCATGCTCACTGCTCCCTTCTTCGTTACTCCACTTCTTCAAGGGTGGAAGGACTGCTCATTCTTCTTTCAGGCTACCTCTAAATCTCACCCATACTGATTCCCCCATGTGTAACATATCCAAGCAGAGGACCATGGCGCAAGTGCTGCGAGATTGTAAGCTCATTGTATGGGATGAATGCACTATGGCACACAGTGCAGGTGTTGAGGCTTTAGACAGGACCCTACAAGACATCAGAAACATGACAAAAATGATGGTAGGCTTGACAGTCTTGCTGGCTGTAGACTTCCGGCAGACCTTACCAGTTGTCCCAAGAGGAACACGTGCCGACAAAGTTAAAGCATGTCTGAAGTCTTCATACCTATGGCCTAAGATCAACTTTCTTACCTTAAGAATAGACATGAGGGTTTACTTGAACTGCAACAGAAATGCCGGAGAATTTGCTTCTCTCCTCATTAAAATAGGTGATGGCAATTTAATTGAACAGAACTGTAAAATACAAGGTTCCTAACAATCTCTGTCTCCTGGTGAATACCTTACAAACCCTTATTGAAAATGTTTACCCCAACCTATTAAATCTGCATCAAAAGGACGTCTCATGGTTGAGGGAGAGAGCTATTCTAACACCAAAAAATGACATGACTTCATATATAAACACCATTTTACTTCACCACCTAATTTCTGAAACAAAAACATATAAGTCTGTCGACTCTGTTGTAGAACTAGAGGACATGGTGCACTATCCGGTAGAGTTTCTTTACACTCTTAATCCTCCGGGCATGACTCTGCATACTCTACTTTTGAAGGACGGCGCACCAATTATGTTACTATGAAACTTACAACCATCAAAACTTTGTAACGGCACCAGGCTTCAGAACCTCATTGATGCAACTGTCTTCACCTGAACTGACTCAGGGGAGACTGTATTTATTCCTATCATACCATCTGACCTCCCATTCCAATTCAAATGCCTCCAAATTTCCAGTAAGAGTCTGCTTCACTATGACAATAAATAAGTCACACTCTGAAAAAGGTCGGCATTGACTTGACACAAGATTGCTTCTCACATGGCCAACTGTATGTTGCATGTTCAAGAGTAAGCTCAGTAGACAGTTTCATCATTTTACAGCCCGAGGGCAGAACTGCAAACGTTGTTTACAAAGAGATCCTTACATCCTACAAATGTGCTTTTCTCATACACAACATTTACAATCATAAACTCTTTACAATCATCAAATTCACTCTCAATATTAAAATAAGCCTATGACAATTACATTGACAATTGTGTTACGTTATTTTTAAAATGTTTCCTTTTCTTTTTCATAACTTCTTTAACACACTACTTCTCCGCTGTGAAGCTCAGTTTATTTTGCTAGTAATAAATAAAAAGAAAATCCAATTAAATAAATTTCCTTTGTTCACCATGTGTGAGAGGTAGCCCAAACACCATCCAGATGGACACCGGCAAGTTCTTAAAACATACACGTTTATTAAAGACACGGTCCTCAAACACAATGTCCCTGCACACTTACATTGCATCAGCACCAAGCAACCTTTTTATCAGTCCTCTCACTGGTCCTTTCTGGGCCGCCTTTCCTCCTCACTCCTGAACATTGCCTTCTTCCACCCGACTCCGGCTCTCTGATCGCAGGAAGGCGGTCCCCCTTTTATCCCCACCCGGACATGATCCAGGTACCTCCAATGAACTTCCGGCGGAACTTCCTGGTGTGGCGTAAGCGCCGCACGAGCACCCAGAAGCAGTTCGGGTGACCCTGGAATTCCTTTAGCCAGCATTTCCTGGTGTGATGGAAGTGCTGGTTTCCAGGGCTCTAGGATTCTCAGGGCGCCCCCTGGTGGTGACCACAGGCCCTAATAGGGTTGAGCTTCCAAGCTTGGTTCCCATGGCCCCCATACTAACCAAAGCGGCTGCCCTCTCGTGGTCAGGGGGAGGTATAGTCCCTCTCCTGGTCCTTCCATGTCAAAAGTGCCTTTCATGTTTCTTGTTCTCTGTCTGTAGGAAACTGTGCTCAAATAATCAGAAGTATTCACTGGGTTGAATAGATTCCTGGGAACTTCTGGTTCCTGTTTCTTTTCTAAGACATCTCTGGTCCTCACCTGAAAAGGCAGATGATGTTGTAAGATGTCTGGAGTTCCTCCTCCACCTTTCTCTATGGTTTTCCCCATGCTCCCTGCTCATTCCTCAACAGGAGGCATAGTAAAAACAAAATCACTTTTGTTCATTTCTTGTAGATATGCAGACAGCAGTATTTCTCCTGTTGTCTTACAGACATTATTTGCTACAAGGGTTAGTAAATCTTTTCCCCTAAATGTGAGACTATACCATAATAAAAGTGGAACAAATCTTTTTTGTGTGTTACAATTTACATCTTCTTTAAATAACATGAACTAAATTTGCACTCATAAGCCTACAGCAGCTGATTGGAAAGCTCTATAATGGGTTGTGTCGAATGCATAGAGGATTATCGGGATACAACTTCCAGCCCAGCAGGACATTTATAGCACATGCTGCGTAAGGAAAGCCACCAGCATCTGCATGGATTCCACTCAGCCATGCGTACAGTCTATTTGAACTCTTCCATCTGGCAAACACTTCAGAGCCTTTCCTGCACGGCCCTCAACACTCAGAAACAGCCTCATTCCAAGAGCTTTAAACATACTCAATCAGTCCATCAAGTGCTCCCGGTAGAACTGTTTGTACTGCTAAGCTACTATTCTGGGAAGTGACACAAGAGACATTTGAAACCTTGTTAATACTGTATATGGTCAAAGGACTTAATCTTTGTATTTGACAGCTTACAAAATAATTTTAAATTTTTTAGAATGTTTAGAAGAGGGTAGGTGCCAATTGGCCTAGAACACCAGGACTATGACTTTGTTTAACCTTTGCATGCGACTGTACATCCCCGAGAGGTTAATTTTCACCAGGAATGCTATTTATTGGAGTTTTTGTTTTCCTCTAGCCCACTGTCTTATGTCCATCTCAGTTTATGTTATAAATTGATTCCATATATTACTAGGGCTAGACAGAACGTTTTTGACTCCTGGGGTAAATTTAGCTTTTTAAATAAGCAGACAGATAAATATATATACATGAACAAAGTAACCAATAAATGCATGTGCGGTAAACTCCGTTTTTGAAATTCTCAAGATTCTTTATTTGTCACATGCATAGTTATACAGGACAACACGCAGTGAAATGCATCCTGATCTGCTTATCAAAAATTGTGCAAACTTAGATTAACAAAAAGTCATAGATTGAAAGATAATTCTACTTTATTCACATAATATACTGTTAAGTGTTAAGGTGCAATAGTGTAGTAATTATTGTGCAAAACCAAAGTTAGACTGGTGCATAGTTAAATGAGGCAGTTTGTTTGTGCTACTGCGATCTTTACTTTCTTTTTTTATATTTTCTAATTTTCCTACTTTCATATCCTTTAACTTTCTCCACATGTGTATAGTGCAAACGTTTTTTTTTTGTTTTTTTTTTGAGCCTTTCTAATTTCCCTGGTTTCCTAGTCTCTAACCTGCTCTGCATGTGTTTAGCGCCAACGTTTGTAAACGTCTTTATGAAGTTCTACTTTGTCTTTTACTCATTGTCTTTCAATTCTTAGCCAGATTGGACGTGCTTTTTTTTTTTTCAATTCCACTTGTTCCGGGCTGATAATTACTTTCCTTATTTTCTGAATTTGCACCTTGATTATTCTTTTTTGCTCTTTTTACTGTCTAACGCATTTGAGTCTCTTTTCTTCGCGCTGCTTTCTTCTTCGCTTAGATGTCAACATTTAATTTATAACGTACTGTCCTCATACGCTTTATATGCACTGAGAGCCCTGGATCTGTGTGTGCTCAAATCCTTCACAAGACTGAATGTTTTGCTGCCTATTGTCCTATTTGATAGATTATAAGTAGGGCGTGTCTTTGGTCTCGCGGATCGTAGACTTGCTTTTTGCTTTCCAGGACAGGATTTCTTTTTTATATATATATTACACACACATACACACACTAGCTGTGTAAGCCTGTGCTGTAAAAAGCCTGGGCACCTAGAAACTATTGAAATCATCACAAAAAAAAACTGAAATGCCGAGTTGGAGGTTTCGTTTTGCAGATGTGCTCACCCCTCATCTATTAACAGGTAAGCGAGTTTGTCCCCGACTTGTTATCTTGGAGCCGCCTTGCCGGCTATTTGAGCTTCATTGATGTAGCCTCGCACTCCCGGGTTGGACAGACAGACAGACACACTTCTACGTGTAGACATTTATATATGAGATATATATAAGAATATATTGTTTAAAAATGTTGATTATTGCATTGTAGATATAAGTTTATGAAAGTGGTTTGATCCTGTTCTTAATGAATAGCTCTATACAAAAATTAACTGAATTAAACATTTTATACAGATTTAAAAATGGGGCACAGAAGTGCCAGTAGTAAATATAAAGGTAAGAAACCTAAAGATAAGGCAGAAATTTAATGAAACTCTTCTCAGACTGTAGATTTTTAACAGCGATAAATTAATTGATGAGTAGATGAAAAGTTATTTCCTGAGACTGGATAGTCTAATTCAGAGTCATGGATCCTAAACCAAATACCATCAATTTGGATGTAATGCAGGAGCTGTCTTTGCCCAAGATGCCAGTCGATCCCTGGGCCCACTAATCTACACACACTCACAATGGACCAAATTACAGTAAAAAAACAGCTTGAACTACAAGTCTTTGGGATGGACTATTTGGGGAAAACCCATATGAATAATGGGGATAATGTGCAAACTTCATACAGACTGAGATTCAAGCTCAGTCCACTGGAGCTGTAAGGCAGTGTTGACAGCTGTGTTACTGTTTTAAACACTCAGCTTAATAAATGGTAACAAGGGGTCATTTGTACAGAAATAAGTAATACAATATTTATAAATGCTTACTAACCCTCCTCTATTCCATTTCTCTTCTTGGTAATTTAATTTGGCACTTGGTGTCTCTGCTCTACTGCCAGGCTTCTCTAATGCATGTGAAAGAGTTATTTTGGATAAAGGACCATAGGAATAGTCGGGTTGAAAGACTCTCATCAGATTGAATGGCCCAGAACAGACTCCACTTTAGAGTGGAGGTAGGTAGCTAATTGGGCGAGGTACCTAGCACTGTGACCATGTTGGAATTGGTTTTTAACTTTCTCTTTTATTAATCTCCTCAGTTGTCAACTGGCCACAGTTTATTAAATAATTATTGGACAGATACTGTTTTATTTATGTTTAACCTGTTTCTAATCTTGTTTTCTGGGTATTTTAAGAATTCTGTATTTTTATGTTTAATAGTTCTGCATTTAGTAAAATAGTATAATATGTGTATATTTACTGAAAATTGTTCACAGCGCTTTGTGCCTGAACTCAGAGAACTATACAAAAGTTGTAATTGCAACAGGAAACACTTTATAAACTAATAGTGTCTGAAAATAGCCACAGATATTGCAGTGCTGCTTCTGAGTTGTGTTCACTCTTCTAATGTTCCCAATTATTTTCCAGAGTTGCATGCTGTACCCATCTCTGTTATCTCCCTTATCATCTATGAGGTTCTATTTAGCCAATTTAATCTCTGCCTGCCTTTTTGAACATTCCCAGGCTTGTAAATTGTAAACTGAATGTCCCAGGGGTTCACGGAAGGCAAGGCTCAGCATGCCTGTGTGACATTTTGCTGTCAATCACCCATCCAGCCCTGCCTATCCTCATCGTGAAGTGCTGGCTTACTACAACACAATTTTCATCCATGACCACCTGTTTGTATATGCCTGATCATCCACACTTGGGACAATGATCTTTATATGTGTGCTAACAGCACGAATGCAGCTTGCTTTAACACAATTCTCACATGGATTGGTGGATAAATGTAAAAATCAGTGTATTATGAAAGGGAGTTGAAAATTTGGTGCACATTTCAAGAAGTGGTTGAATGTGACATAAGAAAATCATCACTATTGCTAAGTATTAATTTTCCCTGTGGCTAAAAAGTGTAATATCAAACACTTTCATTTTGGCTGAAAGTGCATGGATCCTCTATGTAGATAGATGATACAATATTCATTATGATCTCTCTGTCAGACTGATATCTTTTTAGCAGTTAATTGTTTTCAAGCATTTCCAAAGCATTCGGCCTTTCTTGGGATGTGCATGCCTATCTTTGCCTGAACATCATCTTCTGCCAGCTCTTAGCGAGATACTGCAGGATGGCCCACAAGCTCTCCTAAATCTTGGTGAAGTTAAGAGTAGTTTTCTAAATTTGGGGGGAAAAAATGCTCTTACTTTTAACTCCTGTATGTAGGACCAAATTTTTCAGTAAGTAGGGACAATTTTCCTACTCTGAGATGCTTGATAAGTATGGGCACTGGGATCTGACATGGCTCCGGGACACTACTATTGTTTTTATGCCATTCCTGGAAAACAAATCTTCTCCCAAGCCACAAGCTTCTTTCAAACTACATTAGGTTTTTCTCCAGGATTTCATTGTATTTTCATGCATTCATTCTACTTTCTACTCTCACAAACCTTGTAGGGCCTTCTGCAGTTCAGCATCCCAAGAGCATGATGCTGCAACTACCATTCTTCACAGTGGGGATGGAAATTTCTGATATTGTGCACTTTTTGCTTATGCCAAATATGGTGCTTAGTCTGATGGCCAAAAAAGTAAATTTTGGTCTCATGAGACCACAGAACACCCTTCCAGTGGATTTCAGAGTCTCCCATGAGCCTTCCGGAAAATTATTGCTGAAACGCCATGTGTTTCTTTTTTTTAAACAGAGGCTTTCTCTTTCCCACTATTTCATAACCCTGTGACCGGTAAAGCACCCGGGCAAAAGTTGTTTTCTGCAGTCTTTCCAATGTAACTGTAGCTTGGAACTCCTTTAGAGTTCTAATAGATCTCTTGGCAACCTCCTTCACTATTCTGTATCTGGCATGATCACAGCATTTTTGTGGACAGTCTGCTCAAGGCATTTTACAGCTGTAACACTCTTCATTTTCTTAAAATTTCATTTAACTGAGTCCAACGGCTATTCAGGGACTTGGACATTTTTTTGTCTCCATCGGCTGATTTGTGTTTTTCAATCACCTTTTCAAAGAGTTTCTTGGAATGTTCTTTTGTCTTCATTGTGGAGATTGGCCACCATAATGACTCACCACAAGTTGGACTTTCCAGATAAAGTGCATTTAGACTACAGTCAAATAAAACCCCAGACAATGATTTTCATTTAAGTAATTATGGGACTTCTAAAACCCAGTGGCTGCACCAGTGTTGATTTAGGGTTGTCGTATTAAAGGGGATACTTAGGCGATCAACTATGTGCTTTATATTTGTAATTATTTTAGACCACTTTACAGAGATCTGTTTTCACTTTGACCTTAAAGAGTCATTTTCTGTTTGTCAGTATCAAAAAAAGAAATGAAATCCATTGTGAATAAATGCTTTATACTAATAAAATATGGAAACTTCCAAGGAGCTGAATATTGGTCACTGCGCTTGCTGGTCAAATAATAATTCTTTATATTTACTAAAGAAAGAAAATGTCTACAGAAAGACAAAAAGTGTTTTCAAAACAAAGAACAGCTATAAGTTTACACACAAAACGTTCAATAAAAAAACGAAAGCTTCATAGCTGCTTATGTTTTAAAATTGTGCTTTAGAAATACATTTTGATTTGAATTGATTTATGTTAATAATTTGATATGTAATTCTAGTAGATTGTTAAAAACACTCTTTTAGTGACCAGCAATGACATTTGGAGTGATGAGATTCCACTTGTGCATTTATAGAAAAAAAATCTACAACAGAAACAACATTATTTAATGTGATTAAAACTGGTACCTGTGCTGGCCAAGAATTCAGACAGGCTGTGGTGGTATTAATGTAAAACCTGGGAAAGTATTATATTAATACAGATAACAGGGATTGCAGTTTAAAAGCCACAAAAATAAGGAATCAACTGTTTGGCGACAAATAATAAGATGCATGAAACCTCAAGCAAAGGCCTATGAAAAGAATTCTATAGAGCAGCAGCCATAAGGTTAAGTAAGCATAGCTTAGAGTTGTGTAATTGAGACTTGCAACATTAAGAAAGATTCTGAGCTGTATAATGTAACAGGTTTACATGTTGTGAATAGTTAAACACCCCCCTGTACATATGAGATACTAGAGACAGTCAAGGGTCTGACAACAGAAGAATCACCAAATAAATTGACAAAACCTAAAATATTAAACAGAAAATAGTAGTTACCAGAAGATCTAACACTGATAGGATAAATAGGCAAAGCAAATGACCAGCTAATTTTTTTTAAGTAAATCCAAAGCTTGGATGTTAATGTTAATTATAGTACACCACTATTAAAAATATTAGTGTGATCTTGTCACATACAGCTGTGTTGGTGAAACATGACAAGCAATAGGTGTCTTTGCTATAATCTGAATGGACATAGCATAAAAATCAATTCCTAAAATGACAACACCTGAAATTAAAATACCAACTACAAAGTGGAATATGGTGATGTGAGGACATCAATTAATAGTGTTAAAGTTAAGTAATTAAAAAAAAAAAATTTTATGTTGAAAGCAACATACCAGAATGGCTCTGGAAGAAGTCAAACACATTTATAACAGGTTTTGATCCTTGCCCCTGCGTAGACTAAGATTTTGATTCCACTCCCTAAATCTGCTTATTCAAAAAATTATCTTCAGTTTAGTAGATGAAAAACGTGAAAAGGATTGTAAATACCATACAAAATTGTGAAGACCATCATTAACACATTTACTACATGTTCTGCAAGAATTTGGCCAAAAGAGTAAAGCAGACATTTTATAGCTAAATTGAGAACAAGGTCATTCAAAAAGGCTTAAAAAAAGCCTTAAACTCAAAAGTTTGCTGACGACACTGCTATCGTGGGCTGCATCAGGAGTGGGCAAGAGGAGGAGTATAGAAACCTCATCAAGGACTTTGTTAAATGGTGCGACTCAAATCACTTACACCTGAACACCAGCAAAACCAAGGAACTGGTGGTGGATTTTAGGAGACCCAGGCCCCTCCTGGACCCCGTGATTATCAGAGGTGAGCGTGTGCAAAGGGTGCAGACCTATAAATATCTAGGAGTGCAGCTGGATGCTAAATTGGACTGAACTGCCAATACTGATTCTCTGTGCAAGAGAGGACAGAGGTGGCTGTACTTCCTTAGAAGACTGGCGTCCTTCAACATCTGCAATAAGATGCTGCAGATGTTCTATCAGACGGTTGTGGCGAGCGCCCTCTTCTACGTGGTGGTGTGCTGGGGAGGCAGCATTAAGAAGAAGGACAACTCACGTCTGGACAAACTGGTGAGGAAGGCAGGCTGTTTTGTAGGCACGGAGCTGGACAGTTTGATATCTGTGGCAGAGCGACGGGCGCTGCATCCACTGAACAGTATCATCTCCAGACAGAGGAGCAGTTTCAATTCCACCCTGGGGGGGGGGGGTGGGGTATAATGTGGGGTAAATGTTAACATTATCCAAAGTTATTTTTCATTTTTATTACTCTTTAAATTTAATATTGTTTTTATCAGTATGCTGCTGCTGGAGTATGTGAATTTCCCCTTGGGATTAATAAAGTACAGTATCTATCTATCTAACGGTTAACAGAATCAAAAACCGACTAAAGCCAAAACAACAGAAAATAACAGACAAAATCACAGTCAAAGTAACAGAACAGTCCTGACTCAGGGCAAAGTTTATTTGTATTTTTTTTTTTTTTTTTAAATTTTAAGAATGAGTCCAGACTTTGATGTGACACGCTGCCATTTTAAATAGGGTGACATCAGTGCAGCTTGTTGCCAACAACATGGTTGTGCCCACAACAAAATAGTGCAACCAAAAAGAAACAAAAGAGTGACATAATAATATATTAAATAACATGCACACTGATTCAAAAAATGTAAACTAAATACATAATATTAAAAATAGACAAGTGCTCTTGACATTGCCACTGACATATTGTGGTAATCCGTCTACCAGGCATTTAATGGAAAAAGTCCCAAGAATAGTGTAAAGTGGGCTTTTTCAAAATAATCGCTATGGCACTTACATGTTTACATCGATAAGAGCAGGGTGCGCTTTCGCAGTCATTTTAACTTTGTCTTCAGCAGGTTCACGCAGCGGGACGCCGGCGACGGGTCGGGCGCGCCTCCCGGTCAGGCCTGCTGGAGGACGCTGTGTGTACCCCATCATAAGGCGAGTGCTGTTGGCAAAGAAATTGGTGCGAAGCGTTTTTAGGTAAGAACATACATGGCGTGCATTAGGGCGAGGAGGGAAATACCGAAGAAACGCAACTTGCTTGTTGTAGTGTGTGGCTGGATGTGGTCTAGTGCACGCTCGTAACCCTATTTATTACAAGCCTTAAAAAGGTTGAGAGGAGCACCTGTGCCGAAAGCACCTGCGTCAGTCGCGATTGGGTAAAGAGAGCAACATGTCGCGGGATTGGCTGAAGACTTGTGCCCTGACTATAAAAGGAACTTCCGGCCTCGTAAAGGTTGTGTTTAGACTCGGTGCTGTTGTTGTTTCATTTAGTTTACCAAACAGCGGCTTATGCCTTATTTTGTAAATTTCTTGTACGTATTATAAATAGCTCCTAGTGTAGCTTTATTTTAGTGGAGATATTTATATAAATTTTGGATTTTGGTGCACTTTGTTTTTGTTCTTGTATATACACTTTTTCTTTTCCTTGTGAATATTTTTTTTGTATTCTTTAGACTTTTGTTACGTGTGTAGTGTTTTCCTACACTCCTTTTCATCATTTAGGAAGACTATCAGTTTTTGTGTATGTATATTTTTGTCTTTATTTTTCATTTTTGGGGATTGGAAAGTTTACTGTATATATTGGTCTCTATTTTTGATTTGGACATTATTTTGTGTTGTTTTGTTGCACCTGTAAATAAACCCACCCTTGCTTTGGAAATACCACCTTTTTGTGTCTTCACGTCTGACTTCTCGCAAATTTGATCCCAGTCCGTCCTTCACTACAAGACGCCCACGGTGTGGTCTGGTGCCAACCTTGCCACTACAGGGGGTGTCCCACATATATTTCCCTAATTTAGTAGTGTGAGCATCTGTATATACAGTCATCCTCTGCTTGGTGACATTAACTGATTCTTTCGGCTGCTTCCGTTAGGGGTTGCCACAGCGGATCACCTTTATCCATATCTTTCTGTCCCCTGCATGTCCTCTCTCACCACATCCATAAATCTCCTGTTAGGCCTTCCTCTTTTCCTCTTATCTGGCAGCTCTATACTTAGCATCCTTCTCCCAATATACTCCACATCTCTCCTCTGCACATGTCCAAACCAACGCAATCTTGACTCTCTGACTTTGTCTCCCAACTGTCCAATTCATTTTAATTGACTTGTTCTTGAAGACTCAGACCCCTTAGTTGTTTCTTTTTCCTTAATTAGCAGCCAAACAATAATAAGATACAAAATGAGCCAAAACAACTGGTGTCCATCATATAGTATCTGAAAATAAAGAAAGATGAAGGTCTCAGGAATGTCGATCTGCTCAGGTCCCCAAAACATTTCAACAGTGCTTTCAGAAAGAGAAGATCAGCAATTTCGGAAATGTCTGTTAATGCACCACAAGAGCAGCAACAAAGCAATGAAATTAAAGAACGGGTTTAATTAATGACAAGAATAGGCACCTCATTAAGCAGCTCGTTGGAGTGAAATTGATTGAAGTTTGAAGCCCTGATTTAGTTGGTCTGTTGGCTCCCTCACTTTACATTTCATTTCTGTTTGGGTGCCATTTAAGGAAAGAAATAAAGCAATTCAGAGGAACGATGAAGAAATTTAGGGGAGCAATTCTTAAAAAAGCAATTCAATTAAAATTAATTCAGAAGAAGTTAATTAGCAGCACAAACAGGGCACTCATTAAAAAAAAGGTTAGAATGAAAACCTGCAGCCACAGTGGTCCTCCAGGACCAGACTTGGTGACTCCTGCTCTAATATACTCATTTCTAATCCTGTCCATCCTCGTCACACCCAGTTCAAATCTTAGCATCTTTAACTCTGCCACTTCCAGCTCTGTCTCAAGCTTTCTCATCAGTGCCACAGTCTCCAGCCCATATAACATAGCTGGTCTCACTACCGTCCTGTAGACCTTCCCTTTCACTCTTTCTGATATCCGTCTGTCACAAATCACTCCTGACACTCTTCTCCACCCATTCCACCCTGCCTGCACTCTCTTTTTCACCTCACTTTCACAATCCATCCATCCATCCATTTTCCAACCTGCTGAATCCGAACACAGGGTAACAGGGGTCTGCTGGAGCCAATCCCAGCCAACACAGGACACAAGGCAGGAACCAATCCCCGGCAGGGTGCCAACCCTCCGCAGGACACACACAAACACACCCACACGCCAAGCACACACTAGGGCCAATTTAGAATCGCCAATCCACCTAACCTGCATGTCTTTGGACTGTGGACTTCCACAATCCCCATTGCTATAATCAAAAAATATCAGAGCCCTCTACTGGATGAAAAAAGAAAATTACACATATTTCCCAATCTTTCAAATCTGCAACATGCAAGTGTGATTCACATGTAGCTAATTTTTTTCTTGCTCCAACAGGTTACAAAAGTCTTAATTTTTGATGTTGATTAATGTGATTAATGATGATATTAGCAGTATTTTCTGTTAAGACATAACTGAACAGCACACTATTGAGTCCAGGCATTCCTTTGGAAAATGAAGAAATTGGCAGCAATTTTTCAGGCAGAAATAAAAAAAATTTGAGTCTCAATATGTGAATACTTTTTATTTTTGGTTCCTAGCAGAATGTGGAAAGAGATACATAACATGACACTCTAAAACTTGCTTAATCCAATACAGGATTACTGGTGGTAGGGGGTACAGCTTGTCCTGGCAGCATTTGATGTGGTGTAGGAATAAAATCTAGTATGTTACAGGAACCACTCTCATAAATTCCCACAAATGCCCAATTTAGTCTCTTCATCTGAGTCTGAAATCTACATTTACACATGCATTGCTGTTCCTGCAGTGACCATGCAGCATGCTTGCAGTAGAAGCCAGAAATCTGAGATGGAAAGTTAAGATGTCCCAGAGACAGTCTACCTGAAAGGAGCAAACAGAGGAGAGAAATCTAGGATTACCATAGAATACTGGAAGCACTTAAGGAACCAAATAAATTAACTAGAAGACACTAACAAATGCGTAGTCAAAAGGAAAATGTGAGCCTGTCCTAACTCTAGATGTTCCATTTAGGGGCAGGACAATGATGTCAAGTGTTATATACCATTTGACTTGAAATGGTGTCATTTCTACTAACAATGTGGCATCACCCACTCATATTGTGGTACAAATTGATGGTGTCCAAACAAGAGAAGTTCCTACAAATCGGGGGCATTCTGACATCACTCTCATAATGTTAAATAACATAAACAGAAATAAAACACCAACAAAACTTAAAAAAAGGAATGACAGATGCTTAGATTCAAAACAAAGCCCTGTTTGTAAGGTGTAGTCTCCAAACAGGCTGATATGGTTAATTGGGCTGATGTTTATGAAAAATGATTAACAAATTCAAGCACACACATCAGTAGCAGGGACCTGAGATGAATCTCCAGGCCCATAATCTTTATTGCACAATATAAAACACTTTTGCACCTTGGTGCGTAGAATCTAAAGTATATGGACCTTGGATTCTTGTTCTTCATCAGCATTTACCTGAGGGGGCAGACAAGAATCACGCACAAAGGAAAGAAGGAGTGACAAATGGGAGAGCTGGGATGCTATGAAAGTGACTGGGGAGTGTTAGTCAGTATCATGCTGGACCCTCTTTCTTAATAATTGTGTAAGGTCTAATGTATCCAAAATGCAGGCTTCTGAGATTGAAGTTAGGCTGACATGCTACACATTCTCCCCAAATTAAAGTCTGAGGGTGTTGCAATTCATGGTTTTATCATATCTTTGGTTAATTTTGTTATATATTTGAAAATTTAAGTTTTTGTCTGTTTTATGTGATGTCATTCCAGCACTAATCTGTAATTTTCATTGGTACAGTTTTGGAACATTTTCATGACTTTAGCATCGTTGCTGATGGTAATTATGTTCATGACAGGTCTCATTCTACAAGTTCTCCAAAACAATGTTTAAAAAGAGCAAGATCTGACACTGCTGCCATTGATGTTTGTCAACCTTATAGGTATAATATTAGGCAGGACCCTATAATGCACTACGTCCAATCCCACTGCTAGTAAAACTGGATACCATTACCAGAGAGTCTCAAAACTGACTATTTGTAGTCAGACAATATACAAAATAAAACACAAACACAAATGCAGAATCTGCAAACACAAAGCATAAAAAGGTACAAAGTAAAATGGCAAAAAACACTACTGCATACAGCATAGAAGGGTTATTGCAGAATAACTTGTTAAATCACAGTAAAATGTGTTGGTACAAAAGGAGTCATTTCTCGGCAAGTTAAAATCCCACCAAATTTTTTAGCTGTCAGATTCCCACTTGTCCAAGTTATCTTTGGAGTCGTGTCTTTAGCAAACACTGCTAATTACTTTTTACCAATTGCACATGTTCTTTTGTCCCAACATACTGTATAACTCTGGTTTGAATCTTTTCTCCTATTAATTTCTGAATGAGGGCGGCACAGTGGCGCAGTGGGTAGCGCTGCTGCCTCGCAGTTAGGAGACCTGGGTTCACTTCCCGGGTCCTCCCTGCGTGGAGTTTGCATGTTCTCCCTGTGTCTGTGTGGGTTTCCCCCGAGTACTCCGGTTTCCTCCCACAGTCCAAAGACATGCAGGTTAGGTGCATTGGTGATTCAAAATTGTCCCTAGTGTGTGCTTGGTGTGTGTGTGTGCCCTGTGGTGGGTTGGCACCCTGCCCAGTGTTTGTTTCCTGCCTTGCTCCCTGTGTTGGCTGGGATTGGCTCCAGCAGACCCCTGTGACTCTGTAGTTAGGATATAGCGGGTTGGATAATGGATGGATGGAATTTCTGAATGAGTCTCTCTTTCTCTCCCTCCCTCTCTATACTTCAGGTATTAAAAAATAGCACCAACTTTTACATTTCCTCTTCCTTAAAATTATCTCCTATTACATTAGAGTCTCATCCTCCTTTAAATTTCCCAGAAGTTCAGGTAAACATTTAAACACAGACTAAATCTCACATGTAATATTATGGGCGATGGCAATAACAAAGACAACACACATGCAGCACTGCAACAACATGCTATAAACTAGGTTCTGTTTTAATATTTCCATGGCTTAGTGTTATGAATTCCTTTGGTTCTTTCCTTCTTTTTGGGGTGTTGGTCCATGGAGAATTCTTTTATTTGATTCTTTTGTGCAAATAAGGCTGTAGGTATTGTATTTTTACCACAACAAATCCCTTGCCACTACTGTTATCGACATTGCTGAACATTGCTTCCCAGATGTGAATTGCTGTCTTTCTTCAGCAGACAACTAGAAAATAATCACAGAAAAAAAAATCACACTAATAATCACTCACTTTGTTTCGCTCTGAATGATGAACAAAATAATAGATAAATCTGAAAACTGCCAGTGCTCCAGTTATTACAGTTAAATATTAACTAAGAAATTAAAAAATAACTACTGTATATACTTGATTTTACCATATAATTTACGGTATTTTATTTTATAATGTCAGTTGTATAAGTCGAATGTGGAGAACTTACGCTATTGGTCCAAGAGATTATGATATGCTAACCCCCACCTGAGAGAGTAACCACGGAGCACACGGCCTTCTTTAACTATGCATTGTGCTGTGACACCCCGTGTAGTGGGAATTGGTGTCACCAGCCTACACTCCAGAGGCCTCATGTATAACGCCGTGCGTAGAACTCACACTATAACATGGCGTAAGCACAAAAGCGGGATTGTGCGTACGAACAGAAAAATCCAGATGCAGGAATCTGTACGTACGCAAACTTTCACGTTCTTCCACTACATAAATCCCGATCAGCGTGAAAAGTAATGTACGTGCACGCGCCTTCTGTCCCGCCCCAACTCCTCCCAGAATTACGCCTCTTTGAATATGCAAATCGATATAAATAGCCTTCTGGGAAAAGACAATGGGAAAAGCACAGGGGAAAATATAAGAATTTCAGCGAATACCAAGTGGAGGCAAAGGTAAAACGTACTATTTGTTGGTTTAAACAGTGGTATAATCAACAAAAGGAAGTTGATCGAGTGACAGAATGTCAGAGAAACTCGAAAGCTCAAGTTCACAAAGTCGCCCAGTGCCCGAAATAAAAAAGAAATCACATATCAAAGTCGCCGTGAAAAGGCGAGTCGTAGCCCACCGTCTGAGTGTCATATGAAAGCTTATTAGGGTACAGACAAAAAAATAGGCACACAGTGGGAAAAAAGCACAAAATGTCAACTTTAATCTCGAAATTTCCACTTTAATCACGTAGTTTATTTTGCCATTAAAGTAGAACATCATAAACTTCATCTTAAAATCGTTTAATTTACTAGTTTCTCAAATCCCATTGTAACTAAAGTGGCATGTTAAATGCTTTGTTCTGTATTTGATCTTCTTTGTGCTCTGTGTGTGAATCACTACTTGCTTCTTAAACGGGCTTTCTCTTTCTCCAACAGGACCCATAATCCATTACATTCGTGATATTACAGCTCTCTGAATAATTAAAATACTGAGATGTATACGTGATATCTTTTTCATGATGATAGGAATGAAAGCATGTTATTAAACATGGGAACACGGTGGCGCAGTGCTTGATCATATCTCACGCGAGAGGCTTGCTGCGCCATGCGCGACCTTCAATGAAATAATTTATCACAGCAGTACTGTCTCTTTCAAACGTACTAACCTCCAATTCTTGTCCTTACTTTTCTTTCTCCAAATACCCAGTCGCCACACAATCAGCTCTGTAATAGACGTGAAGCCATTTGTAAGCTTAGAACGCCGATTCTTCAAAACTTTTAAGGAACATTGAAATATCTTCGTAGTACGTGTTTAATTATTCTGTCTATCTTTCCAGTGTCGCGTCAGCGCAAGAATACAATGCAACAGGAACAATCCCTGAACTAGCTAGCGCTGCAGCACCGTGTCCTCACATGTTTAATTATTAACAATACAGATTATTTAAATGAAGTTAAAGTTTTATCTGTATAATATAATCAACATATTTTTCTGCATTTCATCTTAAAAATGAATACTGTCATCATATGTAAATACGCTCTTTATAAAGTGGCGCAGGTTGTGCGATATTATAACTGTAGTGCAAGTTTACAGTGAGGTGATTGTACTTATAAGTAAACAATTCTACAAGGAGCACTTGATGGACTGATTGAGTGCGTTTAGAGTTCTTGGGATGAAACCATTTCTAAACCGTGAAGTCCGTACTGGGAAGTCTCTAAAGTGTTTTGCCGTGGCTCAGGCAGCGTCTGCTTCACGCTGTATAGCGATATTTCTCTTTCCGATCAGCTGCTGCTGTGATTCCCCACTCAGATACAGTGATATAAATACTCCGAGTGGTGCAGTGAGAGTAATATGGAAAAAGATGATCTGCTGTGGCAACCCTTAACGGGAGCAGCTGAAAGAAGAAGAAGATACAGTGAGAGTTACAACGCTAAAGCAGTTATTGTATTTGGAATACTATGGCTATTTCCTGGACCATTATATTGCTGCAGGTTAATTACAATCAGATGCATCACACTAATAAACAATATGCAGTTAGTTTCAGTGTATTTATAAAGCCGCATCAGGAATGTGGAGCTAAGAAAGAAAGAGTGATCACACAGGAACAGTAGCACTGCTTTGACGCTGGGTGCCGCCAGTCTGCAAAACCGAGCAGAGAAATTGCGTCCGCCAAGGTATGAGTTACCATGGAAAAGTGCGTGGGTTTACGCCAAGTTTAGGTTTTATACATCGCGATTTGAGCGTGGAAACAGGAGTACGCAACAATTCTGTGCATACGCACCGTTTATACATGAGGCCCCAGGTGTCTAGTATGTGGGACCAAGCGTGACCAGGATGATGGTGTAAGACAGGGAGACACTGACACATAAAGGGTTGGGTTTTTTGAAAAATAAAGTGAGGTTTTATTTACAGGTGCACTTAGAGAAAAACAAAAATAATGTCCTGCGGAATTTATCTATCAAGACACAGTCCAATACCGCAAAGGACACACAAAAAACAGTAATTAAATGGAGCCCAAAAATGATGACTATATACAGTATTTATAGTGCTGACTGAAAGTCACAAATGAAAAAGTAAAATTTATATATATAATTCACTAAGCCACCACCAGCGCAAGCAAGACACCCATGGAAGCACGCAGGACGGAGCCATGCCCACCAACTCTAAGACCATTGATATGACGACAACTCGCAGAGCCACGCCCACCAACTCAGACGCAACGACTCCGAAAAAATGGCGTCATTTATGTTCGTCTGTGCTAGAGTCCACATGCACCTCTGAGCCATGTTGACTGTTCATAGAGGCGTGTAAAACAGTTTGCGAGGGGTATCCCATGAGATCCTTAAAACAATCCTTTAAAACTGAGGTTAAAACACAATGAAGGAAGCAGTCTTTAAAAACCAATAAGCCCTGTGCCTCTTTTTCATTAGCGTCTCAACTGCTTCACCGATGCAGGCCCTGCAACAGTCGAGACGCTCTCTCAGCAGCTGACCTTCTCTGTGCCCGACTCCACTACTGTCAGTCGCCTGATTAAAAATGGCCTTTTGAAAGGGAGGTATGGACCCACTATACCACAGGAACACATTGCCTTCAAACCTGCTCTCGCTCACTCTAACGTACCGGCTTTCTCTCTCTCCTCACTCGTTCGCACACTGCACGACTCCACCCGGAAACCGTTTCAGCCACACTTCCATGCCCCTCGCTACGCTGTGAGTGTGGTGATTATTTATTTAAAAATGGCCTTTTGAAGGGGAGCTGTAGACCCGCTATACTACAGGAACACCTGTGACATTGCCTTCACATTGTTTTCCTTTTATTTCTGATCCCGTTGAGCAGATCAGACATATTTAAAAATGGCCTTTTGAAGAGGAGCTATGGACCCGCTATACCACAGGAACACCTGTGACATTACATTCGAGCCTGCTCTCGCTCACTCTAATGTACCGGCTTTCTCTCTCTCCTCACTTGCTCGCACACTGCACAGGGGAGAAACGCCCCCAGCACGACTCCACCCAGAAACCGTTTCAGCCACACTTCCACGCCCCTCGCTACACTGTGAGTACGATGATTATTTATTTAAAAATGGCCTTTTGAAGGGGAGCTGTGGACCCGCTGGTGACATTGCCTTCACATTGTTTTCCTTTTATTTCTGATCCCGTCGAGCACATCAGACACCCAGGCAAACAACACTAAATAATCAATAGCTGCAACTACTTTGCCCGCCCCAACTCCTCATCTGAGTCGGTTTCGTCTGTGTTCAGCAGTGTTTCCCAAACTCGGTCCTGGTGAACCCTTGTGGCTGCAGGGTTTTGTTCCAACCGGATTCCTAATCATTAATGCCGGTGAAACTCATCCGGGATAAGTCGGTTTTTCAAACCCAGCCGTGTAGCAGATTAGTCTAGATGGATATAATAATCCGAGATGAATGCGCGCCCCCGTGCTGAGTGAAAAGCCAATGTATACTGAGTCTAGAAAACATGATCAGCAAGTCTTTGTTAGGCTGCAACAAAATGATGAAAGAACGGGCGCATTTTTTTCACTCAAGATGTGTGTGTGTGTGGGTGGGTGTTAGTTAGTTAATTAGTTACTCGAAGGATTTCAAGATTTAATATGCACAAGCGGTAACACTGCAAAAGCATCCCAAACCAGAAACGACGGCGTGTGCATTGTGCTTACTGAAAGCAGCGTTACGGATTTTGCAAATGTTAATTTTTTTCCTTCTGCCTAAAAAACATTAAAAAAGCGACGTGATTATGCCGCGTATACTACGCCGCGGGTTGGTACGCAGCGTGTAAAACAGTTTGTTTGTCGCGGATAATTTGCCTTTTACTTTTACACGAAGACAATTTCCCTTTGTGATGACAATTAATAAGGCACAGGGCCAAACTTTCAAAAAGATATGCCTGTATCTGCCAAAACCAGTTTTCAGTCACGGACAGTTATATGTTGCTCTCTCCAGAGTTCCATCTTTTCATTCACTTACTGGTATGCCTGCAGTAACACGTGCAGCGAACGAGCGAGCGACACACACACACATACAGGCGCGCGCGCAAGAGAGAGAGCGCTGGACACATAAAAATAATAATACTTCATTACATTGATATACCGGTGTTCAGTATTCAAAGTGCTATCCACATAGGGAGGAACCGGGAAGCGAACCCAAAATCTTCCACAGTCTCCTTACTGCAAAGCAGCAACACTACCACTGCGCTACAAGGCAGTTAAAGAATGCACCGGGCTCAATTTTGTTTTCACTTCTGTTTACAGTGATCGGGTCGTAGCGTGCATTATTGCAATGATACTTTTCTTGGTGGCTTATTACATTACGGATGTTTCACATGTTCATTTTTTTCCCTGTGCTTAAAAGACATTAAAAAAGTGTTTCTCAATTGTGACTCCGGAACAACTCAGTACTCAAGCTATATTAAGCGTCACCAATGAAGACTCACTACACCTTAATGAACAAGTGCTGAAACTTATCCCTACCGACGAAGTAACTTTCACCAGCATGGCCTCCATCGTCACAGACGATCCCGCTTTCAGTCATGGACAATTGTATGTTGCTCTCTCTAGAGGTCCATCTTTTCATTCACTCACAGTCGTATCCTCAAACCCACCACATTTGGACAACTGTGTCGTTCAGGAAGTGTTCACCCATCAATACATAATTATGCGGCGTATGCTACTCCGCGGGTTGGCTAGTACACATAAACTTGTGAAACCTATATATACACAAAACCCAATATAAAGCTGTCTTCCTCCACAGTGATCCAAGTCAGGAAGCTGCTCCTTCAAACAGTGTATAGTACAGGATTCACCAAAACAAAAAATATTCAAAATACAGAAAAAAAAGTGTATATACAAAAATAAACAGTGCACCAATAACCACAACCCAATAAATACCTCCACCAAAGTTAATTCTGAGATATTTATCAAAAATATATGCAAAAAAAAATATTTACAATAATCATGGCACATGCGGTAGTGCTTGGTAAATTCAAATTGATTTTCTACCAAGTACCTTTCTCTTAGCAAGATCTAGTCAGAAGACCCCCTCTAGAGGCCGTAATTCCCTTTTATATTCGGTGCCCTCGCTCCGACCAATTAAACTGCTCTATGTCATCCCTCCACTGGCACACGATGATGTGAACGTATCTGCGAAAGGTAGCGTCTCCTGTTCCGCACAATTACTATAAAAATTCGAGCAACTGGCACATGCGCGCGTAACTGTGCTGGCCTTTGAGACATGGACTGCGCTTCTGCCTTAAGTGAAAGTAAGCACTTTTAATGTTTTTCCCTCCCTGAGCTACAGCCCAAACAACTGCAAATATGGGATTCCTTTTCTAAACCGCGGCAAACAAATACTAAGGCTTTTCGCACATTTTCACTCTTCTGGTGTTATAAGGTCATGGGAGACATGCGCTCGAGTGGAAGACAGACAATGTCATCCCAGCTGGTCAGTGGCAGGGCCGCCTTTCCACACAACACGAGACCTGCCGCAACATTCCCCAAAAGGCGCTAATATCGTCAGCGAAGATGTCTCTCTGCACTATATAAAGAAAAGAAAAAGGCAAGTTTAATTTCTTTATACTTGTTTTTTTTCCCAAACAAATGCCTCTCTCATAACCCTGCAGAGGACAGTAAACTAATTTTATTTAATTGTTGGTAATGACAGTAAAGCACCTTACCACATGTGCCTACGTGACCACACAGTAATACCAGAACTATTCCAAAGACTGGGAGCAAAGAGAATAGTGTTGCAAGCCAGTTCACTCAGTGTTTTCACAGACACAGCAGACCAGACAAATGTATGCAAATACAAAACTAAACAATTGGCAGATCTAATGCTATATCAGACAATGCATACACTTTATGTAGAACTGCATCATGTTATAAGTAAATGCAGAAATTATCATTGATGAGCAGTTATTGTCAATGAAATATCAATTCCCCCTCAAACCTGATAAAAATTCAAGCCACATACCAACTCTAAACAAATTGAGAAGAGCTGCTACTTCCCTGTGAAAGTAATACAAGAAATGTTCAAGGAAATATCCATCCATCCATTTTCCAACCTGCTGAATCCAAACACAGGGTCATGGGGGTCTGCTGGAGCCAATCCCAGCCAACACAGGGCAGGAACCAATCCCAGGCAGGGTGCCAACCCACCGCAGGACACACACAAACACACCCACACACCAAGCACACACTAGGGCCAATTTAGAATCGCCAATCCACCTAACCTGCATGTCTTTGGACTGTGGGAGGAAACCAGAGCGCCCGGAGGAAACCCACGCAGACACGGGGAGAACATGCAAACTCCACACAGGGAGGACCCGGGAAGCGAAGCCAGGTCCCCAGATCTCCCAACTGCGAGGCAGCAGCGCTACCCACTGCGCCACTGTGCCGCCCTTCAAGGAAATAGACATCAGTAAATTGCAAGGACAATGTCTGGTGAGAATGAATAAAGTTCTACTGTTTTGTGTGGTGGAGCTGCTCACAGACTTCAAAATTGAGTATGGACTGCTGATGTCATTTCAGTTAGGGAAAAAAAACATATATAAACTCAACCAAAATGACATGACAATGTTTTTCACACAACTTGGAAAACAAAGTAAAAAGCCAATACCAATGTAATTTGGCAAAAGAGGAACACGCAAAACTGAGTGCAGACTGTTGATGAGGATATCATTATAATCAGTATACTATGCCGCTTGCCATTTACCAACATATTCAATGAAATATAGAATTCTAGATATTTTTTATATAAAAATATTTATTTTTACTTAATTTAGCATTTATGTTTCCAGGCGATTGAAAAGCATTCTTTTTCTTTTTATGATTAATTATTTAAAGGATTTTATGATAAGCTAGAGCACAACTTTAGAAAGCTACTCATGTCACAGCATCCCTTCAGGTATTTCTCCTTCCAAGTGAAACGAAGCAATACAATCATGTCTCTCTATTATAATAAAGAAAATCTTGGGTCGAGATGTGATCTTCTTGGAAAGACACTTTGACGTCCCGCGAGAATAGATTTTTCAACCTTTGGAAGCAAGACCTGTGAGACTGTGACTTTTGCACGTCACGCCCTACTTACAAACAATATAAATCAAGATCACAGACATCTAACCTCTCAGTTGTTGGAATGCTTTTGGTGATAAAGGATAAAGATGGAAATGTACTCACAAATGAGGAGAGTGTGTTGAGCAGATGGAAAGAGTACTTTAAGAGGCTGATGAATGAAGAGAACAAGAGAGAGAAGAGGTTGGACGATGTGGAGACAGTGAATCAGGAAGTGCAATGAATTAGCAAGGAGGAAGTAAAGCCAGCTATGAAGAGGATGAAAAATAGAAAGGTTGTTGGTCCAGATGACGTACCTATGGAAGCATGGACGTGTTTAGGAGAGATGGCAGTGGAGTTTTTAACCAGATTGTTTAATGGAATCTTGGAAAGTGAGAGGATGCCTGAGGAGTGGAGAAGAAGTGTACTGGTGCCGATATTTAAGAATAAGGGGGATGTGCAGGACTGCAGTAACTACAGGGGGATATAATTGATGATTGATGATTGAGGCACAGCATGAAGTTGTGGGAAAGAGTAGTGGAAGCTAGGTTAAGAAGTGAGGTGATGATTAGTGAGCAGCAGTATGGTTTCATGCCAAGAAAGAGCACCACAGATGCAATGTTTGCTCTGAGGATGTTGATGGAGAAGTTTAGAGAAGGCCAGAAGGAGTTGCATTGCATCTTTGTGGACTTGGAGAAAGCATATGACAGGGTGCCTCGGGAGGAGCTATGGTATTGTATGAGGAGGTTGGGAGTTTCAGAGAAGTACATAAGAGTTGTACAGGATATGTACGAGGGAAGTGTGACAGTGGTGAGGTCTGTGGTAGGAGTGACAGATGCATTCAAGTTGGAGGTGGGATTACATCAGGGATCGGCTCTGAGCCCTTTCTTATTTGCAATGGTGATGGACAGGTTGACAGACAAGATTAGACAGGAGTCCTCATAGACTATGATGTTTGCTGATGACATTATGATCTGTAGTGATAGTAGGGAGCAGGTTGAGGAGACCCTGGAGAGGTGGAGATATGCTCTGGAGAGGAGAGGAATGAAGGTCAGTAGGAACAAGTCAGAATACATATGTGTAAATGAGAGGGAGGTCAGTGGAATGGTGAGGATGAAGGGAGTAGAGTTGGCGAAGGTGGATGACTTTAAATACTTGGGATCAACAGTACAGAGTAATGGGGATTGTGGAAGAGAGATGAAAAAGAGAGTGCTGGCAGGGTGGAATGGGTGGAGAAGAGTGTCAGGAGTGATTTGTGACAGACGGGTATCAGCAAGTGTGAAAGGGAAGGTCTATAGGACGGTACTGAGACCAGCTATGTTATATGGGTTGGAGACGGTGGCACTGACCAGAGAGCAAGAGACAGAGCTGGAAGTGGCAGAGTTAAAGATGTTAAGAGTTGCACTGGGTGTGACGAGGATGGATAGGATTAGAAATGAGTACATTAGAGAGTCAGCTCAAGTTGGACGGTTGGGAGACAAAGTCAGAGAGCCGAGATTGTGTTGGTTTGGACATGTGCAGAGGAGAGATGCTGGGTATACAGTGGTACCTCGGTATATGTCCTTAATCCATTCCTGATCCTTGGACTTATACCAAACAGGACTTATACCAAACAAATTTTTCCCATAAGAAATAAAGGGAAAATGATTAGTCCGTTTCTTTGAAAAAAAAATTGTATATTCGGATAACCAAACCTGGGGGATGGGCGAGCGGAGCGAGCAGAGGGCAGAGCCCCCTACTTTAAAAAAAAAAAAAATGATGGCAAGGCTCTATACAATGAAAGGATGGAGCTGCAGGCGGTCTGTTGTTTGTCATGTTTTATAATCTGTTAGACATTGTTATGATGAATGCTTATATTTTCATATTTTTTATTCACAATATGTGGGTAAGAAAGAAGGCAAAAGGCTGTTTATTATAGACTTGTTATGGGAACTTGATAATGATCAGATGATAGTCAGTTCAGTTGTTGTGTCAAAGAAGCCCGCTGCTCATGTCTCAGAAATTCTTTCAGGTATGTCTTGGTGCCAGCCAAACAATAAAGTACCACATTGAAAGATGAAGTCATAATGAAACAAAGGCAAACTGAGTAGTGTCACTGTTTTGTGTGCAACAGCTACTCAAAGAAGTCACAATTTGTGTTGACTACTGATGTCTTCTATAATCGCCAGACTTTCTGGTTGCCATTTACATTTTTTACAATAAAATAAACCAAGGAAAATTGTGAATACAGTTACGGTGAGGAACATAAGTATTTGAACACCCTGCGATTTTGCAAGTTCTCCCACTTAGAAATCATGGAGGGGTCTGAAATTCACATTGTAGGTGCATTCCTACTGTGAGAGACAGAATGTAAAAAAAAAATTCAGGAAATCACATTGTATGATTTGTACAGAATTTATGTGTATTGCACTGCTGCGCATAAGTATTTGAACACCTGGCAATCTGCAAGAATTCTGGCTCTCAAAGACCTGTTACTCTGCCTTTAAGAAGTCCACCTCTACTCCACTTAGTAATCTTAATTAGTAGCACCTGTCTGAGCTCTTTAAAGACACCTGTCCATCCCGCAGTCAGTCACACTCCAACTACTACCATGGGCAAGACCACAGAGCTGTCAAAAGACACCAGAGACAAAATTGTGGACCTCCACAAGGCTGGAAAGGGCTACGGGGCAATTGCCAAGCAGCTTGGTGAAAATAGATCAACTGTTGGAGCAATTGTCAGAAAATGGAAGAGGCTAAAGACGACTGTCAGTCTCCCTTTGACTGGGGCTCCATGCAAGATCTCACCTCGTGGGGTATCACAGATGATAAGAAAGGTGAGGAATCAGCCCAGAACTACACAGGAGGAGCTGGTCAATGACATGAAGAGAGCTGGGACCACAGTTTCAAAGGCCACTGTCAGTAGAACACTATGCCGTCATGGTTTCAAATCACGCATTGCACGGAAGGTTCCCCTGCTCAAGTCATCACATGTCCAGGCCCGTCTGAAGTTTGCCAATGACCATCTGGATGATCCAGAGGAGGCATGGGAGAAAGTCATGTGGTTAGACGAGACCAAAATAGAACTTTTTGGTCTAAACTTCACTCGCCGTGTTTGGAGGAAAAAGAAGGAGGAGTTGCATCCCAAGAACACCATCCATACTGTGAAGCATGGGGGTGGAAACATGCTTTGGGGGTGCTTTTCTGTGAATGGGACAGGACGACTGCACTGTATTAAGGAGAGGATGAATGGGGCCATGTATTTCGAGATTTTGAGCAACAACCTCCTTCCCTCAGTCAGAGCACTGAAGATGGGTCGTGACTGGGTCTTCCAACATGACAATGACCCGAAGCACACTGCCAGGATAACCAAGGAGTGGCTCCATAAGAAGCATATCAAGGTTCTGGAGTGGCCTAGCCAGTCTCCAGACCTAAATCCAATCGAAAATCTTTGGAGGGAGCTGAAACTCTGTGTTGCTCAGCGCCAGCCCCGGAACCTGACAGATCTAGAGGACATCTGTGTGGAGGAGTGGGCCAAAATCCCTGTTGCAGTGTGTGCAAACCTGGTCAAGAACTACAGGAAACATTTGACTTCTGTAATTGCAAACAAAGGTTTCTGTACCAAATATTAACACTGATTTTCTCAGGTGTTCAAATACTTATGTGCAACAGTGCAATACAAATAAATTCTGTACAAATCATACAATGTGATTCCCTAAATTTTTCTTTTACATTCTGTCTCTCACAATGGGAATGCACCTACAATGTGAATTTCAGACCCCTTCATGATTTCTAAGTGGGAGAACTTGCAAAATTGCAGGGTGTTCAAATACTTATGTTCCTCACTATATAAATTTAAACATCTTTCCACAGAAATACAAAGTTAGTAATTTATTTATGTTCCCAACCAATTGAAATATGTTATTTTGGTTTTGAAGAATAAACCCTAAAATGGTTTTATGCCAAGCATTAGTGCAAACTGCAGACCTTTTTTAAATTGGAAAAGTATGCTAACATTTTTAAAGAAGCCATATTCAAACAAGAGGCTATGTGACAAGAAATTAATTTTTGTGTACAATCAAGCTTTTAATAAGTTGTGTTATCAAATCTACAGCTTTTGTGCGGGTAGGACAGTATTCCTGCACTATCAGGATACCAAGCTAATGATCCATTATTGAGGACTAAAGGATTTTGACACCGCTTGTCACAGCCTTGCCAATTTTAGCACTGAAAAAATATTTGAAGGTTTTAGTATGTAAGGTCTTAAAAATATTTCACATAATTTTTTTTCCAGTTTCTTTTTATCATGGCACTGCTGTTTTTCGGTGTTGTTTTCTTTACACTTGCTTCCCTCATTACCTATACAGGGCAACAGGAAGTCTCGATGTCGGACATCATCAGTGTGATTGTATAAAAGTAAACAAATTTAAAACTGTGAACTTTTTGTTTAGTGATTTAGTTATTTAGGGAAACATATAAGATAAATGTTTGTTTTCCAACCTTGATTTTTGTTTTTTTGACGATCAGTTTGGTGCTTTCTGTTTTTCACCTCTGACGTTCCAATTGACTATTTCCATTAGCCTTTCAATTTTTTTAAGGTGCATCTTGGTCTGCTCACTGCAAAAACATTGACTGAGAAAATGAGTGATGCCAAGATTAAACATTTATTCTCAAAGATAATTTCAGAAACACTAAAATACTATTTAATATCAACATTTTAAGAAATGGTGTTGGATTTATTTAATAAATAGAAAAATTTAGAAAATTCTGAGATACCATCTTCTCAGTATAGCACTATTTCAAGGAATAATAAATATCAGGGACACACCATATCACTAAATGTTAAACTGTCTTGCCATAGATACCATCTCATTTCCATTTGGGCAGCTTTACTTTCATTTTGTGTTTGTTTTTAAAATAACACAAATTATGTTATTCTTATCTTGTTTAAATTTTTTAGAAAATCTTAGCAAGAGAAAGTTAATCAAATAAATAAATCTCCATTGTAGAAGGAATACTCCACCCAAAAATATTTTTTATATGTTACATACCCCATGCAGTTTTTAGTGATTAAGATTTTTAATCTCATGTTTTCATGCAGAACAAAGATAAAAAAAAATGTTTCTGTTATAATATGAGTCAATGCTGAGGAACATTGAAAGTATTGTCATTTCAGGAAAAGGCTTTCAAGAAGTAAAATAAAACACACTCAGGCACACTTGAGTATTGGTCACCAGTCCAGGCCAGTAGCAGTTTATTCACTGGCTAACAGTGCATTTCATGTGATATTGACAGTGCAAAATACAGTGAGAAATGTTAAAGAAAAGTAAGTGAAAACATGATCAAGAAGATAATATGCTCATGTTTGTGCTGCTTCAATAAGAAGAAGGTCAGTTTACCCATGCAGTTTCAAAGCCTAAATAATTCTGAGGTACTCCAGTTATAGAAATAAAAATAAGTATAACGATGAGAGGCAGGCCTACAATTGAAATGCTTGTTCAGATCTGAGTAGGTTTCAATTTAGTTTGCAAGAGTGTCTTCCGAAGGTGATTTATTTAACAATACTTTATATTAGTGAAAATGTATGAGTTTAGAACATTGCAAACATTGGACTGAATGATGTCACATGTGGATTATGCAATATGGGCAGCATGAGATTTTCTCATGATATTGTTTTCTGTTGTCCAACATTGGTCACCATAGACCTATACTCTATCAGAAAGGTTTTATTTCCATTCTGCAATAGAAACATGAGTTAAAAATTTCTCTTGGTTATCACTACAAAGTACATTGGCTAAGTAACATTAAAAAAACTCATTTTGGGAGGGCTATTCCTTTGAGTTCATTTATATAGGTTATAAGTTGTATAGAAGAAAACAGAGTTTTTAATGTTTGAAAGATTCTGTGTTTTTCTTAATGTGAAGATGATTTAACAGAGGGCCAAGTTTAAATCTTGGCAAGGTTAGGTAGACTTTGCACATGTCGGCTGTTCCTCTTTTCCTCCAACAACCCAACAATGTGTGCTCTAAGTTGATTTGGCACTGTAAATTGGCCTTGTGTAAGGTAGTGTGGGGCATTTGAACTGCTAAGGGTTGGTTCCTGCTCTACATCCAGTGTTTCTAAGATAGGTTTGTATTCTGTGTTTTTGCAGTAAATTTTGTCTTGCATTTTGCCACAACAGACACACACTCATTGATACTGAAAACCTTATTCTTGTCATAAATGCATTTATTTATCCTCTGGAGGCTTGTCATTATGCCACAAGAACACTGTTAATAAGTCAACCTTTTTGCCACTTACGCCATTAAAGTTGGCATAGCAAGCAACATAGGGCCCAAACATTGAAATTTGACTCTAAATGGTGATACAGTGATTGAATTTGGAGTTTTCTCACTTTATATAGCTGTGCATATTAGATTGGTTATTGACTGAAGTATGAACCTGGTAAGTGAATACAAGTGTGCCCTGTGATGCATTAGCAAGCTGTCCAATATTGGTTCTTACATTGTGCTGGTAAATAAACTACACGTCAGAATGTAACTGATTCAGATGAGTCTGAATAATTTGATTTAAAGGGTTGACACTTTACACTTAATTGGAGTGACAGGTCCTTTACCCCAAAAATGTATTGTATATCTTCTCTTCTTTGTTTAACACAACTGTTTTTCAGTGATAGGAGAGACAGCAAAGCTTACTACATTTTACAGTGTTTGGGTTTTTATTTTATATTCAAAAGCACAGCTGTATATTGCATGAATATTTCAGCCAATGATCCATATTAAATTCAATTTATCTCCCACTATTTTTCAACGAAATCGATTGCACCATCCTTCAGTTATTTTGTATAAACCTTCCATATACCTTTTCGCTATAAATTTATATGGAATTTAGCTGACAGTTTATAAAAAATAAATATAATAAATAAATGAATTCATAAATAATATGACAAAGTTGGAAAGCCTTGTTATAGAATCTGTAATAACACTAAACGCTATAAATAATACTAAAAGAAAATAATATCAGAATCAGATTAAAGAGGAAAAAAATAACACAGTGGGTAACTTTTTCAAAAATAACAATAAAACTGACATTTTCAGATTATTATGGTTATTATTTCTCATTGAGTTCATTGTGTTAGAGTCAAATACAATACATTAGAAGATATCTTCCGACCTTTACTTTTACAAAATGTGTTTTAATGTATACTCATTTACTTGTGGAACTGTGAATTTGTTAAGTAACAGCTGTCAGACTGCCTTTGTAAGTTCCAGCTCAGCGGTAGTAAATGGTGGGAACTGGGCTGGCTTATCATAGCTGCAGACTCTTACCTGAAAACAGTATAAAACTTTGGCAAGCAAACGTGTGGTTTCCATGCTAAATTACATCCACATCTTAAATGTGGATTATGGCCAAATTCAGACTTCTCAGGAAGAGTTGGCAGGAAACTGAAAAGAATCCCCTAAACATTAATTTTGTTACTGTCCAAATAACCAAACCTTTTTTCCTCAGTGAGATCATAGTTCTTTTTAAGCACAAATCCTGAAATATGTTAGAATAATGTTTTAGGTATTTAACTCATTAAATCACTTTTTTATATACAGTGTACATCACTTAAAAGTTTTATTTTTTGAACTGCTTCTTTGTTGTTTAAATGTCACATTTTTAAATATGAAATCCTTGCTGAATCAAAACTACTGCTTACTTTTTTTAAATAAAGTGTTACTGTTGTCAATTTATTTGTACTCTTCAGAGGAATTGAGGCAATCACAAAACTAAATCAACCGCAACTAACCTAAACAAACCAATATATATATCTTAACCAATGTAACTCGGACAATGTATATATTTGAACAGATGTATTTAAATCTATGTACCTCAACCAAAGTATATTTCTGAACCAAATTATATATTTACAAATCAATCTTCTTTCCAGAACAGCACCACATGAATCAGTTTTTCATTTATATATTGTTGGTTAAAATGACTAATTAAAGTTGAAAAACACCTATCAATATTTTTTATTTATTGCTGTAGTTATATCAATAAAAGCTTAAATTACAATAAAAATATAGCAATATGAAGACTTTTCACATCCCCTGTGTGTATGTATACAGGTATGTATGTACTGGACCAGGGGCAGTTTAAATTTAAACTGAGGTAAAAATCAGTTATATGTGAAGCATGAATGTTCTGATCATTCTCTATCTCTAATCTCTTAACAAAACTGAGAAGAAACCATGCGGATCCCAGTTTTACTCTACAAAGAGAATCGTCCTTTCAGCAAAAGGGACTCTTACCCCTTCCTGACATAGACTGCCCTTAAATGAAATGCCACCAATGAGGAAAAACAGGAATCACTGCGTGGCTGCCGATCAAGGATCAACTAATGTTTCATGAAAAAGGAAGATAAAGGTTTTATTACGGCCATGATTAACACATTCTGACAAGTGCCTTTTGCTATCTATCTATATATATTATATATACTTGTGTGTGTATATATATATATATATATATATATATATATATATATATACAGTGATCCCTCGCTATATCGCGCTTCGCCTTTCGCGGCTTCACTCCATCGTGGATTTTATATGTATGCATATTTAAATATATATCGCGGATTTTTTGCTGGTTCACGGATTTCTGAGGACAATGGGTCTTTTAATTTCTGGTACATGCTTCCTCAGTTGGTTTGCCCAGTTGATTTCATACAAGGGACGCTATTGGCAGATGGCTGAGAAGCTACCCAACTTACTTTTCTCTGTCTCTCTTGCGCTGACTTTCTCTGATCCTGACGTAGGGGGATTGAGCAGGGGGGCTGTTCGCACACCTAGACGATACGGACGCTCGTCTAAAAATGCTGAAAGATTATCTTCACGTTGCTCTCTTTTGTGCAGCTGCTTCCTGAAACGACATGCTGCACGGTGCTTCGCATACTTAAAAGCTCGAAGGGCACGTATTGATTTTTGACTGAAAAACAAACTTTGTCTCTCTCTCTCTCTCTCTCTCTCTCTCTCCCTGCTCCTGACGGAGGGGGTGTGAGCTGCCGCCTTCAACAGCTTTGTGCCGCGGTGCTTCGCATACTTAAAAGCCAAACAGCCCTATTGATTTGTTTGCTAGAGATTGTTTTCTCTATCTATGTGACATTCTGTGCTCCTGACACGCACGCCTTTGAAGAGGAAGATATGTTTGCATTCTTTTAATTGTGAGACGGAACTGTCATCTCTGTCTTGTCATGGAGCACAGTTTAATCTTTTGAAAAAGAGACAAATGTTTGTTTGCAGTGTTTGAATAACGTTCCTGTCTCTCTACAACCTCCTGTGTTTCTGAGCAAATCTGTGACCCAAGCATGACAATATAAAAATAACCATATAAACATATGGTTTGTACTTCGCAGATTTTCTTATTTCGCGGGTGGTTCTGAAACGCAACCCCCGCGATGGAGGAGGGATTACTGCATATATATATATATATATATATATATATATATATATATATATATATATATAGTGGCAGGAGGCTGGGGGGCAGACCCAGCCAGGTCACCTGGAAGGACCGAGAGGCGGGTTATTCGTTTCCTGGGCCACGAGGGGGCAACCGACCTGGATAAAGAAGGGACCACGGGGATGGAGCCAGGAGGCTCAAACCCATTGGGGCCCGTGGCTGCCGCCAGGGGGTGCCCTGAGCGTTGTGGAGCCTGGGAAACCTGCACTTCTGCCACACCTGGGCAGGTGGAGGAAGAACCTTCTGGGGACACCCGGAGTGCTTCCTAGGGGCTCCTGCGGCACTTCCGCCACACCAGGAAGTGCTGCCAGAAGGTCATCAACGAGCACCTGGAGCACGTCTGGGTGAACATAAATGGGGCCGCTTTCCTACAGTCTGGGAGCTAGAGTCAGGAGCAGGAGCAGGACGAAGCTTCCGGGAGCAGAGGAAAGGTGGTCTAAGGACATTGTGGAGAAGGCCCATGCTATGGGTGTTTGGTGCGGGAGCACTGTGTGTTGTGTGGATTTTATTACTTAAACTAAACGTGTGTTTTATAAAGTGCTGGTGTCTGTCTGATGCTGTTCGGACCCATTCTTACAATATATATATATACTGTATATATATATATATACGGCGGCACGGTGGCGCAGTGGGTAGTGCTGCTGCCTCGCAGTTGGGAGACCTGGGGACCTGGGTTCGCTTCCCAGGTCCACCCTGCGTGGAGTTTGCATGTTCTCCCCGTGTCTGCGTGGGTTTCCTCCGGGTGCTCCGGTTTCCTCCCACAGTCCAAAGACATGCAGGTTAGGTGGATTGGCGATTCTAAATTGGCCCTAGTGTGTGCTTGGTGTGTGGGTGTGTTTGTGTGTGTCCTGCAGTGGGTTGGCACCCTGCCCAGGATTGTTTCCTGCCTTGTGCCCTGTGTTGGCTGGGATTGGCTCCGGCAGACCCCCGTGACCCTGTGTTCGGATTCAGCGGGTTGGAAAATGGATGGATGGATGGATATATATATACAGTCATCCCTCACCTATCACGGGGGTTACGTTCCAGAGCCCCCCGCAATAGGTGAAAATCCGCGAAGTAGCAACCTATATTTATTTTATTATTTATACATATTTTAAGGCTTTATAAACCCTTCCCACACTCTTATAAACCTTTCTCACTTTCTTGTTAACCTTTCCCACACTCTTATAAACACTTCCTACGCTCTTAAACACTTTCTACATTCTTAAACACCGCAGACCAACACTGCACACTTCACGCAGCGATCAGACGTCGATGTGTCTGCACTCGCTTTGTGAAGGGGGGCAGCTGAACTCACACTGAGCAGAAATGGACTTTGTGCTGCTTCTGCCAAAATGACTGCTTGTCGCTCTGTGCGTTCAGAAGGAGGAGGAGGAGTGGGGGTGTGAGTGCTGAACGCACGCACGCTCAAACCCCCCACCCTGGAGGCGCAGTACGCTCCTGCCACTTCACATTGACAACGGGGTGGGGAGCTGAATGAACGCTAAGGAGAAGTGGACTTTGTGCTGCTTGTCGCTCTGCATGTCAATAATTTAAAAGCCTGTACATCACCTATTTTCCTGTCTCACTGTCTTGTCTTGCGTGAAGTTAAAATGTTTTATAATAGTGAGATGTTACTCATATCCTTAGCCCGACATCCACATATCATATGTGTTAACAAAGTGTGTTTTATAAGTTTACATGTATTTAAAGCATGTGGGATGGGTATTTTAAGGCTTAAACTATAAAAATGTTTATTTATATGGTCTTTCTATATCACGGATTTTCTCCTGTTGCTGATGGGTCTGGAACATAACTTCCGCGATAGGCGGGCAATCACTTGTATTTAAAAACCCGCGAAGTCGTGAATCCGCGAAAAGTGAACCGCGAAGTAGCGAGGGATTACTGTATATATATATCTTAAGTTTATCCCAACCGATGTATATATATCAAAATGCACATTTACAAACAATCCTGGGCAGGGTGCCAACCCACCGCAGGACACACACAAACACACCCACACACCAAGCACACACTAGGGCCAATTTAGAATCGCCAGTCCACCTAACCTGCATGTCTTTGGACTGTGGGAGGAAACCGGAGCGCCCGGAGGAAACCCACGCAGACACGGGGAAAACATGCAAACTCCATGCAGGGAGGACCGGGAAGTGAACCCAGGTCCCCAGATCTCCCAACTGCGAGGCAGCAGCGCTACCCACTGCGCCACCGTGCCGCCTATATATATATATATATATACTGTATATATTCTGTATATATATATATATATATACACTACTGCTGGGAGGTATACCGGTTCATACTGTTATTTTTGTTATGATATGGATTTTTCTTATACCACAACTAGACAAAGAGCCCGTTTCGACAATGTAAGATGAAACGGGCACGAGTTTGTGTCAGCAGTGTATGAAGAACAAATGATAAGTAATGAAGAAGTTGTTTTGTAATGATTGTAGTCCGCTTTACTCATTACTGTACAGGCTTGTACTGTTAGTTGATGAATTTTCCAGGCCTATAGTATAATATTGAATGATGAATGTTCTAGTACAATATGGAATAGTAATAAGTATAAGCACCACAAACCTGATATGGGTGTATTGAATGAATGTGTAATTGAATCAGAATGCGTAATTAGGCCTTGAGCTGTAGTCGAAATCGCCTTTCAGGCCTCTAGAGCTTTAATCAAAGTTGCCTTTCTCTTTGAATTTTTGTGGCCGTAAATCCGCCGCCTGCCGCGATGTTGGGGTAGGATGTCGGTCTCGTAAGGTTTTTTCGGGCAGCTGTGCAGAAGGCGACTGCGCAATCGGCTTCGGACGGACGTGAGTGAGTGAGTGAGTGAGTGAGTGAGTGAGTGAGTGAGTGAGTGAGTGAGTGAGTGAGGAGGCAGGTGAATTATGAATTAAGATACTGGTTTAAATAGCCCAAACAATGTTCGGAATGTGGCGCAGCAGGAAAATATTTAAGGGGGGACCTTTTTCACTGCTACACCTCTAAAAACACATGCAACGGAGTACATGTGTTAGTGAAGATATTGAACGGTGAAAATGGACATAGAACATTCTGAAACTGAAGCTGTAGCAGACGATAAAGTTGACACAGAAGAACTTTTGCCGAAAAAAGGAGCTGTGTCTGTTGTCTGGAGATTTTTGGTTGTAAAAGGTCAGATGTGGACCAAACAACTATTTACTGCAAATGCTGTGGAGCTAAATTTGTCGCCAGAGGCGGTAACACGAGCAATTTGCTGCACCACCTTATCCGCAAACATGCTTTGGAGTACCATGAATGTATGGAACTAAGATTGGCACACTCCACGTCCTCAGGTAAAACTGAAAAAGCTAGAGGACACTCGAGTCAGACATTACTTGTAGACGCATTTGCTAGAGGTACTGCCTACAACAAAAAAAGCAAGCGGTAGATCGAGATAACCAATGCCATTACAATCCATATAGCTAACGTGTCAGTGGACAGAGATTGATAACATTAACAGAAAGTGTAGTTGGTTTACAAAAAATATTTACTCTTTATTCCTTTTCTAAGACAAGCATCTCTGAATTTTTTACTAAGTCTAAATGCCACTTTGGATGGTTAAAATTATGTTGTCAAAATTCTAGTTTAAGTTGTTTGCAAAATTTGTTCATTAAAAGAGTTCTATATTTTGACTACAACTGTCATGCAATGTGATTCCTTCTCTTCATTAGTGCCACCCCCTTGAAAACTATCACTTTATGGGGCCATGCAAACCTGTATTAATACTTGTCTGCACATTAAAATGTTTTTTTATACAATGTACAATTCTCATGACAGTGGAATAGGTTATTCTTAGCCAGTCTACTGCAGTAATTGTAGTGGAAAATGTGGTTAACATCCACTCATGCATGGGGAAAAAAATACCATTGAATTCCGTGAAACTTGTATAATTTTGAAAAATACCGTGATATAGAATTTTGGTCATACCGCCCAGGAAGGATGAGGGAAGGCAGCTTTTTCAGGACACTGCCTCCTCCAAAATGCTAGATGGCAGCTTCCCCGGAGTGTAGCGGTGCCCTGGATTCCCACAGGGCATCCTGGGACTTGGAGTCTGGTTTCTCAGCCCTGTTGGGTGCCGTGGGGTCTGCCAGGGGGAGCTGTGAAAAGACCTGGGGAATCATGCTTCCCTTGCAGCCCAGAAGCGCTTGGAAGTCATGAGGATGGAAGCTCCACAGTACTTCCGGGCTGATTTAAAGAGTTGGGATTCTCCATCTGACCTGGAAGTGCTGTCAAGTCACAGGGATGGACGAGCGGAAGCACTTCCAGGTCAAGGACTATATAAAGAACTGTTGGAGACCCAGCAAGCGAGCCAGAGTTGGGAGGGAGTGTGACAGAGCTTGCTGGGAGGAGAGGAGGAGAATTGTGTTTTTTCATTGTGTGTTTGGTAAATGTGGTGCTTTGGAGGCACTATAGTGAAGAAAAATTTAAATATCTTCTTAGTGTTTTTACCCTGTGTCTGCATGTCTGTTTGTTGGGTTTACAGCGACAGCGACCCCTAGCATTATTACAATATATATATATATATATATATATATATATATATATATATATATATATATATATATATATATATATATATATATATCTATATATATATATATATATATATATATATATATATATAGGGCTGGGCAAGTTAACGTGTTATTATCACGTTAACGCATTAATTAATTAATGCTGGCAATTATTTTATTGCGCATTAACACAGTTTTTGTTATTATTATTTTATTGTTATTATTATTTTGAAAGCCTCAGTCTTGCTAGCAATCGACAGAAATCAGTGTCCTTCTTGTTATAGCACTTTTAAATACACTTTTGATAGAAGAAAAGTTAGCTTTGTTGATTTGGCCTTGATTCCCCACGCGTGTAGCGAAGAGCAAACAACTTCTAAAATGGCATGTGGAGAAATACCAAAGTGAATGTTCAATGCAAAATAATCTGTGGATGACTTTTTTTGTATTATTGCTGAATCAGATTCTGATTTGTCGGAGTCCGATTTTGATGCAGGTGATCTGGAGATGTACAGTAGAATGAAAACGAATATGAGGTACCAGCATCAACTTATTGGTCCCCAGCTGATTGTGGTGCTAATCATGTTCACATAGCTGATGCACCTATGGCAATGTTTGCCTGGGAGTACAGACACTTATGATGACAGGAGGTACAAACCATATTGCGTCTCACTGAAACTGCCACCTCCACACACCTGTCTCACAAAGACAGCCAGGTAGCCAGGCAGCCCACTGCGCATTCCTGCTGGCCGCCATGCCGCCCCCTACACAACCGCTGCTGCCTCAAACTGCAAACAGGCACCGACAACAGGCACAACAGGCAGCAACAGACGTTTTATGTTGATTTATGTATGAAACCATTGCTTTGGGCACTTTTCAGAAAACTGAGTTTTTTGGAAAAAATATTAGCCCTCAAAGAGTTGCTACTGAACATAGACTGTTTATGCTGCTCCCTGATAAAAGAAAATGTTTCTGCTGGTATCTGTTCAGATAAAAAAGAAAACAGATTTAGAAATGTTAACTTGCTGTTGCTCAGAAGGTGCCTGTTCTAATGTTCTGATCGTGGTTCTGGACTCTGAGGGTAACTTGTTTTTCTATAACAAACTAGATAAAATGTTAATGCCCTGGCAGTGGCAAATAGCTTTGGTTTTATACTTAATTTGATTACATTAATGTTTAAGTTGAGATTTACAAGAAATATTTTAACTACTACTATGTAAACTATTGTTAAAAAAGCACCTTATTTGTTTAAAGTGTTTGCAAACCAAATACATACAACACACAACTTTTGAGTTCATTATTGAATTTTGCACATAACAATGTGATTGTTGTGATTGTGAATCATGCAATTAATCGCGATTAAAATATATATTTATAAGCTAATATTTTTTCCCTGAACGGTGCCTCATTCTGATTATTTTTGAAGAAGTAGTTATGTATTTTCAAGTTGTGTATGTCTCACAACTCTTTTACTGTAACTCAGTGGAAGCAGGTTGCAATATCAGTACAACAGCAAGTCTGTTTGAGTAGATCTATGTCAACATGGCACAATCAAATTTAGCATTTTTTTAACATTTTATTGAATTTATTAAAATCAAATAACATTCTATACAAGCAAGTCAAGTTTTACAAAACTAGGTTCAAAACAAATCAACCCCCACCCATGAGAAAGAGAGCTAGGCCAACAGAGTAAAACTTTAAAAGTAGGGAAAATAAGTGAACAAATAAATAAATAAAAATAAATAGAATAAAAAAGGAAAAAGAATCCCCTTCCTCAATTTAAATGCTTATTCTAAAATGTTATTGATTAGATCCTGCCAGGTTTTAATAAAGTTTTATATAGAGATCCTCTAAGTGAGAATTTGATTTTTTCTAATTTCGGATAATATATAACATCAGTTACCCACTGACTTAAAAAAGGTGAGTTAGGATTCTTCCAGTTGAGGAAGATACAGTAAGTCTACGTGCCCATAGGGTAGTAAAGGCAATTACAGTTTGTTTGTCCTTCTCTACTTTAAGCCCATCTGGAAGTACACCAAACACAGCTGTTAGTGGATTAGGAGGAATTGTGATACCAAGGCTGTCTAAAAGACATTTAAAGATTTTGGTCCAAAATAATGTTAATTTGGTGCACGTCAAAAACATGACCCATGAGGCTAGAACTTGATTGCAATGTTTGCAAGTTGGATCTTGCCTTGCAAACATTTTGGACAATTTTAAATGAGACAGATGTGCTCAATATATAATTTTGAGTTGAATAAGTGTATGCTTTGCGCATATGGAGTTAGAGTGAATTCTGTGCATTGCGATCTTCCACTCCTTGTCTGAAATGTTGAGTGAGAGATCCTTTTCCCACTGTACTCTGGAATCTTTGAAAGGGAGTGACTTTAAAATGTTTTTATATATTACAGAAATGCTGTCTGAGCCTTCAAGACTGATCAATATTTTTTCTGGAATAGAGGTAGGTACGAGGTGAGGAAAATTTGGCAGGTTTTGTTTAAAAAAGGTTTTAATTTGGAGGTAATGAAAGAAATGTATTGCTGGAAAGTTATATTTGGAGTGTAATTGTTCGTAGGATGTGAAGAACTTGTCTATGCACATATCTCTAAGTGATTTAATCCCAAATGTTTTCCAGACATTATAAGCTGCGTATGTTAAAGAGGGTGGAAAAAGGCAGTTATTGTGCAGAAGTGCCATAGATAAAAGCTTCTCTGTCTTGAAGTAGATAGATAGATAGATAGATAGATAGATAGATAGATAGATAGATAGATAGATAGATAGATAGATAGATAGATAGATAGATAGATAGATAGATAGATAGATAGATAGATAGATAGATAGATACTTTATTAATTCCAAGGGGAAATTCACATACTTCCTACATTGGTAGGAAGCACAATTGGGTTGTTAGTATATTGGCGATGACTTGTATTTTTGAGGGTATAAAACAAGGAATATAAAGAAAAACTGCAGGTTTTTACTTCTATTGTGGACCAAGCCTGTGTATGTTTGCCTATTTGTGTCAATGTCCAGGTTTTTATAGCTTGTAAATTTGCCACCCACTAATGATATAGAAAGTTAGGTAGAGCCACGCCACCTCCTGCCTTGGGTCTTTGAAGGGTTGCCCTTTGGATACGTGGTTGATTTGAATTCCAAATAAATGAGGTTATGATAAAATCTAACTTCTTCAAAAATTATTTATTGATGTATATCGGAATGTTTTGAAATAGAAAAAGAAGCTTATGCTAAAAACTATTTAAATGTTTTCCTTTTTTATCAAGGACCTTTAATTCTGAAGAACAAAATCTTTATTATATGAATAATTCATTACATTTTGTTGAAATGTTAAAGGCCTATAATAGAAAAAGGGTTATTACATCTTACCACTCTGAAATAAAAATAGGCTTCATGTAGGAGGCCTATTTAAACATTCATGATGAATCTAAGAGGACCGGGTATTTCCCTCTAGATACAGCAAGACTAGAGGAGCTCAAATATTGATTCTTAAAACAACCCTTTTTGTAGCTTCTGAGATAATCTCTGATTTGGACGGGCTTGAGTAACATATCTCTACCAAGTTGGAATGACAAACAATTTATGTTAAAATTTCCTCTTTAATTATTAATATAAACATTAATAGCTCCCTAATGGCAGCAGATTTTAATTATGTATTAAATCCTACCTTAGACAAGTCAATGGATAATTTCATGTTTTATCAAGGACCATAACTTGTATGACCCATGGAGATTTCTTTACCCATGCTTGAAACAATATTTTTTTCTTTTTTTAGTGCATCCCACCTATTCATAAATAAAGACCCCCCCCTATGAAATGAAAATAATGGGAAGTGACAGTTTTCAGGGTGTTGTGGGTGTTGAATAAATATGGTGGAGGCATAGAGAATGCCATAGCAGTTGGTATGCTAAATGCAGTTTCAAAGCCTGCCAGTTGACAACTGGTTGGGTTTTTTATTTTCAGTTGTCACACACGTGTGCTTAGGAGGCAGTGAACAAGCCCTATGGTGAGTGAAACATCGCGAGATGAAGGGTTGATTTATGGTACTAATGCCTCTCTCTCTTATTTCATCAAACCAAAAGAAGAAAAATAATCCCATGTACTCACCACATAAACTTCCGGATTCCCAAGATATCCGTCCAAAATCACTTCCACATCCGACTCCAGACAATGACATCACTTCTGGCCTCCCGAGGATGACACCACTTCTGTCACATCAATGATGACACCACTTCCGGTCTCCCAATGATGACGTCACTTCCGTCCACCCATTACAACGTCATCTACTGCTACATCATTTCCGTCAGCCATATTTCTTCTCTATATAAATGCCATGTCACTACCTCAATTTCTCAATTACTTTTTTGAGTTTTTGATCATTTTTTCATATATTTCTTTGCTTTGTCTGCTGGACATTATATGGGGACATTCCCCAACTCTTTGTGCGTTGTGGAGTATCCTTTATTTTACGACAAAGTATAACATGCTTTAGTGAGGAAGAATTTTTAAAGTGGTTTGATAAACTTAAATTTACTAGTAGTGTGAAAGACATGTTTGCTTAAACCACTGAAAACTGTTAAACCACTAGAGAAAAAAAAGAAAAAACTTAGGCTGTAGAGAGAAGCTTTCAACATTCTGCACAATGTCAATTGGTAGTATTAAACATTTCAGACTAAACTGTTTATGAAGTTCTTTATCAAGATTCATCCTGTCACCCATATAAAATACAAACAAATGCAGAATATTTTAAGGAATAATTTAGCTATACAACTGAACTATTGTACGCAGTTTATTGACTTGCTGAAAGAAAATCAAAATATCTAGGACAATTGTGAAATTTTTTTAGAGAAGGTATTGTTGATGGTGGAGCTATTTTTAAAAAATACATTACATTGTTTAAGAATTTCTTTCTTTTTCTAATTTCTTTCCCACATCAATATGGCCTCGAATGTTTGCAAGAAGAGACAAGCAAAAGAAAACGCAACTCTCTGGCACCATGAGCGAGGTGTCTAAGTTAAGTTCATTCACACTATCATTTCAAAAAATCATCATTTAGTCGCATTGGTATGTTTCAGAAATCTGTTCTTTGCTATCTGTCTTAAATGACAGTTATAATAATAATAATAATAATGCATTTTATTTATAGGGCACTTTACATTAGCAGTAAATCTCAAAGTGCAACATAAAAAGTTTAAACAAAGACAAAGCAAGATAAAAACAGAGATAAAACAACAATAATTATAGCATTCTTATTAATAAGCTTTCCTAAATAGAAAAGTCTGTAGCTGTTTTTTAAAACAGCCCACAATCTGCTGTGTTCTCAGGTTCTCTGGTAGGGCATTCCAGAGCCGTGGAGCAGCAGCTGCAAAGATTCGGTCACCCATTGTACGAAGTTTGGCCACAGGGGGTGAAGGCGGTAGGTATTTGTAAAATGGAGATTTCTTGCAGTGGATTGTAGTATAAGGAGTTCCTTAAGATATTGTGGAGCATTTCCATGGATACACTGGTGAGTAAACAAACAGAGTTTGTCTTTGATACGGAGATGGATAAGGGAGCCAATGAAATGACCGAAGAATTGGTGAAATATGTTCATATTTCCGCACCCTCATCAGGATTCCTGCAGCACTATTTTGAATTTGTTGGAGCTTTTGAAGGCTCTTGTTGGGTATCCCAATGAGGAGTGCATTACAATAATCCAGTCTGGATGAGACAAAGGCATGAACCAGCTTTTCAGCATCACAGAGGGAGAGGTAGGGACGGAGTTTGGCTATGTTTCGGAGATGAAGGAATGCAATTTTACAAAGGTGATGGACATGTGTATCAAATGACAGATGGGAGTCTAACTTGACACCCAGATTTGTAACAGAAGTAATGGTGCGGTCAGAAAAGGAAATACAATTTACAGAGGAACGAACTTGATGGGGGGTGCCAATTATAAAAGAGCTTCAATTTTAGTGCTGTTCAGCTTGAGGAAGTTCTTGGACATCCAGGCCTCAATCTCAACCAAGCAAGAGGAAAGAGTTGATGGAGGTGTAAGAGAAGTCAAATCCAGTCTCACATAGAGCTGTGTATCATCAGCATAGCAATGGAATGAAACTCCATGCTTGCGGATGATGTGATCCAGGGGTAGCATATAGATATTAAAGATTATTGTTTGATGTCAATATATATGCTCTTTCTTAAAGAAATAGTGATGTGAAAAATATAATTTAATGGAAAGAAAGACTTTTACTGATTTTTATTATGTGGCCATTGTTATTTGTTGGGATCTTTTGTCATTACGGTAATATTCTTTTTGGAACCCATGGTACTACAGGTTTTTTTATTTGGGCACATAGATTAAAAAGTTTAAGATGCCCTTACATAAAAAAGTCAGAAAGGCATCTGAAGTGTTGATATCTCTAAAATTGACTATGAACATTGAGCTTTATAATAAAATTGCCAACAAAATTCATCATATTGACAAATAGAAAAGCAGAGAAAATAATCAAATAATTACAATGCTCTTAACATAAGTACAGTATACTGTAGGCCAATACAATTCTGGCTCAGCAACAACATGGGAAAATAGCCTAAAATGTAATCAGAGATATCAATAATGCGGAAAGTATTAAAGTTATAATGAAGTAAATAATATATTTCAGAAATACTATAAGATGTTATACACATCCAAGTGTTTTCAAGTGAAGCTGTTGCCAAGTATTATAATGTGTCCGACAAGGGGCTCTGGATCCAATAGGAGACTATGCTTTCTTGGAATATGCTCATTAGAGATTACAGCTTTCAGTAAACCAAAGGGATTAGTATGCAGCTCTTACTTTAACCTATACATTTAATTTCTAGGTAACAAAAGTATTCCCAGTGATACAGTATACTGTATTACATAATAACACCCAAAGAATGCTGTCTTACTGTTCTTCACTGGGGTCTTTGATGATTGTATGTCAATCTTCAAAAGAGTTGGAAGCATTTTGTTTCAGTACAGACTTGATGAGATGTCTTCCATCTCTCCATTTCAAGCTTTGCTCAAAGAGGCTGTGACAGGTTTTATATGCAAAAATGTTCTGATGCTTTAAGTACCAACTTCAGTTTCAACATAATTGCTGTGTTAAAGATTCTAGTCTGGTTTTAATTTCACTTTCATTTTTATGTATTCTTTTGTCCTTCTTCAACAGCCATATGATCTGTAATGTCAAATTGGATTTTTTTCTGATTACTGACTGTTGTAAAGTATTTGCATATGTTCTTTTCAGTATTTCAGCTGCTCCTAAAGTGTCCTGACTCGTTTTTTAACTTTGGCACTCCTGGTATTCCTTTTGTCTTCCTTTTGTTAGTAATGTCCTACTATTTTGTGAAGAATTCTTTAATGTAATTCACATTACCAATGCATGCCAGAGAGCTGCACATACATTGCTATACATATAATACAACAGTGTAATTTATGTTATATTATATTATGCTTATTCTCAAGAATTAATCTTATTGAGGAAAACAAAATATTTTGATTAGGCAGACATTCAACCCATCAATAAAAGTTGATTCTAAACCAACTGGATTTCATAAAGTGTAACAGACAGCATTTTGCTTTTCCAAGTCACCAACTTAGTGAAGTAAAAGCAATAACTTCAGCTCTGCCAGTATAATGAAAATGGGTAGAGAAAAGATAAGTCAAAAACAAACATGGTTCAAAAACAATAAATCACAAAGAATCAAAATGTTAAAGCCAAATTTTTAAAGAAGTAAAGGTGACAAACATGCAAAGTCCTAACTCCCTCAAATATTTTTTCAATAGCTGATCCCAGAAGTCTTAATAAAGAAATCAGAATCTTGTATGGCAAAACTAACCATCTACACTACCATCTTATATACCACCCTAGTGATGATGTCACACAATGTCACTTCCTACACTGAGAGGACAACAAAAGAGCTCTGCAACCAACAACAGTATGGCTTTACCATAAAATAATGACCAGAATGGAGCAACTGTCAATAAACAAAATTACTACCCAAAAATAAATAAAACTAATTATTAAAGTAGTTACTTGTTCAAAACAGAACTTGAATTACAAAATAAGTGCAAAATGAATACAAAATAAGAGCAAAATTTAAAACCACACAATCATAACACCATAACACCCAGGGCCTGTACTAGCTAGGAGATAATAAAGAAGTTTTTAGGCACTCAAAAATAGAATATCAATGTATACTGAATGATGTTCAGTTGAGTATATAAGGTTGAAAGCAGAGGAACGCTAGGAAGGCAGACTCAAAACACTGCATATACCTGTGACTATTGTCCCCATGAAATTACACTCCACTTTCCAGAATGGGCATGGGCAACAAGTTCCATGGTAGTTGAGAGTTTGCTTTTCCCAGTAAATGCCTGTGTTTCCAGTATCCTTTGGTGCCATATCCTTTCTCTGTGAGGGAGCCAGGCAGGGAAGATATGTCACAGGGACTGAACGTAGGGTGTGAACATTCCCTACAAATTACAAAGTGACACATAAAACTTTAATTGAAAACTACTAGGGTAATTTTCCAAAAAGTCTTTCAAATACCAAAAATAATATTGTCAGGGGTAAGAAAGGGTTAAAGTCAACTACAACGTTAATCTCTGAGAAAATACCAGCAGCAGCAAGCAACCTGGAAAAACACAGGACAAAAGATGCATGTGCAATACAGAACAGGAAAAGTGGTGATTTCTTGAATTCAGAAGTGGTACAACCAGAAAACATATGAAAATCATGAAGGATGGTCATCATAAAATATGATGGCCACATGGATGAGTGACTGAATACAAATTAAAGGAGTCCCTCAAAGCCTTTTGGCTGCTTTGGAGAGACTAGACTGACACTGGATAATGAAACATGAATGACTTTCAGCACACAAAAACTTACACAACCTGTAGCAGGAGTGCAGGGAAAATGTGCATCTCTCAACCAGACGAGAACAACACAGCAGCTACTCAGTTAGAAACGACATGTTGGATAGTAAGAAAATCGTTCAAAATAAAAAGCTGCATCCTGATGTATGAACCAAACGTCTTTGCTTCAAATAAAAATGTGTTTTCTATCCTTCATTTTCTATATTTTTTAAAGATAATTCCTTGAGGAGTAGCATCTGTATTTGATTTCACTAATGAAAGCACCAGGTAAAGGAAACTTCCAAGAATGACTACACAAAAATAAAAATAGAAAACAAACCTATGCTCAAAATAGCCTCAACACTCCTGAAATCCAGAGTATAAAGCAGAATCATCTCATTGAAGTGCTCAATACTACTTTCAATGGTGCATTTGTAAAAGTTCCCCAGTAATTAGGAGGGCAGCCTGAAATCTCTAAGGCATACTGAAGTGGTAAAGTCGTTGTTATGCCTTCTTTACCAAGCGTGTTGGTGTGTTTGAACCAGGTTAGGTCCTCTGTCATGTGGACACCTAGGTATCTGAAACTGTACACCCTTCCTACCCGAGTGGTGTTAATATTGAAGGGGTGGTAGTATTTTTCCCAAAGTCCACAATCAGCTATTTTGTCTTGCCTACATTCAGGAGTAGACTGTTGTCCTGACACCAGTGTGGCAAACTCTGCACTTTACCCAGGTGAGTCTGCTTATTGTTGTTTGATATCAGGCCTATCACAGCTGTGACATCAGCAAATGTGACAATAATGTTAGAGTCATGTGCAGCTATGCAGTCATACGAGTATGTAGAATGTGTACAGTAGAGGGCTCAGAACTCAGCCCTGTGGAACCTCTGTGTTGAAAGTTAGGGATGATGAATTTTGGCCACCCCCTTGAACTAGCTGTGGTCCCCATGTTAGGAAGTTAAAAATCAAGTTGCACAATGAACTGCTCTGACACATGTCCCTGAGCTTGGTGATGAATTTAGAGGAGGTTATTGTGTTAAATACAGAGCTATAGTCTATAAATAATATTTGTATCTGATTCCCCTCTATTGCTGTCCATGTGTGCCAGTACTGCATGAAGAATCAAGGTAGATGGTATCCCCTGTAGATTTACTTGAGGCAATATGTGAACTGTAATGGATCAGTTCTCTTGGAAGACAACAGCTATGTAATTCTAGACTAGCCTCTAGAAACAGTTCATTGCGTATATGGCGTTAGTGCAATGGGACGATAGTCATTCAGGGCAGGATGGGATGTTATTTCTTAGGTACAGAGACAATAATCAATGGTTTTAAAAAATGTTCATATGACAGACTGGGTTAAGAAGAAATTTAATATTAACCATGAACACTGGTGGGTGGCACGGTGGCGCAGTGGTAGCGCCCGGGTCCTCCCTGCGTTGGAGTTTGCATGTTCTCCCCGTGTCTGCGTGGGTTTCCTTCCGGGCGCTCCGGTTTCCTCCCTTCAGTCAAAGACATGCAGGTTAGGTGGATTGGTGATTCTAAATTGGCCCTAGTGTGTGCTTGGTGTGTGTTTTGTGTGTCCTGCAGTGGGGGTTGGCGCCCTGCACAGGATTGGGTTCCCTGCCTTGTGCCCTGTGGTTGGCTGGGATTGGCTCCAGCAGACCCCCGTGACCCTGTATTCGGATTCAGCGGGTTGGAAAATGGGATGGATGGATGAACACTGGTACAAGGTGATCAATAGAAATTTTTAAAAACCACACCCTGGAAAGTCATTTGCACCTGCTGCCTTACTGGTGTTCACTTTCTTATAAGCTCTACTTACTTTTGTTCTGAGAAAGTCAGCAGTATTTCCTCACTAAGCGGTTCTCCTACCACAGATATGTTGAACTGCGGGCTGACATTAGCAGCATTCACATCAAAGCACACATAGAAATTGTTAAGCTTGTCTGCTAGAGGGGGTGGTCAGTGCTTACTGTGGGGAGAGAAGTTACTCTATAGCTTGTTATTGTCTGCTAAACTTGCTATATGTGCCCTAGGATCAGACTGTTCACATTGTCCTTTCACTGTCTACTCATATTGTTGCTTAGCGGCTTTCACAGCTCTCCATAAATTATACACTATAGCTTTTATAATTGTCTATATTCTCAGACCCAAGCCTAAAATAGCATGCAGCTGTGCATGCATTTGGTGCATTGTGAAATGTATTGTTCACCCATGGCTTCTGGTGATGATAACTTTGGTACAGTTTCTTTTACTAGAATCAAGACACAAACTGTGTAAATACATTGATTGCAGCATCAGAGCTATGCCTGCACATATCCCAGTCAGCAACACTCAGCATGTCCTGGACACTGGCCTTTGATTGATCTGTTCAATGAGACATCTCACTTTAACTGTTGTTTATATATGGTCATAATAAAGATTGCGACATGACCAGAATTTGACTAATAGAGGCAGCATCTGTGCTTTATAGTCGTCTATATAGAGAGCACAGCAATGATCCAACATGTTGTATCCTCTGATGCAACATGTAACATGCTGATAAAAGTTCAGCATTACATTTTTGAGATTAGCCTTGTTGAATCTGCCAGCCACGAGAAGGCAGTGTGCAGGGTATCATTCTGGTGGCAATTGTGTGTCTAATACAGGTCCATCTGGGTAGTGTTGGCGTCCACTTGAGGTATACAGCCTTGACAATGACCAAAATAAATTCCCTGGGAAGATAAAATTGTCTGGAGTTCTAGATTAGTTGAGCAGTAACGTGAATAAACAGTTGCATTCCTGCTGTCGCACCAACTGTTGTTAACCATGAGACATACACCTCCACTTTTAGATTTGATGGATTCCTCTATTCTGTTCATATGGTAAATAGAGAGAGATTCAGCAGACTGAATTGCATAATCCAGTACCATTGGAGTCAACAATGTCTCTGTAAGACAAAATATGTTGCAGTTGTGAATGTCTTGCTGGATCTTTATGCTTGCTCTGACATAGTCCAGCTTGTTTTGTAGTGACTGGACATTGACTAATAGAACACTGGGCAGTGGTGGTTTGTGTACTCCTATGTCTGTTATTGTCTGGATATCATAACTCATGATAGATAGATAGATAGATAGATAGATAGATAGATAGATAGATAGATAGATAGATAGATAGATAGATAGATAGATAGATAGATAGATAGATAGATAGATAGATAGATAGTAGATAGATAGATACTTTATTAATCCCAGGGGGAAAATTCACATACTCCAGCAGCAAAAAATTATTAAATTAAAGAGTAATAAAAAAATGCAGGTAAAAAACAGACAATAACTTGAATAATGTTCAACGTTTACCCCCTCTGGTGGAATTGAAGAGTCGCATAGTTTGGGGGGAGGAATGATCTTCTCAGTCTGTCAGTGGAGCAGGACAGTGACAGCAGTCTGGCGCTGAAACAGCTCCTCTGTCTGGAGATGACACTGTTTAATGGATGTAGTGGATTCTCCATAATTGATAGGAGCCTGCTGAGTGCCCGTTGCTCTGCTACGGATGTCAAACCGTCCAGCTCTATGCCAACAATAGAGCCTGCCTTCCTCACCAGTTTTGTCCAGGCGTGAGGCATCCTTCTTCTTAATGCTGCCTCCCCAGCACACCACTGCGTAGAAGAGGGCACTCGCCACAACCATCTGATAGAACATCTGCAGCATCTTACTGCAGATGTTGAAGGATGCCAGTCTTCTAAGGAAGTACAGGCGGCTCTGTCCTTTCTTGCACAGAGAATCAGTATTGGCAGTCCAGTCCAATTTATCGTCCAGCTGCACTCCCAGGTATTTATAGGTCTGCACTCTCTGCACACAGTCACCTCTGATGATCACGGGGTCCAAGAGGGGCCTGGGTCTCCTAAAATCCACCACCAGTTCCTTGGTTTTGCTGGTGTTCAGTTGTAGGTGGTTTAAGTCACACCATGTAACAAAGTCCTTGATGAGGTTTCTATACTCCTCCTCCTGCCCACTCCTGATGCAGCCCACGATAGCAGTGTCGTCAGCAAACTTTTGCACGTGGCAGGACTCCGAGTTAAATTGGAAATCTGATGTATATAGGCTGAACAGGACCGGAGAAAGTACAGTCCCCCTGCGGCGCTCATGTGTTGCTGACCACAATGTCAGATCTGCAATTCCCGAGACGCACATACTGAGGTCTGTTTGTAAGATAGTCCACGATCCATGCCACTAGGTATGAATCTACTCCCATCTCTGTCATCTTGTCCCTAAGGAGCAGAGGTTGGATGGTGTTGAAGGCGCTAGAGAAGTCTAGAAACATAATTCTTACAGCGCCATTGCCTCTGTCCAAGTGGGAGAGGGATCGATGTAGCATATAGATGATGGCATCTTCCGCTCCCACCTTCTCCTGGTATGCAAACTGCAGAGGGTCGAGGGCATGTTGGACCTGTGGCCTCAGGTGGTGAAGCAGCAGCCGCTCCATGGTCTTCATCACATGTGATGTTAGAGCGACAGGCTGGAAGTCATTCAGCTCACCAGGACGTGATACCTTTGGGACTGGGGTGATGCAAGATGTTTTCCAAAGCCTCAGGACTTTCCCCTGTTCCAGGCTCAGGTTGAAGATGCGCTGTAGAGGACCCCCCAGCTCTGATGCACAGACCTTCAGCAGTCGTGGCGATACTCCATCTGGACCTGCTGCTTTGCTGGCACGAAGTTTCCTCAGCTCTCTGCTCACTTGCGCTGCTGTAATTGTGGGTGGGGATGTCTCTCCTATGTTGGTATCAGCAGAAGGATGTGTACAGAGTGCAGTACTCCGAGGTGAGAGTGGGTTAGGGTGGTCAAACCTGTTAAAGAAGATGTTCATTTGGTTTGCTCTCTTCACGTCTCTCTCGATGGTGGTACCCCGCTTTGAGCTGCAGCCAGTGATGATCTTCATCCCATCCCACACTTCCTTCATGCTGTTGTTCTGCAACTTCTGCTCCAGCTTTCTCCTGTACTGCTCTTTCGCCGCCCTGAGCTGGACTCGGAGTTCCTTCTGCACGCGCTTGAGCTCATGCTGATCACCTTCTTTAAAGGCCCTTTTCTTTTGGTTCAAAAGGCCCTTGATGTCACTTGTAATCCATGGCTTGTTGTTAGCATAGCAGCGTACAGTTTCTTACTGGAACTACAGTGTCCATACAGAAGTTGATGTAGTCAGTAGTGCAGTCAACAACCTCCTCAATGTTCTCACTATGTGATCCCTGCAGGATATCCCAGTCTGTAGTTCCAAAACATTGTCTCAGAGCATTCTCAGCCTCCGGGGTCCACTTCCTGAATGATTGTGTGGTTGTAGGTAGGACTTTCACTTTTGGTTTGTAGTGAGGCTGAAGCAGAACCAGGTTATGATCTCCTTTCCCAAGCGCAGGCAGCGGGGTGGCACTGTATGCGTCTTTAACGTTTGCATACAGTAAATCAATAGTCTTATTTCCCCGGGTGTTGCAGTCCACATACTGAGAGAATGCAGGTAATGTTTTGTCCAGCGTCACATGGTTAAAGTCTCCAGCGATTAGCACAAGCGCCTCAGGGTGCTGCGTTTGTAACTTAGCAACAGCAGAATGGATGATGTCACTCGCTATCTCCACGTCCGCCCGAGGAGGTATGTACACGATGACAACAATGACAAACAATGAAAACCAAAGTAGCCTGTGTAAAAAAATAAATAAAATAATACATAACACAAAGTAAAAACACAGTCTGATTGGAGCCAGTAATTTCAAATGGAGCCTGTATTTCATGGCGTTAACTTAAATATACAATAGAACTATTACCTTTACTACTGTTTTATGTTTGGCTTTCAAATACTGCATTTGTGAGGTTTTGTTAAAAGTTATCAAACTGATTAGCATATGTACCGGAAATGTGATGATAGTACTCCATCAATACATTATAAAGTTACACGCTATATTGGATATGTGATAACTACTTGTCATTTAATACTGAAAACACACATATGTTACTGGTGAGAATGCTATAGACAGTTAATTATAGATAGTTTGTGATCGAGAAGATCTGAACATTACTTTTATTGAATTATCCTTTAGACTATGAGTTATCATTTTTCATATCATAATATAACTGTAATGTGTTTTTGTAGTCAGAATTAATTGCTGTAGTGCTTTATTACTTTAAGTTTATGATGTTAATGAAAAGCTGTGTCAGTGTCTGCAAGGGAAAAACAATTTAAAGGTCATTACAATGATAGAAAGAAATTACTGTAAGAAACACTATATTTCAGGAAAATTTTCTTTACAATATTCTCTTTACCACATCCACTTAACAGAACTCATCAACACATATATTCCCGAGTGTACAAAATTACTGCAAAAGCTGACTTTGATAATAGAGCCTCCACACATTTTGTCAGTGCCATATGTGCCTACGCAATGCCAAGTAGCATTTTAATCCTTTTGTTCTCCATTACTGCCCTAGTGTACTATAGATAGCCTAATACAGATTGACTGAACATAAAAATAAATAATTTATTGTCACACAGCATGTATCATATATTGTATACATATATTTTCTCTTTAAATGTTAGCATGCATTTTTGATTAAAGAAAAAAAAATCTTTCTTGGGTTAAACTGCCTCTGGGCAATAAACTAGTTCATTTATTAAAGAAAAGCAAAACAATACATTTCAGATTTCATTGAGCTTCTGTAAAATCTTAATTTCTCCTTCGGGACAAATAAATATGATTTATGTATCTATCTGCAGTCAGTAGAGATTCTTGGCATTTTCATCAGGACATTTGTTTTTCTTATTTGTTTAAAATGTGTGTGCATTGCTTATTTCTACCAGGACAGAGAAGCACAAGAAGGAATGCTATGGCATGAGTGCTTTCCCAAGGTTGTGCTCTCGCTCGGCACTTTAACCATATTTGTCTCAGTGACCATCTCATTTGTTACTTTTGAAATAAAGTAGTGGTTCTCATCTAATTTTTTTTACAGTTTTGTACAATTCTGTGAGGGCGTGTCTTTTTATTGTGTTTGCTTAACTTTTACTGTATGAAAGGGCATAAATATTTCATCATGTATAACTGCTCGTCAGTAGTTATGATGTATGATAAGCACCTTGAGCATGGGAAAGATAACATAAATAACATTTATTATTATTATTATTATTATCTATCCATCCATTATCCAACCCGCTATATCCTAACTACAGGGTTACGTGGGGTCTGCTGGAGCCAATCCCAGCTAACACAGGGCACAAGGCAGGAAACAAACCCTGGGCAGGGCACCAGCGCACCATAGATTATTATTATTATTATTATTCAGTTCTAAAGAAAGTATACAAAGTATTTAATATATGTAGCAGCAAAGCTGTCAGTATGTAAAATTCACAGCCAGCACCAATCTGATGTGGGGAAAGGAGAACATGCGAGATGGCACATTTTTGATGGAACAAACCAGGGGCCTCATGTATAAACGGTGTGTACGTACAAAAATGTTGCATAAGCCCATTTCCACATTCACATCGCAGTGTATAAAACCTAAACTTGGCGTAAAGCCATGCACATTTTCACGCCAGCTAAATGCTTGGCGTACGCAAGTTCACTGCTCGGTTTTGCAAACTGCCGGCACCCAGCGTCAAAGCATTTCTTTTGTTAAAGTGTAGTTTCCCTTTCTTTTTTAGATTTACATCCCTGATGCAGCTTTATCAAATACACTGAAATTAACCGCATATTGTTTGTTTGTTTATGGCATCTGATTGTAATTAACCTGTAACAATATAATGGTCCACGGAATGGCCAAACTATTCCAAATACCATAGCTGCTTTAGCGTTGTTTCTCTCAATGCACCACTCATAGTATTTATCCTACTGTATCTGAATGTGGAATCACAGCTCTACAGCAGTTGATCGGAAAGAGAATTATCGGTATACAGCATCAAACACACACTAATTCAGCCATGCGCACGGTCTATTGAACTGTTGTCAAATGGCAAACACTTCAGAGCCTTTCCTGTACTGACCTCGCGGTTCACAAACAGTTTCCTCCCAAGAACTATAAACACAATCAATCAGTTCATCAAGTGTTCCTTGTAGAACTGTTTGTACTTATTAGTACAATCACCTCACTGTTAATTTGCAATACAGTTATAATATTGCACAGCCACTTTATAAAGAGCATATTTACATATGATGATGATATCATTTTTAAGACGAAATTTTTATTACATTATACAGATAGTATGTTAACATCATTTAAATAATCTGTATTGTTAATAAATAAACATGTGAGGACACTGTGTCACAGCGCTAGCTAGTTCAGGGATTGTTCCTGCCTCGCTCTGTATTCTTGCTGGGGCTGGCGCAATACTGGAAGGATAGATTGATGGAATAATTAAACATGAACTACGAAGATATTTCAATGTTCCTTAAAAGTTTTGAGGAATCAGCTTCGAAGCTTACAGATGGCTTAACATCTATTTCAGAGCTGATTGTGTGGCGATTGGTTAATTGGAGAAAGAAAAGGAAGGACAGTAATTAGGGGTTAGTACGTTTGAAAGAGACAGTACTGCTGCAATAAATTATTTTATCAAAGGTCGCACACGGCGCAGCAAGCATCTTGCGTGAGGCATGAACAATCTCTGGATGAGGCACCAGCTCATCACTTTCACTGCACCACCGTGTTCCCATGTTTAATAACATGCTTTAACTCCTATCATCATGAAAATTATATCAAGCATACATCTCAGTATTTAAATTATTCAGAGAGCTGTAATATCATGAATTTAATGGATTCTGTGTCCTGTTGGAAGAAGAGAAAGCCTGTTTAAGAAGCATGTAATGATTCACACACATAGAGCACATAGAAGAACACATACAATACAAAGCATTTAACGTGCTACTTTAGTTACGATGGTATTTGGGAAACTAGCAAATTAAACGATTTAAAGATGAAGTTTATAATGTTCTACTTTAATGACAAAATAAACTATGTGATTAAAGTGGAAATTTCAAGATTAAAGTAGACCTTTCAAGCTTTCCCCAACTGTGTGTCCCTATTTTATTTTTCTCTGTACCCCAGTAAGCTTTCATATGACACTCAGACAGTGGGCTATGACTCACCTTTTCATGGTGACTTTGATATCTGACATCTTCTTTTTTATTACGGGCACTGTGCGACTTTGTGAACTTGAGCTTTTGAGTTTCTCCGACACTCTATATCACTCGATCAACTTCCTTTTGTTATTTATACCACTGTTAAAACCAACAAATAGTACTTTTTTTCCTTGCCTCCACTTGGTATTCGCTGAATTCTTCTATTTTCTCCCATGCTTTTGCCATTGCCTTTTCACAGAATGCTGCGCTTAAGGGCTATTTATATTGATTTGCATATTCAAAGAGGCGTAATTCTGGGAGGAGTTTGGGAGTGACAGCAGGCACGTGCGCATGCGTTACTTTTCATGCTGACCAGGATTTATGGAGCAGAAGAACATGGAAGTTGCCGTATGCACAGATTTATGCATCTGGATTTTTTTTTGTGTGTGCGCACATTTCCATTTTTGTCCGTAAGCCATGTTTTATTGTGAATTCTACACACGGCGTTATGCATGAGGCCCCAGGAATGAAAAGCACAGTGCTGGAAGGCAGCTCGCTCACATTTTCTAAAACACTGTGGACCTGATAATGTATGTGAATGCTAGACTAAACAGTCAGCTTTTTTGCTTATGTATGCATCTGACTTCAAACCAATATTTATCTATGTGAAATGCATGCAATTGTGTGTTTATGTGAATCAAGATGTGAGCCAACACTTCATATATTGATACTCAAATGATAACGTTTTTCTTCTCATTCATGGCTAAGTATCACATTGCATCAGTCCTGTTATATAAAGAGAGGGACAGAAATTAACATCTGTGAAACAATTTTCAGTAATGTTGATAATAGCCTCAGGGGAGCCGTTTAAATGGTTAAAAGGATATGCAAATGCAGTCATATGTGAGCAAGAGCAGATATGCTGCAATTCATCCTGGAAAACCAGCATTCAGTTATGTTGCTTCTGTCAGTAATAGGTAGTCTTTCATGTAAACAAAGAAAAAAAAGGGAATTAATCACATTAGATTTTGAAGTTACAACCAATGGGGATTTGCACTAAAACAATTTAGAAAAGGTCAAGGATGGACAGGAGCATAATGCACATGATGATGAAATAATTAAAGACTTAAAAAAACCAACACCGGTTGGCAACAGTCATGATGCGTCTATTGTTAAAACTTCTAAAGATAAATAAAACTACTTCAGGCCACATGCTGTAAAGCTGTGTAATCTGCAACCTAGTATAAGGGAGACCTTTGCTCTCAGTTTTAAAATTTAGGTTAAAAATGTAGTAAAGATAAACAGTTACTACAGAATACTACTGTAATTGTACATAAATATTGATTTAGTAGAAGAAAGAGGTAACAGACTTTCAACAGGTAAATGATTAGAAATATAAACACATTTGTCTCCCAGGCAAACTGTAAAATTTCAGGTCAATTTAATGCCAGTTTGTCGAAGTTCTTAGAAACCTCCTTAGAGGAAGCCTCTATATGTGAGAGATTTTGAGTCTAGTGTCACTGAAACTAAGGAAGAGGTGGCATTGACTGTCTTTTAATACAGTATTGGCTTAAGGAGATGTTGTCCATTGTTACAGGTAACCCTAAAGTGAGGTTGTAAGTCAGATGTAAGTGCAAGGTAAAAAGTACACAACATCCATTATCATCAGCTCCAGAGTCAGAGGTGTCCAGCCATACTCACTCTCTTGAGGAGTTAGATGGTGACTCTGAAACACTCACATTGAGGTAATAGGCAGGTAGAACGAGTCCCAGCAAGTCAACAATAAACCAAAGGTTATTATCATAAAAAATTAAAAGAAGATGAAAGCTATTATTAAAAAAGTTTTCTTAAGCTGAAATGAACAAATCTGAAATGAAAAAAATAATTTGTATAAAACTATTACAGTAGCTGAAAAGACTAATGGAAATAATAAATTACAAAAAATATTTGTAGTTGTTGTCATGGCTAGACTACAGCAGCTCAGAAATGAATGAAAACACGTGAATAAGTATTTAATGAATTGGCACCTCAATGAATACAAAATGGTGTGAGGCCTCAATAATACTCCACTAAGGCTTTACTGGCCATGCCAGGCCTACACTGTGTGCCTGAAGTAAACCTCACCCTGTTGGACCAATCCTTACTCAGGCTTTGCAGGCCTAAATGGGATTTTAGCCCCAAAATAAACTGAAATGTCTTTAAATATATAATAACTAGCTGTGTAAGGCTGTGCTGTAAAACACCTGGGGTCCTAGAAACTATTGAAATTGTCAGAAAAAAAAATTGAAATATAGAGATGTCAGGTAATTGAAAGGAACTTCTCTGGACATCTCTCTCCTAGGTGGTTTCGTTTTGCTGATGTCCTTGCCTTGTCCTTGTATTAGCAGCTAAGCGAGTGACTTTTTCAGAGGTTTCGTTTTGCTGACGTGCTGGCCTTGCTTGCGTATCCTCGGAGGTGGAGCCCTTACCCCAACTACATCTCTGACTTTTGGGCCGGACAGATACACAAACTTCCATGCATAGAGGTTTATATACAAGAAGTCCCACAATAGAAGGGAACCATAAACCTCAACTGGGCAAACAAAAGAATCTTTATAAAAATAAAAGATTTATTTGAAAAACACCAAAAAGAAATGCAATAAAAACTCCACAGAACAAACATGTGTTAGAAGAAGTTGCCAAAGAAGCAATCCACACCAAGCAAGTCACATAAAACACAGTCAAGTAATCAAAATCCTACATAAGAGTAAAATTATGAAAAATTCAGAAAATCCAACCATAAAAATGTATACTCACAATTCACAATATAAATGATCCCACTGACGTGCCAGTTTCCACAGACTTTATAAGGCTGGGGTCAGGTGCTAAATGAAGACAGTCAGGTGGGGTTCGACCCACAAAGAACATGGAACATAAATTTAAAGAGACAGCACATCAATACATAATCACATATGAAACAAGATGTAGCAGATACAGATGATCACTTATAAAATATCAATCCGTTCATAAATGGTGGTATATAAGATGCAATTCTGACAAAGTTCAACATGCATAGCAACTGATTCAGCAGCACACCCTGAAACCAAATTACAAGCTGAACATGTGGTCTGGTGTCAGTTGTGATAAGCCGCTGGCTTGTTTGTGCTTATTGTGTTTAATAATTCAAAAGCCTGATGTTGACATGTGCTACTCAACAAATCCTTTACATGAAATAGATGGCAGATCACAAGTGAAAAATGTTTCAGCTTACTTCTCAGGTGTTTGCATTTGTGGACAACAGAGTAACTGTCATTTCAAACAGTAATGAGAAATCTTTCTTGAAAACAAAACCGTTCTCTGATGCAATGATAGACGGACAGAGAGAGAGAGAGATTCACTAGAGTCTACTAGTGTTGTCAAAAACATCGAAAATATTGATGGTGTCGATTCCATCATGTATAAAAGAGTTTTAATATATATTTTTCATGGTAACAATTTTACATTCCCCACTACTGGTAGGCTCTGATGTTGTGTACATTGTGTCATCTGAGTGTTACACACATTGTTATGAAGATGACTTTTCTCTGTCACATTTAATTGACAAAGAGTGCAGCTGCAGTGACATCTGGAATACTTTGGCTTTGTGCCAAATGAAGATGGTAAACCTAAGCATTTATGCAAACCTGTATGCAAGTTGTGCTGCCGCCCAATACAGACCAAGGGGGGAAACACTAGCAATTTAGCCAAACATTTAAATTACAGGCACACAACACAGTACAGAGAGTTTGAAGAGGTAGCTGTTATATTTTTAATTAAGGAAATACATTTATGTGCCTGTTGCATTTGAAGTAAAGATATGACATGCATTTTTTTTGCTTGTTAAGCATTTCCCAGATTAAAACAAAAATCTACAATTATTTTTACCTGCCATTTGCATTCAGTTCCAGTTGAATTCTGTTCCAATCGTGTGGATTGCCGTTGTAAACGTTTAGAGTCATGCAATTGCTAGAAATCATTTGGCTTTAACACAGTATATAAAAGGCATCTAAAAGTGATGAATATGTGCTCTGTTCCTATCTACATTATAAATAGATGAGTAAAAAAAATGTTTGTTTAAAATACAATACTATGTAATCATTTGTAATGTCTAATATTTTAAAAGAGTTTGAATTAATTAATGGTTTTGATCATGATTACAATGGCTAAATGTTATTAATCAGTCAGTCAGTCATTCTCCAACCCGCTATATCCTAACACAGGGTTACGGGGGTCTGCTGGAGCCAATCCCAGCCAACACAGGGCACAAGGCAGGAACAAACCCCGGGCAGGGAGCACACACGCACCCACCAAACACACACTAGGGACAATTTTTTTTTTGATTTTATTGATTTTATTAAAATCACACAACATTCCATACAAATAAATCATTTTTTTACAAACACAAGATCGAAAATAAATCAACCCCCACCCCTGAAAAAGAGAGCTAAGCCAGCAAAGTAAAACTTAAAGCTAGTAAAAATAAGTAAGTAGATGAATTAATAAGTGAATAAAGTTAAATGAAGAAAAAAAGGGGAGAGAATCTGCTTCCTCAGTGCTTTTAAAGCTTATTCTAAAATATTATTGATTAGATCCTGCCAGGTTTTGAAAAAGTTCTGCACAGATCCTCTAACTGAGAATTTGATTTTTTCCATTTTCAAATAATAATAATAATGACTGACTCACCTATTCAAGTACTCAACTTCGAGCGCTGAGAACAAATGCCAGTGCCGGTGTGGTTCCCTATTTACCTGACGAGGTAAGAAGGCGGTATCGTGGCAGCAGAGCCAGCACTAAGCTAAAAATGAAGCAGATTGCGAGAAAGTGGCATTTTAAGCCTTCGGTGCCTTCTGTTATTCTGGGGAATGTGAACTCAATCTCAAATAAGATCGACGAACTGGCTGCGCTGGTGAAAAATGTCAGAACCTACAGAGAATGCAGTTTGTTGTGCTTTTGCGAAACGTGGCTAACTACCACCATCCCAGATGCTAACGTGGAGCTACCCGGGTTTAGCACAGTTAGAGCGGACAGAGATGCAAGTACCTGCGAGAAGCACCAAGGAGGAGGACTCGCTCACTATGTTAATACACAGTGGTGTAACTCTGGACATGTTAACGTCAAAATCTCCACTTGCTGCAGGGACATCGAACTGTTGGCCGTAAGTCTGTGTCCCTATTACTTGCCCAGAGAGTTTGGACACGTCATTGTTGTCATCGTGTATATTCCTTCTCGGGCGGACGTGGAGCTAGCGAGTGACATCATCTCTGCTGTTGCTAAGTTACAAACGCAGCACCCTGAGGCATTTGTGCTAATCGCTGGAGACTTTAACCATGTGACGCTGGACAAAACTTTACCTGCATTCTCCCAGTATGTGGACTGCAACACCCGGGGAAATAAGACTATTGATTTACTGTATGCAAACGTTAAAGACGCATACAGTGCCACCCCGCTGCCTGCGCTTGGGAAAGGAGATCATAACCTGGTTCTGCTTCAGCCTCACTACAAACCAAAAGTGAGAGTCCTACCTGTAACCACATGATCATTCAGGAAGTGGTCCCCGGAGGCTGAGAATGCTCTGACAGAATGTTTTGGAACTACAGACTGGGATATCCTGCAGGGATCACATAGTGAGAACATTGAGGAGGTTGTTGACTGCACTACTGACTACATCAACTTCTGTATGGACACTGTAGTTCCAGTAAGAACTGTACGCTGCTATGCTAACAACAAGCCATGGATTACAAGTGACATCAAGGGCCTTTTGAACCAGAAGAAAAGGGCCTTTAAAGACGGTGATCAGCATGAGCTCAAGCGCGTGCAGAAGGAACTCCGAGTCCAGCTCAGGGCGTCGAAAGAGCAGTACAGGAGAAAGCTGGAGCAGAAGTTGCAGAACAACAGCATGAAGGAAGTGTGGGATGGGATGAAGATCATCACTGGCTGCAGCTCGAAGTGGGGTACCACCATTGAGAGAGACGTGAAGAGAGCAAACCAAATGAACATCTTCTTTAACAGGTTTGACCACCCTAACCCACTCTCACCTCGGAGTACTGCACTCTCTACACATCCTTCTGCTGATACCAACATAGGAGAGACATCCCCACCCACAATTACAGCAGCGCAAGTGAGCAGAGAGCTGAGGAAACTTCGTGCCAGCAAAGCAGCAGGTCCAGATGGAGTATCGCCATGACTGCTGAAGGTCTGTGCATCAGAGCTGGGGGGTCCTCTACAGCGCATCTTCAACCTGAGCCTGGAACAGGGAAAAGTCCAGAGGCTTTGGAAAACATCTTGCATCACCCCAGTCCCAAAGGTATCATGTCCTGGTGAGCTGAATGACTTCCGGCCTGTCGCTCTAACATCACATGTGATGAAGACCATGGAGCGGCTGCTGCTTCACCACCTGAGGCCACAGGTCCAACACGCCCACAACCCTCTGCAGTTCGCATACCAGGAGAAGGTGGGAGCGGAAGATGCCATCAACTATATGCTACACCGATCCCTCTCCCACTTGGACAGAGGCAGTGGTGCTGTAAGAATTATGTTTCTAGACTTCTCTAGCGCCTTCAACACCATCCAACCTCTGCTCCTTAGGGACAAGCTGACAGAGATGGGAGTAGATTCATACCTGGTGGCATGGATCATGGACTATCTTACAAACAGACCTCAGTATGTGCGTCTCGGGAATTGCAGATCTGACATTGTGGTCAGCAACACAGGAGCGCCGCAGGGGACTGTACTTTCTCCAGTCCTGTTCAGCCTATATACATCGGACTTCCAATTTAACTCGGAGTCCTGCCACGTGCAAAAGTTTGCTGATGACACTGCTATCGTGGGCTGCATCAGGAGTGGGCAGGAGGAGGAGTATAGAAACCTCATCAAGGACTTTGTTAAATGGTGCGACTTAAACCACCTACAACTGAACACCAGCAAAACCAAGGAACTGGTGGTGGATTTTAGGAGACCCAGGCCCCTCATGGACCTCGTGATCATCAGAGGTGACTGTGTGCAGAGGGTGCAGACCTATAAATACCTGGGAGTGCAGCTGGACGATAAATTGGACTGGACTGCCAATACTGATTCTCTGTGCAAGAAAGGACAGAGCCGCCTGTACTTTCTTAGAAGACTGGCATCCTTCAACATCTGCAGTAAGATGCTGCAGATGTTCTATCAGATGGTTGTGGTGAGTGCCCTCTTCTACGCAGTGGTGTGCTGGGGAGGCAGCATTAAGAAGAAGGATGCCTCACGCCTGGACAAACTGGTGAGGAAGGCAGGCTCTATTGTTGGCATATAGCTGGACGGTTTGACATCCGTAGCAGAGCAACGGGCACTCAGCAGGCTCCTATCAATTATGGAGAATCCACTACATCCATTAAACAGTGTCATCTCCAGACAGAGGAGCAGTTTCAGCGACAGACTGCTGTCACTGTCCTGCTCCACTGACAGACTGAGAAGATCATTCCTCCCCCAAACTATGCGACTCTTCAATTCCACCAGAGGGGGTAAACGTTGAACATTATTCAAGTTATTGTCTGTTTTTTTACCTGCATTTTTTATTACTCTTTAATTTAATATTTTTTGCTGCTGGAGTATGTGAATTTTCCCCCTGGGATTAATAAAGTATCTATCTATCTATCTATCTATCTATCTATCTATCTATCTATCTATCTATCTATCTATCTATCTATCTATCTATCTATCTATCTATCTATCTATCTATCTATCTATCTATCTATAATATAAAACATCAGTTACCCACTGACTTAAAAGAGGAGAGTTAGGATTCTTCCAGTTTAGCATAATAAGTCTGTGTGCCAATAGTGTAGTAAAGGCAATCACAGTTTGTTTGTCCTTCTCCACTTTAAGCCCATCTTGAAGAACACCAAACACAGCTGTTAATGGGTTAGGAGGGATTGTGACCCCAAGGCTCTCTGAAAGGCACTTAAAGATTTTGGTCCAGAATGATGTTAATTTGGTGCAGGCCCAAAACATGTGACCCAATGAGGCTGGAACTTGATTGCAAAGTTCGCAGGTTGGATCTTGCCCTGGAAACATTTTGTTTCTTTGATATTTGGACTTCAGGCTTCATACATTATATAGTTTATACCTACATTTTGTCATTTTCTACTAGAATATATAAAATGTTTCTGTTTTAACAATGCGTTTACACAGATTGCTGTAGAAATGCAACACATATGAAATGCGTGTGTTCCAAATAACAATCAATTGTTTCTACTCTAAAACTCCACTTCACTCCCAGATAATCAATGCAAGGCATGAGCTGGGAAAAGCTCGTTTACGTTCTAAGTCGTTGGGGGGATGGAATAGCCGGCTGTTTGCAGCTTGTCTTTATCAGTACATTTAGATGACAAAAGACGCTGGCGGAGAGGTGAGAACGGTTTTAAGAAGCGATTTAAGGTGGGCCGGATCTACGAGTTTTTTCGTAGGCTCTGGTAATTCTAGCGTTAAACATTTTTGTCCAGAATGATGTTAATTTGGTGCAGGCCCAAAACATGTGACCCAGTGAGGCTGGAACTTGATTGCAGCGTTCGCAGGTTGAATCTTGCCCTGGAAACATTTTGGACAGTTTTAAGCGAGACAGATGTGCTCAATATATAATTTTGAGTTGAATAATTGTATGCTTTCCGCATATGGAGCTCGAGTGAATTCTCTGCATTGCTACCTTTCACTCCTTTTCTGATATGTTGAGTGAGAGATCCTTTTCCTATTGTCCTCTTGGGTGTTTGAAAGGGAGGGACTATAAAATAATTTTATATATTGCAGAAATGCTGTCTGAGTCCACGAAACTGAGCAATATTTTTTCCAGCATAGAGGAAGGTGGGTGATAAGGAAAATCTGGCAGGTTCTGTTTAACAAAGTTTCTAATTTGAAGATAGTGAAAGAAATGTGTTGCTGGAAAATTAAATTTGGAATGTAATTGTTTGAGGATGCAAAGACGTTGTCTATGTACAGATCTCTAAGTGATTTAATCCCAAATGTTTTCCAGATATTAAAAACTGCATATGTTTGAGAGGGTGGAAAAATGTGGTTCACGTGCAGAGGTGCCACTGATAAAAGCTTCTTTATCTTAAAATACTTCCTACATTGGTTCCATATTCTGAGTGAGTGAAGCACAATTGGGTTGTTAGTATATTGGTGATATCTTATATTTATTGGGGTACAAAGCAAAGAATATAAAGATGTACTGCAAGATTTTATTTCTATTGCCGACCAAGCCTGTGTATGTTTATCTGTTTGAACACTAGGGACAATTTAGGATCACCAATGCACCTAACCTGCATGTCTTTGGACTGTGGGAGGAAACAGGAGTACCCGGAGGAAACCGATGCAGACAGGGAGAGAGCATGCAAACTCCACGCAGGGAGGACCTGGGAAGCGAACCTGGGTCTCCTTACTGCAAGACAGCAGTGCTACCATGGCACCACTCAGCAACTTGAGCAATGACTAAATAACAGATAGTGTCTTCGTTCAAGAAATTATTTCATATATAATAAAATCCCTGCACCTAATGAGGAAATAAAAAGTAAACCAATTAATAGTCTTACACAGAAGCCTTACTATTCAAGCCCTGTCTGAGAGATTTTAGAATGCAACATTGGAAGCAGTAATAGTAAGTGCATTGTCTAAGAGCAATAGAGTAAACTCCCCACAAACCGTAAAGTTCACCTACGGAGTCAACAAATTAGCCTATGACCTATTCCTTGGCAAAAAAGAAAGAAAGATTGAAAAACGACAACAGTCAGAGTGCATAGGCAAGTCCAAGTTGACTTTTGGCAAGGCAAAATAGTTTGCAAAGGGCAGCAGATTGTGAAACAAAGCCATTCAGACTAATGTGAAGATCGATCCATCCATTATCCAACCCACTATATCCTAACTACAAGGTCACGGGGGTCTTCTGGAGCCAATCCCAGCCAACACAGGGGCGCAAGGCAGGAAACAAACCCTGGGCAGGGCGCGCACACACACACACACACACACACGCACAAACACCCACACACCAAGCACACACTAGGGACAATTTAGGATCGCCAATGCACCTAACCTGCATGTCTTTGAACTGTGGGAGGAAACCAGAGCACCCGGAGGAAACCCACCCAGACACGCGGAGAACATGCAAACTCCACGCACGGAGGACCTAATGTGAAGATGCCCACATTAATTTGCATATTGAAATTGGCATGTCTACAAGGCTATGTGACTTGCCATTGTTCAGATAATTTGCTGCTTCTCTCAATCCAAAATATAATATACCATGTGCTGCTATGGTAGGAATGTAGAAACATAAAATGTTCTCCTTTACATTTTTGTAGTATTAGAGTACTTTGGACATATGTTATTTGCTTTATTCCACTTAAATTTGGATTGATAACCTGCATTGAAAGGGTAAAAGTGCATTTTGTTCAGCACAAATAATCAAAACATATAAACGTCTTATAAACCTGTTCAGATTCAGTATCTGGTTTTGATTTTGTTTTTCTTTTCCAATGGGGAATAACTTTAGGCTTCTACTAACATAAAACAAATATGAGAGTAAATCCAAACCCATTAAGTTTACAGTCTTCTCTGACTGCAACATAAAACTAATCTCAACAAAATGTCTTTGACCATACCATAATTAATAACACTAAAACCAAAATGAACATATATAAAAACAAAGTGGAAATGTCTTGTGAAATAAAAACTAAAAGTAAAATGAAAATGAACTAAATAAAACTGAATTTCCAAGTAAGATCAGAAATAATATATACAGTACATTGAAACTAATATAACAATGCAAAACTATAATAACCTTGCAATGAACCATCTCCTAGAAAGAGGGACGAAGTGTAAATAGGGTCACCATTATGAGTGGAATTGACCCCTAGATTTGCTCCAGCTATGGAGAATTTCATATGTGGTGAAGCACCTTTGAGAGAAATCCCTGGCTGTGTAGAGAAGCTTTGGACCAGAGCTGGGATAGATCCAGTTGTCTTCCTCCATGTTGGAGAGGTAAGTACTGCAGCACTGCAGGTGCCAAGATTAAGGGTAGGACCAACAAGGTAAAGAAACAAATGGATGACATTTTGGAAATGGAGATGTCTAAGGAACAATGGGACCATTCATAGGCTATATTTCAAACAATGTAGTACAAGTAAATACAACAATGAATAACCAATTGCAAAATTTTAAAACAAAATCATCAGTGAATGAGAAAGAATTTGATAAAGAGTTCACAGAAGAAAAGAAAGTTTTATAATGCATGCAAGTGAAAGAGATCTATTACTAATCATAGGAATTAAGAGTGCAATACAGCAACAGTGAAAATGAAAAAAGTCTAATAAAGCTGATATACCTGAAAAGACAAATGTAAAAGCCTGGATGCCAGCTGCAAGAAAGCTGTCAAAATGGAGTTAGATTAACAAGACTAGTAGGGGAGAAATAATGTTAAGATGATTAGGGGAGAATAGGGAAATATTAAGACTACTAGTAAGGGAAAAATATAATAAACAGAAAAAAAATACCAAATGTTCACAGTTTTTGTTTTTTTAAAGAAGTTGAAAAACACACGTAACAAAAAAAAAAATTAAGCATTAGTAAATGGTTTTGGACTTACCATGAGAAAACTAGTGCTTTTGTTAAGAGACGTGAAATCAAATAAATTGCAAGAACCAAATACAGTAGTATATATTCAAGAGTGTTCAAGGAAGTTGATAATTATTTATACAATACGTGACCAAACGTTTGTGGACACCTGACCATTAGGCTATAAGAGATAATTAGACGTCCCATTTCAAAACCATGAGCATTAAAATGGAGATGCACCATTTGCAACTTTACCAGCCTCCACTCTTTTGGGAAGGATTGTGGAGTGTGTCTATGGGAGTTTGTGTCCATTCAGCCCATTCAAGTAGTGATGTTAAACAAGAAGACCTGGCACACAATTGGCATTCCAGTTTATCCCAAAGGTTTTCAATGGAAGTTCAGGTCAGGGCTCTGTGCAGGCCACTTGAGATCCTCCACATTAAACTCATCAAACCATGTCTTCATGGACCTGACTTTGTGCTCAGTGGCACAGTCATGCTAGAAAAGAAAAGCACCTTTTCTAAAATGCTGCCACAAAGTTGGAAGCACACAATGTCTTTGTATGCTATAGTATGAACAGTATCCTTAACTGGAACCAAAGGGTCTGGCCTAAACCCTGAAAATTAGCCCCAGACCATTATCACTCCTCCACCGAACTTTACATTAGATACTATGCAGTCAAGAAGGTAGTGTTATTCTGGCATCTGCCAAACTCTGATTCATCCGTCAGTGTGCCAGATAGTCACGCATGACTCATCAGTCTAGCCTACTTTTTGCACTGCACATAATGATTTCAAGCTTGTTTGCAGCTGCTCGGCCATGGAAACCCATTTCCAACACACAGTTCTTGTGTTGATATTGCATCCAGAGGCAGTTTGGAATTTTGCTGTGAGTGGTGCAACAGAGGATATGCGATTTTTGAGTATTAGGTGCTTCAACATCCAAAGCCCTGCTCTGTGAGTTAGCATGGTCTACCACTTCATTGTTGAACAGTTGTTGCTCATGGGTGATTCCACTTCACAATAATACTGCTTACAGCTGACCTGGGCAGATCTAGCAGATCAGAAATTTCAAGTATTGACCTGTGGAAAAGGTGGCATCCTATTACAGTGCTGTATGTTCTTCCATTAGGGCAGAGTGGTGGCTCTGAGGCTAAGGATCTGCACTGGTATCCGGAATCCAGTTTGAATCGCCGTTACTGGCAAAAGAGATTCTACTCTGCTGGGCCCTTGAGCAAGGCCCACTGTTGGACTAATGTTTACAATCAGTAGGAGCTTTCTCGGTGGCCTGCTGCCTGGCCTGGCATTAAGCAGCCAGTGAAATAAACTAATGGTGAAATTATATAATGTTATTATACTGAAAAACGAGCAGGCGTTATTGCTCTGTAGTGGGCACAAATCCTTTTGGTTTAACGTCGGTGGGTTTCTTTTCTGGTTTCTGGTTGGATGGTTTCTTGTTTTTGTTCAAGTCAAGTTTTGACTTTGCATGCGTCTTGCACTCTGTCAGTTGAACAGGAGCGCTATGATGAAAGTTGTACATCTGGTGGTTTTGTGATTAAAGTTATATATGAAGATTGTTTAAAAGTTTATAATATACTTTGAATTATATTTGGATGTTGTATGGGTTTTAGTATTTGTTACTGTGTATTTATTTTGTTTTATTTTTGTTTCAAATTTTAATGAAGTGTAGTGTATGGTCCCATTTTTAATTTTTTTTCCTTTTTCCCTCAGAGTGACTGAATGGGATACACGAAATGTTTTATTCTTTTATTAATGAAACACATATGTGAGTGGAATGATTTGTGTTTTTAAATGTACCTGTTGTTCTTTATTTCATGATTTGTTAATGAACGTGTCTCGTTTTTACTTTATTTTAATATTTTTAAAGTGCATCTCTCACGCTCTGAAAGTTTAACCTTAGTGCTATGATGAGAGAGGGACTGAACAGGCTACACAAAATGTTTCATAGTTTTTTGTTTACTAAGTGCATTCTTTGAAAAATGCTTGACAGAATTCTGTGGCACTGAGACATTTTTTGAGTCTTTTGTCTACTGCAGAAATTCAAAGTGGTCTTTTTTGACCAACACTTCAAACTTTGTGGAAGAGTATTCAGCTTTACCATCCAGACACTGACAGTGGCTCGGCTGTGTAGATTCCAGACTCAAAGATGAAATTGCAAACATAATCTATGCACTGTTTATTCCACTGATAACTACCTTTTCTGGTTCAGTGCTTTTTGCACATTTGTTTTGATATAAATATTATAGAACTACATGGTTTATTTATTTGTGAAGTGTTTACGTTTATAAAGTGTTGTTCCACACTTTATCAGAGGTTGTCTTGAGACTAATATGTAAGAGTGAAATGTACGTGTAAAAGCTGAATCTACTGTCTCCTCATTCATAAAAAAATTCCAAGACAAAATGGTGTTTATATTTCAATCAAAATGAGAGGATAATACATTGAAAACATATTTGTGATATATTTCAAATGCATTTACAATTCAAATATAGCATACTTTTTGTATTTTATATTCCAGAAGTGCAGTAAAATACACTTAAAATGAACTTAATAATACTGTATGAATGTACAGTATACCAACATTGAACTTATATTTAAAGCATACATAGCACAGTATTAGGTAATGCACTAATAACACACTTTTATATGCTTTAGGGGTAGTATACTTTGTCTGAGTTCACTTAATATCAATTTAAGTATTAGGGCAAATTAGCATATTTAGATTACGTACACTGAAGTACTCAATGTATTTTTAATTAGTACATTTGTATTATATTTTCTTTGCACTTATTTTTAGCACACAAAAACAATAATGTGTTAGAAATGTACTTTCTGATATTAAAGTATAGTTTTAGTACGTTTAAGTATATTTTATTTTTACCTGATTAAAACATAAGCAATAAAATTCAAAACACCATACAAAACACTGAGGTGCCATTTAAAGAGTCTGTGAGACATGATGCCTTTTTGTTCCATGGCTACTGCAGGATTACTGTTGTTACACAACTCCACCAACAACAGCAACTGCCGGAGTTGTACAAAATACCCAACATCACTACTTTATTACTTTCTAATTTGTCTTTTTGCCTCTTTGCCACCTCTCAAGGTTTCTCTGCTCTGCTCTTAAACTTAAATAAAAAAACAAAAACTGTACATGTTTCATGGTAATAGATTGCCATAATTTGTCAAATACATTTAATGTTTTAACCGAGTCCAAGAAAGCTGACCTGTAGGAAAACGTATCTGTTTGGGCCAACAAAAGGAGGTGACAAATAAAATGATGTTGCCAGTAATACTAATTTTTTTTTAAGTTTATTGCATGAATTCCGTTCAAACCTAATGGAGAAAAGGTGAAAATAATAATTAATCAATTGATTATTTAATTAAATCATTTAACTATAATGTTTGTACACCTGATAAACAATACATGATATATCCATGTAAATTATGCCAGATATAGATTTATTAAAAGAAAAAAAAATAAGGATTAAAACACATTGCACATCTGTTTATCATCCTAGCACAGAGAGTTTAGTTGTGAGCTTTCAGTCAATCTCTAAAACAGATGTTATGCTAAGTGGAAGAGACAGATAAATGGGAATCAGTTCTGCCCATACTCTTCCTACATTTTGGAAAGTTGTCCAGTGGTGTTTTGGATGCACCAACAGAAATTAGAAGGAAATAGTCTGACTCACAGGCTTAGAAAATGTTTAGTTGTGTTCAAGTTAGTGCAACTGTATGGATATAAAATAACAAAACTAACATTTCAAACTAAGAGCACATTTATGTTGCTTGGTTCCACTTCCCAGATTTAAACGAACACCACACAAAAGTGACATTTTAAATTAAAAAGAGGATATCTATAAAATCGATTGAAAACACATAGTTGTTGAGAAGTTGTGCTTAACTAGTTTTTAATAACTGTAAGAGACTTGTCAGTTTCTCGTAGCATTCTCTCAGTATTACAGGAAAAAAAACCCTTAGAAGAACTTCCTTGTTCCTCTTTAAAATCCCACCACCTAACATTGTACTGGAAATTACTAACAACATGGAATGGCAATCAAGATCCATATAAATATAACTCATCAAAGAACATACAAATACACACCAATATCAATTACAATTTATTGAGGACTGAAAATGAAGGAATATATTATACAACTGTTTTGTGCAGACACACATTGAGAAAAAAAGACCAGCTGTGTTTACATGCATTGTTATGGATAATATTTGAAAAATATGTAAAAAAAATATCCTAAATAAATATTACATATAAGTAAATGGTAAATAAAATATGATTTCTACACAGAACACATTTTTGGAAAACAAGTAAACAAAATAAATACTCGTTTCTCAACTCTGTGTTGTAAAGTCTTTTTCTTTTTCTTTCGGCTGCTCCTGTTAGGGGTTGCCACAGCAGATCATCTTTTTCCATATCTTTCTGTTCTCTGCATCTTGCTCTGTTACACCCATCACCTGCATGTCCTCTCTCAGCACATCCATAAACCTTATCTTAGGTCTTCCTCTTTTGCTCTTGCTGGCCACTCTATCCTTAACATCCCTCTCCCAATATACCCAGCATCTCTCCTCTGCACATGTCCAAACCAATTCAATTTCGCCTCTCTGTCTTTGTCTCCCAACCATCCAACCTGAACTGACCCTCTAATGTACTCATTTCTGATGCTGTCCATCCTCGTCACACCCAATACAAATCTTAGCATCTTTAACTCTGCTACCTCCAGCTCTGTCTCCTGCTTTCTGGTCAGTGCCACTGTCTCCAACCCATATCACATAGCTGGTCTCACTACAGTCCTGTAGACCTTCCCTTTCACTCTTGGTGATACCTGTCTGTCACAAATTACTCCTGACACTCTTCTCCACCCATTTCACCCTGCCTGCACTCTCTTTTTCACTTCTCTTCCACAATCCCCATTACTCTGTACTGTTGATCCCAAGTATTTAAACTCATCCACCTTCGCCAACTCTACTCCCTCCATCCTCACCATTCCACTGACCTTCCTCTCTGGACCAACGGCTTTTCCATTCTTCATCCTCTTCATAGCTGTCCTTACTTCCTCCTTGATAATCTGTTGCACTTCCTGATTCACTATCTCCACATCATCCAACCTTCTCTCTCTCATTCTTCATTTATCAGCCTCCCAAAGTACTCTTTCCATCTGCTCAACACACCCTCCTCTCTTGTGAGTACATTTCCATCTTTATCCTTTATCACCCTAATGTGCTGCACATTTTTCCCAGCTCAGTTTCTCTGTCTAGCCAATTGGTACAGGTCCTTTTCTCCAACCTCTCATACAATTCATCATACGCCTTTCCTTTAGCCATTGCCACCTCTCTTTTCACCTTGCGCCTTATCTCCTTGTACTCTTGACTACTTTCTGCATCTCTCTGACTATTCCACTTCGTCTTTGCCATCCTCTTCCTCTGTATATTCTCCTGTACTTTCCCATTTCACCACCAGGTTTCCTTTTCCTCCTTCCTCTGTCCAGATGTCATGCCAAGGACCCTTCTTGCAGTCACCCTTACTACATCTGCTTTAGTTGCCCAGCTGTCTGGTAACTCTTCACTACCACCCAGTGCCTATCTTACCTCCTCCTTAAACTCAACCTTGCAGTCTTTCTTTTTCAACTTCCACCATTTGATCCTTGGCTCTGCCCTCCCTCCCTCTCCTCCTCTTCTTGATCTCCAACGTCATCCTACAGACCACCATCTTATGCTGCCTAACTACACTTTCACCTACTACCACTTTGTAGTCTTCAATCTCCTTCAGATTGACTCTTCTGCATAGGATGTAATCTACCTGTGTGCATCTACCTCCACTCTTGTATGTCACCCTAAGTTCCTCCCTCCTCTTAAAATACATATCCATCCTTTTTGTAAAATCCACTATCATCTGAACTTCTTCATTCCTCTCCTTGACACCATACCTACCCATCACCTCCTTGTCTCCTCTGTTCACCAACATGTCCATTGAAATCCGTTCCAGTCACCACTTTCTGTCCCTTGGGTACACTGTCCATCACTTGATCCAACTCAGTCTTAAAATCTTCTTTCTCATCCATCACACACCCAACGTGTGGTGCATATGCACTAACAACATACATCACCACACCTCCAATTTCCAGCTTCATAATCATTACTCTGTCTGACACTCTTTTCACCTCCAAAACACTCTTGACATACTGTTACTTTAGAATAACTCCTACCCCATTTCTCCTCCCATCCACACCATGATAAAACAATTTGAATCCACCTGGCCTTACTCCCCTTCCATTTAGTCTCTTGCACACACAATATATCAACCTTCCTTCCCTCCATCATATCTGCTAACTCTCTCCCCTTACCAGTCATACTGCCAACATTCAAAGTTCCTGCCCTCAATTCCACGCTCTTTACCTTCCTCCTCTCCTCCTGCCTCGTCTCCCCCCTCTTCTTCTCCTTCTTCGGCCAACAGTAGCCCAATTTCCACCAGCACACTGTTAACTTGGGCCTCGACCGATCTGGTATGGAAATTTGTATTGTTGTCCACATATTGTATCTGGCAACATTTTATACCAGATGCCTTTCCTGATGTAACCCTCCCCATTTATCTGGGCTTGGCACAAAGAAACACACTGGTTTGTGTTATCTCCGGTGGCTGGATTTGTTGTAGAGTATTATCATTAAAAGTAAATCATGTATAACATTTAAAAACATGCGTTGGAGGTTATTATTCACAATATGAGTTAATTCTTAGATATTTACAAAATAAATGAAAATGTTAAAGTTCCAATGAGTAAACGGATAATGCTATCTTAAAAAAACATAATCAATAGGGGCTGGAAAAGTAAGTTTTTTAACAGACTAGTTGGTCATGGATCCAAGGGACAAATAATAGGTCTTATTTTAAAAATCAATGTAAATGTATATTTACTAAGGTAGCAAGTTCAAGAAGTTACATATTGTGATACAGTACCAATAGACATGCAAGTTGACAGCTCTGTCTGTTATCTTACTATATGTTATATAGTTTATTAAATAAACTGTCACTGCTGCTATAATTAGAAGGAATTAGGTAAAATAGTTCAGTTTTCTTATTGACACCATTAGAGATACGTATCACTCAAGGGTACTTAATCATTTAATTCATTAATTTTCATTGTACGTGGAGTGTGCCTGGTAAGAGCTTTTTTTATATTGTTCAATACTTTTCATCTATGACCAAGCAACAAAAAGTTTTGGTACTGTGCAATTCAGAACCACTTTAAAAAACCTCTAACTGCACCATTTAAGAATGTCAAGATGAACATTTGAAATGCTGCTTATTTGCATAGGCCCATTTATCAGACTACCAGGAAGCCTTTGACCCCCAGTCCTAGCCTAAAAGTGCACTGAAAACTTGAGCTGAGTATAGTGCTATAGTGAGAGAGACATTTGGGGTCAGTAAGACCACTGTCCACTGCTGTGTTGACATGATGTGCATGAAGAATGAGGTACATCAAGCCACAAAATGCTGTAGAACCATACAAGATCACATGCCACAATTTTTGTGCCATAGGTATATGGCATGATCAAAGGAACACATATACTTGTTCTTCCCCCCAATGAAGGTTAGTGTGCTTATATTTATCGTAAAGCAGTGCTTCCTAAACTCATTCCTGGGGACCTCCTGTGGCTGCAGGTTTTTGTTCCAGCCAGCTTCTATTTTTAATTGGACTCCTGGGCTAATTAAGTGAACTGTTATTTTCCAAGTTCTGTGTTTTGGGAACAATATAGAAATTAGAAAACTTTGGTAAAAGTTTGGTAAAAAAAATATTAAAATGTATCAAGCAGTTATATGGGAATAATTGTTTTCTAATTAAGCAACCAGGTTAGAACAAAAACCTGTATCCACTGCGGCCCTCCAGGACTGTGATTGAGGACCCCTGGTGTAGAGGGTGTTCAAATGCCAAACCCAAACAATGATGCAGGAAGCCCAAGTAAAATTTTTAGAAAGTTTATATTAGTAGGAAATGATTAATTCTAACAGGGAGAAACACAAAAGTATAACAAAGAGGAATTAACTAACAAAGACAAACATCTTTAAGATTAAGAAAAAGACCTTGAGGCTTAAATAAACAAGTAGTAGTAGTAGTAGCTCTTGACTGCCGTATGGAGTGAATGGTCTTCTTACCCACCACACCATATTGTACTCCTTGATCACCTTCCATGATGTGAGAATTTGATTCATTCTCTGATCTTTACTTCATTCTGCCAGGTGAGCCTCCATCAGTCTTTAACCCCCAACTCTATACACAAAGGCCTTGTTGTTGGAAGCAGCTTATAATTCTTACACATACACAACTTTTGTTTTGTTTCCCAGTGACATAAACTAACCTTATTGCTGCACAATCAGAGCTCTGTCCAGCAGTCCAAGGGGCTCCACCATTCCCATGCCCTAACCACCACAGATACAGGCTACAGAGCCCCAGTTTGACTGTCGTTAATGTGCCCACCCATTTAGTGAAGAGACAACTTATTACTTTTTAGTGGTTTGGGAGACTTCGCAAATTTTAATTGCAGCATCCTATTGGATTTCATTAATAAATCCAGGGTCTCTTGTGACCCCATCATATCTGGTACCTTCCCCATTTTAGCTAAACGTACTGCTACTACCTACATTTCTGTCACAGTTGCAAAGCCAAGTTTAAGCTCGCTTATTTGTTCTCATATATTTCTCATAAATTAATTGCATGTAAGGATGCTTGGATTACCAAAGAAGACCAAATTTATCTCGAAAAATTGTTTTATAAAACAAAAATGAAGGATGCCCAAATATATTATTTAAGCTAAAGCAGTCAAACTTATTATTCTTTTGAGAAGAGAAGGGCATGTTTTTGTGAGTAGCTTAATCAAGTCATCAGTACCCTGTGACTTAACTGTTTATTGTTGAGGTACAGATCAAAGTTTCCATCATGAGGTGTAAGAAAGGGAAAATATTAAGTAACTTTATGCTTTGGTGGAGCATTTATTTTATTCAGATTTATAGGAAGCAATTCTTATAATGGAGCAGTTGGGGGTTTTGCAATGAAATCCAGATGATAGTGGGTCCTTTAAGGCTGCTTAAGTATAATCGCCAGAGATCACAAACTGGCTGTAAAACTTGCAAATGATGTTGAATAAACTAAGGAGCAGAATATCTGACTCTCAGATGAACTATTAAGTTTATTAAGGTGGATACTAAACCTAAATGATCTAGTCTTTATGTGTATTGAAAAAATCCACAGAAAATTTAAGAGCTTTCATTTATGTTACACTGAATTAGTTATTTGTAGCATATTTGCTATTAAAGCATTGCTTGGACTCACAGTGTACTTTATAAACATTTGTATTATTCTTTTCATCTGCATTACTTTAATTGTCTGCCTCCAAAGGTTTCTCTTTCCAGCCATTCCTGTATGCGTTTCCCTCGTCAGGGCCTAGCAAAGCAGCAAGGAAAGCTGTTTAACAGCTCAGAATGTGATTGTGCATTGTTTGAATATTTATACACAATGATATGCTTAAGTTATTTTGTCATTTACCTTAATGCTTCATTTGTTGCTCCCTGTGGTTAAATGTAAAGCTTCCTAAAAGGAACGTGTTACATGCTTTGGCAGTTTAAAATGAAGAAAAATTACAAGCATGAGATGAGGCTCAGAAAAAAGGAGATTTTCACTGGTGGTGATAGAAACTTACCCAGTGGGTCGCACCAAGAGGAGAAGGTTCAGCTGGGAGGATGGAATAAAATAGATAAAATTATTGAGGCCTGAGATAGCAAACTGTGCAAGCTGATTTCAAAGTCAAAGAATAGATAGACAGGCAGGTCAGATAAATGAGAAAGTCACAATAAAGCAATTGTCAAAGCCAGAAACAAAAAAAATGAGTCAAAAGTCAGAAATACATTCTCAAGCTTTTAATAATAGCCTGATTTAATTGCCCCTAAGAATCTCTTAGCAAAGTTATATGGTTTTCATTGTAGATCCGAATGCTTGAATACCAGAAGTTATGCAGTACCATCTTTAATAGACAGGACACAATGACAAATGGTCACAGTCATGATGGGCAGTGACTAGCCAAAGAACAGAACTCAAAATGGCATCATCACAATGATGGTCAAAATAAAACAACCATATATGTGTGTGTATATAAATAAATATATATATTGTCACACACGTGTGATTAGGAGGCAATCAAAGAGCCTAAAGGTGAGTGAACTATCGCGAGATAAGGGGTCATCACGTGGTACTTACCTGAATCTCTTCTTTCAACAGAAAACCAGAAGAAAAATAATCGCTTCCACTTCCAGGTACCAAAATGGATGTGACGACATCACTTCCAGCGATCCACAATGACGTCACTTTCGGCCCTCTCAGATTACTTCACTTCCGTCTCACCATGATGACGTTGGTTCCGGTTCCTGTCTCCAACGTCACTTCATGCCAACCATTTCCTGTTCCCATAATTCCTTGTATATAAAAATGTCATGTTTCCTGAGTAAAATTGTCAAATGTATTTTAGAAAGACTTTGATCCGTTTATTTCGACATTGTCTGTATGACAATATATGGGGACGGTCTCCAAACCTTTATCTTGCTTGAAGATTTGTTTTTTCCACGGGATTAACTCCCACAATATATTGTCAGAAACTCCACACAGAGCCTTAGTAAGGTTTGGGGCAGCCAGCCATATAATTGGTATCCTGGCTGCAAAAATCATAAATATGTTACACAGCACTGATGTGCACAAAACCGAGTCCAAAACAGAACTGAGGGAGTAAAGAAAAGGTGGAGGCTTTTAAAGGGGAAGACAGGAAGTGAAATCAGAGGGGTTGGGCTCATAAGGGTCTTTAGCCATAGGCTCGAGCCCAGACGTGACATCACAGGGGCCGGAGCCGACAAGGTCTTCCTCCATAGGCTCGGACCCGGAAGTGACGTCAACAAGGCCAGGTGAAATCTCCGTAGATGGTCTGCAGGCCAAAGAGACTCAGAATTGCCAGTACTTAAGACCTTTAGCTGCCTCCCATGCGCATGTGTGTGTCAATATATATATATATATATATATTATATATATATATATAATATATATATATGTATATACAGTACTGTGCAAAAGTTTTAGGCAGGTGTGAAAAAATGCTGTAAACAAAGAATGTTTTCAAAAATTGAAGTGTTAATAATTTATTTTCATCAATCAACAAAATACAGTCAATGAACAAAAGAGAAATCTAAATCAAATCAATATTTGGTGTGACCACCCTTTGCCTTCAAAACAGCATCAGTTCTTCTAGGTACACTTGCACACAGTTTTTGAAGGAACTCGGCTGGTAGGTTGTTCCAAACATCTTGGAGAACTGACCACAGATCTTCTGTGGATGTAGACTTCCTCACATTCTTCTGTCTCTTCATTTAATCCCAGACACACTTGATGATGTTGAGATCAGGGCTCTGTGGGGGCCATACCATCACTTCCAGGACTTCTTGTTCTTCTTTACGCTGAAGATAGTTCTTAATGACTTTGGCTGTATGTTTGGGGTTGTTGTCCTGCTGCAGAATAAATTTGGGGCCAATCATACGCCTCCCTGATGGTACTGCATGATGGATAAGTATCTGCCTGTATTTCTCAGCATTGAGAACACCATTAATCCTGACCAAATCTCCAATTCCATTTGCAGAAATGCAGCCCCAAACATTCAAGGAACCTCAACCATGCTTCACTGTTGCCTGCAGACACTCATTATTGTACCGCTCTCCAGCCCTTCGACGAACAAACTACCTTCTGCTACACCCAAATATTTCAAATTTTGACTTATCAGTCCAGAGCACCTGCTGCCATTTTTCTGCACCCCAGTTCCTTTGTTTTCGTGCATACTTGAGTCGCTTGGCCTTGTTTCCACGTTGGAGGTATGGCTTTTTGGCTGCAACTCTTCCATGAAGACCACTTCTGGCCAGACTTCTCTGGACAGTAGATGGGTGTACCTGGGTCCCACTGGTTTCTGCCAGTTCTGAGCTGATGGCACTGCTGGACATCTTCCGATTTCGAAGGGTAATAAGCTTGATGTGTCTTTCATCTGCTGCACTGTTTTCGTGGCCGACCACTGCGTCTATGATCCTCAACGTTGCCCGTTTCTTTGTGCTTCTTTAAAAGTGCTTGAACAGCACATCTTGAAACCCCTGTCTGCTTTGAAATCTTTGTCTGGGAGAGACCTTGCTGATGCAGTATAACTACCTTGCTGTCTTGTTGCTGTGCTCAATCTTGCCATGACATGAAACTGTCTTCCACAACCTCACCTTGGTAGCAGAGTTTGGCTGTTCCTCACCCAGTTTTAAGCCTCCTACACAACTGTTTCTGTTTCAGTTAATGACTGTGTTTCAACCTACGTGTGACATTGATGATCATTAGCACCTGTTTGGTATAATTGGTTGATCATACACCTGACTAGAATCCTACAAAATCCCTGACTTTGTGCAAGTGTACCTATAAGAATTGATGCTGGTTTGAAGGCAAAAGGTAGTAACACCAAATATTGATTTGATTTAGATTTTTCTTTTGTTCGCTCACTTTGCATTTTGTAAATTGATAACAATAAACAATCATTATTTATATTTCTGAAAGCATTCTTTGTTTACAGCATTTTTTCACACCTGCCTAAAACTTTTGCTCAGTACTGTATATATGTAAGTGAAGGTCTGCAATACAGTTTGCATATTTGTAGCTAGAGATCCACAAAGGGAGCAAATGAGCCACGTATCTTAAAATAGTTTTTTATTCCTAAGCTTTCGACAACCTACCAGGTGTCATCATCAGAGGAAAATGATTTAGACCTATAGGAATCAAAGGCAATATATAGCAGGTGAAGGGTGGAGGGGGAGGTTGCAAGGGGGTGGGCTAATAAGGTGGGGTTCAGAAGGTATTAGTCATAAAGCCTTTTTTATTATTTGGATGTTCTTCTTTTTAAGCCTGCATATTTTGGGTTCAAGTCCAAGTGTTGTTTTCATTAGAGAGCCAAGAATTCAGCCAGCTCTCTGGCACTCTTAGTACTGGCCCTGTCCCAGTTAAACGTGTGTCCAGTGGAACTTGTATATGTGTAAATCAGAGACCGTGGGCTCTTCCTTCTGATGGTATTGCGATGTTCCTGTATACATGTGGCGTTTTAGATGTTTGCCCCACGTCTACCAATGAGCATGCATTGCATGGAATGCTGTAATCTGCGTTTCTTGTCTCTGAGGTTGATTTTTGTTGTACACTATCTTGATCCCAGATCTGAACAGGACATGTGCTGTAGTTTCTGGCACGCAACAATGATAAGGGAGGGTGGGATAAATTGGGTGCCAGCCTTCATCACATAAATGGAGTTGTTTTAGGACTTTGTTTAAAAAGATTAACACCCATTGTAGCACAATGGACACAAAAAGAAGGAAAGACATTATCTTTTTCATCTGTTCACATCAAATGGCTACCGCAAGACATTTATTAAACATACAGGAGATGCCCCAGACCTCAGCAAAGAGTTGACTCCAACTCAATCCCCCACAGCTGCATATATAGCTGGAGTGCTCCCTGGTGTTCAGTATATATATATATGTATACGACCTTTGTTTGGAATACGATTCGTGTGCTAGAACACCGCGTGCTACCTTTGTTTACCTCTCTCGAGACAAAGCCAAGACTGCCTGTGGTATAGCGGGTCCACGGCTTCAAAAAAAAGGGCCAGGTTTTAAATCCGTTTAGCCGTGTTGTTCTCCGTGGGCGCGATTGCATAACTGCAGGGAGTTAATGAGGTAGTTCGAGCGAGTTGCACCTGCACGTGTGGGTGTGATCATTCTCAATTGCTTCTTTGGCTTCCTGCGGCGTGTGATTAAGGCGCTGTGCCCACGGAGGAGTGGGTGGATGTATATATATGGGTTGGCACCAAGAAGGGGGTGATAGATGGATCGAGGAAAAGAGGAAGATAAAGGAGGTTAAAGGATGGGAAAGAGCAGTCTTAGCAGGCACTCAACTCTTCTCAGCAAGGTAAAGTGAGGTTAAATTTTCATTTATTTCATCTAATTGCTTTTGTATTTATGTATTTTAGTATTAAGCAGTGTTTAAATTATTTTATACAACCCCATCAATGTATAATATGCCAATAATAATAGGATTTTTTTTTCATCGGAACGGATTCATCATTTTCCCTTTATTTCTTATGGGAAAAATTTGTTTGGTATAAGTCCTGTTTGGTATAAGTCCAAGGATCTGGAATGGATTAAGGACATATACCGAGGTACCACTGTACCGGGAGTCCCCTTCACCACATATTCCAGAGGGACAAGGGTGGGAGACCCAGTATGTCTCCCTGGACACTAGATAGCAGCCTCCCTGGGTTGCAGCTGTGCCTCGGACTCCCCCAGGGCTTCATGGGGATTGGAGTACTGTTGGGCTACTGGCCCCTTTTGGGCACTGGTTTCACCTTACCCGGAAGTGCAGCCGAATGTCGGCAATCAGGCACCTGGAGCACTTCTGGGTACCCAATAAAAGGAGCCAGCGACCACCACTCAGCAGCCAGAGTCGGGTGGAAGGAGAACAAAGCTTGCTGAGGAGGAGTGGTGGTGGAAGAGAGAAGAAGAAAGTGCTTTTGTTTTGTTACTGTGGTTGGGACTGTGTTGTGGCTGGAGGGATTATGGGGAAGATGTGGTAATTTGGTCTAAAAGAAAGGTAAAACTGGGTGTCATCTATATATGAGTGAAAATCAATGTTTTCTATTGTTAGTTCCCAACAGAAGCATGTAAGGTGGAAACAATAAAGGTCCGAGTACTAAGCCCTGATGAGTACCATCAGCACATTTTTTATGTATTGGAATTGATTTGATAAATAAGAACTAAACCAAGCAAGCACAGTGTCTGTGAGCCTAATGAAAATTTTCAGCTTGTCATAAAATGCAATACTCAGTGGTATCAAATGCTGCATGCAATGTAGTGGGTGCGGCAACGCACTGTACCAGTGCATGCTCCCCAGCTTGACTTGTGTTAATAAGGGCAAAAAAAAAAAACATTTAACAGTGACCAAAAATAACTTAACAGTGCAGTATTTAAATTTTGAATTTCAACTTTGTTAGTAATAATTAGATGTAATGTGTGGTTATGCGTTGAGCAATGGACAATCTGGGAAAACCCTATTAAGTTTAACAAATGAGTATAACTTTTGACAAAAGTGTCAATTTCCACATCAATTTGTATATTAAAACTCCCCATCAACACTACATGCTCATAAATAGCTAAATGAAATAAAAGGCTGTCAAATTCAATAATATACCATGGATATGGCTCTGGTAATTTATAAACTAGTACTACAATAGTGCTAGAATCTGTTTTATTATCAAATATGAGTGCTTCAAAGGATGTAATTTTCAGCTAAATTTTTAAAAGTGACCAGTTTTTCTTAATTTATGAAGGAACTAGCTACAGTACCTATCAAAGACAGATAATAGAATAATTTTAAATGATCTACTATCTTTTGCCCTATTGTGTACTTTCAGCACTTTTACTCTGAATTTACATGTCTGAAAATCTCTTCACTAGTGCTGCCATTCTCAGAACTCTGACATTATATTTGAGCCACCTTTCTCACCTCCTGTCTAGTTTTATACCTTTCAACTTTGAATGTGACTCTCTCAGGATGCCTTAAACTCCATTACTCAACCTTGTGCATCTCATACTCATACTTCCTCTTTCGTTACCTCACCAAAGCCAAACTGACCAATCACACCCAAGACAAACTGACCAATCAGAATGCTCAGAGGGAGTGGACATAAAGACTTTTGTGTTTTATTAAATAGTAGATGTACTGTATAACCATTTGGTGATGCTCTGGCTAAGAGAATAGTGTCCAATTTACTAAGCCATATTTCCATAAGAATATGCAAAACATGTTTTGTACATAATATAATTTATCAAACAACTTTACTTCCAGAACATTTGTCTCTCTATTATAATAAAAAAATCTTGGGAAGAGAGACGAGACGTGATTTTCTCAGAGAGACACTTTCATGTCCCATGAGACGAGACTTTGTGCCAAGAGATTTAACCACGCCCGGCGCCGGAAATAAAAGACAAAGATTAGATGACAAAGTAGAATGTTCTAAAGAATTCCAAAACGTTGGCACGATACACATGCAGAGCAGGTTAGAGATAATGGAAGTACAAAAATTTGAAAGTCTTCAAAAAATTATAGTAAATATCACTATAAACTTTAAGTCAGAAACTTGTAGATCGTCTAATTTGTGTTGCCATCAGGGAATAGTAGTGTTTCTTCCCAATGAAGAGGTGTATCCGTGAGAATTAAAAGATTTGTTATTTGGTGAAAGTGAAATACACATAACAGTCATGCTTGGGTCACAGAGTTGCACACATACACAGGAGATTTTAGAGACAGAAATGTTATTCAAACACTTCAAACAAACATAAGTCTCTTTCATGTGTAGTCGGAGGGGACAGTTCCATCTCTCAATTAAAAGAATATAAAATCTTCCTCTTCATAGGGGTGTGCCTCAGGAGTGGGACCCCCAACAGGAGCAGAGGATGTCTGGGGGAGAAGAGAGACAAGGCTGTGAGACAAAAGGACAGCTGCTGTACAGGCTTTTAAATGTGTGAAGTGCCGCACACAGCACGCCAGCATCTGATCGAGCAAAGAGGAGGTTAAAAAAACTGTATTTGTTTTCCATCATATCACCATTTAAGAGGGGGTTTCAGAGGAGCGACCGTGTCTCCTTGGGGTGCGTTCAGTCCCCCTCTTCACAATGCGAGCAGCAGAGACGCAAAGTGACTGGCACATAGCGCAGGCCTTTGTTTGGTTGGAGAGCGAAGAGAGTCTAACAAGAGAGACATTTGTAACAACCAGCTCAAAGTACTGTACTTTAGCTGGCTGCTACACTTCCAAGATCAAGTCAACATAGATAGATAGATAGATAGATAGATAGATAGATAGATAGATAGATAGATAGATAGATAGATAGATAGATAGATAGATAGATAGATAGATAGATAGATAGATAGATAGATAGATAGATAGATAGATACTTTATTAATCCCAAGGGGAAATTCACATACTCCAACAGCAGCATACTGATAAAGAAAATATTAAATTAAAGATTGATAACAATGCAGGTATACAGACAGACAATAACTTTGAATAATGTTAACGTTTACCTCCCCGGGTGGAATTGAAGAGTCGCATAGTTTGGGGGAGGAACGATCTCCTCAGTCTGTCAGTGGAGCAGGACATTAACAGCAGTCTGTTGCTGAAGCTGCTCCTCTGTCTAGAGATGACACTGTTTAGTGGATGCAGTGGATTCTCCATAATTGATAGGAGCCTGCTGAGCACCCGTCGCTCTGCCACAGATGTCAAGCTGTCCAGCTCCATGCCTACAATAGAGCCTGCCTTCCTCACCAGTTTGTCCAGGCGTGAGGCGTCCCTCTTCTTTATGCTGCCTCCCCAGCACACCACTGCATAGATGAGGGTGCTCACCACAACTGTCTGGTAGAACATCTGTAGCATCTTATTGCAGATGTTGAAGGACGCAAGCCTTCTAAGTAAGTATAGTCGGCTCTGTCCTTTCTTACACAGAGCATCAATATTGGCAGTCCAGTCCAGTTTATCATCCAGCTGCACTCCCAGGTATTTATAGGTCTGCACCCTCTGCAGTTTTCTAAACTTATTCTCCCATTTGATGGTCCTAAGATGGTAAATAACAAAATATTAATGTGAAAGGAGAATATATTGCACTTCAGAATGAATATAAAAATAAATAACTGAAGGTACACCAATATATACTGTAGATTAATATATGAAGGATAAGAAAGAATGGCACTATCCCAAAGTGAATGAATCAGAACATAACCAAAACAATTTCACCCATCCCAAGACCAACAGATTCTTCCAAGACAAATCTTTATCACATTGTAGATTTTTTATTTTCTGAGAAGACTAGGCACATTTTTTGTGGTCTGGAACAGGTTTGTACCTCTTGGTCCTACCCTTCACTCTCATTTATTTCCAAACATTGTTTTAATACAGACACTTCATGATGCATGTACACAGGTTTAAATGAAAGCACAATAGCCAAAGACCTGGTGGTTCCTTTGTTATTTTTACCTTTTTATTAACTGATAGCTGGTTAAGAAAACAGGCAACACTTAAAACCTTAATACATGTTTAAAACTAAAAAAAGGAAATTAAGGGTAGTGAATGGTTACAAACAAGCTAACTAAATCTAAGCCCAAAAAGTATTACTTTAGTACAAAAAAAAAAATAGGTTCTAATTAAGAAACGGATTAAAGCAAAACCTGCATCTATCATGGCCCTCCAGGATGTAATTGAGGACTCTTTCACTAGGAGATCCTTAAGAAAACTACAATTCTGGCTAACAGAGCTTACCTCTTGTTCTCTCCAGCAATATTGACAAATTCAGCACGCAATGTCTACCGAAAAATGTTATTCTCTGCTCAGTGGATTGAAATGCCCTGCACAGACGACAATGCCTCTGGCTGCCTCTAACCCACATTCATTACCATTTTAGTTTATTACTTCTGGCTAACTTATTTGTTGTTATTACAACTAGCAGAATTGCTAGGATTAGGATTGGATAACCATTTAGTTTATTTCATTTTAATAATTGGCATAATAGCCAAAAAGTTAAGATTATGCAACAAACTGGATTTGTGGTTTAATATCTTCAGGATACTTCCTCTATTAAATATTACTATTTTTGTAAATTTAATTAATTTAATATTATAAACACAGTGGGATTTCTACAAAGACACTATTAATCTGTGCATTCATTTTTTGAAACTAATTTATGACAAACGTCTTTAACAGTGATTGAACTGTAACTGCAAGTCGATGATACATTTCAAATGTATTTTTTTGTTATCTGATGAAATCTGTGCTTTTATGAAATAAATGAGTTTTACAGAGGTATATTACCATGGAAATGGGGAAACAAATCTAGAGGAAGTTAAACTGCCTACCTTTTAACTCAAATGGTTTTCCCATATGGAAAAGGGATTTTACATCGTGTTTGTGAAATGTTTACATTAGAAATGACCAAATCTGCCCATTCAACAAGTGAAGAATAAAACATATAAAAAGCTACATTTAAAGCAGCATACACTGAAAAGAATTTTAGGTAAAGTATTTAGTAAATGTCTTTAAGGATAGCTTTATGTGACTATGAAGTGTAAAAGTGGACACTTCCTTTTGCTTTTCTTGTTTAGTTTTGTATACTTATAAAACATATAGCACACTTTTCCTAATTTTAAAATCATCCAGTTCATGAATACGTAACCTACTTTCAATACGTAGGGTTAACAGCTAAACCCGTTTTTCTAACATAAATGACTGCTTAGTTAGTGACAGCATCATACTGTATGCGGTAGTAATAGTAGCAGTAGTCGCATTGCGATGTGTACAGAGTGCAGTAAAATCTTCATTACTTGCATGCTTAACAAACATGCAACATGTTTCTGCTCTACAGGGGCTTGAGAAACAAGAATGTATTAAAACAAGTAACTTTGTTTGATTTAATAGAAAACACAAGCCACCTTACCTGATGTACCATGCAGTCGACACCATTTAAATAGATAGACTGGCACTAAGGTGTATGTGGATGCAATTCACAGATAGCAGTCCTAGAATAAACACTTAAACCCTTGTATTGTTATTATAAAGTATATTTGGCTGACACTATTAAACCATTACTTAAAAAGTCAGACCTTGACCCACATATACTAAATAATAATAGGCCTATTTCAAATTTACCGTTTCTCTCTAAAATACTAGAAAAAGTAGTCGCCAGTCAGCTTCAGACACACCTTACGCATTACAATTTATTTGAGAAATTCCAGTCTGGTTTTCGCACTGGTCATAGTACAGAAACGGCACTAACACGGGTTGTAAACGACATTCTGATATCCTCTGATGAAGGAAACTCCACTGTAATTATGTTGTTGGACTTAAGTGCAGCATTTGACACCATCGACCATTCTATTTTACTGCACAGGCTAGAAAATGATGTTGGGCTTACAGGCACCGTTCTCGCTTGGTTTAGTTCTTACTTATCAAATCGATTACAATATGTACAGAAATGTGCTGACAGTACTCCATTATTATACACAGAAGTTCAATATGGTGTCCCGCAGGGCTCAGTACTAGGACCTTTACTGTTTTCACTTTACATGCTTCCACTGGGATCCATCATTAGGAAACATAATGTTAATTTTCACTCGTATGCAGATGACACCCAGTTATACCTTTCATTTAAATCAAATGAAGTTTCTCCAATGTTGTCTTTAATTAGTTGTGTTAGCGAATTAAAGGAGTGGATGAATGAGACCTACTTGTCTTTAAATACAGATAAAACAGAGATGTTAATTGTTGGAGGGAATGACGCTGATCATAACAATATTTTTTCATCATTTAACTCAGTTGGAATCCCAGTCAATTTTACTGAATCAGCTCGCAATCTAGGAGTTATCTTTGACTCTAGCATGTCACTTAAAGCGCATATTACAAAGTTGTCCAAAACATGTTTCTTCCATCTTAAAAATGTTAGGAAATTAAGGCGCTTTTTAAATAAACAGGATTCTGAGAAACTAATTCATGCATTTATCTCTAGTAGGATTGACTACTGCAATGCGGTGTTCACTGGATGTTCAAACTGTTCTTTATACAGCCTCCAGTTAATCCAAAATGCGGCTGCAAGAATTATTACAAGAACAAGAAAATACAAACACATAACTCCAGTTCTTAAATCCTTACACTGGCTCCCGGTTAACTTTAGGGCAGATTTCAAAATCCTTCTTGTAACATATAAAGCATTAAATGGTCGAGGTCCGGCTTACTTGTCTGAACTTATCATGACTTACAAACCTGAGTGCACATTAAGATCTCAAGATGCCGGTCTGCTTATGATTCCAAGGATTAATAAAATAACAGTGGGAGGTCGAGCTTTTAGTTACAGGGCCCCTAAATTGTGGAATGGTCTGCCTGCTACTATAAGAGATGCCCCTTCGGTCTCAGCTTTTAAATCCCGGCTGAAGACTCACTACTTCAGTTTAGCATATCCTGACTAGAGCTGCTGATTAACTGTACAGACTGCATCTCTGTTGTTAGTCATTAGCACTTAAACATAAGTAACATGACAGTTATAATTGTATACTAACCCTCACTTATTCTGTTTTTCTTCTCCGGACTCAAATGTGGCACTTGGTGCCACGGCCCACCTGCCAAGTTGTTTTGCCTGCCTAAGGAAAAGTCATCCCAGATGGAGGATCACAGGAATCGTGGGAAAGAGGGGTCCTTTCATTGGATGGCTGGCCCAGCACTGTTTCAGCCGTGGAATGGCCAAATGGGGGAGGCAGCTTGAAGGATGAGGTCTCCAGGACTCTACACAAATCCAAATATTATTATGGGATATATCATCTATTGTTAAATTCTGCTCTGTACTTCTAAAATTTATATTTTTTATTTCTTACTATATTGAGAAATTGTTCTGTTCTGTGTACTGCATTGAATTGTATTGACCCCCTTCTTTTGACACCCACTGCACGCCCAACCTACCTGGAAAGGGGTCTCTCTTTGAACTGCCTTTCCCAAGGTTTCTTCCATTTTTTCCCTACAAGGTTTTTTTGGGAGTTTTTCCTTGTCTTCTTAGAGAGTCAAAGCTGGGGGGCTGTCAAGAGGCAGGGGCTGTTAAAGCCCATTGCGGCACTTCCTGTGTGATTTTGGGCTATACAAAAATAAACTGTATTGTATTGTATTGTACTATTACTCAAATTGGCTTACATGATCGATATACATTGTGATGATTAAATCCATTTTTTATTGGGGCAAAGGCAGGTTTGGTGCTCACAGAGTAAGTCAGTGACCGAAACTGAACCAGCAGCCTTGGGTTTCAAATTCCGGGCCTTTGTCTATAGCTAACAGTTACCTTATTCTTATTTTAAATGCTGCTGCCAAGTATTATGCAGAGTGTTAGCATTACACATTCATAAAAGTACCTCCAGTGTACTACCTGCGCACTCTCTATCTCTCCCTTCAACTTGCCATAGTCTCATTCTCACGGTGTTCTTATCTAAACCAATCTTCCACGGTCTCTCTTAGTCTGATGCCTTTAGAAAATTTTCCTTCAAAGCATAATTCACATGGACAAGACGTACCACCCACTATACATGTATACTGGCATACTCTACAGTTATATAACTACAGCTTTTTCTATTTCTACCCACAATTGTAATAATAGTTTATCTCACCATGATACTACATTCAGTACAAATAAAGAATTCATTTCAAAATCATATCTAAATCTACAATACAGCAGACATGTAGAGTCTGTAAAAAGTCATTGGGGGAAACAATCTTCTATTTACAAACATTACAAATACAGAAAGCACCATTTCCAAAGAATTAATTTATTTTCATTTTAAGCTAGACAATGGATTAATATCATTTTAAACAGTTTGTTTTATCGCCTGAGTTATCATAGATTGACAACCTGTACTTTATATCCAATCTCAGGCAGTTAGCTTTTTACCTTAAGTTGCCATCTCATGTTGTTCAGCTGGGCAAATTCAGTACCACCCTGTGATATGTCATGGCACTGGTATAAGTCTAACGTATCTCATAATAGAAAAAGTAGTCTTTACTCAACAGGAATCATCTCAGCTGTTCTACAAATAATGGCTGCCTGTGTTGTACACAGATCTATGTGCAATATTTTGAATGTCAGCCTTGCACTCCTTGTTTCTTGGTTTGTCGATGACTGGAGGAAAAGCAGAGGGGATGATTGGGAACATTAAAAAAGGATAAAATGATCATACTTTGTGAATTGCATATTACAGATGTCCTTACCCATATTTACCTGGGAGCTGCAGTGACAAGAAAAAAGCAGGAAGGAGATGGTCAAAAACAAAAAGAGCGTCACAATGCTGCTGGAGAACCGATTAGAATATTAAGCCAGTCACTCTCTCTGAGTTATTCTCACCGCTGTCTGGCTTTCCTACCACATCTGAATGATACACATTCCCTTTCATTGAAAAAAACCAAGGGTTGTTTTTGGGATGGAATATGCCAACTAAACATGCCATGACACTGTGTTGGATAACTAGAGGGACAACAACAGGCTTTATATTTTTTATTTCATCCAAACGAAGAGTTTTAATGAGTGATCATGGCAACCCTAGACAAATCAGGAGTGGTGTCAATATTGAGTAACAGTCAGTTTGGCCCAAGGTTATTATAGTTTTGCCTTTTTATATTAGTTTTTATTTCTATATTTTTTCTGATCTTACTTGGAAATTCAGTTTAGTTTTAGTTTTCCTTCGTCGTGTATTTTTAGTTTTAGTTTAGTTTTTATTTCACAAAGACATTTCTATTTTATTTTTATATATATTAGTTTCAGTTTTAGTTTTAGTAATTATGGCATGGAGCGCCTACGGAGTTAGTTTTGTGTCACAATCAGACAGAACTGTACACTTAACAGATTTGGATACAAGTTTAATGCTAGTGGAAGCTTACTACACTGCCTGGTTTACTATCTGGTTTTGTTTTTGTCTGATAAAAACAAGCATAATCAAACTAGACACTGAATATGAACAATTTTACACAATTTTATAATTTTTAAAATATTTTCTCATGAAAATCACAGGGGCTTAGGAAGAACAGGGCTCTTAGACTTGAATGAGTGTGCAGACCCCACCTAGCTGTATTGAGGGAAACAAAGAACAACAAGCATTAGTGTCAAGGTTAGGGACAGCGAGTCTTGAACAGACCACCATAAAGGACAGTAAACCGATAATGAGCAGAGTAAGAGCAGGTAATAGGAGTACGGACAGGCATAAAGCAACAGAGACAGCGTCTGAGATTAAGAACAACATATACATTACCTAAACCTGTTTATCCAGAGTAGGATTGCAGGAAATCTGGAGCCTACCGCAGCAGGTTTGGATTGAAGGCAGGATAAATCCCTGGTATGCAATATGTATGATAAGGCTGATGTTAAGAACAAAAAGAATATGATATTTCAACTATCTATTTTGAGAGAGAAAAACATTGAAAAAAGGGAGACAAATATTTTAAAATATAATTCTGATAATGGATTAGATTCACAATATCAGGTATTTTGAGTTGTGAATATGAACTAAAAAAGATAAATAAATATGGAATAAATACAAAAACCCATTATTATGTTTAGTTTTTCATCACTTGTCAGACTCTCTACCTTTGTTTGTATCGCTTCGTTGTTAAACAATGTTTTTAAAGCAAAAGTAATTGGTCAGCAACAATATGCTGATCTTGTACGATGACCTAGTCAGTCTCTCGATCAGTGTCGTTTTATTATCAAAAACCGGGAGTGGACTCCCCTCAACTTTCGTGTATGCTCAGATATGGGGATGGATATTTGAGGAGTAAACCGCAAGACAATGATTATTTTTTATATTATGTACATTAAGGAACCATCAACAACAAATCAAATTAATTATATATTGAACAATTATTATAAAAGTAAAGTTGAAAAACTCATACTCGTTTTTTTTTTCATACAGCTGCAGAGTCTGTGTTCAGGTAAAGTACCACTTCCGGGTGATGGATTTGGCCCAAAAGTTAATACAGATCTGTAATTGTGGTGTAACATCCACATGCCGAATTTCATCCATCTATCTAGTTGAGTTTTTGAGTTATTGTGTTTATACACACAGGCAGACACAGACATACATGCGTGCGCATACACACACAATTCCAAAAACAGTATTGTTGGACACTGGTTAGTCTATAACGTCAAGACTCATCAAAATATCGAAGCCGAATTTTTTCATGATTACTATACTTCGTATATGAGAAAGTAAAAACGATTTCTCCTGTGCAAAGTGGCAGGTGAATTGCTGTTAACAAAAAGCAGACACCTGAGAAATAAACTGAAACATTACTCACTCGTGATTTTTCTGTCCATATGGTAAACGTTTTGTTGACCAGCACATTCTGATTTCAGCCATTTGAATTACATCTTGATGATACAACAAGCACAAAGAAAGGCGGCATGGAAATCGCTTTCTATTTCTCAAGCTTTACGCACCCGCACTCAGCTTGCTCTGTCACCGCAAATGCTGTGTGAACAGCCGCCCTCAGTCACCAGCCGCCGTTCACTGGATGAATATATGCGGGCGGCACGTGGTGGATGACTTTCTGTTTTAGAGTTAAAACTTACAAGGGTTAAAGACTAACGGCAAGAATATTAATTCAAAAACGAAAACTAAAAATATTTTAGTAAATTATTATTTTATTTCAGTTAGTCTTTCCAGCTACTTTAATAGTTTTGTTTAGTTTTAGTTTTTCATTTTGGTTTTGTTAATTATTTTATTTCAGTTTACGAAAATGTTTTTTTAATAATAGTTTCAGTTTTGATTTTAGTTTTCGTTAACTATAATAACCTTGGTTTGGCCATGATGCCAAAGTGACTTTCTCACTGAAAACAGATTTAGTATATTTTGTAGGAGAAGGAACTAAAACATGGATCACCCAAAAAAAGAAGGAAAAGATGAGAGCAGGAAATATAGCCAATATTCAATCACAAAAGAAGGTGAAAAAGAAAGAAAAACAATCCCCAGGGAAATGTACAAAGGTGTGATGAGAATCTAACAAGGCAAATGACTTCACTATCTGCTACCCTAACCCTGCACAAAGCAAGCACAGACCAAAATATATACACTGTGGTGTCCCTTTGACACTGGATCCAGGGGAGCTACCATGGGATGCATACTACGTCCCCCGGAACGCTTGGTGGCAGCCCCCCTGGGTTACATCGGTGCCACAGTTGTAGAACACGGGAGCTCATCCCTGTTGGGCTACACGGCCACTGCCAGGTGGAGCTGCACGGCTTCCTGAGCTCGTGTGGGCTGTAATGTAGCCAGACCCGGAAGTGCAGCCTGAATTAGGTTAATTATCACCTGAAGCACTTCTGGGTGGGCTATAAAAGAAGCCGGCAGACACCACTCCGGGAGCCAGAGTCGGGAGGAGGAGGACAACACTTGCCGGGAGGAGTGGTGGCGAAGGAAGATTTGCTTTTTTGGTTGGTGCTTTGCTTGTGTGTGTTTTGGGGACTGTGTAGTGCCTGTGGGACACAGGGAAGATGTGCCCCCAGGTAAAGAAAAATAAATCTTTTTGTTTAGTTTTCACATGCCTCCATTGTCACTCTGTGTCGGGTCGGCGCTGGTGAAGCTCTTAATCTCACAACATCAAAAATGTTGCTTCATACACATCAATGAGTTTTGCTTGACTGTGTTATTTTCCTTAGGACAGAGGTTTTAAAACTAGGGACCATCATACTATGCTGGGTTTAATGTAGTCTTATGTTAATGTAGTTATTAACTATAGCTGCCAGTTGTGCAAAACATGAGCAGCTCTTAGGTGATACGCAAGGGAACACACACACACACACACACAAAAGACAAAACCTGAGAAAAGGAGGCCCTGAATAAAACATAGCAGCTGTGTCCCTGTCCCTGTGCTCAACTTTGCTTAATTTACACCGCTGTCTGTCTCACAGAGCTCCTGCTTCACTCCCATGTTGCCCACACCACCTCTTTCTCCTCTTCAATGTCCACCACCCATGCGGATTCCAAGTCTCCTTCTGCTTACATGAGCTCCAAAGTAATTTCACCTTCTCAATCCCCACCAATTTGAGCCGTTCCATGACAGAATTGAGAATGCTCAGAAACCAAGCGTCAAAACTGAGGGATTTTTGTGAGAAAGAGCATCTTTACAGGTGAGTGACAGGGCTGTATTTATAAATGTAAAACATGAGTTACAATAATAATCTAACATTTTCAGAACAAAAGAATGCATGCACACGTGACCGTATCATGTTTGGTGTTTGATAACATTGTCTTATTTGTTAACGTTTTGCAAGTCTATTTATGAGAGCAGTGTAGTCCAAAACTGTTTAAATTAATGTGAAATGTCTATGAACGGTAAATCTTTGCAGCAAAGAGAAGGCCTGTATTGGCAGATTGTCCCAGGCAGAAAAGTCAGAGTGTGTAAGCTTATGGAATCTTTAATCATTTCATCATAGCTAGAAAATAAGTTTACAACAAGTCTGAAATATCTATATGCACCATTTTCAAGCAATAGTACCTAAAGATTTATATCTAAAAGTGTTATAATTAATCCACAAGGACTTGTTAAATTCCACAGACAAAAATGCCTTCTGTCTTCCCAGATCTTGACTACTGCAGGGAACATACAGGCTCTCTGTTTTTTCGTTTTTAATAGGAAAAAATTAATCTCATTGAAAACAAAAGGAAAGAATTTTTGTTAATAATTCTTCTCTGCTTCAAAACATAATCTCTTTTTTATTTTTGTTTTTTGAGTTGGGAGTGCAGTGCTTTTTTTATTTTATTTTATGACTTTTCAGTCTTTGTGACTTTGCATGTTTTTTTCCCCACTTACGTAGTTCTCTTTGGCTCTGTCCGTGGCATACTCCTAGACTTTGATTGGTTTTCCTAGCTGGTTGTCCTGACATTATTTTAGCACTTTAGTTATCAAATTCAGCTTGTCATTGACTAAGACTTTTGTGTCATGGTTTACCTAATTTCTGCCATTGTAGAAATGTGTTGTGGTGTGAAATTTTGCATACAAGTTGATAAATATTTTGTATGTGTTTACGTGTAACTTAGGCAAAGGTGTTCTCTGCCCCATTGGTCTGAAGTATGGCTGTTTGGACTTGGCTTGTATCAGAAGCCTTCAGGTACCATGACACCCTATTAGCTGTAGGGGTTGGACAGAAAATCTATAAATTTGCTTGCTTTACATAAACCACCCCCCCCCCCCCCCCCCCCCCCCTTACAAACATCAATGAAGAAGCATCTCTCTGTCACACCATGAACTGAAAAGGACAACACAATGAAGAGCACAGCTTGGCAGCCATATTGAGACAGGCACGCGGCCTGTTCTGAAGAAAGCTGACCACACATGATGCCTTAACGAGAGACATTTTAAGTAACTAACAAGTCTGTGTGCCGCCATGAAACTACACATCAACATTTATCAGGTGGTATGGTTGCCAATATTCAAATGTACTTTGCATATTGTTATTATATATGAATATTATCAATAATACATTTTTTAAATTGTAACTTAACTCCTGCTTCTCTTTTACTACACCTAGTTGCCTGAGGTTATAGATGTAGAAGGGAAGGTGGGGAGAAGTTACAGTATATGGTACAGTACCTTATGTGGTAAGTCAGTGGTAAGTCTGTGAGATTTGAGGCATTCTGACAAAGGCTACATATTAATAATACAAGGGGAAAGTAGAGTAAAATATTACTCTACCAAGACAAAACAAAATGTAAGTATGATTCAACAGGCTTTTTAAATTTACTTGTCAGCCCAACTTAATCATGACAATACATTTCTTTAAAGACTACTCCTTCAAATGAAAACTTTATTTCTGATTTACATTCTGTATGATCCTTTAAACAAACATTTTATCTACTCGTCACTTCATCATCCAAAGCTATCATTCCTGTTAGATATGTTGTTTCAGTAGGAGATACTGCATAATATATACTATGTCTCAAGCAGTTATAAATGTGTATCATATTCAGATAATACCGGAATCAATGAACTGAGACACTTTTCAAATAAACAAATAACAAAAATTCCCTCAAATGCTCTCTTTAGACCCCCATAACATTCAAAAGATCACATTCAGTGCATTTTTATATCTGACAATTTTCTAATGGTAGTAGAATTATGGATCTTTTCAGAGACAACAGCCAAGCCAACCCCTAGGGTCATCTTATTTGTTGCTTTTCAAACTGGTCCCTTAGTTTAACTTCTGCCATATCATAATGCTGAATCTTTTCAGTATCAAACTAGTTCTTTTTTTAAGTGTGTAATTTAATGTTGTATTTTCCCTTTTATACAATATAACTAGTAATCACCTTTGTTTCATTATATTATTTACTAAAGGGTGCCAATAATTTCAATTTTGCTTTAATTTTGCTCCCCACTCACTATGTAAAAAAGCCCTTTGAGTAGTGAGAAAAACTCTATATAAATGTAAAGAATTATTATTAGTATTATTATTAATTATACATATTGATTATACTCCATTAGCTTCATAACCACAGGATGGAGTAGAGAGCTACCGTGGAACACAATAGAATTGTTTTATACTAAGTTTGAAAATTAAATCCAAAATAATAAAAAATAAATGTATTTATCAGAAAACATGCCAGGAATCTAATTGGTCTTCAGTTCTTTGTTTAAAAAATATACTTGATCAAATTTAAATGACTAATTTTCAGCTTATGCTGTATCATTCTTGTCATATTATTTATTGTATTGTCAGCAAATAACTAAATACATAAGGCAGTTGTCTAATCTAAATTTGCTGACAATGTAATAAGTCTTCTAACAAAATGAACTAGTTCATAAATTACATACAGTATTGTAAACATGAAAATATTTAATAGCAAATTTTAAAACATTTTGAAGATGAAATGTCAACTTTTAAATAAACTTGAATTATTTTATATTGCATATACTAATTGAATAAACATATGTTGAACACACCTGGTGTATACGATGACCTTCCCATTAAGCCCTTTGGTAATTGATTTAACTAGCTTTGCTTCCCAGAAGCACACTCCCCACAGATTTTGCTGTCCTTCCCTTTGTGTGGGAGTATACTTAAGTGTAATGTTAACATTTAATCACAGGAAAGCAACATGTTGTCAGAAATTCATCTGCGTCTCAGTGAAAAGGCACTCATCATCTTTGAGGTATTTGATTGCTCACTGTAGGCCGAAATACGAAAATTCATGATGTAAGTGTTATGAAGCCAATAGAAAACCCAGGTATGACTTGATGTTCTTTAACTCAATTGTGCATAGCCCAGTTTTTTTGAACAGGTTAATTTTACAACCTGATCTGATAAACTTCAAATTAGAACACTTATATTATACAAGCCATCTATTTTCTAGGCCAAATTGATATATTCATATCAAACAAGTTTAGATACGTTATTCTAGCATGTTGGAAGAAAGTGGAAAAACTAGTTAAAAAAATAAGCCAATATGAAGAGAACATACCTATTCCACGCTCTTATTGTCTATCTTGGAGTTTAATTCAGGTCCAGCTGTTACTCCAGCATTTATTTCATTGTCCATAACAGAGCTGCATCTGGCCTAGTAGACTGTTAGTTCTATGACTAGGCAGCATGAAGAAGTACCAGCATTGTCAAATTAATTGTAATGGATAGTTGTTTAGGGAGCAGCAGAGATAGAAGTCAAAATAGAAGCACAATTCCTGAATCATAATATTAATTTCATTATATTAAATTACTTAATGGCTTGGGTGGCAAGATGCAAGAATAGCGTTAGGTTTAATGATTGCCAGACAAAAAACAATAAAATCGAAAACACCAGGCAAAAGACAAAGTCCACAAAAATTATGAAAGTTTGTGAAATCCCAAAGAAGTAAAGGCATTTGCAAAGCAAAACACATTGACAGAACTCTGATAGAGGGATGTGACTAGCCTCATCCTTCTAGTCATATGACAGCCACATGATTAACAGTAGCGGGTAGCATATACGAAAAAAGAGATGGGGAAGAAGTCACAATCATATCGTACTTTTTCATAACACATTTGCAAAGAAGCTAGGCTGGGTCCTTTTATTAACTGAAAATGTTTTGTCTCTAAATCAGGGTTGCCAGGTCTTTGTTAAAAAATTATACCCCAAGTAAATCTTAAAAATAAAGAATTTGCCCATAAAAATAGCCCAATACCTGACGTAGACAAAAATGACATACTGGAAAGTCGGGGGTGGCATAGAAGAGCAAGAGGATTAGGTAAATACCATCAAAACCTGGGGCAGTGTCTTCCTCAGAGATTTTACAACAATGAAGCACATATAAAAATTTGAATACTTGGAAATGGATGCTAGTTATATTAAAAAGATGGTAATAATGCAGAGGATGGTAGTTGAAAAAATAGCCCAAAATACCACATTGTTTTTTAAAAAGTAGCCTAAAACACCACAACTTGTGAAAGCCCATTTTGTCCCATGGATGCCAATCAAAAAAAGCTCAATTGGCAACACTGCTCTAAATTGATTCATATTAAAGCTAAATAAACACTAGTATATGAATATGAATACTAGTATTTATTTGTGTGTGAATCAGGTTTTTACAGGGTAGCTAGTAAGGTTCCATGAGAATTGTCCAATTGTATGGCATAGCTATTGGGAAATATTTGCAGAGAATGGTACACACACTTTTGATTAGCTGTTTAGTATTGTAGAAATGTCATAGTCAAGGTTTTGTTTTTGATTTTTTACAATGTCTTCTTGGCCTCTAGACTTCTTGGCCTCTAGACTTTTTTTGACCTTTTAGAGGTCAAGGAATCTCTTGGTAGCATTGATTTTTATAGTGTATGTTTTTAATGATGCTGTAAATCAATAATGTTTTCCATCAATACCACATTGTTTCTCTTATGGTTGCTGCAGCTTTGAAAGTTATTTGTTGATGGTTGCTATACCGTTTCTAGGTAAGGTTAACCAGATGAATACAGCGCATGGCATCTCTGGGATGAAGGTGTAAACGTCAAGTTGTGCAATTCGTTGTTTCCAAGACTGTGGATTCTCCCAAAAGTCTTTTCCGTTCATTCTTTGTTGTTATTAATATACTAGACATTAAGCCCGTTACAATAACGGGCGCTAGAATAGTAGTGCATAAACATTAGTAGGAACAGTCTATATTAAATGGCAAAGGACTGTGTATTTTCTGTTACAGTAATACTGGCTTGTATGTGGCTGTAATATGCGTCACTGTATTGTGTGCCTTTAATTTTCTCTCACAGTAATACGTCTCTCCAGCAAGTATTTTAATCTGCGCTGGCGTGCAGCTGATTATTGTATGTATGGCGTCTCCCCAGCAACGGATTTTATGTGCGTGAAAATTAATCTACTTTTAAAAGTCATCCTATTGTAATATCATGAAAATGCGTATATTTAGGAAAACACTTTACACTTTAGCGGGCCAAGTTTGTTAATCGCAAATCTGACATCCTCAGAGTGAACACTTGCACAATAACAAACACTAATCCCACCTCTTTGGGGAAGCTGGTCTCCGCGTCTCAGTATCTGATTGGATTTTTCGTGCGTTATGTTTTAGGTCTTACCTCATTTACCGAAATCCGATTGGATCGGCCGCGCGATATTTTATAGGTCCCACCCTCTCTTGTGTGACGCGTCAGGTGGCCTTTGAAGCATTGCACTGTGCCGCGTGCATGCGCACTTCACCAGAAGACACACACACATGGACACATGGACGCACACAGGGATTTTATTAAAGAGGATTTGTCCCGCATTTTTACTACGAATTACGACTTACAAATTGGCTCTGGTTAGTTTCCTTTTTATTATTGCTTATCAAACTTTCCTCACCACTTCTCGACAATGATTCTTATTATACATCCTGAGCACCATTTGCTTAACTTTCATGTTTCTGGTTCCAACTCAAAGCTTGAAATTTTTGACTTGGTGACATCTGAAATCCAGTTCCACTCAAAGCTGCTGCCACCTTATGTAACATATTGACAACCTATTTGCTCTGTTTTGTTCATTTTCTAACAAGTATTTTCTGTTTTTTATTCTCATTTGATCTCCCAGCTTTTCAATGAATGCAAAGCGGCTGTACGTCATGATGTTACAAAGAGCTGGCATGGGTTTGCAACAGCAGGCGTGTTTATCACTATAAAAGCAGGTCAAGAAGCACAGACGACTGTCAGCTCTGCTTAACGTTTGGTAAGCTGAACAATGTCAGGCATTTTTTACTTCCTTTCTGTGAAATTAACTTTTTCATTTTGTGTCTTTGAAAGATTATTTTTCAATACGATGAAGTGCATCCTTTATATTTTATTAATGTACAAATAAGTACTTTTTCATCTTTTGTGCTCGTTTAGAAGATATTTTTTTTAATGGCAGATACTCATGCTGGTGTTGCACCACTAAATGAATAGTGCATGTTCATAGTAGGACCTCTGAAACTATCACTGCTGTTCATGAAAATGACTGGGGAAAAACATTTAGCATTAAATTACTGTAGAATGCAAAGCACTTGATCAACACATCAATGCCCTGTGAGCATGAGTCCGAACTTTATCAGACTAACACCAGCACTTTACGAAACACACGTTTCCCCGGTTTCTCCCTCATGGCCCGGGGGATGTACAGACCACCTCCCGGTCCTTCCAGGTGTCCTGGCTGGGTCTGGCCCCCAGCCTCCTGTGACAGCCCCTAAATATTTATTTTCTTATTTATACCCTTCTGTGCAACTGAATTGTAACACTGGACTGGACAAGATAATATGATTGCCAGGAGGCTCATTTCTTAGAATTGTGGCAGCAGTGACTACAAAAATAACTCCATGATAGTCAGTTTCAGGCTGTTTTTTGGGAAACTTTCTCAAGACAGAGACTTCAATCTTTATGTGGATTTATTTTACTCCAGGATTAACAAGACACACCAAATAAGAACCAACTTGATCTAAAGTCATGGGTGTTGAGGGCTGGTACACAATATTCAATCAGTTCTCATGTAAAATGAATAATTCTGTAGAAATCAAAAAGTAATTTTGTTGAATCTGTTCTAGTAATTATTTAAAATGTATTCTTTCTGTAAACAGAGAGTAACTAACAACCAGTGAATTATAGTGCAATACAATGTCTCTAGGCATGTCCATTCTTAATATTCCCAGACTGGTGGTACTCACTCCCATTATGATAAACTGCTACTATAGACCTGACACTGGTTATGTTAAGCTAAATATTCTACACATTTTAGACTAGATGCAGTTTTCATATTGGTACAGCTGTCCTACAGAGTGTTTTGTGCAGAAAACGTTTACAGAACACCTATCCTCAAAACATTTACCTTCTCTAACCTGCACAAATTCTTTTTAATGTAAACCCAAAGTGTTGTGTCAACTTCTCTTTTACTCTGACCTTTAATGCCACTTGGAGGATACAGTCCACAGTAAATTCTATATCTAAGTACTGTGTTAATTATATTGAAACTCTCCTCACCTGGGTGACCTAACTAATGCATTTAGCCTGCAGCAGAAGAATAAATAGAAATGCAAGCCAGAGAAACATTCTTAGTTTAATGTTATAATGTTCAAAATATTATTCTCTGTAATCTTATATGCCACAGCAAAAACAAATCAGGATTTGGCAATCCACACCATACAACCTAATAGTGTTAGATCTTCAGTCTTTAAAGTGGGCCTTTTCTTTCATTACTTTTTAGTATTTTAACCTCTTCTACACTGTAAATGTGCCTCAATTATGATGGCGGTAGTTCACCCTAATCAGCATATTGATTGACCTTTTAAAGCTAATCTAAGGTGTGGTGTTCTCCTTCCTCCAAGGGGCTAATAAATCTTGCTTGACCCAAAGACAGATTTTATATGGAATTACCTCCCTTTGAGCCTTTTAGCTGTCTCCCATGCGCACGTGTGTGACATGGAAGGCCAGACCCATTGGGTCGGGCGTTCCTGACCAAGAGGTTGTGAACGCGAGAAAGAGCAGCGGCATTGGCATGACAAGAGCCCTGTCAGTGAATGAGTGAAAACTTATAAGGCTGCAGGTCTAAAAACCACCTCGTGACCCATGGATTTGACTCCTTGTGCAAGGCCATCCACTGTAAAGGTGAACTCATGACCCAAGAGGTAGTACTGCAGCGGTGTAATCGACCAATTTGATCGCCAAAGCTTCCCACTGCACCGCTGCTTACCTAGTTTCCCGTTCCAACAGTTTCCGTCTCAGGAACATGATTGGGTGTTTGACACCATTGACGCTCCGGCTCAGCACAGCCCCTAGGCCTGTGTCAGAAGTGTCCATCTGGAGTATTAAAGGCAAAGAAAAGTTAGGAGCCTTCAAAATAGGCGCCTGTTTTAAGTCACGAAAATGCAGCTTCTGTGTTATCATCCCATACCACACTGTTAGGGGCCCTCTTCTTTGTGAGATTAGTGTAGGGCGCCACTCTCTCAGAAAACCAGGGTACAAACCGGCAGTAGTAACCCGCCAAACTGAGAAAGACTTGGACCTTCCTCTTGGTCTTTGGACGGGGCGAATTCAAAATGGGATCTACTTTGGTACACTGCTGGAATAGATGAGTACATCATCCAGATAGGCATCTCTATAGGAGTGATGAGGACGAAACACTTTGTCCACCAAACCTTGGTAGGTTGCAGGTGCCCCATGTAATCCGAATGGAAGGACACAATACTGCCAGTGACTGCTAGCGGTGCTAAACGCAGTCTTAGCCTTCATGGAGTCCGTTAAAGAAACCTGCCAGTACCCCTTTGTCAGTGTGGTCAGATATTCGGCCTGTCCCGGATACTCGAGGAGGTCGTCCACTTGCGGCATTGGGTGAGCGTCAAATTGTGAAACTTGATTAAGCCACTGGAAGTCATTGCAAAACCTCTAACTTCCGTCAGGCTTACTGACCAAGACAATATGACTGGACCAGGGACTATAACTCTCCTCTAGATAGATAGATAGATACTTTATTAATCCCAAGGGGAAATTCACATACTCCAGTAGCAGCATACTGATAAAAAACAATATTAAATTAAAGAGTGATAAAAATGCAGGTAAAACAGACAATAACTTTGTATGATGTTAATGTTTACCCCCCAGGTGCAATTGAAGAGTCACATAGTGTGGGGGAGGAATGATCTCCTCTGTCTGTCATTGGAGCAGGACATTGACAGCAGTCTGTCACTGAAGCTGCTCCTCTGTCTGGAGATGACACTGTTTAGTGGATGCAGTGGATTCTCATTGATTGACAGGAGCCTGCTCAGTGCACGTCACTCTGCCACAGATGTCAAACTGTCCAGCTCCATGCCTACAATAGAGCCTGCCTTCCTCACCAGTTTGTCCAGGCGTGAGGTGTCCTTCTTCTTTATGCTGCCTCCCCAGCACACCATCACGTAGAAGAGGGCACTCACCGCAACTGTTTGATGGAACATCTGCAGCATCTTATTGCAGATGTTGAAAGACGCCAGCCTTCTAAGGAAGTATAGTTGGCTCTGTCCTCTCTTGCACAGAGCATCAGTATTGGCAGTCCAGTCAAATTTATCATCCAGCTGTACTCCCAGGTATTTATAGGTCTGCACCATCTGCACACAGTCACCTCTGATGATCACGGGGTCCAGGAGGGGCCTGGGTCTCCTAAAATCCACCACCAGCTCCTTGGTTTTGCTGGTGTTCAGGTGTAGGTGGTTTCAATCGCACCATTTAACAAAGTCCTTGATTAGGTTCCTATACTCCTCCTCCTGCCCACTCCTTATGCAGCCCACGATAGCAGTGTCGTCAGCGAACTTTTGCACGTGGCAGGACTCCAAGTTGTGGAGTATAGGCTGAATAGGACTGGAGAAAGTACAGTCCCCTGTGGTGCTCCTGTGTTGCTGACCACAATGTCAGAGCTGCAGTTCCCGAGATGCACATACTGAGGTCTGTCTGTAAGACAGTCCACAATCCATGATCTCTATCACACCTAGTTCCAGCATGCACTTGATCTCCAGTTGAACTTCCGCTCTTTTTGCCTTGGGGAGTCGATACGGGCGTTCTCATACGACTAGATAGATAGATAGATACTTTATTAATCCCAAGGGGAAATTCGCATACTCCAGCAGCAGCATACTGATCTACCCCTAGTTTGGCCACAGTGTCATTCTCAATCAGTGAGGTTCATCCTAGCTTCTCACTCGCCACCTTGGGAACCGGTAGGATGACTGTTTCCAGCTCCCATTGCTGTTGGGCAGTCAAATTAGGTCCACTGTTAAGGTCTGATTTGTGAAGAAAGAGGGAATGGGGCTGGCCAGAGGAGGGGCAGGCTCAATATCCTTCCACGGCTTCAGCAAGTTCACGTGATACAGCTGTTCACTTGGTCAATGATTTGATTGCTTCACCAAATGGTTGATGAATCCCTTCCTCTCCCTAACTTTGTAGGGACCTTGACAATGGGCCAATAATTTAGAGTGGAAGATGGAAATGAGGACCATGACCTGATTTCTGGGGCGGAACTCCCATAGAGATGTGCCATGCTCATGCTGATGGACCTGTGCTGCTTGAGCCTTTTCCATATGTGTTTTTAATATAGGTCTAATTTTTTTGAATCTATCATGTAACTGTGCAATATACTAGAATAATTGTGGAGGGAAGAGCCTCTTCTTCCCAACCTTCTTTTAAAATATCCAGAATATGCCAGGGTAGTCACCCATATAATAATTTAAAAGGTGAGAACTCCATGGGGGCTTGTGGGACTTCCTGATATGCAAAAAGGACGAGGGGGAGGAGCTGGTCCCACATCCTCCCATCCTCATTGACCACCTTGCGGAGCATCTGCTTGAGGGTCTGATTGATCTGCTGTACTAGACCATAAGTTTGAGGATGATATACCGAGGTCTTTAACTGCTTTATCTCAAGTAACTTGGCAACTTCCCTGAAAGTAAAGGGCTTCCCTTGGTCCATCAGGACTTCTTTAGGGAAGCTGACTCACACAAAGACCCCTACGAATTTCCATACAATAGCTTTGGAGGTAGCTGAGTGCCAAGGAACAGCTTCAGGATACCGAGGACCTAGATGTATTTGTGTCCTCAAGCCAAGGGTTCTAGGGGTCCCACTAAATCGACCCTGATGCGTTCAGATGGGACGTCAATAAAGGGAATGGGAACTAGAGGAGCATGGTCCCTCTTGGGAATTTGTTGCAATTGACACACTGGGCAGGATGTGCAAAAGCAGTGAACCTCCTCGTTTATTCTCAGCCAAAAGAATCTGAGCTTGATCTGCTCCAGGATTTTTTCAGTGCCAAGATGGGCACCTACAAGGTGGGTGTGTGCTAACTAACAAACCTTCCACCAGTAAATTTGTGGGACTAATAGCAGTGACCTTACCTCCCCCTCGTGTTTGGCTACCCGATACAGAAGGTCGTTATTTAATACAAAGTGAGGCTCTTGTGGAATGGGATGCTGTGTGCGATGGCTATTTACCAGAACTACTGCATTTTTAGCAAATTTAAGGGAATCGTCATTCCATTGTTCCATTTTAAATGAAGCCGGTGTCAGTTTAACACTAGAATGCCTGAAGCCTATGAAAAAACTCGTAATCCCAGCCCACCTTAAATGCCTTTACACCTCTCCATCAGTGTCTTTTGTTTTGTAAATGTGTTGATCAGCACAAGCAGCAAGCAGCCTGCTATCCCATTTACCCCCTACCGACGGAGCTCAACTTGGGCAAAAAGCTCTCCTAGCTCAAGCCAAGGCTCCTTATCTGCGTGTGAGGTTCCTGGAATTGTACAGGGTAAGTAATGCAGTATATCGTTATTTGGAATACAGTACATGCATTTCATGTGTGTTCCATGTCTACAAAGATCTGGGTAAGTGTAGGATGAAAGGAAATAATTGAAATAAAGAGTCAAGAAATGCTGAACAAATACCTAAAGCAGAAACTTTTTCCATGTTATACTAATAATTCCGTGAAGTATATAATGTGTGAAGACTTTAGTCCAAATATCAAATAAATACATGTGCTTTTATTCAGGAATATAACCAAAGAAAAAAAAAGCAGTTGATTTACATGTTGCTGTCAATGAGTTAAAAATCCAAATTCAAATGTCAATTGACAGGGAGTTTATACGTGTTCTTCAATGGTGCAGAGGTAAGAACCTCTGCCTTATAATCTAAATGTCCTGGGTTTGAGACCAGGTGCTTTGCGTTTTGAGTAGTGAGCTGCTATTATTATTATTATTATTATTATTACTACTACTACTACTACTACAATATAATAAAAACATACATTTGATTTCAGTCTGTAACACCCGGTGTAAATTTTGGCTACTTGTAAATGTTATTATGTTATACTTGTTTTATTATTATTCAGTTTTATTCTGTCAATGACGTTCACACGGTACAACGAATTTGCCTCTCCCTCTCAGAGTTGATGGCATTTATCTCCATTCTTTTCACAACAGCTGTGATGACTACAGTGGGTGCTGTGGCTGATACCTACTCAGAACTATTTGTTGTACTGGCAATCAAAGATATGATGTCCCGTGACCGCTATCAGACTGGACAAAGTTGGGAAAGTAACAACAGACAGATTCTTCACAGCGCTTTTGCTGGCTAATAAACTACTGCACAGCAATGCAACGCTGCTTGGCACATAAATTAAAATGGGACTTCCACCTGCAGCTATAGTATATACAAACACTTCGGCAGCACCAGAAACACAGTCGTATGTGGCAGGCCGTTCAGACAATTAAAAACTACAAGCCCAACCCACACAGCAGCGATGGTGATGCCTCCCTACCGGATGAGCTGAACAACTTCTTCGCACGGTTTGAGGTGAGGAACAAAGTCTGCGAGAAAAGTAACACCTCCCTCCACTGGCCAGGTACTCTGTGTCTCCATAACTGACGTGAAGAGGACTCTATCTAGAGTCAATCCACGCAAGGCTACAGGGCCGGACAACATACCTGGTCATGTGCTCAAAGAATGTGCTAGTCAACTGGCTGGTGTCCTCACAGACATCTTCAACACATCTCTCAGCCAGTCGTCAGTCCCAACATGCTTCAAGTCGAACACCATCATACCAGTGCCGAAGAAGTCATCAGTGACATGCTTGAATGACTACTGACCAGTTGCACTCACGCCAATCATCATGAAGTGCTTCGAAAGGTTAGTCATGTCACACGTAAAGACTAATCTCCCTGCCTCCCTTGACCCTCTTCAGTTTGCGTACTGCTCAAAAAAGTCAACTGAGGATACCATATGTTCTGCCCTTCACCTCTCCCTGACACATCTGGATAAAAAAGACACATATGTCAGGATGCTATTCATAGACTTTAGTTCCGCCTTCAACACAATCATCCCTCAAAAGCTGGTTGTAAAACTGAGCAGGTTGGGCCTAAACACCACCCTCTGCAATATGATCCTGGACTTCTTGACAGAGAGGCCCCAGTCAGTTCAGAGCACTGGAGCACCGCAGGGTTGCATGCTTAGTCCACTGCTTTTCACCCTGCTGACTCACGACTACACAGCCACACACAACACCAACCACATCATCAAGTTTGTGGATGATATGATGGTGCTGGGACTGATAGGCTGGGATGATGAAACAGTATACAGAGATGAGGTGGAACGGCTGTCTGCATGGTGTGAAGACAACAATCTGTCTCTCAATGTCGACAAGACAAAAGAGATACTCGTGGACTTCAGAAAATCAAATCTTGCTCACATCCCACTCAGCATCAACGGTTCAGATGTGGAGACGGTTAGGAGTACTAAGTTCCTCTGTGTGCACAAAACTGAGGAACTTACATGGACACATAACACCTCATCACTAATCAAGAAAGCCCAGCAGAGATTACACTTCCTGAGATGGCTGAAGTGAGCAAGTCTTCCCCCTTCCATCCTCACCATGTTCTACAGAGGCACCATTGAGAATGGTCTGACCAGCTGCATCACTGTCTGGTATGGCAACTGCAACATATCCGACCGCAAGCGCCTGCAAAGGATAGTGAAGACAGCAGAGAACATTATTGGGGTCACTCTCCCTTCACTACAGGACATATTTTACAAATGCAGGGTCCACAAGGCCTGCAGTATTGTGCAGGACCCCTTACACCCCTCATATGAAGTTTTCACACTTCTGCCATCCAAGAGAAGATACTGCAGCATCAGAGCCAGATCTGCCAGGCTGCAGGATAGTTTTTACCCCCAAGCTGTCAGACTCCTTAACACCAGGCTGCCCCCTGGGATCTTCCACTCTTCCTCAACCACCTCTAAAAACAGAACTTTTATACATGCGAGCCACTGTCCTGCAAAGACGAGTGTGCAGGTAGAAAAGAACTGAAAATCGCCTACTGACCTTTAAGTATTTTGACACTCTTGATATCCTTCTGCTGTGAAACATTCTGACCTGTCATTGTTTACACATGTCTTAAACAACTATTATCATACACTGATAATTTGTGTATTATCTATATCTATTATTCATTATTAATTTATTATATTACATATCTATTGACTATATTTATGTATCTACATTGCAAATACCATACATTGCATCAATGTTCATATTGCTTACTACAGGTACACATCAATATTGCTGCTACTTCATTGTCTTGTCTTGTGTTTTTATTTTTAAATTTAAATTTTAATTCTATTTTTAATTTATTATTTGCACTTCATGTTGTTACACTGTGGACCCTGAGCTTCGCAATTTCGTCTATATGTATACTTGTATATGGTTGAGATGACAATAAAGTTCGCTTTGACTTTGACTTGACTTATAGTCAATTTAGTATACAAGCAATTCGCCACGCTAGTGTTATATCTGGCAGTGTCACGTTGATGGTGTATGAGCCCAAAAAGAAGAAGCCTTTGATTTCAGTCTGTAACAGCTGGTGTAAAGTTTTGCTACCAGTAAAAGACTGTTGAAGGAATATAAGCAGACAGACAAGCGCTGTTGAATCATGTCTTCTGGGTATCTCATTGTTACTTGAATTTATTGTTTTTCAGTTTTATTCTTGAATAAAAGCACACTTGTTTTATTATACCTTTGCAAAAGTGTTTATTTTATACTCCAGTAACAACTTGAATGAGGTCAAATCTGCCTCTGCCTCTCTTGCGCATGCACACACATTCATACATGAAAATGTTTTCCTGTAAGAGTGAGTATCTCCATGAATACAGGTCAGATTGGTCTTAACGTTAAGCCAGTGTTGCAATAACACAAAACGGTGAGCAACAATGCAGATGTTACTGCCAATATCTATTACAGCTGGCACCTTATACTCATTTACAATTGCCACTCCTATGTAGGAGTTTGATAATGGATTAGTCAGAGCACACCACCTCGCGCTCTCTACACCAGCGTCAAGCAAAAGATGCAGTCGCATAATTAGTGGCTTTGGCGCTTGCTCCAAGTGGTGATGATGGGGCAGAAGGTTAGGGACCCACTGGTTGGGTTTCATACAGAGAATGTTCAGTTCTCCCTGAGTGTGAAGCTGCCTGATTGTTCTCAACAGGCTTTATTAGGTCAATCAAGTTTTTAAATGATCACCCCCAGGCCGGCTGGGTGAGATATTTGGGCAGGACATTCAGAAGAAAAAAAACAGGCGAGTTGTTCCACCACCTGATGGGCATTATTCTCATTTGGCCTTACCCATCACCCGAGTTTCGCCCTTGAGGCTCCCCCATCTTTTTCAGAGGTCTTTGCCTTTGTGGGTCTTCACTCCTCCACTGCCCCCTGTTCCTGTGGGTTACTCCCAACCGTCTGAGACTCCAGGCACTCCTCCGCCAGCTGCGGTTTCCTTTCAGACAGCGGGTCATCGTCCTCCTCGGACCTCATCCTGCAGCCGGCTCTGGAATCAACATCCTTCGGCCAGCCAAACCTCCAGACGGTCTCCCCCTACGAGGTAGGCACCCGGAAAAAAGCAACAGCGCTCCCAGGGCAAATGCTCCCGAGTCCAGCACCTACCTCCTGGATCCTGTCTCTGAGAGTCAGCTTCCATGGCCTGGCTGCTTCATCATGCCTGTCAATCCTTCCACCGACGACGGGCTCCTTTGGCATGCACGCTGCCTTTAGACTATGCCTGGCCGTCTTCCTTCCCATAGGCACGGTGGATGAGGGAGTCTCAAGCGTTGCAGCCCTCCTGCTGCGGATGCACGATTTGGTGTTGTCACGGGGTTGTCGCTCTCCGTGCGACCGTGTAGTGCACGTGCATCGCGCTGCTGTGCCGGTTCGCCACATAAAAAAAAAAAAAGATTACAGGTCCCTGCCTTACGGATGGCCAGGGATCCTGCTGACTACGCCAGTGTAGCAAAGGTGCTTTATTGGCACCGACCCGACACAGACTAACAGAGGCACGGGTAAAACAAATGAAAACTTTTATTTTTTCTTCACCTGTGGGGCACGTCTTCCCCATGAACCCCACAGGCACAACACAGTCCCAAAATACAAAGAGAAATCACCCCAAAACACACTCTTTCTCCACCACTCCTCCCAGGGCAGCTTTGTCCTTGTCCTCCTCCTCCTCCCAACTCCGTTGCCCTGAGTATTGGCTGCAGGCATCTCTTATAGCCCACCCTGAAGTGCTGCAGGTGCTCGTTGACCTACTTCTGGATGCACTTCTGGGTGTGGCTGTGCTCCCGCCCAGACTGGCTCGTTAAGCTGTGCAGCTCTATGTAGCTCCCCCGGCGGACGCCATGGAGCCCAACCAGGATGAGCTCTGGTGTTCCACAAAAGTGGCCCCGACGCAACCCAGGGGGGCAGCCAACAAAGGTTCCAAGGGATGTAGCGTGGCTCCCATGGCTGCTCCCCCAGATCCAGTGACAAAGGGGCGTCCCTGTCAGGCATGGGTCCCGGCCGTCCGCAACACTGGATACATTATGGATACCACAAATAGATACTTTTATTGCAGAGGAATTTGATAAACCTCTGGTGCTATGAGAATTACTAGATGCTATTAAGTCACTTCAGAGCGGGAAAGCAGCAGGCCCTAATGGCTACCCTGTCGAATTTTATAAGAAATTCTCCACTCAGCTAGCTCCCCTCTTATTAGCAACATTTACAGAAGCTAGAGACAATAAATTCTACCTCAAACTTTTTGCTAAGCATTAATCACCGTCTTTCCTAAACAAAACAAGTACTTATTACAATGTACATCATACAGACCAATTTCACTTCTGAATGATGATGTTAAGATACTCTTCAAAGTCCTAGCTAGAAGGATGGAGAAAGTGCTCCCTTTAGTAATATCACAAGATCAAACTGGGTTTATTAAAGGCTGACACTTAGCTTCCAATCTCCAATGCCTGTTTAATGTAATATATTCATCTTCAAAGTCAAACACCCCGGAGATATTATTATCGCTGGACATATCATATTCTCAACATATCAGAAAAGGAGTGGAAGGTAGCAATGCAGAGAGTTCATTTGAGCTCCATATGCACAAAGCACACAATTATTCAACTCAAAATTATATATCGAGCACATCTGTCTCGCTGGAAATTGTTCAAAATGTTTCCAGGGCAAGATCCAACCTGCAAATGTTGCAATCAAGCTCCAGCCTCACTGGGTCACATGTTTTGGGCCTACACCAAATTAACATCATTCTGGAGAAAAAATTTTAAGTGCCTTTCAGACAGCCTTGGTGTCACACTCCCTCCTAATCCACTAACAGCTGTGTTTGGTGTTCTTCCAGATGGGCTTAAAGGACAAACAAACTGTGATTGCCTTCACTACACTATTGGCACCCAGACTTATTTTGCTAAACTGGAAGAATCCTAACTATACCTTTTTAAGTCAGTGGGTAATTGATGTTTTATATTATTTGAAATTGGAAAAAATCTAATTCTCACTTAAAGGATCTGTGCAGAACTTTTTCAAAACCGGATCTAATCAATAATATTTTAGAATAATTTCTTAAAGCACTGAGGAAGTAGATTCTCTCCCCATTTCTTGTTCTTCTCCATTTATCTGTATCCGCCTATTAAACTCATCAATTTATTCATTTTTACTATTTTTGTTTTATTCCATTGGCCATGCTCTCTTTCTCAGGGGTGGGGGTTGATTTGTTTCAATTCCACTTTCATTTCATGGTTTACTTTATCATTAAAGACAACATTTTGACTTCAATCTCTAAATTTCTACTTTACTTCAAAAAATGTTGCAAGGAATATAAAAACTTTTACTTTATACATTAGATTTGATCTTGTCATTAACCTCCTTAGTGTTATGTTTACTCCTGAAAAAACAAGCCAAAAACGGATTTTATTTCAACAAGAAAAAATGCTATTACGTAAAACAGTTAACCTTCAAGCGACCAAATTCACCAGGCATATCATGGCAGTTATACAGTGCTGTAAGCTTTAGTTTTACTATCCATGTCAATGTCTGATGATCAATTCACATTGTCATCACTATCACTTGATACAACTAATGGTTCAATTTCAGTTTGCTCTAAAACTGGCTTTACAGCTTCTTGTTCACATGCCATTGTGTTTTGGTTAATGGCTCCATCCCACTCAGGAATATTGATAAGTTAATTTAGAGTGGCATACAAATATTCATCAGAATACAGCAGCATACTGTCCCAAGAGTTATTGGGGCTTAATATTATAAATCTGATTATAACAGCTATATCCTGAGAGACATCTGGTCGTATCTGTATCTGGTCGCTGAACTGTAGCAGACCTCTCAGTGCATCTCTCCGTGTTTTGTGTCTGTTTTTTTTTTTTCTTAAATTATGTAAAATCATTTTCTTTTGTTTTCTTTTAATAGTCTGTAAGTATTTATTTCTGTAAAATGCTTTATAACATTTGCAAAAGTTTTTTACTTTTGATCGTTATAGACTTTGTAATCCAACGGGGCAGTTACGCTCTGCCTGCGCAGGAAACCCCAGGCGTGTGGCCAGTGCTGTTCATTTACAGCCGGGATGCGCTGCTGTCACTGAGACCAGCTACCAGTTACTCTCTGTGTACTACTATTATACCGGAGAAATTAAAAGCTTTGAAACATAGAAGCTGAGGAACGAGAGGTGGACTTGGAGTTTTAAGACACCTTTCCCAACTATCATCATAAGCAATACACAGTCCTTGAGGAATAAACTTGACGAGTTGAGAGTATCTGCGTGATACCTCCACAAGTACAGAGAAAGCAGTCTAATGCACTTTACTGAGACCTGGTTTAAAAATACCGACTAAGATACAGCTGTTGAAGCGAATGGATTTGATTGTGTATGGCAAGACAGAAACCCAGCTTCTGGTAAGCAGGTGGGCAATGGGGTCTGCCTTTACAGTAACAAAAGGTGGTGCAAGAATATCACTGTTAAAGAGCGCATATGTATGCCAAAAATTGAACTACTCACCATTGGACTTACTATTTACCACGAGAGTTTAATCAATTATTTGTGACAGTAGTTCACATGCTGATATGGGAGCTGCAGCTGAAACTATTCATGAAACTATTCAGAAACTAGAAATCAAATCATCTGGCTCTTTCAAACTTGTGATGGGTGATTTTAATTTATGCAATCTGGAATCAGAATTACCACATTACCATCAGTACATAAATATTAATACTAGAGGGGACAAACCACTAGACAAGTGTTATGGAAACGTCCCTAGCGCCTACATATCGCATCCCTGGGTGCATCTGACCACATCGTTGTTCACCTACTACCAAAGTACAAACAGAAACTGAAACAAGAAAAAACAGCCATATGAAAAACACAAAATTGGTGCAAGGACAGTGTAGTGGAACTGCAGGAATGTTTCTCCTGTACTGTCTGAGATATGTTGACATCCTCACAGTCACTTAATGAGGCCACTTTCACTGTAAGTGAATATATGAAATTTTATGAATCAATGATCATTAAGGAAACAACAACAACATTTATTTATATAGCACATTTTCATACAAATGATGTAGCTCAAAGTGCTTAAACTGTCAAGTTCTACCCCAACAGTAAACCATGGATCACTAAAGAGGTTAAAGCACTACTATTGGAAAAACAACATGTTCAGCAAGAAAATAAGATAGAAGAAAAACTAATTTTACAACAAAGGATTAACAGGTTAATCAAACAAAATAAAAAGATGTATATGGAAAAAAATCAAAAGGTGGTTTCATGATAACAATCCAAAGCAGGTCTGGAAAGGCCTACAGACAATCACAGGACTGGGTTCTAAAAAGAGTGTGAATTTTCCTGTTGACAAAGAGGAGAAGCTTTTAGCAAATGAACTTTTTTACCAGATTTGAAACAAATGATATCAGCACCCAAAATGCAGAAGTAAAGGAGATGCTTTATGAAAACACCAGGAATTCTGCTGTGATGGGGTTCCGTTTATTTGATGTGGAGAAAGGCTTGCAGTGGGGCTAAAACAAACAGGGCAGTGGGGCTGGACCCTGTATCAGGTCTGCTCATAAAGTCCTGCTTTAAACAACTGTCTCTGATTTTTCATTTGCTTTTTAACTGGTTTCTGACCTGTGGTATTGTACCTAAGTTGTGGAAACAATCCGTCATTACCGCTGTGTCTAAGGTTTCCAGGCCAAGCCATCTGAATGACTACATACCAGTGGCACTTACGTCTATTCCAATGCAATGCTTCAAACATTTGGTGAAAAACATTTTAATGCCAGAGACAAAGTCTTTTTAAGATAACCACCAATTTCCTTACTGTGCAACCAAAAGTGTTGAAGATGCTCTGCTTGTTATCTTACATCAAATCTATACTTTTCTTGATCAGCCTGGTGCATACAGTATGTCAGAGCGCTATTTCTGGATTTTTCTTCAGCATTCAATACCATACAGCCTCACATACTAACTGGAAAACTCAATAGTACAAATGTAAACCCATTTATCACATAATCGTTCACAGACAGTCAAGGTACAGGACGCTTTTACAAAAGTCATTTATTCAGACACTGGAAGGCTGCAGGGGTGAGTCTTATCACCATTACTATTTACTCTGACAGAACAACAACCACTGCTCCATTATCAAATATGCGGATGACACCATGCTCATAGAACGCAAATCTGGGGAGGATTAAGGCAAAGCCACAATCTAAATCAAGTAGACTGTATGGTTAACGGGTGTAATAAAAACTTTCTCGCTCTGAATGTAAAATAGACCAAAGAATATTTGATTTCAAGAGACAGAAATCTGTATGTTCACCCATTGTTGTTTTGGGGGAGGAGGTAGAAATAGTAAATGAATATACAGTGCATCCGGAAAGTATTCACAGCGCATCACTTTTTCCACATTTTGTTATGTTACAGCCTTATTCCAAAATGGATTAAATTCATTTTTTTCCTCAGAATTCTACACACAACACCCCATAATGACAACGTGAAAAAAGTTTACTGGAGGTTTTTGCAAATTTATTAAAAATAAAAAAACTGAGAAATCAAATGTACATAAGTATTCACAGCCTTTGCTCAATACTTTGTCGATGCACCTTTGGCAGCAATTACAGCCTCAAGTCTTTTTGAATATGATGCCACAAGCTTGGCACACCTATCCTTGGCCAGTTTTGCCCATTTCTCTTTGCAGCACCTCTCAAGCTCCATCAAGTTGGATGGGAAGCGTCGGTGCACAGCCATTTTAAGATCTCTCCAGAGATGTTCAATCGGATTCAAGTCTGGGCTCTGGCTGGGCCACTCAAGGACATTCACAGAGTTGTCCTGAAGCCACTCCTTTGATATCTTGGCTGTGTGCTTAGGGTTGTTGTCCTGCTGAAAGATGAACCGTCACCCCAGTCTGAGGTCAAGAGCGCTCTGGAGCAGGTTTTCATCCAGGATGCCTCTGTACATTGCTGCAGTCATCTTTCCCTTTATCCTGACTAGTCTCCCAGTTCCTGCTGCTGAAAAACATCCCCACAGCATGATGCTGCCACCACCATGCTTCACTGTAGGGATGGTATTGGCCTGGTGATGAGCGATGCCTGGTTTCCTCCAAACGTGACGCCTGGCATTCACACCAAAGAGTTCAATCTTTGTCTCATCAAACCAGAGAATTTTCTTTCTCATGGTCTGAGAGTCCTTCAGGTGCCTTTTGGCAAACTCCAGGTGGGCTGCCATGTGCCTTTTACTAAGGAGTGGCTTCCGTCTGGCCACTCTACCATACAGGCCTGATTGGTGGATTGCTGCAGAGATGGTTGTCCTTCTGGAATGTTCTCCTCTCTCCACAGAGGACCTCTGGAGCTCTGACAGAGTGACCATCGAGTTCTTGGTCACCTCCCTGACTAAGGCCCTTCTCCTCCGATCGCTCAGTTTAGATGGCCGGCCAGCTCTAGGAAGAGTCCTGGTGGTTTTGAACTTCTTCCACTTACAGATGATGGAGGCCACTGTGCTCATTGGGACCTTCAAAGCAGCAGAAATCCTGTCTCGGAGGTCTACAGACAATCCTTTTGACTTCATGCTTGGTTTGTGCTCTGACATGAACTGTCAACTGTGGGACCTTATATAGACAGGTGTATGCCTTTCCAAATCATGTCCAATCAACTGAATTTACCACAGGTGGACTCCAATTAAGCTGTAGAAACATCTCAAGGATGATCAGGGGAAACAGGATGCACCGGAGCTCAATTTTGAGCTTCACGGCAAAGGCTGTGAATACTTATGTACATGTGCTTTCTCAATTTTTTTATTTTTAATAGATTTGCAAAAACCTCAAGTAAACTTTTTTCACGTTGTCATTATGGGGTGTTGTGTGTAGAATTCTGAGGAAAAAAATGAATTTAATCCATTTTGGAATAAGGCTGTAACATAACAAAATGTGGAAAAAGTGATGCACTGTGAATACTTTCCGGATGCACTGTAATTGTACAGTTTGCGCTCATGTACTTTAATGTCTATTTCCTACACAGATTTTCTTAAATTACCATGATAACATGACATTGAGTTAGTGATAGCAATTCATGCTGTGGAATACAAGTATAAAGTAGCTCTCTCTCTCTGACACTAACTTTGAGCATTTTCAGCTAACAAATTATTTAGCAGAAATGTGTCTAAAAATGCTACTGGAGCTCCATATTAACAATAACAATTCACTTCTATAATGCCTCACAATGCAGAAGTTTTCTTTCTATTTAGTAATTGTTTTGTGTAATTTTTTTTCTTGCCTACTTTTCTTTATTTATTTTGCTCTCATTAAACGACAGATTTCACTGTTGGGATAAAAAGTCTATCTGTCTACCTGATCCCTATATGGGCTTTGTTGTTTACAATTTTATGTTAGCAAAAAGTGGAATTTTAAATACATTCTCAACTCAACCTGAAACCTTTGTAATTTAAGAATAAAAATTATGTTTTCGTGGGCACTCTCTGTTGTCTCAGGACCTTCTGTGCCAATGATACAGAGCTTCCACAGGAAAGTCAGTACAGTCCTGGAAGTTGTGACCAGTTCCCTTAATCAGTGAGATTAATGCTGGAACCCCCTAGTGCCAAATCTACATATTGGCAGTAGAGACATGATTGTCATTAATTCCAATGAAATGAGGATACACTGGGACCCAGTATCCAGTTTCCATGACTGAGCGGGCCTATTTAGGTGTAGTGCCACTTACATTATATGAGGATGGGCCTAAAAAAGGTGGCCTAAAAATCACCAGTGAATTTGGTGAATTTGGCATTCTTGTGGAGAGAACAAACAGAATTATAAATCCTCTAATTTCCTACTCTTTCAGGCACCATGGAATGTAAGAACTTTCCTTGACAGGAAGAACTCGAACATCAATTGCCTTGAGAGAAGAACTGCACTGGCAGCATGAAAACTCAAAAGATTTAATATCAACATTGTTACAATCAGTGAAATGAAGGCCAATGAAGAGCTGTCAGAGCTAGCTATACTTTTACTTGAAAATACTGTTATAACCAGCTACTGACCACAGAAATCATTGGATTGGGTTTGCCATCAAGACATCTATTGTAACTGCCTACAACTTGCATCTGATAGGGATAAACAAAAGGATCATGACCCTTTATCCCCTTCTCATTTAAGGGATCTATGTGACTGTTGTCAGCACCCTGTGCTCCCACACTGGACTCTGATGATGATGTCAAGACTCCTTTTACAATGGTCTTTAATAGGTGCTACACACTGTTCCAAAACAAGATAAACTGTTCATTCTTGCGGATTTCAATCCTCAAGTTAGCAGGAACAACATTATCTGGGGAGATGTGATTGGGAAGGAGGGCGGGAGAAATGTAAACTTGAATGGGCCTCTCCTCCTGGGGTTGTGCTCTGACCTTGACATAATGATCATGAACACTTTATTCAGAATTAAGGGCAAACACAAAACCTCTTGGACACACCCATGATTGTGGCGCTGGCTCTTGATTAAGTACATAATCACACAAACCTGTAAGCACTCTGACCTTAGGATCACCAGGGCGATGTGTTCTGCAGATGCCACAACCAAGCAGCATCCCACAAAACGTTTTGATGCTGAACTCCTGAGCGATCCTGCATGCACACTTTGGTTTCAGGTGGAACTCAGAAATGAGCTCTCTCTAACAGTATCTCTCTCCTTCTCAGCTGATATCAATGTACATTGGAAGATACTGAAGAGTGTCGTGCTGAAGGTTGCCAGTGAACTTCTTGGGCACTAGAGGCAAAGCATCTAGATTGGTTTAATGAAAATGACAGAGATTTCCATGCTTATCAATCAGAAACACCTGATGAAAATTCAGTTTGAGAATGATCTGCAGTGCAAAGTCAAGAGAGACCAATATAAAACTTTAAAGATAAAAGTGAAAAAATGCATTAGACTAATAAAAAATAAATGGTGGTCTGCAATAAAAGCTGAAATCCAGACCTATGCCAATAAGTGAGATATGAAAGGTTTCTACTCTGCCATCAAGCCTCTCTTTGCCTTTATCTAACTTATAAAGTCCCACTAAAGTCTACAGATGACACTACATTCATTACAGGATGATGGAGAGTTGCTGAACTGTCCAGTAGAAGCTGACCCTGCAATTATTGACCAGATTTACCCAGGAACAGCACCTCAATACCCCCACAAACCTTACAAAGTGTCCATCTAGGCCATTAAAAATATTGTCACTAACATACCAGGAGAGTTTTTCAAGGCATTTGGGTAACAGCTTGCTTCACAAATGCATCATCTAATCCTGCTGATTTGGTGTAAGGCATAAGTTCAAGAATTCTCTTATTATCATCATCTTTAAGAAAGGTGACCACTCCTTCTGTGGAAACTACAGGAGAATCACCCTACTTTCAATAGCTGGGAAACAACCTTACGAGAATTATCTTGGACTGCTTGCCACCAATTGCTGAGGAATTACTCAAAGAGTTATACCATGGGCTCCTAGAGTGGTAACCGTTCATTGTATGGTGATCTTCATCACCTATTGTTTTGTCTTGGTAGAGTAATATATACTGCTCTACTTTCCCCTGTTGTATTACTAATATGTAGCCTTAGAATGCCTAATCACAGACTTATCACTGTTTATAAGGTATTATTGTATATAACTTATCCCCATCTTCTCTTCTATATCTATAACCTCAGGCAATTAGATGTAGTAAAAAGACAAGCAGAAGTTAAGTTACACATAAAATAATGTATTACTGATAATATTCATAAATAATAACAAAATGCAAAGTACATTTGAATATTGGCAACCGTACAACCTGATTAAATGGTGATATGTAGTTTAGGCGGCACACAGACTTGTAGTTACTTAAATGTCTCTAGTTAAGGCATTATTGGTGCTCAGCTTTCAGCCACATGTTTGTTCAAAATGGCTGCTGAGCTGTGCTCTTCATTGTGTTGTCTTCATCATCACAGGTTAGCAAGAATGATGCTTCTTTTAGATGTTGCTTAGTAAGAGAGAGATTGTGAGGTTAAACACATACATTTACTGTATAGATGTTCTGTCCAACCCCTAGAGCCAATAGGACATCATGGTACTTAAAGGCCTCTGAGACAAGCCAATTCCAAACAGCCATACCTCAGACCAATGGGGGAATACAACATCTTAACACCTGCCCCCAAACCATATGTTAAAGTACACCTTAGCCTGTTTGTGGGGGTAGAAATGACTTTAGCAGAGAAACACTCGGCAAACTGGTTTAAGACACATCCCCCAAATCCTGTCGTAAAAATTCAAACAGAACCATTCCTAAAGGGGGGGGGGTAAACACTAAATTACATTGCTTTGCCGAAATTACAAATAAAGACATACAAAACATTTATCAAGTTATATGTAAAACCTCACATCACAACACCTATAAAATCCAAGATAAATCAAAAGAACACTGTCTACAGCTGTTTGTGATCTTCTTTGACCTAATGCAGGTGTTAGACAGTATTTGCCACAAGATTCTTTGGAAGATCCTCTGCAAATCTGGTCTTTAAACCAAAACTGACTGGAATTGTTTGTACATTACATGAAAGCATGAAAAAACAAGTCCCATTCCAGAAAAGACTATTGTTTACTTTTCCAGTTAAGACCAGAGTCAAACAAGGCTGTGGTCTCACTCCTACCTTATTTTCTTTCTATCTTACTGTGGTCCATTACTGGGTGTCAAAGAAAACATTCCTCTCCCTTTACTAAACCAAATGGATACTGGTGAAGTCAAAGACTTCTGTGATGGGAGTCACTGAATTGCAATACATACTGTAAATGATAACCCAGTTGCTGGTTTTTGGAGAGTTCATCTTCAGCAGCCTACAGTACTGTATATACCAGATGTGGTCCTGAAATGAACATCTCCAAGATCAAAATCCTCTTCCAGTAAAAAAGCCCATATGGATCCCATCATGATCCAGGTTACCCCCTTTGGAGAAGTTTCATAATTTCTTTACATGGACAGCATCCTTTCATCATTCACCATTGATGAAGAGATCAAAAATAAGATGCGACTAGCCACCGTCTACATCATCAAATTCTCAGGAATGATTATTATGGATGGAGACAAAGCTTACACTTACCATACTTCTTTAAGCTTCTGAAACATAGACTCCCCATAAGTGGTAAGCTCTACTATTTCCTTGTGGTGAAGTGGGAAGACTAGGTCAATTCTACAATAAGTAAGCATGCACAGTATTGAGATCAAGATTTTGTAACACCAGCTCCAGTGGGATGGCCATGTTATTAGAATGTTTGGTATATGAAACTTGTCTTCTCTGAGCTCCTAGGGTTGAAACAGACCATGGGGAAGGCCTATTAAAAGTGTCAAAGACTACATGAAGGCAATTATTGTTACTGTGAAATCCATCTTAAGTCCCTGGAATCACAATCTCAAAGCATTGGAAAAATAGAATGGAACTTGAGGAGCACTGGAAGAAAAGGAGAAAAGCACATGTTGCTGAAACTGTGGATGGCCTCAATACCACAGAAAGTTTTACTCACATCTTGGCCAGCACAGACACCTTAATGCCCATGATTGGAGGGGAAAACTGGAAAATCGAAAAAGTATTGTGGGTCCACTTCTGGAATCAAGAAAGGCCAAAAAATGTCCTTATTTAAATTATGTGAGAAATAAATTTGTTTCTTGTTTTAGTTACCTGTTATGAGCTAATTTACTACTGATCATCTGAATAAAGGAGTGGTGATGAAATGTTTGATATCCTGCCGAAAGGTCTGAAAAGTAGGTTAAATGAAATATGCACTCAAAAATGTTAAGAGCTTTTGAACTGGCAGAAAGTGTTGTTTCTTAGAATTTGTTGGTACTTCAAAAAGAATATTTTTAAAACTTACCATAAATAATAAATGTGGCATGGGCGGTTCATTGATTAATAACCCTCAGTAACTAAAATGTATTTATAATTATTTTATATATCGCTGATGTTTTTATCCAAGAAAACTTTCAAATTTTAGGGATAAATTATATAATTGTTTAGTTTTTTTTTTTTCTTTCCAGAAAAGCAAAGACGTAGTAACTGACATGCATTGAGGTAGACTGTGAATAAAAGGAGAGGATGAGTCCAGCAGCATTGTTAATTGTATTGTTTTAAAATGAGTCTATAATGAGTAACAAGAGGTACCTTTGGAAAAAATGGTAGCACGTCAGTAAAATGTTCAAATAGTCAATAAATTAATAATTATATAATAATAACAAATGAAATAAAAATATATATAAAGTTTAAAATAAAACAATAATTAATAATAAAAAATAATGTTGACAACACTACACCAAGGCACACATTTGTAAAAATATTTTGTGTCTCCCAAAAAAGTAAACTTTCTGTGTATTCCTGCTAACTAAATACTTGCAAGACAGTAAAAGAATGCTAACAAAGAATTAACAATTAAAATAGCCTAGGTTTATTTTCTAATTTACATAATCCTTGCTACTGAATTTTGGATTAACTGTATGATGATGAAGAACAGTACTCTGTATCCTGAATTGTATTAAGGGCTTTTGAAAATGCTGCATTATTTTGTGTTTTGTAAAAATTGTTGTATTGAAAAATAGGAGAACTGATTTAGTTTTTACTCAGTTTATTAGGGCTCAGTGTGACCTCCATGCTTAGGTGCAACTCAACTAATACAAAAAAAATACCTGTTATACCTTCTACAGGTCAAACTCCATTTTAGTGAATTCCAAAGTAACAAAATTTTCAGAATAATAAATACTTTTTGTTGGTCTGGACAAGTGTTAATACAGCATCATATTTAACAGATTTCATTTTAATGAATTGTAAATTTCAGTATAACAAACTTTTTTTTGACCCGAAATGTCCACCAAAAATAATAATGCAATGCAAAAAATACTTAATACCATGCCAATACTTTTGTCAAGTCTCAGGAACACTGCAACCGGCCATCTCTTTCTTGTTAGACCAAAACAAAGTAACAGTCTTGAAATTTCCGGTCTCGGACAGTCTTGGCAAGGTTCAGCAAGAGTGTAGGCGCAACATCATACACATAGCTGAATTCTGAGTCAGTGCTCCACTGAGCGTCTGCGTAAGTATTTGTGTCGTGTACAGATACTGTACTGTTTTAAATTTCCTAACGCTTCTCCAGGTTTTCCTTGCAATGAACAAATAAGTAAGAAATGGTGTCAGTTTACGCTGAAAAAAAACTTACCGTTTTCATTGTACATTCATACCTGCATTTCTGTAAAAAAAAAGTTACATATAATTTCTAATCTTCAAATAAAATAATGTTTGCAGCTTAAGAAGCACTGTTTTTTTATACAGGTATTGTCAAGCTTGGGTCGCAGAGTTGCATGAGAGACAGGAAGATGAATCCAGGTTTCCAAGGAAAATACAGATACTTTATTACGGTATAGAGAAGGCAAGTACAGTCTCAAGACTTCATTCAAAATTGGAGCTGTTACTTCACTGCTCAGGCACATGAGATAGCAGCCACAACACAGGGGCAATTGTCCTGCTTTAGCTTTCATTTTCAGATTAGAATAACACCAGTGACTCAGAATCACCACTGTGACAGACAAAGAGACTGTGAGGAAGAGCAGGTCAATGCCCCGTGTGTTCTGAAGGTCATGCGACAAGCACGTTATGCCGTAAATTTGATCCTGCAGAGGACAACCAGCTGCTTTGTCCTTGATTTACTGTTTACTTGACACAGCAAAGCAGCTAAAGAGCTGTCCTTGCACTCCTGCCTTTAGAGATGGTGACCTTGGTCACAATAGTATACATATTTTCCCCATATTCGATATAACAAAATTTCCATTATAATGAAATAAATGTTATGATCCCATGAATTTTGTTACAACTGGATTCCACACCTATACATATTTTAATGGAAGTATGTGATTTGCTGATTTTGCTTGATACCATTTGGACAAGGAGATTAAACAAATAAAGCCACACCTGAGTAGCAATAATATTTAGTCTTATGACTGAGCCTACAAGTTGTACTACACTTACCATCCTGTGCAGAGTCAGAAGTGAGGAGCTGCAGGATCCGACTAACTCTGAAATGTGCACAGGAAAAAACAAGAAAAAAAAATTTTGAAAAACAATTTGTGCAAAACCACAAGCAAAAAGCCCTAGCTCTGGACCAAGAAAAATGCAAACTGATGTCAAAATTATAGAATCTAATTTTGACAGAAATGGTTAAAAAAGCTAACTACCTCATTATGCTTCCAGGTACACTTTTCTAGGAGAAAAGTGGTCACCTTAATGTTTTGTGCCTATACAGTATATGGGCCCACACATCACATAACCATGACTCACAACGTTACGATCATCCTGAACTACTAAAGGCAATTAAGGATTACCAGCCAGACAAAACAGTATCCATCCATCCATTATCCAACCCCATCCATCCATCCATCCATCCATCCATCCATCCATCCATCCATCCATCCATCCATCCATCCATTATCCAACCCGCTATATCCTAACACAGGGTCACGGGGGTCTGCTGGAGCCAATCCCAGCCAGTGCAGGGCACAAGGCAGGAAACAAACCCCAGGTAGGGCGCCAGCCCACCACAGGGCGCACACACACCCACTCACCAAGCACACACTAGGGGCAATTTAGAATCGCCCATGCACCTAACCTGCATGTCTTTGAACTCTGGAAGGAAACTGGAGTACCCGGAGGAAACCCACGCAGACACGGGGAGAACATGCAAACTCCACGCAGGGAGGACCTGGGAAGTGAAGTTAAGCTGTTCAATTTACAATATTTTTACAATTGCCAAATGAATTTTAGGCATAGAGATTGTTATCATCTGTCAGCAGCTTCTGAATGGTGTGCTACATCAAATGGGAATTTAATCCTAACTATGCTTGGAAACTGTTATAAATAAGTCGAAAACATGAAATGTCAAGGCTGAGTGTGTTTTATTTTCACTGGGCATTTATGTTTGACAAATGCAATGGAATAACATGCTAGTATTATGTTGTAAGAGCTGAATGGAAAGACATAAGAGACGGCCTTTTTCTCTTTGGAAACAGTCATATTTTCCAAAAGGTATGTACTAATCTTTTAATTGTCACAGTAAGTCTTTTGAATAATACATGGTTTTAAATGTCAAATCTTTTAATATCTAGGTAACATATTCTGATATTTTCCATTGTAGATTCTTAATAGCCTAAGTTGCAATTGTCATTTACAAAATGTATCTTCTTCATCTATTTCAGTGAAATACCTGTTTCTCTTACAAAATACTAATTATAAAAATCCGAACATAGCAGTGTTATTGGACTAAACTATTTTTTACTTTACTTAATTATCTGGAATTGAATTTATTTTAGTTGAATGAGGTTTGTTGCTGTAACTGAACTTAGAAATAGAAAATGCATCTGGCAAATGGGGTGGTTGTGGAGTTTGAAACTACGCAATTTCACATGAGGATGCAAAATGTGATGTGGGTATTACCTGAGAATTTGATTATGATAAGCAAAGGTATTTTCTGTTCATTGGATGCTGCTGGTTTACATATAAAATAAACGCCCTGGACAATGGAAGAATTTTAAAATAAAACTGAAAAAAGAAGCATGATAAATACAATATATGATTACAAATGAAACATTCAAGCTTGAGAACTATTTTAGGAAATTGTTAAAGTTCACACTTGACATTAAAAAATAAATTAAAATGAGCACATAGCCCAAAATTCAAGGTAGGAATTAGTTATACAATATATGAAATAGTGACTGATGGGAACTGAAACCTACCTATCAAGACGTAGCACCAGGACTGTGAAATGTTTCTCTTAAGTAGACGAGAACTTGTGTGCAATTCCTACCAGTCTGGCAACTGTTTCTCCTGCCTACCATTGCTGAAAAACTCCCCAAAAGGTTGTCCCTCCAAGTCGTCTTTCATCACTACAATGGTCCACCACACAGCGTGCACATGTCATTGCAAACATTATAATAATGCAATTTTAAACAGTTGTCCCATCCTCCTTATTCACTAGATTTGGTGCCTTTTGGTTTCTTTCTCTTTCCTGAGATATACAGTAGGTCACCAGGTTGCCATTTTGACACAGATTATGCTGTCGTTGATGAGGTAGTGAAGTGGTGTGACTTGTAAGAAGTTTTGTTTTTTTCCGAGGGCTTCCTGAGGTTGGAACACTGGTGGGAGAAGTGCGTTCACTTTCATGGAGACTACATTGAAAAATTCTAAAACAGCATTGTGCTGCACCATTTCCTTCCCAGGTAGACTCACTTTCCATCAGACACCCCTCATAATGACTATTGATCTTGAACCCCTTATCACTTGCTAGAGATCTTTCTCAATTTTATGTCTTACAAATTGTTTGGGTTTGGACAAATGAATAACTCAGAGAGAGAGAGAGAAACTACTCTTGTTTATCCTCTTATTGTATGCAATTGCTCATTTTAACACACCAAAAACTCCATTTTCAGAAACCACTCAGAGATCTTAAACTTGTCTTCAGAATCTTAACAGCCTAGCAATGGAAACCCCAGTATTGACATGAGCAGAAAGAGAAAGTTTGAGAAACTTGATGTTAAGATTTGCACTGAGTGTGACGAGGATGTACAGGATTAGAAATGAGTACATTATAGGGTCAGCTCAAGTTGGACGGTTGGGAGACAAAGTCAGAGAGGCGAGATTGTGTTGGTTTGGACATGTGCAGAGGAGAGATGCTGAGTATATTGGGAGAAGGACGTTAAAGATAGAGCTGCCAGGGAAGAGGAAAAGAGGAAGACCTAAGCGAAGGTTTATGGATGTGGTGAGAGGGGACATGCAGGTGATGGATGTAACAGAACAAGATGCAGACTACAGGACAATATGGAAGAAGATGATCCGCTGTGGCAACCCCTAATGGGAGCAGCTTAAAGAAGAAGAAGAAGATTGTTGACAAGTACTATGACACTCAATCATTTGACAGCTTCAATTATTTGTGTCATGAATGAACCCACCTAAAACTGGAATATGGACACTACTTTAATTAAATATTCTATGCTGTTGTTTAGGTGTGTTGATGTGGAGAGATGGCATCACCAATGTTCTTGGTGGTATAACACAAGACTTGGGACAAGTTTAGAAGTTTGGATGGAAGACAGCATTTGGGGATTGGATTTGCAACAATAAAAATAAAAGCAACATTATGGACATTCTGAAGGTAAGATGACTGCTGATCTAAATGACTGCTCCAGAACAACAATATACATATAACTGTTTTTCAAAAAGGAGCTAAATAGTTGATTTTTTGATGTTTTTACTATAACTTTAAGATGGTATTGATGACATGGGGAGCACAGTGAAATTATTCTCTAGATGCCTGGCGTTTACTGATTGTCAACTCTGATTTTTACTTGAGTTACCTTTTTACCTTGTAGACGCCTTAGACGCTTGTGTGAGATGTTACATGTTAAAAGGACTTCTAAAGACTTACCCTTTTTCCGTTCAGTGTAAGACCACTACTCTCTTTCCACTCCTTTGTTCTATCTTAATAGTCCACCAACCCCCCCCCCCCCCACACACATTCTTCACTCTTTTTTCACTTTCTGCTGTTACTGACACTCTTTCTGTCCCTAGTTCTACACAATCCCTGAATACTCTTATCTTTGTCTATTTTGAAGTCTTATGGATGTGCTGTGGGTCCTTTCATCATCCACATAATCGCCGTGTTTCTTCAGTATGGCTCACTTCTGGTTGTTTTCATGTACAAGACAGTTGTTTCAGTATGGAAGGGCCCCAACCTACATTCTTATGCTTTCTTTAAATTTCCATCACCATTAAATATAATTTTCTTGTTCAAAACACATGACTTCTTAATGTATAACCTGTTGTAACAAAAAGGCGCTATATCAACGCCTGACCCGACACAAACAGACACGGGAAGCACACATAGAAAACAAACAAAATGTTTTTATTTTTCTTTGCCTGTGGGCAACGCCTTCCCTGTTCCCACAGGCACAACACACTCCCAATAAGCACCACCAAACCAATGCTTCTTCTTCTTCTCTCTTTCTTTCTCCTCTACTCCCTTCTCCCGACTCTGGCTCCCGGAGTGGTGTCTGCTGGTCCCTTATATAGTTCTCCCAGAAGTGCTCCAGGTGTTTGATTTCACATTTCCGACAGCACTTCCAGGTGTGGCAGAAGAACTGCCCATAAGGGCTCAGCAACTCTTGCTGCAGCACCCCCTGGCAGCACCTGCGGATCCCAATAGGGCCGTATCGAACTCAAACTCCTATGAAGCCCTGCGGGAGTTCGAGGCACCGCTACAACCCAGGAGGGTTGCCATCTAGCGTCCCGAGGGAGGTAACGCTCCATCCACGCTTGCTCCTCTGGTCCTCCCAGCGTGGAGGCTATACTGTATAACAAATAACTGTTTGTTTGACTCTTTCCAGTCTGAATCACTAAATCTTAGCAGTATTGAATCTTCTTTTGAAAAATTGTAAATAAACTACTCCTTCATGCTGCTGCTGCTGGTTGTCCCAGTGCACTGCTGCTCCTACCTTTAACTGCTGCTGCTTGTGATCCTGTATGCTTATTGCAACAGGATTGTTATGAGGATTGAATTGCACAGTAGCTTTCATTTCCACCCTCTGCTAAGAAGAATTCATTGGAAAACGTAAAATGGTTTAAAAAAACCCTCTAATACCCCATCCTCCTCTTCTTGTCTCTTCTCCACAGAGGGATGTCACTCCAAGAGAGACTGTCACTTGCCAACTAGCACAGTAGCTGAATGGACCATATGCACACTTCCTTTCTGTCTGATATCAAATGTTTAGCTGAAGTCTGTTATTGATTTATGAACTCATTTGCTTTAGTAATCCAGAATATTCATCTAGGCTGCTTACAATATACAAGGTCTTCTGATGTTGTTTTTCTTACTATTCCAAAACCCCACTATGCAACACTCACCAAATATTTAACCAGCTTTAGGGCTGTCACTATCATGAACTCTTTTCATAAATCTGTTTAGAGACTCCATCTGTTCTGACATTAGATCAAGACTGAAGACCCACCTGTTTCCTGTGTCTATTCAGTTTGTATTTTATTTTAAAAGTTTCCATGGTCAATGCTATTTAAAGTGATTATATTGTTACTACCAACACTTTACAATGCTAGATATGTCAGCTAGCCTTGGACGCGCCACCAGTAACTAAACAAAGTTTCCTGTTCTGTCACATCTCACATTTTTATCACAGCCATGCTCAATCTGTATTTTTCCTTTGTTATTCAATACTTTGTCCGTCACTATTGCTTAGTGCCATGAATGGACAGATCTGTCAATAAAAATGTCATACAACCGTAGTTTGTTTATTTGTATATTTATGGTAGAACAGCAAATTAGAAGGTTGCTAACAATGAAACTCAATAAGGCACCAGTTAAATATGAAATGTCACCAATAAATTGCCAAGGCAAAACTTTTCATAGATTAGGCAAAACTATTTTGAAATTCTGAGACAGACATGATGAAGTTTAGATGACCGATAGAGAGAGAAGCCATGTGTCCTCTTATGAGTGAGTAGTCTTTCCTTATGATAGGTTTGTACAGGTGATGCATGAGGCCTCCTGTCCTTATATATTATGTATACTATTATATTATTGTTAACTTAGCAAAGACTGATAAACCCAAATAGGCTTAAACATGATGAAAGAAACATGGAAATATAAATAAACTAAAAGAAATTTAGTTACATGTGATGCCTGGGTTGCCTCCAGCTGGCACATTCATCTTTGAACCCAGGACATGTTTATTCATTGAACAAGGATGGACTGGGCAATGAGGACACATATAACGGCAATGATTGGTGCTCAGTGCTTTTATTTTTAAACAGTTTTCAGATAAAGTGCTGTGCAGGTTATCATCCATCCATCCATCCATTATCCAACCCGCTATATCCTAACACAGGGTCACGGGGGTCTGCTGGAGCCAATCCTAGCCAACACAGGGCACAAGGCAGGAAACAAACCCCGGGCAGGGTGCCAGCCCACTGCAGGCAGGTTATCAATAAATAAATAAACAATCCAGGTTAAAATATGATTCCACAGAAGTTAAGAATCACTTAATAAATATTCCTGATAATGGTTAAATTAGGACTTCTCTCTGTTATGAACCTTGCTGCCTCTCTTCGCTTCTCAGCCCCAGCTAACAATCAGGCATGCTCAGCCAGGAGCTGAGACACTGGCACATGTGGTCAACCTTTGCTGGTGGCCTGCACCACAGCCACCTCAGGTGGTTACCACTGTGACATCCTAAGCTAGGCTCCATCGCCCTGCTGCCATCACTTGCAGGCATCTGCAGGATGATCCACTGAGCCCTTCAATCACTCTTTCTCCCTAAATGCCACTCTATCCTGTGAATGCTGTCCTATAACTGCTTGCTTGCCCCACTCTCATGCTCTCTCTCTTGCCAGAAAACTCTTCTGTTAGGTTTTCTTTTGTCCTCCTTTCACTCTTCACAGACTCTCTTTTGTGCTCGTGTGAGTGTGATGCCCTCAATATGACCCACTGAGTGCTGATGTCGAACAGTTGTACTGATTAACAAGCAATCAGCTCACCTCCACACCAAAAACCCTGCAGTTAGTTACCAGAGGTGTGACCAGAACATCATGTGTGGGTGGGCATTTGGCTTGTCTGGGGGGGCAAAAAATATCCATCCATCCATCCATCCCCATTTTTGTAGGAGGGTCAAATAACAATAACAACATAGTTTTATATACAGTAACACATAAAAGCAAAAATTGTGGCGTAAATCATAACCTATTGTTCAATAAAATTAACAGAGGCAATGGAACTTGTATTATTATTTATTATTGTGAACAAATATAGAACTACATCTACAAGGTAAATATCAATAAAGTCAAATGTATACAACACATGAGAGCAAGAACAGAAACGTGGCTTATTGTAGTCATGGGAGGCTATAGGACATCAGTTTCCAGCGTTTAACCTGGATATTATCTACAGGACCAGTCTGCGGTTACTCTTGGCAAATTCTGAAATAAATTCAATCATGTCTAGATTTTCTGTGATTTTTTTCTCATGTGCCAGAATGACTAAATTTCTCTTCCTTGAATGCAGGATTGTTCGGCGGAGTGGAGTGAGAATGCGGTTCAAAGTAGAGAAAGAGCTTTCGCATGCAGCTGAAGACACACCAATGATGAGTGCTGTGATGCAGACATGGCTCTGACGTGTGGGATACTAGACGTGTGTTTGTGGAAGCCGCCACCATCTTTTTCTAGAGCTTATTTCCAATTAGTGTAACTGCAAAAGCTGCCATCACGGACAACAGAATATTCAAGCCATGGTCGAGATTGATGCCAGCTTGCACTAAAACATCTGAGTGTCTTTCCTAATGCGCACTTGGGATGATTAATTAAAACGGGCAGGGATGGACTATCCATATTTAAGTCAGGCAGACCGGACTGTATATTTTGTTGAAGGCAGAGGTTTGGAGTACCCGACATGGGCGTAGAGCTGGAGGATTGTGTGGGCTTATCTACATCTTTTGGAGTTTCAGTTCCCGACTTGGGTGCGCTGTGCTCCGTGTTGGTAGCAGCGGTGCTGGGCTCAACCGTGGAGCCAGCAGCTTGCGGCGGGGCAGAGGTTGAAGATGTCTGCTTTTCAATAAGCCACCTATGCATAGCCTTTGGTGTTACCAACCAGAAAATAAAAGAAGAATGGAACGTATATGCTGTTTTAATTAAAGAATGCGGTCAACGGGTTCAAAACGTGCTGCAAAATGTGCGGCGAAGTGAACTGTGAGCAGCACGGTGCCTATCTAGTGGAGGAGACACTGACGGATACGCCGCAAATTCAAACGGGCCGATTGGAAAACAACTCAGTTTTGAAAATGAAATGTTATTCTTCTCCGGAGTTTTCATTGGACAGACAGAGCATTTCGCAGGGGTGGCACGGCTTGTCTCTGGGGGGGCAGTGCCCACCCCAGCCCCCCCGTGGTCACGCTTCTGTTAGTTACCCAGCTCCACAGCCACTCGCACTTACAGAGTCCCAAATTGAACACTGCCATGGCCCTCCTTCTCCACCACAGTATACAATAAGTAACAGAATGAATATATAGTAAAAATAAATACTGGCCCTATTGACCAACCATATTTCCTTTGTGTATCTTTCTTATCACGCTTAGGGCCAGGAGATAACTAGTGCTTATCATGGCAGAACTGGGAGCAAGATCTTTACAAAGTACACTCACATGTACTCACTCTGTGTCGTAATCAGCAATTTGTATTATTTTTGAAGATTTCCCCTTGAACTGCTTCTTTAAGCAGTGCCTTCAAATCTCCCCAGCCACAATAAACAGGCAAGAAAATATACAACAATAATAATAATAATAATAATAATAAACACAATATCTCCTCCACACCTCCCAGCAAGACCTGTCCTACTCCTCCCGACTCCGGCTCACTTACTGGGTTCCCAACAGTCCTTTATATAGTCCTTGACCCAGAAGTGCTTCTGTCCTTCTGCCCATGTGACTTGCTAGCACTTCCGGGTCAGAGGGAGAATTGGCCTTTTATTCAGCCCTCGTGATTTAGTTACTTCGTGATTTAGTTACTTTTGTTACTTCTCACCCCCCTCAGGTTGAGAACCGCAGATGTAAGCAAGTTTAAAGTGGGTTACATCTTCTTAGGGAGTCAGGGCTGTCTTGGGGAGTCAAAAACAGGGCCTGTTAAAGCCCATTGAGGCATTCCTTGTGTGATTTTAGGCTATACAAGAAATAAATGGTTGTTGTTGTGATCACAGAATCTGATGGCATTGGTGCAATAGATAGATAGAAAAAAGATAAACCCCTGTTGTTGTGCAAATCTTTTGGTTAATTACTTTTTGGCTTTACATTTACATCATTTAGCAGACGCTCTTATCCAGAGCGACTTACAACAGTGTTTTGTTAGTTTTTTTTTTCGCATACCCCTTGGGGTCAGAGCGCAGGGTCAGCCATTGTACAGCGCCCCCTGGAGCAATTACAGGTTAAGGGCCTTGCTCAAGGGCCCAGCAGAGTAGGATCTCTTTTGGCACTGACGGGGATTTGAACCGGCAACCTTTGGGATACCAGCGCAGATCCTTAGCCTCAGAGCCACCACTCCGCCCCAGACATTTAGACATTTGTCCTTCTTACTAGGTACCATGAACTTTGTTAATGATTTAAACTTAACATGGTTTTGATTTTGGCCTGTTACTTGAGTATTTTTCATATCCTGCTCCTTATCATTACAATCCCTTACTGTCTTGCTCTGAGTTAGTATGCAGTGGACCAGATTACACTCACCAATTCCATTGACATGTGAAGAGAATACTTTTCATTCATTTAGCATAGTTTCACACTTTGGGGCTGTTATGTCCATATGTCTTATCTAACATTTGTCACAGCTATTTAAACAGGACAATCAGAAGTAAAATGGTAAACTTCAACCTCCAAATCATTTCTTTCACCCTTCAGTAATAAATAGCTTGCAAGCCTCAGGATAAGGTCATTAAAAAACTAACAAAAATGAATATTTATCTACTGTATATAACACCAGTTATAATTTTTACATGCTGGTATTCTAAGGTGTAGACACCTTAAGTGTGATCTCCATTTAATCACAGCTTTCATCTTGTCATGTGGTTTCTCTGTGATTCAGTTTATTTATTTAAAATAACTCTTTAATAAATTATTTTTAAAGTTACGTTACAGCCTCTTCATTCTGCTGTCTGAAAAGAATATTCTGTGTGACTGATTTTTGAACCCTCCTCACAAATCTGTACGAAGTTGGAGGAAAAGCTGCGCTAGTGTACAGAATATGCAAATTATTATGGTTTTGTGAAAACCTCTGGTAGTTTTCTTAGACTAAAGATTTGTATTTTTATTCTAAGATTCTGAAAAATTTCACTTTCATTTTTTCAACTTCTGAACTCCCTCCTTTATATACAGCCGTGGGATTGTCACAATCAATCCTGTCCATGCCATGTCTGTTTCCTCCACTGCATTTAAGTGCCTCTGTTTTTGCACACATGATTTCACCCATCCACAGGTCTCTTTTTCTTTCTGGTAAGTACAATAAATAACTGTACAGGTACACTCAGGTCTTTACATACCTTCTGTGCTAGCACAAGCCTGCCCTCTCCTCTTTTCCCATAGTGTCACAGTCACACAGGTTGCTATCCTCACCTGCCCTGAGGGGCATATCGGCTATGTAGCACTCCATGACATGTGCAGCATAAAAAGTAAGTGCTTGTAACCATTGATGCAAGGAAGTAAAAAGGCTATAAATACAGTAGTTACAAAACCAAAGTGTCACTAATCTTGTGATGCGACCTGTCACAGATTTCCTTCTGGTACTCTAGTTTTCATCCCACATAGATATGCATTATATGTTAATTGGCAATTCTAAATTAACTCAATTGTGTGTTGTGGCTGAATCCTGTGATGTACTGGTGCCATGAGTGGGTTTTTCATGTCCATCCTGTTGTTATTCTGAAGCTGCTATCCAGAGTCTCTTTTGTGGGACATCTTATAATTTTAGGCTTTAAACAAAATGTAGATCATTTGATAACCAAATAATAAAGAGCTAAAATAAGAGTTACGATCAGACCCTACACTAAGGTACCTGTATTAGTAACTAAACTAAAATGAAACCAAAAATATAACACCAGTATAGAAACATCTTTGCAGTTTAAAATTCTGCTTACCAAATATTCACTCTCTTGAAAATAAAGCTGCTTTGGTAAATGATATTATATTAAGTACAATATCTGATTTGTGTCTTCTCACTGAAACCTGGCTTAGTAAATGTAACACTATTGAAGGATACACAATTCTTCATAAATCCAGAGGCACTGGTTGTGAAGGAGGCCTTGCGATGGGTGATGAACTGTAAAATGCTTCTAAAAATGAAAATGTAGGCAAATTTACATCCTCTGAGGCATTCATATTAGATATTCAAACAGATTTGAACACAATTGTAGTGTTAGTCTACAAACCACCAAAGCCATATTTTTTGTTCAAGGCTAAATTTGGCTGTAAAATTATATCAGGCTTTCAGGTACTGTACTTTAGTCTATATTTATGAATTCAATTTTAATACATAGAAAAATTGTGCTAACATTACTCCATCATTATACTCAAGTAAAATATGGTGTCCCACAGGGCTCAGTACTCTGACATTTACTACAATTGACATTTCTCTGATGAAATTCATAATAAATTTTGTCAGTGACTTAAATATGTGGATGGATGAGAACTACTTGTCTCTGAATACAGAAAAAACTGAAATGTTATTTATTGGGGGGGAGCTGACTGCATCAATTTTCTGTCATTTTTTAATTCAGTTAGAATCACCATTAATTTCACTGAATTAGCACACAGTTTAGGCATTGATATTAGCATGTCTTTTAAAACACAAATTACAAAACCATCGAAAACATGTTTTTTCCATTCTAAAAATGATGGAAAATGTAGGTTTTCTTAATAAGGAGGGAATTGAAAATGAATGCATACATTTATCTCTAGTGGGATTGATTACTGTCATGTGTTATTCAAAGGCTGTTAAAATTATTCTTTATACAGCTTTCAGTTAATTCAAAATGCTGTGGCAAGCATCATTACAAGAACCAGAAAGTATGAACACCTAACTCCAGTTTTCAAGTCTTTACACTGGATCTCAGTTAAGTTTATGGCTAATTTAAAAAACCTCCATTTAACAAATAATGCCTTAAATAGCCAAGGCCCTGCTTATTTATCTGAACGTATCATTACTCCAGATCTCAAGATGCTGGCCTTCTTATGATTCCAAGGACTATTAAATAACAGTGGCCGGTCAAGGTTTAAGTTACAGGGCCCCAAAGCTGTGGAATGAACTACCTGCTTAGTAGCCTCCTTAGTGTTACATCCATCCATCCATTTTCCAACCCGCTGAATCCAAACACAGGGTCACGGGGGTCTGCTGGAGCCAATCCCAGCCAACACAGGGCACAAGGCAGGAACCAATCCCGGGCAGGGTGCCAACCCACCGCAGGACACAGACAAACACACCCACACACCAGGGCCAATTTAGAATCGCCAATGCACCTAACCTGCATGTCTTTGGACTGTGGGAGGAAACCGGAGCGCCCGGAGGAAACCCACGCAGACACGGGGAGAACATGCAAACTCCACGCAGGGAGGACCCGGGAAGAGAACCCGGGTCTCCTAACTGGGAGGCAGCAGCGCTACCACTGCGCCACCGTGCCACCCTAGTGTTACATTTTTTCCCAAAAAAACATGTAAAAAGAGTTGCATTTTTTGACTTGAAAAATGACATTTTTATTAACTTTCATATTTCTATTGTAAAATGTGCAAAACACTAAAAGTATAAAGTCAGAAGTGTAGAAAGTATAATAATGATACAAATAATAATAATGATGATGATGATAAATAATAATAATAATGTGAACAGAACCCTGCACATGTGCGAGTGACACAAGTGTCACTTTTGGATTCCCAGAATCACTTTCAGGTTCACTGACAGTTTCAATTTTATCGCCTAAAGACAAATTCACTTCGTCATCACTGCTGATGAGAGGCATATCTTACGAGATGCCGTTATGAGGCTAGGAGAAGACACGTCTACACCATTGCCAAGGTAATATTCATGCCTGCTGCTTATGCAAGACATGCCTATACCGATGCCCAATTAACTCTCGGAACTAATGTTGTTGGCGCTTTTACAGCTTTAGTAAACCTCAGGTTTTACACAAGACGCATCTATACTGCTGCCCTAGTGACACTTGGGACTAATGCTTTTAGTACTGTTTTTATAATCTGAGTGACGCTCAGGTCTAACACTAAGGAGGTTAATGAGAACCCCCTTCTGTTTTACATTTTAATTACAAGACTCACTACTTTGGTATAGCATACCCTGACTAGAGCTGCTAATTAGCTGTGCATAATGTATCTCTGTTTTTTGTCGTTTATACAGAATTATAAGTAATACAATAATTATAAACTGTTTCTAACCCTCCTTTATTCTGTTTCTCTTCTCAGTATCTTGTTGTTGAACTTGGTCCTCTAAAAATCCTCTGATAGTGTGCTTCACATAGTGTACTCATACTAGATATTGGGGTCTTCCCAGACAGCCCAAAGACTGCAGTTGTTAAACCCCTGCTCAAGACAACTACTTGACAACTTTAGAACTATTTCTAACCAGCTTTTCTTTAAAAATAATTTTAAAAAACAGTTTTTGAGCAATTTTAAGCATGAGTACTTGAATAGAACATTAGAACAATTTAGACAAGAACCCAATAAAGCTCACCAGTCCTATCCACTTAATTCTTCTAAAAAAACTTCAAGTCTAGCTTGATGTCTACCATGCTACTTGGTAGCTTATTTCAACTGTTTATGGTTGTCTGTGTAAAGAAAAACTTCCTAATGTTTGTGTGAAATTTACCCTTAACAAGTTTCCATCTGTGTCCTCATGTTCTTGATGAACTCATTTTAAAATTTTCAAATCTTCAACCATCTCCTCCCTACTATGCTTCTTAATCGTTCCCCTCATGCTCTCATACGCCATATGATTCACTTTGCAGTCATTAGTCTTATATGCCTTATAAAGCAGTTTTTTCCTCTGCAGCTTCTTTTTTAACTCTTTATTAACCCATTTCCTATTAATTCCAAATTTAGGTATGTATGTAAAACATTTTTAAACCTATTCCATGGCTCCTCGACTGCCTGCACACCTTAAAGCTTATCACAGTCTATCTTCTTTAGACTTTGCAGCATCTGCTTACAATTTGCCCTACCAAAGTTAAACTTAACAATTTTAGTCTTTGCATCTGCACTCTTATAAAACACTGAGAATTGTATTATATTATGGTCACTTGACTCCAGTGGTTCAATCACCTCTATACCCTCAATTCTATCTCAATTATTACAAAATACTCAATCCAGACAGGCTTCTCCCTGCGTTGGTGTTTTAACATTTTATCCTAGATAATTTTCAGAAAAGTTTTAGAACAAATCATAGTATAGAAACTGCACTGGCTAAAGTAGTAAATGACTTGTGAGTTAATGTGGACAGAGGCCATAAATCTGTTCTTGTTCTATTAGACCTGAGTGCAGCATTTAACACCATAGACCATAGAATTCTAATAGATAGATAGATAGATAGATAGATAGATAGATAGATAGATAGATAGATAGATAGATAGATAGATAGATAGATAGATAGATAGATAGATAGATAGATAGATAGATAGATAGATAGATAGATACTTTATTAATCCCAAGGGGTAATTCACATACTCCAGCAGCACCTTACTGATACAAAAAACAATATTAAATTAAAGATTGATAGTAATGCAGGTAAAAACAGACAATAACTTTGTATAATGTTAACGTTTACCCCCCCCGGGTGGAACTGAAGAGTCGCATAGTTTGGTGGAGGAACGATCTCCTCAGTCTGTCAGTGGAGCAGGACAGTGACAGCAGTCTGTCGCTGAAGCTGCTCCTCTGTCTAGAGATGACACTGTTTAGTGGATGCAGTGGATTTTCCATAATTGATAGGAGCCTGCTAAGCGCCCGTTGCTCTGCCACGGATGTTAAACTGTCCAGCTCCATGCCAACAATAGAGCCTGCCTTCCTCATCAGTTTGTCCAGGCGTGAGGCGTCCTTCTTCTTAATGCTGCCTCCCCAGCACACCACCGCGTAGAAGAGGGCACTCGCCACAACCGTCTGATAGAACATCTGCAGCATCTTATTGCAGATGTTGAAGGACGCCAGCCTTCTAAGGAAGTATAACCAGCTCTGTCCTTTCTTACACAGAGCATCAGTATTGGCAGTCCAGTCTAATTTATCATCCAGCTGCACTCCCAGGTATTTATAGGTCTGCAACCTCTGCACACAGTCACCTCTGATGATCACCTTAGCCAGCAGGCGAGCCTCTCGGGCAGAGTCCTAAAATGCTTTCAGTCCTATTTAACAGATAGAAATTTCTTTGTTAGTTGTAGTGATTATATTTTCAAGGTCCATGTTACTTAATATGGTGATCTATTCTGGACCCACAACTTTTTTCAATCTACCTGCTTCTATTAGACCAGATAATCTCAAAACACAATCATCAGCTCTACAGATTACATAAAGCTTTATTTATCTCTATCACCTGATGACTGTGATATTCTGGACTCTCTGGTCCAATGTCTTACTTATATTTCTGAATAGATGAGTAGTAATATCTCAAACTAAATATGGAAAAATGCAAATCTTAGGGGATGGCAAAAATGGAAACGATGAGGATATTTAAAATAAACTTGATCACTTAGCATTAAAAGTCAAGGTGGAAATAAAGAATAATCGTTGACTCTGACCTAAAATTTAAATCACACATTAATCAGATTACTAGGACTGATAGGACAAAACCAGAGCCCGAAACATCATCTGAGATACTGGGAGGCTTGGAATCATCAGATGGAAAGATCACACTGGACTGACTAGCACAGACGCTACTGTGCAATGCCCAGGAGGGAGTGGCAAGCTAGTTGGCCAAAGTCGTCGGGACAGTAACTGCGACTGATTTTGTCTTAGATTGTGGACCCCCCAGAGGTTTCTTTTTTCCAGGAATGTTTCTGACTGGAGTTTTTGTTTCCCTCTTGTTTGTTTTCAGCTAGCCATAGTTTGACAATTAATTATGGACCAGTATTTTTGGTTTCCATCTATGTTAAGCAATTTCTACATTGTTTTACTTTATGTTTAAACAAATATGTACCTTTATGTGCACTCATTTCTGTATTTAGTAATATGTAAAAAATTATACTTGCATTTTACTTGAGACCTTGTCACAGAGCTCTGCACCTGCACTTAGTGAAGTGCACTATACAAAAATAAACTAAACTGAATTAGAATGAATTACATTGTTGTCAATGTGAAAGGATGAAGCTGTTTATGCTGAGGTAGAAAACAATATTAAACTTTGGAATTTTGTTTAATGAAGTAACTAAAAATAGGGTAAAACCAAAGGGGGACTAAAAGCACCAAATAACCACAAAGTAAACAAAATGCCGATGCCTCCCTGGGCTTACCTTTTTGGGTCTAAACCCCTGTCTCACCCACTTGCTGATCATTTTACCACAATTTCTATTTATCTTCCATCTCTTACTTTCTTTCTCCAGCTTCCAGCATCTCTCCCTTTCAACAGGGCTGACTTTGCACCCAACTCTTTTAAATGGGGGCTTTTAAACTTCATACTGTGGTTACTTTCAGCCACAGTAAGGCAATTCCTAAAGTCATATGTCAAAAAAGATGAGATTTATTGAATTTACACTTTATAAACCCAACATTTAAAAGAAATTAAAATTGATGCTTTAGGCAATTAAGATGTTTTCACTAATATGCTGTAGTAAATTCCAAGAGAAAAATATAATTCTTGGCAAATGTAGCAGACCTTGAAACTGCAGTCAACTGCTCTCAGGTGAGGTCTAATGCCAGTTTTCATTACTGTTTCAGAAAACAGGATCATTTCACAATAGAGGCGATTCTAAACAAGTTGCTTTGAAACGGAGTTATTTAAATTTCTTTCAAAGGCAGGGTGTGCCTCAACTGAGCATTCTCAAAAACCTTAGCAGATGTCCTAAAATGTCACTAATGTGTGTAAGCATTTAAAGTGTAATTAAGTTCCAATCAAAGCACTACAAAATAAACAGGGGTATAAAAGAATAATGAATATCTGATGACAAGATTAACAGTTTTAGTATGTCTTAGATGAAAAATGCTCAAGCACTTACCTGTATTATTCCACAGATGAGCAAGGAGAGCACAGGGCAGAGCTGCTGTGTGTGGGAGGAATCAGCCTGAAGAAGTGAAAACATGGACAGTCAGCCTTCTTCAAACAATTATTCCATGGTAAAGTGAAGCTGTTTCAGGATTATGATTTCAAAATTAATTTTTTTAGCAACAGGTAGTCTTTTACTCACACGATGATGTTGGCATAACTTGTGCAATTATAGTATTCTTTGCACCAAAACCTGTGACTTTTCTAAATTGTTTTGAATTAACCTAGTTAGAACAGATTCCATTTTAAAATAATCTAATTACAATTTAAAATAATCCCTGCAATCAAACATCACAGTATACATTACCACTCTCTTTTTCCTTCTGAAACAACTCACCTGTTTATCCCAAAGCCATTCTACATAAATCTTGGCAGAAGTTGTTTCAGTTTCCTGATAGCAGTTCTCAGGAGCCAAGCCAAACACACACATGTTCTGCATCACACACTTTAATTGACAGCGTTTGGAGTCCGACTTTCATTTTTTCACTTTCTTCATTCTTTAGCTTGTCTAAAACATTCAGTAACTCACTTACTTCATTTTTTTATTTGCATGGTCATTAGTGGAGCACACTACCCCAGAGTCCTTTGGTCAATTTTTTTTTTGTTTTCACATTCTCTTCATATCTCAGTTGGGTACTTGGGTTTACTCCCAAATTCAAGAGATCCGCAAATTAAGTTAATTAAAAACTCTCCATTTGCCAGGCATGTGGGAGAATAAATGCATTTGTTAGTTTGATCCACCCTGAGATGGTTCTTGTCTTGTAGCTGATGCTTTCCGAAGTAGGGACCAGCTACCCACATTTGTTGAGAAAATAGATGGATGGATGGATGCAAAAATCTTTGTCTAGACCTATGTTATGATTATTGTTTTTTCTTAATTTTTATATGCTGTTCTGTATAATTTTTTACAAAGAATCCATCTATTTAGGGATTTTGTGACCCAAGGATTCTGAATATTACATTTTTCATAATTTGACACTGTTTTAATTATTTTGTAGTCATTTCTTGCCTCAAAAATAGTTAAGCAGTCGTGAGGGATTGTATAGTCAAGAAATTCAGTGATTGAATTAATTTTTTGTTTTGATGACCATTTGAACATTTCCTTTTGAATTCTTTCTCTATGCAGCAACGCCATATTGTTTTTGTATAAACACAATTTTTGTTATCAATTTGCTAGGATAGTGCTAGGCTTAATGACTTGAGATACATGTCACGTGAAGTTGTCGCAAACAGCTAAAAGATGGCATTGCACAGTTCTAAATCATCCAAGCATTCAGATATCTTTTAAGCTAATTATATTGGTTTAATCTGTTGCTTTTGACTTGTTTTGGTTACCTGACTTGTCTCCCGTTTTGACTATTAAATATTAACAGTTTTCCTGGCAGTCTCACTACACCCAGATTTCTACTTTGCATTTTGTGCCCTGTTTAAAATACCGTATATACTCGTGTATAAGTCGGGTCTTGAAACCCAAAAAATTGATCATAAAATCAGACCCCGACTTATAAACCCACGTTTCCTCCAATCTTGCATCAGTTTCTCAGATGCATCAAATTTTGTGGCAGCAGAGCAGTTGCCAATTTCTTTCGCTACTTAAATGACGTTTCATTTAAAACCAGCTTCATATTTTCTTCTGATCGAACGCTCCATCGTAGATAAGGGATGCTGTTATGATAAAGGTGTATGAGGGTGTGAGATACAAAAAACACAAATCAGTGCAAATGTTGCTTTGGAATAGTTCAGGTATTACTGTGTGGTCATGTAGGCACAAAAGAGACAGAGGGAGGTTAGGAGCGCGCGCTGATACAGCACATTGCCTCACCCTCATAGAAAAAAGAAGCAGTGTGCTCCATGGATACTCTCTCAGGTGGGCGTTAGCATATCATAATCTCTTGGATCGATAGCGTGAGTTTTCCGCATTCGACTTATATGACCGACATTATAAAATACCAGAAATTATACGGTAAAATCGAGCCCCGACTTATCCGCAGAAGAACTTAAACATGAGTATACATGGTACTTGTACTCTTATTTATTGCTATTTACCATAGCTTGCTTTTCTGACTTCCATCTCCTGAGCCCTAATTTAAAACCATCTTTGACTGTTTCTTTCTCGACAGTCATTACAACATTAGTTTCTGGTTTCATGATGAAATGAATAAGAAGGTACTATTTACTGTTATGCCTTCTTTCTTTGTTTTGCTGTGGGCACCACCACCGCATAGACATGTGGTTTCACCTAGGCAATCCATCCCAGAATTCCCTGAATGTTCAATGCCTGTTATGTTATTAGAGTGAGGGATAAATGTTACCCTTGAAGTCCCATCACTATCTGAGATTGATGGATAACCCTAGTTAGCTTGTGATTTAAAATGCTAATTGTTATCTCCCTGATTTAAAAGTTAACTTCTGTTTTAGGTTTCCAAGTTCTGGTTAGCAATTTGAACATATGACACAGATCAAGATGACCTGACAGTTTTCACTTCAACTTGTTTCTGACTACATTCACCTCCCGGTCTATATCATTCAAAATATTTGTTAGGCATATGGGAGTGAAAATGCATTAGTTAGTTAGTTATTCCCACCCAGCGTTATGGTTTATGTAATGCATTTGATTTCTTCTGATGTAGGCACCAGCTGCTCATATTGATGTGTTGGTAAAAATAAGTTCAGAAAATGAATAGAAGAATGATAAACAGAAAAAAACTAAAATAACTTTTAACAGTTTTCTAACTGTTTAGTGAAAGGCAGGAAGCAGCCATGGTGGACAATATGCCAGTCTTTTGCAGGACACAATTGCACACTCGGTGCAGAAAAGAGCAGGATGCATGGAATACAGTTTATCTTTAATTCAGCTGTTTACTATAGCTGCTACTTTTAAAAAAGGTGATCAGGTTGTGCAGAGGCTAGTAGTCATACCCAAGTCTTCAGGGGCTCAGGTTTAATTGTTAGTTTTGTAACAGTTGACGTGTTTGCGTGGGTTGACTGTGATACATGAATGTGTCCTGTGAAACAAAGTGACCTCGTTCCTGGGCTGATTCCTGCTCTGGGCTCCATGCTTCAAAAATAGGTTGTTTGTGTTTTCTAAAATATGCATGCCCCATATTGTGTTGTTTGTGAACTTCTGTGTCATAGGAAAATAATACTTCCTGTGTACATGTAGCAGTAAGGCATACTGTAGGTAATACAGAAAGAGAGAGAATGATGTTAAAATCTTAATGACATATGGGTAACTGAATGAATGATGTTAAGTGTTGCTATAATAAATGTATAATTGATGTATACTATTTGATGCAGTTATGCTTCTAGCAATGCACTATATTTACAGTCATTTGAAAAAGTTTGGGAACCCCTCTTAATTCTTTGAGATTTTTGTTTATCATTGGCTTTCAAAGTAGCAACTTCCCTTTAATATATGACATGCCTTATGGAAACAGTAGTATTTCAGTAGTGACATTAAGTTTATTGGATTAACAGAAAATATGGAATATGCATCATAACAAAATTCAACAGGTGCATAAATTTGGGCACCCCTACAGAGATGTTACATCAATACTTTTTTGAGCCTCCTTTTGCCAATATAACAGCCTCTAGACGCCTCCTATAGCCTTTGCTGACTGTCTGGATTCTGGATGGAGGTATTTTTGACCATTCTTCCATACAAAATCTCTCCAGTTCACTTAAATTTGATGGCTGCCGAGCATGGACAGCCTGCTTCAAATCATCCCATAAATTTTTGATGATATTCAACTCAGGGGACTGTGACAGCCATTCCAGAACATCGTACTTCTCCATCTGCATGAATGCCTTTGTAGATTTTGAACTGTGTTTTGGGTCATTGTCTTGTTGGAATATTCACTCCCAGCATAACTTCAACTTTGTGACTGATGCTTGAACATTATCATGAAGAATTTGTTGATATTGGGTTGAATTCATCCGACCCTCGACTTTAACAAGGGCCCCAGTCCCTGAACTAGCCACACAGCCCCACAGCATGATGGAACCTCCACCAAATTTGACAGTAGGTAGCAGGTGTTTTTCTTGGAATGCGATGTTTTTCTTCCGCCATGCAAAGCGCTTTTTGTTATGACCAAATAATTCAATTTTTGTCTCATCAGTCCAAAGCACTTTGTTCCAAAATTAATCTGGCTTGTCTAAATGAGCATTTGTATACAACAAGCGACTCCATTTGTGGCGTGAGTGCAGAAAGGGCTTCTTTCTCATCACCCTGCCATACAGATGTTCTTTGTGTAAATTGCACTGAATTGTAGAGCGATGTACAGATACACCATCTGCAGCAAGATGTTATTGCAGGTCTTTGAAGGTGATCTGTGGGTTGTCTGTAATAATTCTCACAATCCTGGGCATATGCCGCTCCTGTATTTTTCTTGGCCTGCCAGACCTGGGTTTAACAGCAACTGTGCCTGTGGCCTTCCATTTCCTGATTACATTCCTTAAAGTTGAAACTGACAGTTTAAACCTCTGAGATAGCTTTTTGTAGCCTTCCTCTAAACCATGATATTGAACAATTTTTGTTTTCAGATCTTTTGAGAGTTGCTTTGAGGATTCCATGCTGTCACTCTTCAGAGGAGAGTCAAAGGGAAGCACAACTTGCAATTGACCACCTTAAATACCGTTTCTCATGATTGGACACACCTGTTTATGAAGTTCAGGGCTTAACGAGCTAATCCAACCAATTTGGTATTGCAAGTAATCATATACAGTAGGTGCTCTGGTTTCCTCCTACAGTCCAAAGACATGCAGGTTAGGTGCATTGGCGATTCTAAATTGTTCCTAGTGTGTGCTTGGTGTGTGGGTGTGTGTGTGTCCGTGTTCCATGTGGTGGGTTTGCGCCCTGCCCAGGGATTTTTTCCTGCCTTGCGCCCTGTGTTGGCTGGGATTGGCTCCAGCAGACCCCCATGACCCTGTAGTTAGGATATAGCGGGTTGGATAATGGATGGATGGAAATAATCATCATTGAGCAGTTACATGCATTCAAATCATCAAAATTACAAGGGTACCCAAATTTTTGCACTGCCAGTTTTTCACATTTGATTTAATTTCATACAATTAAATAATGCTTTATTAAAAATCTTTGTTCGGAAAACACCCCAGTACTCAGATGTTCCTAGGAAATGAAAGACGTAAAACTGTTATCTTTTTTGTTGAAAGTAGAGTAAATTATTATGCAGGCTGAGAGGGGTTTCCAAACTTTTTCATATGACTGTATAGCATGCAAAAAGTATCTATAATTCTGTTATTAACAAAATTCAAGGAATTACTTCAAATGTATTTGAAAGTAAATAATGAAAATCAGAATTTATTGAAAAAATATGCAATGTTTATAATATGAATGGATACATGGGATTGTCAGCATCATCAAAAAACAAGAATACATATACAAGAATTAAATACACATTAAATACATCGTCAGTATTCAAGTTCAAATTCAAAATTAATTCTCAAACAGCTGCAGGAATGAAAAACTTAATTGATCGACGATGTAGTGGTGTGCTGTTATCTTACACTTCCAGACTCATGGATTCAAGCCTCATCTTCATTTGTGTGAAATATCCCTGTTTTCCGCATGTTTATGTGGTTTTTATCAGGTAACTCACTCTTCCAGCCAACATATATTTCAAAGACACGCAGCTAGACAATGCTTGTTAAATTCGACACCAAGTCAACATAGAGTCAGTGTCAGTGAGTGTGAACCTTAGTGTCTGCCTTGCACATGAAACTGACAGTACAGGCATCTCTCACATGAACGTGTTAAGGTAACTGGGTTTGCAAAATCAAGAAATAAACTTTCTTCTTTACTTACTTTCTCTTCTTTACATTACAAAAATCTGCAGAAGAAAACTAATAAGACGTCTTGTTAAAACTAGTGAATGTCATTTGTTAAGATGTGAAATATATATATAGTTCTCAAAAAATATGAAGCTAACTGAAAAGTTGGATATGGTAATTGAGAAGTATGGTGACACATTTAGTCAAATGGGGAGTTTTTTACCTTCAAATGGGGAGCTTGAGTGGAGGGTGGGTAAGGAATGAAGGGGTAAGTATGGTTTGACGTGGCTGAGTCTGGACTTCACTCCAGTACAGTCGGAGTGTGTAACTTGCCATCTCTGAGTGTGAGCATGGTTGTTACAGAGTGGTGCCCTCCCTGAGGACTCCCACAACATTCTTCCTGATCAAACCCTGTATTTACTCCACCATTTAAATTCCTGCCACCTAAAATCTTCATCATGTCTTTTTTACAGGCAGAACAAGAGGACGTGTGTGAAGGATAGAGTAGCCGCCTCTCGCCATGTTACAGTTAGAGCATGTTCAGCTGTCCAGTATGCTGCAATCGCTTTATTTCAATAAGCCACAAGAATCGGAGTGTGAGCACCATGACAGTGATCTACCTCTATGGACTGAGCTTTCTGAAAAGATTGAGGCCATAAATAATCACATACCATCAGTGGCAGAAAGCACTATCTCGTGTGAAGAAGTGATCAGGGTGGGTATTAATGGCACCCGGGGTGGGCCAAAAGATTATGTGGATGAACAGCTGAGAGCCCTAGGAAGCAAAATAGTGCAGTCCCTGCAGAAGCAGGATCAGCACTGGCAAGACGAGCAAAAAATGGAGGTGAGGAGTAGTCTTCGGTCATTTAGGCTGTCGCTGGCATGTTCCACGGGAGGGGGGCCTCTCAAGGTACTTGTATGTCTTCTCCCTTCTAGCCATTGCATGTCCTTCCCGAAGTTGGGAGAAAGATATTATACAGAAGATATCCTTAATTGCATGGATGAGGGCGAGGCATATCTGGCTGTCTTGCCAGTAACTGATGTAGAGCTTTTGGGGCTGATCAGCACATCCCTCTAAGGGCCTGTAAAAGAGAGATAAGAGACGGAGTTCCTTCTATAAGGCACATCTGTCTGTCTTCCTCCCAGAAGAGTATGAAGCTGAGCTGGAAGATAAAGAGTATGAAGCTGAGCTGGAAGATAAGCTCTGGTCTATAGTTCAAGAGCCTTCAAAACACATAAGGGTCTTTGCTTTTGAATAGTGTGCTTTGTGTTTGAAGTGGCAGCCAGAAATGATGGAAGATGAAATCGGCCACTGCATCCTTAATTCCTGCAAGCCTCACTTGGCTAGTGGGTGTGGTGAGGTCTTTGGAGGACCTGGAGAGGTTGGGGTTAAAGTGGAATGACACTAAAGCACGGCCCTGTAAACAAAAGGAGCCCAGTCCACCAATGCGCCAGAACTCACCACACTGAAGCAGACCTCACAGTCATACAAACGAAGACCCCCCTCCTTGTGGTCACTGTGCAAGTGAGCGGTTGGATGGTGCATGCGGTAATTTATACAGGTAGCCATTATACTTTTATGCAGAAAAGTTTGTGGCAGAAAATGGTCTGGCCATCTGAAGAATTAACATCAGCCACTGGCAGAGTCCCTAGAAGAATAGAGCCTCCATACAACACTCTAGAAGACTAAAGCATATGTCCTGCACCTGTCTATCCCATTCCTCCTCCGGCTGGATTCCCTCATTACTATAGGAATGACAATACAGCTACAATCAAGGAAATATTTATTGCCTGGGGGTGGGATACACCAGTTTCTGCAGAAGGACCAAGAGGATCTACACAAGGCTTATCTTGGTTCTGTGCTGCTGAAGAGGCCACAGACGTGGACTTGGCTGGAGCAAATGTGTGTTGTGGATGCTAGAGGCGCTGTTGCCCCATTGAACCCACCAGACAGATGTTTAAAAGCACCAAGAAGATTCTTTAATATTTTCTTCAATAATAGTGCACAAAGCACCGCACACTCCACAATTCTCAATAATAATAATAAACAATAATCAATTACAAATACCAATCCTCCACTCCCAGCAGCTCCGACACACTCCCACCCAACTCTGGCTGTCTCTGCTGGGCTTCCCACAATCCTTTTAAAGTCCATGACCCGGAAGTATTCCTTCTCCGGGTCAAATGCCTTCTTCAAGAATCCCGGAACTACTGCGGGTTTCCGTCCTCATGACTCCGAAGTACTTCCGGGTTAGCGTCACGGTAATATTCCCTGGGTTCTTGGTGAGCTCCCCCTGGCAGCACCCACGGCACCCAACAGGGCTGAAGAGACGGACTCCATGTCCCATACTGCCCTGCGGGAATCCAAGGAACCATTTCCATCCATGGGAGCTGCCATCTAGCATCCCGGGGGATGTAGTGCCCTGAAAAGGCTGGTTTCTTCTGTTGAGGGACATCCCAACCGGACTGAAACACCAGCCGTCCATCACAGTGTGAACAAACCACTGAAGTGAGGCCTTTGTTATGCCAATGGCCAGATGTATGGGTCAGGTTCAAGGGTTCACCCATGCTATATATACTAGTGATGAGGTTCCCACCTCAAAAGAGGGCCATTTTTAAAAAAATGTGGAGAAGATGCTTGCTGAGGGCATACTGGAACTCTCTTCCTTGTCCTGGAATGTGCCCGTAGTTTTGTTTTTTAAAAAAAAAAAGTATGGGTCATTCCATTTCTCTGTGGACTATTTGGGTCTGAACAGTAAGACTCATTAAGATGCATACTTCATGCCTCTGGTATACAATATTCTGGAGTTCCTGCACGAAGCCTCCATCTTCCCCACCTTGGATCTCTGCAGTGGCTATATGCAGGTGCCAATGGAAGACAGGAGCAAGCAGAAGACAACAGTAATAACCTCAGAAGGTTTATTTCATTTCTGTGTCATGTCTTTTGGTTTAAAAAAGAACACCAGAGCCAGTTTCAGAGGCTAATGGAACAAGTCCTAAAGGAGTTGTTGGGATGGATCTGCTTTGTCAATATTGACGATGTGATCATCTTCTCTTCTTCCACAGAACAGCATTGAAGAAGTTTTCCAAAGGCTGCAGCATGCACACCTAATGCTGAACATGGACAAGTGTCACTTCTTTTAACCTGAAATCAGAATTTTGAAGCATATGGTGTTTGACCAAGGAGTGGAGGTCAATCCTGAGGTGCAGTGACGTAGACACTGTACTATGAAAATGGTGCCGTCCTTTTGATGAGACGTAAAAGTGAGGTCCTGACTCTTTGTGGTCATTAAAGATTCCTGGGCATCCTTTGTAAAGAATATTGTGTATCCCAATGTCCTGTCTAAATTGCACTCCACAGCCTGGTCATTCTGGCCTAATCATCCCCCTTCTCTAACTGGTTATTTATCTATCACTCTTCCACCACCTAACAGCTAATGTGTGGTGAGCGTACTGGTGCAAAATGGCTGCAGTCTCGTCATCCAGGTGGATGCTGCACATTAGTGGTGGTTGAAGTGGCTCCCCAATCACTGTGTAAAGTGCTTTGGGTAGCAAGACAAGCACTATATAAATGCAAGGAATTATTAAATAAATTGTTAAATATTAGTCAGTGTAATAGAATGGGATACTGGTCAGTTAAAAGTGTTACCATACAGGGCTCTGACAAAATATAGTACATGCAAGCAATATAGCTTGATATGACAATGTAAGTACTTGTAGTACTCTGCTATGGATCACTGTGAATGTACTGGGACAGTGCTGTATTAGGAAAGTGGCTATGTCCGATAGGAACACATATAATATTTCTTCAGGACAAAATGGGCAGGTGACCCAGCCTCTGACTGGGTTGCATCATATGTCACTTAAAGAAAGATGAAGACTGGAGGAGTTTATGCAAGCAGTGGCAATACCTCCTGGGCATTAGAGAACACACATGAGACCATGTTGTCTCTCAAACAGTACAGATATCCTCGGAGCAGTCCTGAACAGATGGCTATTTAAAGGCTGTAAAAGGAGCGGGAAAAACCGACACCAGTAGTTACTAGAGAGGGTTCTAGACTAGCGACCGCAGAGCAAGTGAGAAGCCATCTCTGACCCAAGAAGTGATTCCAGGGCTTGGTTGAAAGTTAAAAAAAGAGAGTTTAAAGGAATAGTCCACCCAAAAAAGAGTATTATATTTTTTTTTTTTTTTACATTTACTTACATTATGTTGTGTATAGTGTTGTCTGAGGAAAAACAATGTAGTTGCATATTTTCATAGAGAATGGTATGAAAATCTAAACAATGAACAGAGAAGCCATATTTTGTTCAACTTTTAATTATTATTGTACACATCTATTATACATATGTACATATATTATTGTACACATCTATTATACATATGTACATATATTATTGTACACATCTATTATACATATGTACATATATTATTGTACACATCTAGAAGCCCATCATCAATTGCAAAGCATGTTGTACCCTCCCTCTCCTGGGGCCAAACATAAATTTTGTGTAAACATAAAAATGTTGCGTATACCCGTTTCCACGCTCACTTTGAGATGTATAAAAAATGAACTTGCCGTAAAGCCATGCACATTTTCACGGCAGCCTCACACCATATGTACGCACTTTTCTGCTCGCCTTTGCAAACGGGAGGCACCCAGTGCCAAATCAGTGCTACTGTTTCTGTGTGGTCTCCCTTTCTTTTTTAGACTCACATCCATGCTACGGGCTTATCAAATACACCAAAGTTAATTGTATATTGCTTAGAAATTCATGGCACTTGATTGTAGCCATTTTGTAATGATATAATGGTGTACGGAATGTCCCAACTATTCCAAATACCATAGCTGCTTTAGCATTGTTACTGTCAGTGCACCGCTGAGAGTATTTTAACCCATTGTATCTGTGTGTGGTATCACAGCTCTACAGCAGTTGATCGGAAAGCTCTATGGCAGGTTGTGTCAAGAGTGCAGAGGATTATCAGGATACAGCTTCCAGTCCCGGAGGACTTTTATAGCACATGCTGCCTCAGGAAAGCCACCAGCAACTATGTGGATTCCACTCAGTCATGCCGCAGTCTATCTGAACTTCTCACATTTGGCAAAAACTTCATCATTACAATTACCTTACTGTAAACTTGCAGTACAACTGTAATATTGTACAACCTGAGCCACTTTATGAACCATTTGAACTATCTGCACTATATGTACATGTATATTGTACTTATACTTTCATATTGTATATTTTTCATTGTTTTTTTAACTGTGTTATTATTTTTTTTATCATTTTATAGGAAAATTACTTTATGGAGTTGCATATTGAATCACATTGTACCATACATTAACAATAAAGTAATTCAATTCAACTCAATAGAAGAGAGGGTGTATTTACAGATGATTATGACTGGCTTCTAAGTCGATTTAGATTTCCAAGAGCGCTCCCTTGGGAGCTGTGTGCTGTTAGAATACTAGGATGTGTGCTTGATAATAATATTTATGAAGAAAAGCATTAAAGTATGTATATTACATTTTACAGATAAATTGTTTAAACTTTTTTTAAATAATGTATACTGTTAATAATTAAATATGTGGGGGCACAGTGACGCAGTGTTAGCGACAAGCTGGCACCAATGTGCCCCCACATGTTTAATACTGTACATACGTTAAGTGCATTTCATCATGAAAATGATATCAGGTATACATCTTCGTATTCTAAAATGTTCAGAGATGTAGTCTCATGAATGTAACATAATCTGCGTGGTGATCATTGCCTGTTTAAGAAGCACGTAGCGATTTAATGACTGGGGTCATGTATAAACTCATTATGGGTTTGCTTCCCGGTTCCTCCCTGTGTGGATAGCACTATATAAATGTAATGAATTATTATTATTATTATTATTAAGATGACATTCAGATAAGTGTGGCAGAGAAAAGTTGGTTGTGTAGGTCAACGTAAGCATTGCCCTATTTTACTAGGCAGACCTATTAAGAGAGCAAACCCTCTCCTTAACCTGCAGGCCAATGTGAACAGTAACATGGATGGCTAAAGCTTGCCTTCTGGGTGTGATCTGATGACCTGGGAATTAATCAGCGATGAGCTGACATGTTTGCATATACTCCTACAAACAAAAAAGCATGCACTTTATTCTCTTTGGATCAGTAAATCTGACCCCCTCTCTTTGGACTAACAAAGAACCTTCTTTGGGTTTAGAAGCTACACTCTATGGATCCTTGGAGCTGCCAGTAACTGAGTCCAATGTAGGAGAGGAAGGTATGGGGCAATACAAAGAGCCTAATCAGATGAATAAGACAACAGTACCCCAGAAAAAGACCATGTGGCAAAGACAAAAAATGCATTCTTTCACTAACACAGTCAGGTGTTAAGAGGTTTTCCACTCAGATCTGGAGCCATGACACTCAACTCCACATAGCATCGGACATCATCCTTTATTTGTGCCAAGAGAAGTTAAACCTTTAAGTAGCGAGTAAACAGCCAATTTTGATTCTCATTGTGTGAGAAGTTCATGTCTGGTTAACAATTAGCTTATAACTTAATAATTGAGAGAGCAAAGCCTTATGTAGAAGCCTGGCAGTTTAGCCTTCTTTAACTCACAGCCACGCATTTGAGCAAGGGCAAGCTGACTGTGATGTCACAGTAAATTTCCAAAAATAATGAAAAGTCAATGAAAAAGATTGAAAAATTAGGGAAAAAAGTCACACTGTAAAAGAATAGAGAAAAACTAACCTTTGTGTGTTATGTTTGACTGTGTAGCCATTCTTGTGTCCAGTCTTTTATGATGATGAATAATTACTTATTGATTGCTATACAAATAAAGTATGGTTCATCTTACTTATTGGCGTCTGCTGTTTCATAATCTAATTTACTATCTTAAATTTTGCAATGTGTTTTGCTCTCCTACTGTTATGAACTATCAACTGCACATTTAAATTATTTAAATAATAATTTCTGTGGTCTGAAAATTCTGAATTGCTAGTATTGTCTACAGTAAATGTTAAACAATGATCTGTTGGGTCATTAAGTTAATACGTGTCTAATAACAATATCAGAATGGATACAAAAATCGAATGGCGGATTTCTTGCTCGGCTTTAAATTATTATTACTTTTTTTGTCTTTGATGTATTCATGGCTCCAGGCTGTCATGGCTTCCAGTTTTGATCAAACATAAACTTTCTTGGAATAATTTCATTATTTCTTAATAAACTGATGGAAATGTATACTATTTATTTTCTGTATTTCGTTTTTGAAGTTTTTAAAATGCAAAATGATCTCACATGGAAAAGTTGTCATACAAGTTCTATAGGCATCAAGGAAATGTGTCAAACATTACATCCAACTCCAGAAAAAGACCCAGTCGGCTATGTGTGCCTTGGCAGAAGACTTTCACAAAGGAGCAATGAGCGTATGAACTAGGCTTTGACGCTAGCCTGCATATCTTATATTATTCTTGGCTTTTGGAAACTGTGGAAAAAATAATGTCAAATATTCTTGTCAAGTATACATGTGCAATTGATGTCTCTCCTCAAATTCTGCATTGGACAAAAATGAAAGGGAAAACATAGGCCAGTATCTCCATAGCTCTGCTGTTTTCTGTTGTCAGAAAATCATACAATTGGTCTTGGATAACTCTCCTGTTTTTACAACGCTCCTTATTTCATTATAGGATAGTAGAAAATAACAAAGACAACTGTGGCAGCACTGGGCACAAGTAGAAGTGAACCCTTCACTTGACATTTAGCTAAAGCAAGACACACCTGTGAACAAAGCCGCATTTACTCTTAGTATGCCAACTGAGAAATGATAGTTAAGACAACATCCCGTTCTTTGGAGTGTGGGGGGACATCAGACAAATCCACACAGACAACAGAGAAGACAGTGAATTGGCTGGAAACTGCACCCAGATCTCCACAGCTGTCAGTAGTGTTTATTGGTGTGCCACTGTGCTGCCCAAAGGAAAAAATACCCCAAACATTATACCATATACACAAAGCGTACAAAAGTCATTTTTTAGAATTTTTTATATGAATTGTTTATTATGCATTTCCTATGTTTATTATACAGTATTTGTAAAATAAGGGCACTGATTTCATCAACTAATTCAGTTATCAGTTAGGCATGTGAAAAATGGCAGTGATGTGTGGGATCATTGACACGGATTAGTTTAGAGGTAACAGGTACTTTATAGACACCTAAGACCAAGCAGCAAAAAGAAATCATATCACCATGGAGTGAGCACTGAATTTCAGTTTAGTTCAACTCAATTTTATTTATTTTTGCATGGTGTTCATCGCTGAATACAGACTCAGAACAGAACAGAGCGCTGTAACAAGTTCACAGGTAAAATGAGAGTGTCACTATGCTCTGCACATGTGGCAATAAAGACCCTATAAATCTGCAAAAATGCAGGTACACTTTTACAAATTAGTAATAACATAAGCATACACATGAAGGTACAGATTTGTTTAAACACATATTAAAAGAAAGCAGTTCCAAACTGATTAGCATATACAGTATGTGTCCATTACCATTGCTGAGCTAAGACCAGATGACAATGGAAGATTTTAACAGTAAATCAGAGTACTCAATACTACAGAGTACCTTTCTGCTATTATTTTGTTCAGCCTAGATGGCTCACAAATCTTTTTTTAAAATGTAAAACTCATCCTTCATTCATTTTTCAAAATAGTGAAACATCCATCCATCCATTTTCCAACCCGCTGAATCCGAACACAGGGTCACGGGGGTCTGCTGGAGCCAATCCCAGCCAACACAGGGCACAAGGCAGGGAACCAATCCCGGGCAGGGTGCCAACCCACCGCAGGACACACACAAACACACCCACACACCAAGCACACACTAGGGCCAATTTAGAATCGCCAATTCAACTAACCTGCATGTCTTTGGACTGTGGGAGGAAACTGGAGTGCCCGGAGGAAACCCACACAGACACGGGGAGAACATGCAAACTCCACGCAGGGAGGACCCGGGAAGTGAACCCAGGTCCCCAGATCTCCCAACTGCGAGGCAGCAGCACTACCCACTGCGCCACCGTGCCGCCCTAGTGAAACATTAATTGAATAAAAAAAATCTAATTTTCTTAATATATTTTTTCTTTGTTAATTTTGGTGAGAAAACCTTCTTCCTTAAAAAGAAACAATAACAACAAACTTTATAATACATTTCAGTCTGGATTTAACCTGGTCACAGGTTTAACTTGTACAATAATTCATTTTCTTACTCCCTCCAATTTAGTTTAGTATCACACAACAGAAACTGTTCTTAGGTGGTGGAGGTCATTCTTATCTAATTACTTTTTGTTTGTGCAAAAGTCTGTCCGGAGTTACACCAATAATTAACTGCCTTATTGATGACATACTAACTCTGTGAATCATCAGGAAGTACTGAAGACTCTTAACCCAAAATGTTTGAAATTTAGATTGGTTGAACAAGTCCATAATGTATTTTATGTCTTTTATTTGACACGAATTTAGCCTTCAATTGTCACAACAACAACAACATTTATTTTTGTAGCACATTTATAGCTCAAAGTGCTTTACAAGATGCCACAGAAACAGATCAAAATTGGATAAGAATAATAAATAAATAACATGCAAAAATAAATAATGCACACTCACATAAGATAAAAATCTTTAGGAGTTCCAAGACCAAAAGCCCCCCAGCCCCCACTAGGCATTCTGTATCTATCTATCTATCTATCTATCTATCTATCTATCTATCTATCTATCTATCTATCTATCTATCTATCTATCTATCTATCTATCTATCTATCTATCTATCTATCTAACTACCATAAATATTCTTACAAAGTTGCTTATTGTTTTTTTAGAGGATGCTAAGCAGTGGGTCTTGTGGGAAGTTGGGGTATCCGCTTTCATTCAAACATCTCAGGCAGCTGACCAGGACTTTGAGCAGGTAGTGGTGGCGTGAACAGAAGAACCAAAAAAGAAAACGGAGAAAAGAAATGATTGCAGAAAAATATGATAATTCCAGTTTATTAAGAGTAGACTTAAATGTAATGTAGTTTTATAAAATGATCCACAATGTTAGCCTAACATATCTGCATTGGTAAAATATTTCAGATTTTTAGTGCATAACAGCAAATGGCTACCACACCGCTTTCTTTAATGCTTGGCTTTTGGAATAAAAAGCAAACCACCATTAGAAAATCTAAGGTTACGACTTGGAATGTATGAGGACAGGGGCTCCATGCCACATTTTTATTCCTCCTGTTACCCTGATTTCCACAGAATAGAAATACTCAGCAGTAAGGATCCCATCTAGAACACAATGCATAATTTCTGTTCATGAAACACTTAATTAGATCCCAATTGAGCTCAAAACCAGTTTTAGGTATCTCCTTGTCATATATCAAGTTGTAAATACTTTAACTCAGTGTTCAATACTTTAATGTTTGCATGTTCTCCCCGTGTCTGCGTGGGTTTCCTCCGGGCGCTCTGGTTTCCTCCCACAGTCCAAAGACATGCAGGTTAGGTGGATTGGCGATTCTAAATTGGCCCTAGTGTGTGCTTGGTGTGTGGGTGTGTTTGTGTGTGTCCTGCGGTGGGTTGGCACCCTGCCCAGGATTGTTCCCTGCCTTGTGCCCTGTGTTGGCTGGGATTGGCTCCAGCAGATCCCCGTGACCCTGTGTTCGGATTCAGCGGGTTGGACAATGGATGGATACTTTAATGTCAGGAATGAATTAATAATTTCTTTCTGAAATTTGTTTGCATACATAATGTGTTACTCATTTTTACTTATTATTAATGATGCATTCATATTTATGGCTGCTGCCACTTCACGTGGACAGTCTGTGAAACATGATATTGTGATGGTCTTACAATAAAAAATGGCCACATACATTAAACATAAGCAATCTCTACTAACGACTCCAACTGATCTCCAGCACAGTCCTTAAAGAAACCCTTTATTTCAGGCATGTCAAACATGCGGACCAAATGACAGATCCTAGTTAGCACTAAACTTGTACAAAATGATTACTATCGTTTGTGATTGAATCATTCTGTATCTTCAGCGTTACTTATTGACTTTTCTTACTTCCGCCTTCTGACAAAAGCACGTTTTCCCATGGCATTACGGTACTGGAAACGTCATCTCCTAGTATAGTTGCAGCTGCAGCGTCAGCTCCTTGATACCCTAGGCATGAAACTGTCCCCCATCAACCCTAGAGACCAACAACAAGCCTTGACCAAAGTTAATGAGCTGAAGTGCTAGGCTGCAGCAGCCTGGCAGGCTACACTACTGGCTGGGCTGCTGAGACTGGCCACTGGGCAGAACTGACCATCACATAGTAATAGCTCACATATTTTCACATTTTTTTGCTCTAGTTTTATGTCATTTTGTGCTAGTATTGTAACGAACAGTTAGTGCAGACTACAGCTGAAGATCTGAAGTGGACGCAAGAAGTTGGTGAGTTGTTTATTAACAAATTTTTGTGATTTTGAGTTTGTAAAATTAGTGTAGGTCAGGAGGCTTTTTGCATATCAGCTTATTTTACAATATAAACTTTGAAGTAAACTTAGTAAAGTAAAATTTTGAGCTGCACAATGCCAAACATGCGTAAATTGATAGGCCTATGTCTTTGTCATTTAATTTAAAATGAAATATTTGCATTGCAGTATAAAGGGTACAATGACCTCGACCAAGGTGAAAAGAAAGCTACAAGATAAGCATCGTATCTTTCAAGAGAAATGGGAACTGCTATATTTTTGTATGATAAGAAATGACAAAATTCATTGTCTGATTTGCAATAATGTCATTGCTGTACCAAAAGAATACAATATTAAACGGCACTACGAAACCCACCATGAAACTCATGACAAATACATGGGAAAATTGCGAGAAGATAAACTCCGAGAAATGTAAAGTAATCTAATTAAACAGCAGACACTTCTCTTCGAGGTGCATAAAGAAGGCGTGGCTTATGTAAACGCTAGTTATGCACTGGCTGAACGTATTGCGAGCATTGCTAAACCGTATACTGAGGGAGATTTCATTAAGCAGTGCATTGTGAGAGCTGCAGAGATCGTATGTCCTGAAAAAACAAAGGCTTTCAAAGATATATCACTAACACAGAATACAGTTGCTGATAAAATTGATGACATGGCCGGCAACTTGAGGGAACAGTTTCGAAATAAGTCAATTGAATTAGAGTGCTTTTCGATTGCCATTGATGAGTCAACGGATGTAACAGACATTGCACAGCTTGCTATATTTATAAGAGCTTGTGACACAAACTTAGAAATTATGGAGGAGTTGTTGGAACTTGTTCCCTTGCATGACACGACTACCAGCGAGGACATTTTCAACAAGGTTGAAGAAGTTCTTTCTCAGTACACTCTGCCTATGGAAAAGCTTGTTTGTTTGGCAACAGATGGGGCTGCTGCAATGGTGGGACACACTGACGGTGTTGGTGCGAGGCTGTTGTCAAAAATACATGAGAAAGAACCTGATTGCAAGTTTGCTCACTTCCACTGCATATAATCCACCAACAATCGTTGTGTTTGAAGGTTTTGAAACTAGACAAAGCCCTTAAACCAATTACACAAACAGTCAACTTCATTTGTGCACGTGGACTAAATCATCGACAGTTTATTTCATTACTGGAGGATGTAGGAAGTGAATTTGACAGCATTCCCTATTATACGGAGGTACGTTGGTTATCTTGTCACAAAGTACTGAAGAGGTTCTTCCTGCTGCGAGAAGAAATAACATTGTTTCTAGAGATGAAAGGAGAAGATGTGAGTTTTCTAAAGGACAACATGTGGGTGCAGGACTTGGCATTTGCTGTGGATTTGACTGAACATTTGTATGACTTGAATCTGAAGTTACAAGGAAAACACAGACTTGTAACTACAGCGTACGGTGATGTGAAAAGCTTCCAAAGCAAGATTCGTCTGTGGACACATCAATGAAGAAATGAGAATCTTATCCATTTTCCTACATATTAGGATCTTAAGCATTCAAATAACAATTTGATTTTTAGAGGATTTGTTTTCCAGCTTAATAAATAGCACACATAATGACACACACCAATTAGAGACTGATTAACATAAATGGTAGCCAACAATATATTTTCATTAATTAATTTATGAACTATGACCAGTTAACAGTTAAGGGGAGAAAAACAAAAAACTCCAGTCAGCAGCACCCCCGGAGAAAATAAACCCTCAGAGATTTCTGTGGTCAAATGGTCAAAGCCTGTGTATGTTCATCCATTTGATGAGTAACCTTTATTGAACAAGTCAATTTAATTCAAATGTCATACCTGATGATTTCAATCTTTTTTAAATCTTTTACTCCTTTGCAGATTTGTCACAACTTTATGGGTACCTTTGTAAAATCAAATTTGTTAATTTAGGGTTATAATTTTAGATTTTCCATAAAACAGTCTAAATTTTTTTGTTTTCAAGTTACCTCACATAAATGACTATTGTTTATGTCTGTGTGATAATGCAGGATTAGTCATTGAATTAGACTGACTGTAAGTGCAGAAATTACTCATAATTAGAGACAGCTTCACATTTTCTCTTGTATCATACAAATGTGTGTCATGTGTGCTTTGGTCAAATTTTAGTTGCTATACTAATAAACTAGTAAATATTACTTTGGTTTCAAAAACCCAATGAACAATACAAATTTATTGTATGCTGATTCATTTTCAGAAAGCTCTACTGCAGATTGTGTCAAGAATTGAGAGAATTATCGGGGTACATCTTCTAGCACACACTGCCTCAGCCATGGGCACAGTCTATTTGAACTTCTTCTATTCACCAAACAGTTCAGAGCCTTTCATCCCAAGAGCTATAAATGCGCTCAGTCAGTCCATCAAGTGCTCCTGATGTAATTGTTTGTACTTATAAGTACAACTGCCTCACTGTAAACTTGCATTACCGTTCATATTGTATATTTTGCATTGTTTTTTTTAATTGTATTATTATTATTGTTGATGTTTTACCATTTTATTTGAAAATAACCTTATGGAGGATTTACGTATTGAATCTCATTTTACCATACAATATCAATAAAGGAATTCAATTCAATTCAATAGGAGAGAGTGCATATTTACAGATGATGATGACTGGCTTCTAAGTCGATTTAGATTTCCAGGCACTATGTTCTTAGAGCTCGATATCATTTTTAAGATGAAATGCAGTAGAGTATATATATTACATTATACAGATGCATTTTTAATTTTATTTAAATAATGTATACTGTTATTAATTAAACATGTGGACATGGTGGACAGAGGTAGTGATGAACTGACGCCCCATTCAGGGATTGTTCCTGCCTCGAGCTATATGCTTGCTGGAACTGGCATGACCCTGGATGGATAGATAGATAGATGGAATTATTAAACATGTACTACAAAGATATTTCAATGTTCCTTAAAAGTTTTGAAGATTCGATGTTCTAAGCCTACAGATGGCTTGACATTTATTAAAGAGCTGCTTGTGTGGTGATTGGTTACTTGGAGAAAGAAAAGGAAGGACAGGAATTGAGGGTTAGAACGTTTGAGAGAGACAGTACTGCTGCAGTAAATTATTTCATCAAGGGTCGCGCACGGTGTAGCAATCATCTTGCTGGAGGCAGGAACAATCTCTGGACAGGGCAGCAGCTTGTCGCTACCACTGTGCCATGTTTAATACATGATTTAATTCCTATCATCATGAAAATTATATCAAGCATACATGTTAGTATTTAAATTTAATTTATTTAGAGAGCTGTAATATCATGAATGAAATGTATTCCATGTCTAGTCGGCGTAAAAGAAAGACTGTTTAAGAAGCATGTAGTGATTCACACACATAGAAGAACACATACAAAACAAAGCATTTAACATGCTACTTTAGTTACGATGGGATTTGAGAAACTAGTAAATTAAACAATTTTAAGATTAAGTTTATGTTGTTCTACTTTAATGACAAAATAAACTACATGATTAAAGTGGAAATTTCGAGATTAAAGTCGACATTTCAAGCTTTTTTTTCCACTGTGTACCTATTTTTTTTTCTTTTCTATGTACCCTAATAAGCTTTCATGTGACACTCAGACGGTGGGCTACGACTCGCCTTTTCACAGCGACTCTGATATCTGACAACTTCTTTATTTCGGCACTGTGTGACTTTCTGAACTTGAACTTTCAAGTTTCTCCAACACTCTATGTCACTCAATCGGCATTCTTTTGTTGTTTATACCACTGTTTAAACCAACAAATAGTACGCTTTTCCTTACCTCCACTTAGTATTTGCTGAAATTCTTCTATTTTCTCCCATGCTTTTGCCATTGTCTTTTCACAGAACGCTGAACTTAAGGGCAATTTATATTGATTTGCATATTCAAAGAGACATAATTCTAGTAGGAGACAGGGTGGGATGGCAGGCTCGCTCACATGTGTTACACTTCATGCTAACCAGGATTTATGTACCAGAAGAATATGGAAGTTGGCGAACGCACAGATTTATGCATCTGGATTTTTTTGTGCATACGCACATTTGTTTTTGTCCGTACATATGTTTTTGTGTGAATTCTACGCACAGCGTTGTACATGAGGCCCCTGGAATAGTGAGTAATACAAATGCCATGGCAATCAGGTAAAAAGCAAGATGTTTTATTAAATTCGAAAGTACAAAAATGTAAGTCAAAAACAGGCAGGTAAGCTGCACAAGAAGGCAGGCAGAAAAATCAGGCAAAGTAACAAACATATAAAACATGGGAGAACCAATGATCACTGTGACAGCTATAAACAAAAAATATAAACATATATATTTTTAAAATTTTACAAAGAAACTGAATAAATAAATAAATGAAACAACATATAATTAAATTGCATACCTCATTCTGCTTACCAACGGTATAACAATTTTAAAGATTACCGGTTTAAAGATCAGTGTTTGCCTTCCGTTATCTCCTCACAGTTTCTCCACACTTCCGGTATTCTATATCATTACGTCACCTACTGTACGTGTGGAATGAATTTCTGGCCATTTACATTCCCACCAATCATGTTATGAGGAATCACTGACTGAATATAACACAATTTCAATGTAACACTAAATGACCTCTCAAGCTGCAAAAGTAACCTTTGGATTCATGGAATTTACAGCCCCCTTTCTCGCCCCTTTTTTTTAAACTAAACATAACAATAAACAACATGTCTGATGTAATGGGGGACCACCCAGTGATTAAGCCGATCACCCACTTTCGAAAAGAAGTACTGACTTCTGGATGGGTCGTTCAATGATTGAGAGTTTAGATTATTGATCCTGTATTTTAGTTGGGTTCTGCTCACCTACCTACAGTTTGACTCAATGAGTTAAGCCATAACTAGTGTAAGAGCCATATGCTAGTTATGTAAGTTATATTAAATGTTTGCCTATATATTAGTGCATAGTCTAAAATCCAAGTGGATTATATATTGAACTAACCACTGACAGAATACCACATCTTGTAGCAGGCTTATCTGGTAGCTTTACCTGAAATTTGAAACTTTCAGTTTGTGTGCACCATTGAACACCTAAGGCTCTCTCAATTGGTAACAAATTATGGCTTAAGTCTAAGTCCTTTTGATCTATTGCCCTGTCTTCATCATGAATGGACAATAAGACTGCTCGACTATTACACACCCATTTGGTAAGGTGGAATCCTCCCTTGAAACACAGGGCTTGAAGATCTTTAGCAAATTTTATCTTTCTGTAGCAACTGACTTTAAACAGTCATCAACATAGAAATTGTGAAGCACAGTGTTAACTGCTTCTTCAGGAGCTATGCTTCTGCCATCCTCTACTGTTCTTCTTAAAGCATAAGAGGCACAACTGGGTGGAGAAGTAGCGCCAAAAAGATGTTCTGTCAGTTTGTATTCCTCCAGTCAATCATTTAGATTACCTTCAGGCCATCACAGGAAATGAAGAAGATCAGTATCCTCATCTGGAACTTTCACTTGATAAAACATTTCTTTGATATATGCCATTAGAGCGATTGGCTGCTCTCTGAATCTTTTAAGAAATCCAATGAGTGTATTAGTTAAGTCGGTCCTTTCAGCAACTGTTCATTTAGTGAGAAGCCTTGGTAAGTGGCTGTTCAATCAAAAATCACTCTAATTTTATTTTTCTTGGATGATATACTCCATGGTGAGGGATGTACCACACACTCTTTTTTTTTGAGTGAGGCCTGTTCTGTGGGTACCTTAATAGCATATCCTTTATCTAAAATGTCTTTCATGAAAATTTTGTTAATCCTCATGGAATGTTGGATTCCTTTTAAGTTTTCTCTTGAGGCCAATACCACGCTGTTCTGCAATGCAACGATTGTCTGGCATTTTAAGTGTCTCATTTTTAAAGGGCAGATTAATACAATAGTGGCCATCCGCTAACTTGGCCGACTCTGAGGCATTAACTTAATGTCCTCCTGTGACTTTTCCTCTTTCTCTTCACAGCTGCGCTCTGGAAAGTCTGTATTATATTTCTGGAGTAACATTTCTTCTATCTCCATTATTGACAAATGATTGACTGGATAACTTTGCAGTCTTTCATTGTCTGCCCCCTTTATTTGGCCATTAACAATCCATCCAAGAACCATCTTCACAGTATAAGGACCTTCACCTCAACTGTGTATGACCTGCTATGACTCCATGGCTTTAGGGACCTTTGTACCAATTAACAAGCCTATTTCTGCCTTTATTTGGTATAGATGCACATCTTTGAGACAAGACCACCTCTTGATATCCTCTTGCCTAGGGATGTTCCCTCTTTTCACTGGTACAAAGTTCAGTGTGTAAACCTCTGGCAATTCAATAAATATGTGTTCTTCTATCCCACAGACTTGTTACTCTGATAAAACAGAACATCTTACTCATTTCTGCTTATTTAGTTTGTCCCTTTCTACAGTGCTGATGTGGACTTGAGCTTTTCTTCCAGAGAGATTTAGACTTAACTTTAACTGGAGCCACAGCTAGGACACACTCTTTACAGGCAGTGCACATCTCTGCTGGTTCCACAGAAGCATATGAAGAAGAAATGTTCTTCTTTTCCAACTTAGTTTTCAGGAGGTGTGGCTTTATCGTCAGTACCCATTTCCTTATTCATATGCAAAATGACTGGATGTAAATGAGAACATACAGGTATTTGACATTTAATTTTTTCTACACAGTCTTTAATAAGATGTCCTTTCTTAAGGCATTTAAAGCATAAACCTTTAGATTTCAAAAAGTCAATTCTACTTTCGTATTTTAGTTTCTGGATTGTGCTGCATTCAACAAGATCATGACTTTCATTGCAAAATAGACATGGCTTACCACATGTCTTTTCGACTTAGGTGTCTGGAATCCCCTCTTCAGCAGCAATGGCAAAGCTTGTAGCAGAATTGCCTTTCTTCTGGCGATGTTTCAGGGAAAACTTCCTTTGATCAGTCTTTTCCCTTTCTTTCTTGAAAGTATTACTTTTATAGATGGCGCATATATACTGTATAGGGTGCATGGCTATTGTTGCCTGTTGTTCCAGAAAGTCAAGTAGGTCAGCGAGACGTGGGCTTCTGTCTTCTTTACTTTCAATCTCCCAAGCTGTACATTGCCAACGTCTTCATAGTTGTTGAGGAAGTTTTGAGGTTATAATACGAAGATTTGTAACGTTGTCAAACTCATTTCTGTTCTTCAAACTGGACATAACACTCATGTGGTTACAAAGAAAGATTGTGTATGCCGTTAGGCCCGCTCCATCGTCTGATTTCATTTGTGGCCACTTCTTGGCTTTCTTCATGTATGCATAGGCTAACTGGAGCTGGTTTCCATAAAAGGTCTCGAGCTTCTTCCTGGCCTTCCTGTACCCTTCCTCCGGCAGCAGGTATCAGCATGGTCAAATGCCCTGACAAAGTTCACATAGATCAATGGGTCACCATCAAATACTAGAACCTTTCTATTGGGTATATAAGGTACGTGTGCCTTATTTTGCTGTTCATTTTGCTGTTCTTAATGCTGCTAATAGTGTCCCTGGTGAGATTGATATTTACTTTTGTTTCTATATAAGGAGCTACAAATACTTGAACCATATGGCTCTTCATTCTTCTCATCTGGGTTTTCAGGGGCACCATAAGGGTTTGGTTTACCTGTATTGTGACTGCGTCCTTTAAGAGCTCTCAATTTTGCATTGGATTCTGCATCTACTGCCAGTTGATCTTTTTCAGCCGTTAGCTGCGCTTTAAACTGTGCCTCCTCCAAATCAAGAGCCTGCTGCCTTTTTTGACCTTCTGCTCTGGCTAGCAGTATTGCATGCGCTACTTCTTGAGTCCTGAGGACACTAACTGAGGTAGCTGCTGAACTTGCTCGACTTTTAGTTTTTACGGAAACTTGTGAGACACTGTCGGCAGGAGTGACATCGTCAATAAATCTGTACCTCTTAAACTGGTTAGCAGAATTGGGTGGCAGCTTAGAGAAGCTTTTATTTTGACGTGTTTCTGTAACCCATTCCACCATCTTACCTAGAAACATATGTAAATTCTTTTTCGCTTTGCACCAAGAATAATTAATTACTTAACTTTTTATATTCCGTTCTCAGGGTGTAGAAATCTGTCTCAGTAATTGTGTTTATTTTTTCACAGTTAGATTAATTTTTTCTTAAATCCTTTACATACTTCATCAAGCTGGATAACAGTCCATATGTTTCGTCTATTTCTGACTGAAGATCAACACCTGGTTATGAAAGGCTGGCCAGTAACAAATGTCTGGAGATTAACCTGGGCTGTGGTGGTATGGTGAGCTGCTTGCTGTCATCATGGAGATGATCCTCCTCTGTTGTGTCACAGTCATCAGGATGACCACTCAGGCTTCCATGTGGAGATGTCACGTTGATCATGCACGAGGACATATATTAGTTTATACAGATAATTCAAACGTTCAACTCCGATCAAATGATGTGCTAAAGTATGCAAAAATTAAGGTACCTGTGAGTCTTTCAAATCGTCATTGTTTTTTTCCGTCGCGAGCCATCGTCAAGCTTAAACAGGCAGGTTTCAAACTTTTAGGTAAAGCTGTCAGATAAGCCTGCTACAAGAAATGGTCAGTCGGCAGTTCAATATATGATCCACTTGAATTTTTAGCACCATTTATATTGCCTGATATGCTTATTTTAAGGGAGCTATGTTAAGAGAAATATGGATGGGATGAAGAAGTGGAACTTAAGTATGTCCAGCAATGGAAAAAATGGATGGACGATTTGCATCTACTTGTGGATTACAATGTAAGCAGGTGCAACAAACCAACTGGATTTGCTAGTATAATTTCTGCACAAATGCATCATTTTAGAGACGCTTCCGAGGACGGATATGGTATTGCTTCTTATTTTCTCCTAATCGACAAAGGACATAAGAGACATTGTTCATTTCTAATGGGGAAATCTAGAGTTGCACCACAAAAACCTGTCACTATACCAAGGTTAGAACTAACAGCAGCTGTGGTAGCAGTCAAAATGACCAAGATGCTAAAACATGAACTGCAAATTCCCCTACGTGAGTCAACCTTTTGGACTGACAGTACCACTGTATTAAGGTACATTGCAAATGAAAGTGCTCGCTACAAAACGTTTGTTGCCAACAGAGTTACAGTGATAAGGGAGCAGTCATATCCCTCACAATGGAGATATGTCACATCTGCTCTAAACCCAGAAGGCCAGGCATCAAGAATTTGACCGCAGAAAGCTTTATCAAAAGAACATCATGGATTCAAGGCCCGAACTTCCTGATACAGCTAGAACACGAATGGCCAAAGAGACCTGATGAAGGGGACTTACTTATTAATGACTAGCTGTCCCCTGCAGCTGTGCCCACATAGTAGTGAAACAGGACAAACTTGAAAAATCAATAGACGTTGGCACTGTATCTGATCGTTTACAGGTCTGACGGGAGAGTGTCTCCCGCGTGGGGAGAGAAGCATGTGGCCATGATATCTCTGGCAATCAGCAGCTACGCTCTAAAACACATGTAGCTCTGATCTCTCTCTCTCAGAAACGTCAAACATTACTCCTTAACAAACAGGTATCGCTAGCTAAGCAGAGAAAAAGGTACGATCCAGCACCTGGTGAGAGGTAGACCAAATGGAGACTGGCACATGAGTGAGGAGGGCCCAACCCCCCTCCCCTTGGTCTGTGGCGTCTCTCTCAGATTCGCGCAAATAAATCAATACTGCAAACGAACTATGAAACATTTGCATAATGAGAGAAATCAACCAGAATGTTCAAGCAAATTACAGAAAAAAAACAGATCTAAATCCATTAAGAAGTTCTCTCGTGAAAAGTGGACAGATGCTGGATTATATATATATATATATATATATATATATATATATATATATATATATATATATATATATATATATATATATATATATATATATATATATATATATATATATATATATATATATATATATATAGGGCGGCACGGTGGCGCAGTGGGTAGCGCTGCTGCCTCGCAGTTGGGTGATCTGGGGACCTGGGTTCACTTCCCGGGTCCTCCCTGCGTGGAGTTTGCATGTTCTCCCCGTGTCTGCGTGGGTTTCCTCCGGGCGCGCCGGTTTCCTCCCACAGTCCAAAGACATGCAGGTTAGGTGGATTGGCGATTCTAAATTGGCCTTAGTGTGTGCTTGGTGTGTGGGTGTGTTTGTGTGTGTCCTGTGGTGGGTTGGCACCCTGCCCGGGATTGGTTCCTGCCTTGTGCCCTGTGTTGGCTGGGATTGGCTCCAGCAGACCCCCGTGACCCTGTGTTCGGATTCAGCGGGTTGGAAAATGGATGGATGGATGGATATATATATATATATATATATATATATATATTGTCACACACGTGTGTTTAGGAGACAGCTAAAGGGCTTAAATACAGGTAGTTCCATGCCAGACCGGGGGGGGCGGAGTGCACTAATTTTCCCTCTTGATCTTTTGCAGACCATTCTAGGGAAATCCCACCCGGCTCTGGGGCAGCCAATGACGTCACTTCTGGTTCCGGTCGGGATGACATCACTTCCGCTACTGGCCTTTAAAGCTGCCATCTTGCTACCTGGAAGTCAGTTCTGTTTTGGACTCGACTGAATGAACATGTCTCTGTTCTTTAATAGCTTTTGCAGCCATAATCGATTAAATGGGTGGCTGCCACGAACCTTCTCGATGTCTTTTGGTCGTTTTTCTGACAATATATATATATATATATATATATATATATATATATATATATATATATCTATATATATATCTATATCTATATCTATATATATATATATATATATATATATATATAGATGATCCAGAAATCAAAGGTTGTGTAGTAAACTCAACAAGTGTGGAAGAGAAAACTGAAACAGTACAAGAACTTATAAACTACTATTCAGAATGGTTAAGCTTAAAGAAAGCAGTAGTGTGGTTCCTTAGATTCAAAGAAGTATTACTGCATCTTTGAAAGACCTGTCTTAAGCACAAAAGAAACTTATTCACCTCAGTCAATTACGCTTATCCAGAAGAGATAAAAGCCTTACACAAAAATCACCAAATAAAGAAAAGTAGGAAAGTCTACAAACTTGACCCAGTCATACAAGATGGAATCCTGAGAGTTCCGAGGAAGACTCAACAAAGCTGCTATGCCAGAAGAAGATAAACATCCTGTAGTTCTTCACAAGCATTCACATATCACCATCCTTATTTTACAACACATCCATAAAGAATATGGACACTGTGGATGAAACTACATGCTAGCACAGTTGCACCGGAAATATTGGATCCCACAAGCCAATTCAGCTATCAGAAAGATTATTTCAAGGTGTACAACATGTAGAAGATACAATGCCAAAACAGGTGGGCAAAAAATGGCAGATTTGCCAGAAGATCGTGTACTCCCTGACCAACCACCCTTTACCAATGGTGGAGTCGATTATTTTGGCCCCTTTCAAGTAAATAAAGGGTGAAGCTTAGTTAAGAGGTATGGAGTAATTTTCACTTGCCTAACAAGAAGAGCAGTACATATAGAAATTGCACAAAGCTTGGAAGCTGATTCCTGCATCAATGCCATATGCCAATTTATTTGCAGAAGAGGGCAAGTTAAAATCATGCGCTCAGATAATGGAACAAATTTGATTGGACGGGAAAGAGACCTACGAGGTGCAGAGAAAAATCTTGACCAAGACAAAATTTGCAATGCCACGATGAAGAAAGAAATTGAATGGATTTTTAATCCATGGATGGCCTCCCACCGAAGCAGTGTGTGGGAAAGACAAATTAGAAGCATAAGAAAGGTCCTAAACTCAATACTTAACTAAAAGACTCTAGATGATGAAAGTCTCCAAACAATGATGTATGAAGCTAAATCCATCATCAACAACAGACCAGTGATATTTTCATAATGAAAACGAGAACTAGAACTAAAAATATTGTCTTTCGTTTTACAAGAACGAGAATTGAAATTAAGGCAAACAGAGAAACTAAAACTAAATAAAAATAAAAATTAGTGATATGTGAAAGAACTAAAATGAGAACGAACATTGAGTAAAATGAAAAAAAGGGCAATAGCATTTTTGTTCAATCTGGTTCAATCATGCAGAGGGGTTGTTTGTAGGTCGCCCTGAACGTTCAGTTACGTTGCGCTGTTTATGGTCGGTGATCTTGTACCTTAGGCTTACTATAGTCATGTGGCACAACTTCCATAAAGGGCCGCTGTTTGTTTGTTGCGCACATTTGGTTTGTCGGCTTGAAACTGTAAGCACGTGTGTATGACGATGGCGAGTTTTGCACAAGTATTTGTGGAAAGAAAGCGAAAAAGTAACATGTGGAAATACTTTAATTACTGAGCAGATGATATTAAAAGCAAATGTTGCATGTGAACAGATGAAAAGAGTCTCGGAGTTTCAGTGTAGGGCCAGCTGGATCAGTGCTTAGTGGAAGTCTGACATTTCTCTGGTACCATGACTGCACTTCATACAGGGACATGCGGTCACGCCTGTCATCATGAAAAGTAAAAAAAAAAACTAATAATGATAACATAAAATAAATTTGTCCACTGGGCTGTATGATTCTAATAATTATGATCATTTTTATAGTCAAAATCCCTGAATTTGCGCATTCCCTGATTAAATACAGAGGAGAAATGCAAGGTACGGCAGCGACGAAATGAGCCGAGCCTCATCTCGGACAGCGCTATCCCTCAACACTGGGTTGATGCATGCAATTGGCGCGTGCCTGTTGCTGTATGTTGGCAATATAACTTTTTCACACGCGTTTATTATACACCTGACTTTCCACAGTCTGGCTAATATTTTTAATGAATGTGTGTGACATATTTAGTCTTGCTGATAGGACATAAAACCACAGTGAAAAGGCACAAGTTGAGACAGACAATACCATGCTGCACTGAAGCCCAACAGGTGGTCGTTGCTACTGTTTTTCTACACAGAGGCTCTGGGCGCCAATAAGTGCACTGCAGCGGTCCGTTTATTTTTTATTTCGACTGACTGTCAAAATGGAAGATTAAGACTTTTAAAACTAAAGGAAAATAAGGAGGACTTTTACAAAAAAGTGACAGAGATTTTCATGGAGAAGGATAGGCGCATTGACTTCATTTACAAATAAAGGTAAGACCATGAACGGTTTTCAATTTTATAAAAAAATGGGATCAGACTAAGAAAATAAAATCCAATATTTAAAATCTAAATTTTGACCTTAAATAAAATATTCTTTCGTTTTTCTTGTTATCCACCCATTGCATGGCTGCTCTCGGGTCCTAATTTGAATCCTGAGTTGGTTTGTCGTGTGGTGGGTGTGGCAATGCGCTAACCTCCTCCTCATCCTTTTGTGAACAGTCTGTATTAAAATTGATTAAAGCATCAGAATTAAAAGCTTTTAAAAACAACTAAATATTTCAATTGAGGTCAAAATTGAAATCTATTTTTTTTGTACACCACTCTATACACTTGTATCGAATGAGTTTGAATTGTGAAATTGCAATGACAAATTTAGAACACATGGAGGGTGCAGAGCAATGCACTCTTCTCCACTTTCTCCCACCGTTCTTTCTTAGCCAAATATGTGCCTTACCTATGTGTGTGTAAAGAATGCTGATGAGATATGAAACATAACCAGTAGTCAATGTGCATGCTGGCTGCCTATTGAATAGTGAATAAGCTACTCTTTTGGATTCATATATTTGTAAATTTGACTCTGAGGGAGTCCGTGCCTCACCAGCCATGAACCTCATCACACATCACTGCTTCAGTACTGGCAGCAACATACAGTCTGCTGGTGCCAGTGGCCGAGGACCTTGTCTGTGCACCTGCATTACAGACGCTCATCAAGTGAATATTTTCACTGTGTGGCTATCTGCACAATGGACATCGTTGCAACATGAACACATCTCTCGAAATGTGTGCTTGTTTAAAGCTTAACAGCAACGTGCTTGCACAGACTGGTTTCTTGGGTTGAAACATGTGATCTTGCTGACTGTACTCATTAGGCCACTTAATCTGTTTGATCATTGATAGTCAAGCTGTGTTTAACGGCATTATAAACTGTGAGTGTATTTTGTAGACTGAAACAACAATGGCATTGAAATATGTGTAGGCCAGCATTTGTGGTCTTGCAACTGAAAAAATAAACTAACATTGTACTAATATTGTGTAAAAAAGACAGAACTAAATAAAATAAAAACTAAAATTTTAAACACAGAACTAAATAAAAATAAAAATTGTTGACTCCACTGAAAACTAGAACAAAATAAAAATTAAAATGAATTTTATAAAATAAAATAAAAACTAAAACTACAATTAATATCAGAACTGAAACATCACTGCAACAGACCCCTTACAAAGGTAGCAGATGACCCGAATGACCTGGAGGCACTGACACCCAATAACATGTTATTACTCAAGACACAACTCAGCCTTCCCCCAGGACTTGCTTCCAAAAATGACCAGTATACCCAAAGATGTTAGAAACAAGTACAACACCTTGCTGATTTGTTTTGGAAAAGATGGACTGAAGAGTATTTAACAACACTTCAAGGACATCATAAATGGCTCACACCAAGAAGAAACTTTGAAGCAGGTGACATTGTTCTCATTGTAGATGAAACAGCACCCCACAGTTCGTGGGTAATGGGACGAGTCATCAAGACAATGCCAGAAGCAGTCAGAAGAGTTTGTGTGCAGACCAAAACCAGCACACTGGACAGACCTGTGAACAAACTGTGCCTGCTCCAAGAAACGGCAATTAATTGAAATGAGTAATCTTAAATTTTGCATGGTTAATCGTGTTTGTGATTTTACAGTAGAGTTTGAATTTACATTTAAGCTTAGATTTATAGTATGATCATTGAATAGGTAAGGCTCTTATTAAATAATGTTAAAGTAATTGATTTTTGAATATGAATGGAGCTGAAACTTTCACGCGCTGTTTAAGGAGATCGGCCATTCTTTGCTTCTCTCCTGTTCGTCAGAATTTCCTGCATGACACACAGCTGTGAATCAATGTGGCAATAGATTTGCTCCCGCCTATAACCCTAAAATCCGTTGGCTCTCAGTTCCACTAGAGTTTGAATTCGGCCTTCATGACAGATCTTATTGTGATAATAGAACAGAATCAACTTGGTAATGTGACTGTCCTTTGGAAGAATGACGGGGTGTTTTAATTCCTGACTGAGAGAAGACTTCTTCAGTCTTCCACCAACACAAATAGTTCCTCTAATCAAAATGGGGTCAAGGTAGAAGAGAGGACTTGCACTGGAAAGAGTATTTTGGTTTTTGAGTGACTTCATTTCTTGTCGAAAGGTTTGCTGTTGGATGATCTTTATGACAGTTTCTGCAGCTCTATCATGTTCTTCAATGGTCACCAGGTCACTGTGATTTTCTTGTTTAGACCCTAGTCTCCAAATTCTTGCAACCACCTTAAGAAGTGTTGTCCAGGTAGAAAACCAACTCAGCCGGCTAAGAATGTCCATGTGTTTGCTGGCTCTTGTTGCAAATACCTGAATTGGTTTAACTTCAGGATCACCAACTAGTAACTTAGCTAAAAGGTCGGTTGTAGGATTCACTTCTTGCTGCCACAAAAACTTATCTCCTGACTACTAGATTGACATAGAGATGTCAGAAGCATGAAGACATCTGGTGGCATAGTCGACAGGGTTTTCTGCTGTGTCAACATAATACCAATGGTTGAGATCTGTAGTTTGCCTTATTAGTTGAACACGATTAGCAACAAATACATGAAACCTTTGCACTTCATTGTTGATGTATACCAGTACAACCTTTGAGTCTGTCCAGAAGAATTCTTCATCAACTTTAAAATCCAGTTCAACTTTCAACATAACACTCATTCTGGCAGAAACTACAGCAGTTGAAAGTTCCAGTCTTGGAATGCTTGTAATTTTTGTAGGTGCAACTCTTGATTTAGCCATTACTAGAGTGCAGTGAACTTCACAGTTTTTATTCTTATATCTCAGATAAGAACATGCACCCTATCCAACACAGCTAGCATTTGAGAAGTGGTGCAGTTCTGTTCTAACAATGATGCCAAAGTTTTGTGGGTGATAGCATCTCTGTATTTTGACTTCCCTTAGACTTTGGAGACTGTACCTCCATTCAGCCAACCGTGGATGTAGGTCCGTAGGGACCGGATCATCCCATCCAATGCTTCTATGGCACAGCTCCTGCAGGATACACTTTTCACTTAGAGTGAATGAAGCAACAAACCCGAGTGGATTATATAGAGAGGTAATGATGGATAGAATGCTGTGGTGTGTTGAAGAGTGTTTTTTTAAAACAACATCATAGTTGAAGGTATCACTTTCTATCGACCATTGAATACCAAGTACGCCGTCTGCTGTTGTATCCAGATTAAGATTAAGAGAATTTTTGGTTGTGGCCTATCTGAGGGATCTACACAGTCAAGACCTTCCTTCCGAGTTTCAACAATCAGTTTCCTGGCCTCTTTAACAGATGAAACACTGGTCAACCAGTCATCTACATAGAAGTTCTTCTTAATGAATGCTGCTGCTAGTGGACAGTTATCTCTGTGCTGCCGTGCAAGATACTTAAGACCAAAATTTGCACACCCCGAGTATGATACTGCACCAAAGAGGTGAACTGCCATCCTATATTCTTGAGGTTCTCTTTCCAAATCTCCGCATTCCCACCACAGGAACTTCAGGTAATTAAGTCTCTCAGGAGAGATGAAGAACTGGTGGAACATTATTTCAGTGTCACAGGTCACAGCTATGGGTTTCTTTCTGAAGCGACAAATAAATCCCACAAGAGAATTGATTGAGTCAGGGCCTGTCAGCAAAGAGCCATTTAGAGATACACCTTGGAACTTTGCAATCGAACACAATTCGCAGCTTATCTGTTTTTTGGAGTGGTACATGCCATGATGGGGAATGTACCACTCTGTCTTCCTCTTAAGTGCAGCAGGGGCAGCTCAGCATCACTCTGGTTGATCATTTCCTCCATAAAATCCTTGTAGTGGTGGTGGTACTTTGTGTTGCCTTGTAATTTCGTCCTTAAATGCTGCAGATCAACAGTAGCTAGCTTCTTGTTTTTTGGTAATGAGCGTGGATTACTACTTTTGAAAGAGAGAGGCATTTCATAATGTCCATTTTCCTTCTTCCTGATGTTGTCACTAAGGAACTATACAAATTGGACATCATTTTGGGACTCATACTTATCATACTGTAGCTCTTCTCATTGAAGTCTGCTTCTAGGATTTTCAGAACGTCATTGGCTGATGGATCTCCCTTGCTGCAATTCGATATACAAAACTCCGACTTCTTTCTCTATCCAGATGTGGGTTGGATGATCATATTATGCTCCAGCCAAGCTCAGTACTTTGTGCAAATGATTCATTTTCACTTCTTGTGATGACCTCAAGGAGAGCCAGAGCCAATGGACAGTCATACCCAATCAACAGTCCCACATTGCAGCTTTGGAGAGGTGGTAATTTGTTTGCCATGTGTCTGAGGTGTGGCCAATGCAACGCTGTTTCGACAGTTGGTAATTAAGACTTATCAACTGGGATGAAATCTCGAGTATAGATGAGCTTTAGTTGAATGTGGTTTTCAGAATGTAGTCCTCGAACTTGTAAACCATGGACACTCTTACTTGTTATAACAGTATCAACAGCTGTCATTGTACTAAGTTCCAAGTGTACTGGTTGAGCATCCATGTTTAACTAATCAATCAGATCTTCTAAAATAAATGTGGAGTCACTCTGAGTATCAAGTAACGCATAGGTTAGAATCCGTCTCCGTGCCTCTTCTATTGATAATATAAGGACTGGGACGATGCTAGAGGTGGCAGACACATGTTGTATGATCACATGGAACATTACCTTGTGGACTTCCTGGCTTGCATTGGTTTCTGTGGAATTGGAATCTTTCTTTGATGTTTCCACAAGCCTTTCAAACTTTTCTTCATGCAGACAGGTAGGATGGCATCAGCCACATGAGTGACAGGTACATCACCTTTTGCAATCCTTGCTGGTGTGCCCTTTCCTTAAACATCCAAAACAGAGGTGATTTTTATGAATGAAGAACTGCTTGTCTTCAGTAGGTTTTGCTGCAAAGACAGTGCACATAGCAATGCCATGGTTTTCATAGCTACACATAGAGCAAGGAAATTTGGATTTGGAGTCCAATGTCTCCTGCTTTCTTGGGGTGGGATTAATTGTTTCAGCTCTTGTGTTAAGTGTTCTAACTCTTCTCTGTGACTTCTTGTCTCCTGTCCTGAGGTTCATCACGAGAGGGGAGGATATGGGATTACAGACTATCCAAGCTTCCTTTTGTATAAATTCTATGAAATGATTAAAGCCTGGATAGTCTTGGGATGCATCAATTTCCTTTATGACAAATCGGCTCCACCTGTGTACAATCCACTCAGGTAATTTTTTAAGCAACTTGTGATTTTCCTCACAATCACTTAGGATGGCCAATCTTTTAATATGGGGAATAGTCTCAACATAGCCTTGCAGGAAGTCTTCAAACTCTCAAAGTGATATAGGATAATTTTCAACAATTTTAGGCCATTTCATAAGCTTGTCTCAAAAGGCCCTTTGTACAATAAATGTGTTTCCATATCTCTCTCTCATTTTGCACAGTCCAGGCACTCCTGTATGCATCCTCCAAGTTTCTGTAGAAAAGTCCCTCCATGTCCTTGTGAGCCTCTCCAACAAATACAGCATCTTCTCTCAAGTTGGAATGGGCTTTCGATCAATAAGTGCCATGAAGAATGTCTTCCAGTCAATAAAGAAATTAGCTGATCCCCAGTAAATGGGGTTGGTTCAGGGACTGAGAGCCAGTTTATGGTTAATGAACTTCCAATTTCTTGGGCAAGACTAACTGATTCTTGGGATGTGAACACTTCAGGAGAAGAATATTGAGGTCAGAAAGTTACAGCTTCTGGATTTAATTGAACTCTATATTCAGTGTTCTGGCACACAGAGTAGGTTCTATGTTCATCTTGTTCCTCATAACTCTCCAGGTCACCTTCAAGATTGTTGTAAACTCTTACCTGGGCTACTGCTACTCTCACTTCTCTATCTGTATGTAGTTGCTGAAGCTTCGCTTTTTCCTCTTCCAGCTTCAGATGCATCTCTGCATCTTTCTGCTTTATTTCTGCCAACATTTTTGTCTCGTTGAGTTTCCATTCGCTCTCTGGTTTGTGAAGTGTTGCTTGCTGAGCGTGAATTTTTTGCATAGCTTTGGTCTGCTCTAATTTGGCTGCAAATTCAGCTTCTGCATCTGCTTCTTGGCTAGAGACTTTGGAGCTGGCTTTTGAGCAGTTGTCTGATCTTTGTGTTAACCCTGAGATCACTGTGTCTGTTTTTATATAGCCAAAGATAGACCCATACTCATCCTTATTTAGTGCCATCCTCACATTTTCTTTCTCTAGTTGGTCATTATAGGCCTCTTCAACAGTATGAAGTCTTTTACTCACAAGGTCACAGATTTCCGCAGTCAAGGTGACACAGGCATCTGTTGTCTTAACAATTTCCAGAGTAGAAGTGCGGTTGCATTGAATGGTCTTGTAATGTTGACTCACCCTTTCATGTCTTGTTTGAATGTCTTCTTGTATTTTATTAAGGTTTCTTGTGAACAGAAAGTTTTCAATTTTGCCCTAATTTTCTTTATTCCAAAGAAACAGAATAAATGAAACAACATATAATCAAATTGCATACCTCACTATGCTTACCAAGGGTGCAACAATTTTAAAGATTACCGGTTTAGAGATCCGCATTTGCCTTTCATTATCTCCTCACAGTTTCTCCACACTTCCAGTATTCTACATTATTATGTCCTGTGAAATGAAAAACTTTCACACCACAAAAAGGTTTGGGGCAAGTCTGACTGAAAAAGGCAAAAAGTGAGCAATCAGTCTTTACAGACAAGAGTCCAAAACAGAACTGAGGTAGCAGAAGGAATATGGTGGTTTTAGAGCCGGACAGGAGAAATGGCGGTATCTGTGCAGGGATTGGAAGTGACTTCATCAAGCCCAGGCAGAACTTCCTGTGGTTGGTCTGTAGTGACAAAGTAAAAAGGATTGGTGCACTCTGCCACCCCCTGGTCTGGCATGGAACTACCTTCTTTTGAGTCCTTTAGCTGTCTCCCATGCGCACGTGTATGACAGTCCCCTACATGAGGAATGATTTTGTAGTAATTTACAGAATCGACTACTAATGTAGGCTTTTTAAGGCATATTTATTAATATGGACTATAGCCTCAACTTTGGGAAAGATTGTGCGTATCGTCCTTCAGGAACTGCTTGGTCTTTGAATTTCTTTGGCGTTGAAAGTTCAATATGCTTCCATTGTTATGATTGTGACACTTAGTCACAGTGATTTATCCAAATTGCATCTCAAGGTATTAAATTTCTTCAGTTATAAATTCCTTAGCTGAAGCTTATCCTTACCACACTGAGTACGGTGATTCTTTATTTCAGAAGACCTTGGTTATGTTTAACTGTTCATGATGAATGGTGCAGCTGACTCATGATTAATTTGCCTAGTATTAACTTGTTTACTGTCACTGTTTGATTTTCCATTACAGTTTGTTACAAGGTGGAAGCATTTTCCTCTTCCATTAACACCAACGGATAGCCAGATCTTGGGTCATCTTCAAGAGATGTCCTGCCACAATGGAATTCTGCCACAATGGCATATGAAGAGTATTTGTCCAGGTGCACATTGATTAGGAGAAAATGAAGTTCAGGCAAACTGGTCTCTAGTGTTAGAAATTCAGTGATTATATCACACTTGTTGTTGCCACTTTCTCACATCCATATTTTGGTATACCTTTGAAAAAAGAAACACAGTATAAATTACAAATGCTAGAAACTTATACTTCAGATTTTAGTATGCAGTAGTGCTAAATATGTACCAGCTTAATAAAATGTGCCTTTCCTCCATTTGACTTGGTTTAATTAATGTGAACATTTTCTGACACTTAGAATGTACAATTCTGTTTTCAAAAAGTTTCTTCAGACAGTATAAAACTTGCCCATGACATTTTCTCTTAAATAACTGCATTCAAAATATTTGAACATGTTCCCCAAGAAAGTATTCTTGGTAGAAATTATACAAATTGATTCTACTGAACTATTACATAATTTTCTTATATGTCAGACACTGTATTTGTCACCTTGTTTTATATCAACAATATTTTTTCTAAAAAAAGGAACCCAAGTAGATTTTCTACATAAGTATTAATGTTTCTATACTAGTGCTGGATTTAGTAAAGTGAGTCCCAACTGTTACTTTAAAAATAAATTCTTCAACAAGAACACAGAGAAATTGTTTTGAAGGTTAAGGACAGATTTCACAGAAATATACCATGGACATATGGAGTAATTAATCAAGTGGTGTGGTGGAGAGAAGGCCACATTAGGACTCCCACTGGCCCCTGGGTGACTTAGCTCCTTAACAGAGAGCTGATCCTTCCTTTAACACTGCAGTGCACGGATGCTGGGACATTTAATACAGTGCAGTATTTCTTACCGTGAGTCGTGATCTCCAGCGTGCAGATACTAAATCATTTGAACAAGCAGGAAGTCTGGAGGTTCAGACTTTAGGAACCTTCAAATCTCAACTTGATGTTATTTTAGAGAATCTTGGTGAGCAGGTTGGACAGGCTAGTTGGGCTGAATGACCTGATCTCGTCACAACTGTTCCAAAGTTCTAATATTTTATTCAAGGTATCTGCTTGTACTTTGGTAAGACTAAACATTTAGTTGAACAATTATCTCAACAGCAACAATAAAAATCACCACAAGGCAATGCATGAAAAACTCATTATTTTGTTATATTTTTGGAACTTTTATGTGCAGTAGCCAAATTCTAGCGTACATTAAAATTTACTAAAGGAATAAATATATTTCTTATTTGGTTTCTCTGCACATTTATGTAAAAACAGCATTGTGGGTGCTCAAGGATTATCCTGGCAGTAGCAGGCAGAGGACAGTGTCTGCCTTTGATGGCGTGCCACTCTGTCACAGGGCACAAGTAAACACACACCTACACTCTGTCACACTGGGCAAATCTAGAGTTTGTCATCAACCATCCTTGCATGTTTTTGAGGTGCTGAAACCAGGAATATCTATAGAAACCCAACACAGATAATGGGACAGCTTATATACTCCATAAAGATGGTGCTTGAAATGAGATTTGAGGCCAGAACTCTGGAAGTGTGAGGCAGTGGCATTAAGCATGTCATTACTGTGTCACCCTGAAGGATTACTGAGCAAAATGCATTATTTTATTTTTAACTAACAAAATGTATATGTTGCACTTCAAGACTGAGCACTATTCCAGGGTAGGATGGTGGTCCAATGAAGGGTTGTCGGGGCCAAAACATATTTAAGCTGCATTAGGTGTTACGCTGGAGTCAGTTCTAGATAGGGGACCAGTCCATTGTGAGGCTCACTCATGCGCACAGACCCACAATGTGCCAATTTACAATCACCAATCAGCTTAACATCGTCTTTGGATGTGGGTGGAAAATCTGTATAGCCAAGAAAGTTCTGAGATTCAGACCCTGGATACTAGATCTGTGAGCAGCAGCACTAACCCCTGCACCACTGTTCTGCCCATTTTGTATATTTACAGATGAAACCCTGGCATGTTACATGAGTTGTTTAGGGTCAAGTTATATTCCAGTAGTAGGAAATGCTGTATCTCCAACCTGTCATTTCCACTTTAGTGCCTTAGCCGTTGCTCCACAATGCCTAAGGGCACAATCATTTTGGAAGATAAGATTGATTAAAAATGTCACACAATTATTGTCCTAAACTACATGATTCACTGTGAAATTAAGGCAGAATTAGTTCAAGTAAGGTAAATATAATACAATAACTTATCAGTGATACTACCGAGATAATGATCTTTCCAGAAGGACCTCGGTTTTTCATGGTTGTTTTGTAAAGGGCTTTTCCAGAGTTCAGCAACCCTGTGCAATGCCTGTGGGTTGATTTAAGCAGGAGTGGAGTAGAGGGGAGGATGTAAAGAAAGAGATCTAGAGTCTGGAAAGAGACAAGAGGAAGCTGCAAGTTGAAGAGACATGCAACTCTTATTTCCAAGGCATTCTCTGTAGAAAGATGAAAATTTGTTTAGGTGCTCCACTGTTGCTTAAGGACTGAGCTGCTCTGTCCTGTCTATGCTCCTCTATCTTCCATCTCAGTACTTGTTATAACACAATGAAATAATGTGCATACTGTGGTCATTTTGCTTGTAAACTGTACTGGAGGATACAATTGTCATTTTTTAAACTGCTTCTATTAAGGTTTGATTTTTGCTTAAATAAACAATAATAAACTATAAAGGCACAGAGGTACAAAGGCAATTTACATTGGAAACATATAGTCTAACTGGATCTACTGTACACTCTTTTTTTGTGGAATAAAAATATATATATCAAATACATTTGTACATTTTGTTCTGTCTTGTACCAGTAATTTATAACTTAAATTCTGCCTTGTTATCTATAAAATTTATGGTGTGTTTAGTTTAAAATAGTCAGACAATTTATAACTTCATGTTAATTGAAAATGGAGAAATCATGGATAAGTACAAGGATCAAAGATTTTGGGCAGATCCATCCATCGCCAGGATAGCTAGCTAGCCATATGTGTATAATGTCAATTGTCCGGAACCCCACATTGTTTTGACATAAGTAACATCCTGGCCAAGGGACCAAAAAGCGATGACAGAAGTAACGTCAGAGACCGAGACACATCAGAAAGAGATTTCATCCAAATGTCAGAGAATGTAGCCCATGTACCATAATGATTGCAGAATTAAATAGCTTCCCAGGACAACATCCAACTTTGATATTGCTGATTTTTAGTAAGCTTTCTATCAAAATACAGTAAACCCTCGTTTATCATGGTTAATCCGTTCCAGACTCTACTGCGATAAATGAATTTCCACGAAGTAGGATTCTTTATTTATAAATCGAATATTTTCGCAGTTAGAGCATAGAAAACCTGTTTACGGCCTTCTAAATATGTTTTTTAACATTATTAGAGCCCTCTAGACATGAAATAACACCCTTTAGTCAAAAGTTTAAACTGTGCTCCATGACAAGACAGAGATGACAGTTCCATCTCACAATTAAAAGAATGCAAACATATCTTCCTCTTCAAAGGAGTGTGTGTCAGGAGCAGAGAATGTCACAGAGAGAGAGAGAAAAAAGCAAACAATCAAAAATCAATAGGTGCTGTTTGGCTTTTAAGTATGCAAAGCACCGCCGGACAAAGCAGCTGCAAGGAAGGCAGCAATGTGAAGGTAGTCTCTCAGCATTTTTTAGAGGAGCATCCGTATCCTCTAGGCCAGTGTGTGAACAGCCCCTCTGCTCACAACCCTCCGTCAGGAGCAGAGAATGTCAGAGAGAGTGAGAGAAACAGAGAAAAACAAACAATCAAAAATCAATACATGGTGTTCGGGCTTTCAAGTATGCGAAGCACCTCGTGGGAAGCATATCATATATCATTGAGGAGTTTTATTTAATATGTAATACATGCTCTGGTTGGGTAGCTTCTCAGCCATCTGCTAATAGCGTCCCTTGTATGAAATCAACTGGGCAAACCAACTGAGGAAGCATGTACCATAAATTAAAAGACCCATTGTCCGCAGAAATCTGCAAACCAGCAAAAAAATCTGTGATATATATTTAGATATGCTTACATTTAAAATCCGCGATGGAGTGAAAGTCGAAGCGTGATATAGCGAGGGATCACTATATACAAAAATATACATGCAGACTTTGCAATCTATTAATATTTTCTATCATATTTTTTCTACTGGTATTATTATACTTTCTATGTGTTGTCTTTATATTAGGAGCAATTGAAGTAATAAAGTCAATTTTAGGGCACAGGATGTAGATTTCTGCCCAGTGGGGGCTGGGTGGTCTCATGGCCTCAAACCCCTGCAGATTTTGTTTTTTTTTCTCCAGCCCTTTGGAGTTTTTTTGTTTTTGTTTTTCCTGTCCTCCTGGCCATCGGGCCTTTCTTTATTCTTTGTTACTTAGTATTGTCTAATCTTATTTTGACATTTTTCTTTTTTATTTCTTCATCTTGTAAAGCACTTTGAGCTACATCATTGGTATGAAAATGTGCTATATAAATAAATGTTGTTGTTGTTGTAGAAGAGATTGGTCATCAGCTGAGGAGGGTGCTCCAGAAGAAGAACAGTGTGATAGAAGTGAGACACTGTTTCTTAGTATGTGGCATATAACCAAAGGGTGTATTGTGTGCTTAGGATATTCTTGGGGACCAAAGTATTATTTAGGCCTGGGTTATATCTGGGGACACCCTTACAGTGTTCACACTGAAGACAGAAACTCCCTATGTGGAGTACATTCATCACTCGGACATACTTATGTGAATGGCATCTGTGTGTGTGTTTATATCTGTTTGTGTGTTAAGCTTAAGGTGTAGAGTAGAATCATCTAGTAATTACCATGGTCAGCCTCACTTATCCCACAATAATATATAAACTTTACATTTTACTTTTTTGTTTCTAATATGGTATTTATTTAATCATTTATTATGAGGTGTTGAATCTTGCTCCCATTCTGTTTTCCTATACATTCATGTTGAAATTAGTAAAGGAGGTGAAAGGGCATCTATTTTGTTGTTTTCAACCTGAACATGTGGCCTTCTAACTTGGTTAAATTATGTACAGTAGTTAAAGTTTGTGAATGAGTTGACAAAGTCAGTGTGAGCTGCTTAGGTTGGTTTTTATCATTACATGCGCTGTAATACACAATCGTTCACAGCAGCTGTATTAGTTTTACAGTAAATCGTGGACACGTATGGCATTGGAACAGAACTCTAATAACAAACATGAGCCTACAACACTTTTTTAAATAATGTACACACAAATTCCAAATTGTTGTTAACTGCTGTGGACCAACAAGGCGGGCACCGCCGCCCCAACCCGACACAGACTGATGTGGGACACAAGCTCAAGGCACACATATTTTTTTTTTTTCTCGTGGGAAACGCTTTCCCCGTTTCCCACAAGTCCAGCACAGTCTCACAAGCACAAACACAATACTCTTCTTTTTCTCTTTCTCTCTTCTTCTCCACTCTTTCTCTCCTCCACTCCTCCTGGCATGTTTCTTCTCCCTCCTCTCAATTCTGGCTTCCGTAGTAGTGGCTGCTGGCTCCTTTTATAAGGCACCCAGAAGTGCTCCAGGTGCTTGTCAATGTGTTTCCGGCAGCACTTCTGGTTGTGGTGGAAGAACTGCCATAAGGGCTCAGCAGCAGCTCCAGCACCCCTCTGGTGGCGCGCATGGATCCCAACAGGGTTGTATCCAACTCCAACTCCCATGGAGCCCTGTGGGACTCAGAGGCACCGCTACAACCCAGGGGGGCTGCCACCTAGCACTCTGGAGGAGGTACGCTCCTTCCCACAGTACTCCCAGCAAGGAGGTGTCCCAGCCGGGCAAAACCCAAACTGCTTTATATAAAACTAAACAGTGCGTATAACCTACCAATTTATCAGTGTTAGCCATATGAACTTCCGGTCAGTATAAACCCAACAGGTCTCCACAGAAAATCCATTCTAGAATATCCTCATTGAGAGCAACTCCTCGAGAAAATGACTGCCACATCACTGCTCTGTACAGGACCACAGGTTGAACACTGCACACCACAGCTAGTGAGCAGAGATGGCCTGGGACCCAGTGGTGTGTCAGATAAATCTGGTGAAAAAAAACCTGTAGTCTGCATGTTGCAATATTTATGTTGCATATTCCTTTTGCCAGGGCATCTTACTCTATCACTTCATCGCCCACTCCCTCAAGATGACAAAGTGATAAGGTAACAGAACATAAACTCCCAAAGCCACTTGGGCTGCAAGACAATACAAGAAAAGGGCGCAAGTCAGGAAACTTCCCTGGACAAGACACAAGTCCACCATAGGGCTCACTCACGCACATGGTCACACTCACATGGGGACCGTTTGAAATTACCAATCAACCTAACTAGCGTGTCTTTGAGGATACAAGCCACACAAAGTGACAGAGATGTATTGTTAAAATTTTAGATGGCTTGTGTCTTAATGATTGCTACATATGAAAGTTTAGGAACAATTCACATAGGTGTTGTCACATTAATGCACTTCAGGTTTCCTGCTGTTAGAAATCTTAAATACTATTCCGCAGAGATTTTCTGTATCTGGATGTGAACATTTAAAGTCTGTCACGTTTTTCCTTACTGAGTACACTTGTCAGGCATACATTTAAGCTGTGCACTTGGCCTGTCCCTTCACATTTTACTTGCCCTTAATTCCATCTCTCTAAGTGGCAACAATTATTAAGCAACAGTGATGTGTTAGGAGGGTTAGGGTTTAAAAATGGAGCACACCTATTAGGTGTCACTCAAGCACTTTAACAAAGACAAGAGATCAAAATAGCAGCAGCCTAGGAGAAATGGCCAGACTGCACAGAAAAGCAAAAATTAAGTAGCTTCCAAATAATTGCAGAGGAGGCTGCTGCATAGACAATAAGAAAAACTGGAAGTTTGGAAGTTTACCAACCACATAAACACAAAAGAAGCATTGCCTCTGTGGACTTGTGACTGGGCAAAAAACAAAAAAGTTGCTGCAGAGTTGGCCACGGACATTCAAGACCTGGATAGCTGCCATTCTTTGTAACACAGATGGATTCTCGCAAGCTGTACGGTTGCTACATAGAGAGCTTCATGGAACAAAACAAAACAGAACACAACTCTTACACGGCAAGAGATGGCTGACTTAACAGGACTGAACAAGATTAAACAAGATATGGATGGCTTCCAGGAGCAAAATGAACAGGTCAGTACTGCTCCTCGGTGAGTGATTCAGTTTGAAAGGACAGACATTTTTGTGGAGATAATGAAACTCATTCACTGACACAGAACTGCAATGACATTTTCACCTTTATTCCGCTAGTGCTCACAGTACAAACCAAACAGTTAATTTTACTACAGTATATAAACAATACAATAACATTACAAACATTGTGAGAAAATGATACGAACCAATAACCTAACTAGAATTGTACCACGAAAAGCTTTTAATGTAAGTAGACATGCATAGAAAATGTACTGTAAGCTAGATATATTAATTACAAATGACTATTTGACAGTAATGGTAGGCAATGCTTACATTTAGACATGTGCACACCACATTTCATGCAAGGATTCCAAACCCACATCCAAACAGAGATGACTCTAAACTAAGAAACAAAACTACAAGAAAAAGTGTCTTCAATCTGAAACAAAATTGTACAAGAGAATTTTTTTTTTTCGCTTTTTCCCTAAAACAAAATTAAGCTTCAATTGAATTTGTCTATGTGCTAAGCTGATTGAAAAAACATAAATAAAATAAAGAACAGAAAGCAGCAAAGGACCACAAGAAAGAAAGTAGGTGGTAACAAAGTAGGCACAATTGTGCTAACAAATCCAAACGTCCTGCGCATGCTTTCTGTCACATTTTGCACGTATTGTGCTATTAATTCATCATAATGTTGGATGCTGGGAAATTCACAACTTTTTAGTTGTTATGTTTTAATCCAAAATAATGATAATAAAAGTTAATTGTGAACAGAAAGGTAATAATAATAGAGAAATTAAAGGCCTTGGACGTTTACAAGCTCCTGTGCTCTTACAGAAATGGCATGCTCTATCAGACCCTGGATTCCTCTGTCTGGTTATCTAAGGCTGCTCATAAACTCTTCATTTTTCTTAATACTTTTGAACAGTGTAGACATTATGATAAACTTGAAATTTAACAACTCTTAGGGAAAAGCCTGATCAAATTAGGAGTATTCACAACACCCTAGTACTAAAATCAAGCAGAAAAACTATCCATTTATCAATTTCTTAACCCACTTAGTAGATAACAGTTTTGCAAAATGTTTTGAAAGAACTGCGGTGGGCTGGCACCCTGCCTGGGATTTGTTTCCTGCCTTGCACCCTGTGTTGGCTCCAGCAGACCCCCATGACCCTGTGTTCGGATTCAGCGGGTTGGATAATGGATGGATGGATGGATGGGTTTTGAAAGAATTAAATGAATGGAGATTGAAGAGCTGTCTTTTGGGAGGGTATGGCCAGTTCTTGTCAAAACCTTTCTAATAAACTTATTTCTTAATCCAGAGTCAGTATCATGAGGAGCTGAATGGTATTGTGTCATAAGAATTAGTATTTTGTTTTTGGTGTAAATATGTAATATCTATCTGCCTTACCTTAACCTTTCTTATTTCTATTTGTCTGTTTTATTTCATTCTGTCTGTTATTAGATTCAACTGAGAAGGCAAATGTCATGTTTTCTTGTGTAAACATGACTAAATAAAGAAACCTAAACCTAAACCTAAACCTATTTTGATGAACGCTTTAATTAAATTACATGACAGAGATTTTGCATTCATTACAAAGCCAAGGTCAAAACATGGCAAGACAAGTGATCAGTTATCAAGTTCAAGAGTTTTAATCAGTGTGTGGAATACCCCACAATAACTGGGGTCCTGTGTGTGCTCCAGAATTGGCAGAATACTGAAGCGTAACTCTGGTACTATAATATGATAAATTAGCATTGTAGAGTGCTATTAATTAGGGTCCGCAGACAAGTAGACAAACTGCATTATACACTGTAAAGGATGGCGTACATGAGTGGGAATCCTGGCTGGATGGGGCAAAGCCCCTTATCTGGATGGGAAGCCAGTCCTTTAGAAACACAAGAAGAAAGGCAAGTTGTTCCCTTCCTTAGCTAGGTAGATTGCAGAAGATTAGAACTAGGTATGCTGGAGTCCTGACAGGGTTGAATCGAGAAACAATACCCTGCTGGGAGGCTAGTGTGATGGAAGGACAAGGGGAGACATCCAGTCAGGACTACATGCTCCCCCATCACATCAGGTGGCAGTGTCCCTGGGTGGTGCTGCCAGTATGGACACCCACAATGCATGCTGAGAACTGTAGTTCCAAGGGGCAGCCTTGTTGGATTCCAGAGGTGCCACCAAATGGTGCTGTGGGGATTTGTGATACCTGCTTTCGGTGACTTCCACCCACCCAGGAAGTGCCTCCACTGGACATCTTGACATCATCTCGATGAGACAGAGTTGGGAGACAACACTCGCCTGGGAGGACTGAAGGAATAAATGAGGGAGAAGAGAGAAAAGAACAGTTGTGGTTATGCAACGTGTGAGAAGCTTTTTGTAAGGTATTGTGGTTAATAAAACTTTTGTATGAACCTGGGACTTATGTTGTTGTGGCTGTGTTTGGAGTGCAACAACGCCCCCTACTGTCACAACATGTACAGTATACAGTAACCCCTCCTCCATCGCGGGGGTTGCATTCCAGAGCCACCTGCGAAATAAGAAAATCCGCGAAGTAGAAACCATATGTTTATATGGTTATTTTTATATTGTCATGCTTGGGTCACAGATTTGCGCAGAAACACAGGAGGTTGTAGAGAGACAGGAACGTTATTCAAACACTGCAAACAAACATTTGTCTCTTTTTCAAAAGTTTAAACTGTGCTCCATGACAAGACAGAGATGACAGTTCCGTCTCACAATTAAAAGAATGCAAACATATCTTCCTCTTCAAAGGTGTGTGTGTCAGGAGCACAGGCTGTCACAGAGATAGAGAGAAGAGCAAACAAATCAATAGGGCTGTTTGGCTTTTAAGTATGCGAAGCACCGGCACAAAGCTGTTGATGGCGGCAGCTCACACCCCCTCCGTCAGGAGCAGACAAAGAGAGAGAGAGAGAGAGAGATAGATAGAGTGAGACAGAGTTTGTTTTTCAATCAAAAATCAATACGTGCCCTTCGAGCTTTTAAGTATGCGAAGCACTGTGCAGCATGTCGTTTCAGGAAGCAGCTGCACAAAAGATGGCAACGTGAAGATAATCTTTCAGCATTTTTAGACGAGCGTCCATATCGTCTAGGTGTGCGAACAGCCCCCCTGCTCAATCCCCCTACGTCAGGATCAGAGAAAGTCAGTGCAAGAGAGAGAGAAACGTAAGCTGGGTAGCTTCTCAGCCATCTGCCAATAGCGTCCCTTGTATGAAATCAACTGGGCAAACCAACTGAGGAAGCATGTACCAGAAATTAAAAGACCCATTGTCCGCAGAAACCCGCGAAGCAGCGAAAAATCCGCGATATATATTTAAATATGCTTACATATAAAATCCGCGATGGAGTGAAGCCGCGAAAGGCGAAGCGCGATATAGCGAGGGATTACTGTATACAATCTGCAAACAAAAGCCACACTACCTTGTACTTCTGATTAACATTACGTTGGAGAACAACCATTTCTCATGTGACATACGCATTTATACATGATGTGTTCAAAGACTCATGTAATGCAAAAAACTGTAATAGTGATATCACAATCCACTCACAGCTAAAAATACGGCAGTCAACTGTAAGAACAAATATTGTATTTACTTTATACATTTACCTGCATGTTGTATGCTATGTATACTTTTTATTCAATTATTAATACTTTTTTTTTATTACAGTGATCCCCCGCCTATTGCGGAAGTTACGTTCCAGACCCATCAGCGGTAGGTGAAAAGCAGCGATATAGAAAGACCATATAATTAAACATTTTTTAATAGTTCAAGCCTTACAATACCCCTCCCACACGCTTTAAACACATGTAAACATATTAAAACACACTTTGTAAACACATATGATATGTGGACTAACAACAATAATAATAATAATAATGTAGCATACCGTTGATTCATTCAACCCGTAATGGCGAGCGACGTCCACGTAACACTTTCCTTCCCTTCTTAGAAGATGCAGGACACTTGGGAGCCATCGTAGGGCTTAAAACAAAACGAAAAGTTCACAAAAAATTTGCTCTCAACAATCGGACCACAAGCAAGGTACCCGAAACGCAGAGAACTGAGATGCTTGTTGTTCCCACGCTTGTTGTTCTTGCGAGATTACACCGCGTTAGCAACAGCCAATCAGACCCCAAGAGAATGAAAGTCCCGCTCTGATTGGTTGAGTCTCCTTTTTCAGCTAATAACGGGCCTTGTAAGAAATCATCTGGGTACTGTAACGCGAAACTCTTTGTCTGCTGAAAACCATATGCTTTGTTATGAATTGGCTGCAAAGTACACTACAGGTAGGATGTACTTATTGAATTTTTCCACGATATAGCGGGGGTGCGATACATTGGGGGATCACTGTATTATTTTTGTCAACTGTTCTGAGGAGACATGTTAGTAAGAACTCCCTTTTACTATGTTCACATGACAATAAATCTGTTTTAATTAGATTTGACTTGGATCCTACATAGGGTATTAGAAGAAAGTATTTTAATGAGGTCAATCATTTTCTCAACCTGTTGCTGCTCTGGCTGGCTGTGTCACTGATGAGAAAAATCCTCTTTCACACTCCACCGAAGTGGGAAGACAGGTCCATCTTGCTATAAAAAGTCTTTCCAATGTTCTGAACTACATGTGTCACTGAATTACATGTAGGGTAACCTGTTTGGCTCATTCAGAAGCATAACAAGACCATCTATGTCTCGTCCCCTGATAAAGGCCTAACACTCACAAGGTCAAAAGTGCCTGTCCAGGTGCCTAAACCATTAACCTCGGGCAAGTGCTTGGTGAGATTAGTGGTCACAGTTTCATACAATTGATGAGTTAATTTGTCTTTCTCCACAAGTTTGGTCAGCGGCTTTAAGTAATCAGAAGACACCTGCTTTTCAGTTTTCTTTGTCAATTTCCCACCAGATATTTTCATAACCATCAAGCACAGACCTTGACTGTACAGCATGGCACCTGTCTGTTGTATGAGGAAACTTGTATCTGCAAGTGATGTATGCCTGTGCTGAAGCTTGAGAGACAAGCCTGTCCGTTCGCACAGAATGTCCTCCATGAGAGCCAAGTCTTGCACAAATCCAGTGTTGGTCAATTGCTTCTTAAGGCATTTGAATTTCTGCCTCTCAACATCACTGTGTTCAGTTTCTTCACTTCTCATTTTAAAATTAATTGCAAAGGACAGGACAATCTTTTCTGGCAGCTTTTACTTTAGTGAAGCTGCTGCCTTCCCATCTAATTATAAAAACTTTGTTAAGCTCAGCAGCTGCTTCCTGAAGGAATTTTGCATTTCTAGTTGACTGAATATATAAAGAATATAACTTTGCAATAAAAATATCAATGTTATTGCACTAAACTATTTCAAAAAAAGATTGTTTTACCTCTTGCAGCTTATGTGCTAAATGGTGTACAGAAAGAAATTTAGAAAGACTAGCTTCAAAATCACGGCATTTTCCTGTGAGCACCAAGGCTCCATCAGTAGCTACACTTTTGAAGATCAAGTCAAGTCAAGTTGGGGAGCATGCACTGGTACAGTGTGTTGTCATACCCACTGCAGGACGAAACAGCTTGGGATCCCAGTTGGCAACCCCCCTAGGCAGACACACGGTCCAGTCCCACCCTCTGGAAATGACCCTCTATCTGCCACAGCCAGGTGTTATGTGGGCGACCCCTTGGCCTGGTCCAGTCACTCAGGTCCCCAACAATGAGGATCATACGAGCTGGATCAGCCTCAGGGAATCGCGCCACATGGCCGAAGTACTGTAACTGACGCTCCCTCACAATGCAGGTAATGTGCCTCATTCGGGACTCCATGAGTATCCGCTCATTCGACACAAAGTCAAACCACCGGTACCCAAGGATTTTCCGGAGAGACACAGTACCAAAGGAGTCCAGTCTTCATCTCAGGTCACTGGATAGCGTCCATGTCTCGCAACCATATAGCAAGACAAGAAGCAGCAGGACTCTAAAGACTTGGACCTTTGTCCTTTTGTAATGATATCTGGAGCACCACACACCTCTTTCCAGCGACCTCATGACCCCCATGCTCTCCCAATCCGTCAACTGACTTCATAGGAAGAGTCACCAGAGACATGAATGTTACTGCCAAGGTAAGTAAACCTCTCGACAAGGCTGACATTCTCTCTGCAGACAGACACACTGCTGATGGCTGACACCAAGAGGTCATTAAAGGCCAAAGGCCTGGATCTTGGTTTTTATCCAGGACACCCGCAAGCCCAGACACTCACACTCCTCGCTCAGTCTCTCGCTCAGCTTTCAATAAATAGCTCATATGTGTTTCATGTAGGCTCTTCAGAAAAGATTTATAAATTGTCATTGCATCTGTACTACCAGTAAGTCTGTCTGTGTCCAAAAGCATATTATCTACATCACCATTGTCACTGACATTGCATCTAACATACTGTAGATTACAAGGGAGAGAAGGCTGTGGTTTATCAACTGGGATGCTTAACCTAGGCCTTATTTTGTAAATTAGATTCACACTTGCATTGTAAATCATTTGCAATTTGTATATTGATTTCTGCACAAACATGGTCAGAATTCTGAGAATTGTAAGTTTCAAGTCTCCTGAAATCTCCTGCAATTTAATAAAGGGTTCAAGCTTTTTATATAAGAACCTTTCCTTTGCTATGGCAGAAGCCACTCTGAATATGGCTGTTGTTTTTCAAAACAGAGTGGCTTGTAAATAAACCATGTGGTTTGGTAGAATTTCTTTTTCTTTTGTTCAGATATTCTTCATAGCTTTTTTGTAAGCAATGCTAGATCTATATTTATATATTTTCTTTCAGTGTTTCCTTGTATTTTTTTTTTTTTTGCACCTTCACAACAGCATCAGAATGTACAGCAGCGTATTTGAGCCACAGAGAAAAAATTAGAGACACAGTGAAAAGGTCTATTTTGTGATGAAAGTGGAAATTTTGGCTTTAATCTTGAAATTTCCACTTTCATCTCGTAGTTTATTTTGCCATTAAAGTAAAAGTCATCTTAAAACCAACCCAGTTGTTAATTGCTATGTGCTTCTGGGGCTTCCTCTTGAACTGACAGTGGCGGCAGGCAGCGATTGTCACACAGAACACATTAAATTTACGATATTTCAGCTCTCTGGACATTTAGAATCCTTAGATCTATACTTGGTATCACTTCTATGAAGAAATGTATTAAAGTATATATGTTAAATTTAAAGATAAATCATTAACTTAATTTAAATAATACTGTTAATAGTTACACATGCTGGGGCGGCATGGTTGCACTGCTGCTCGCAGTAGGGAGTCACGTCCCTGGGATTCCCTGTCTGAAGTTTGCGTGTTTTCCTGGTGGGTTTCCTTCCAAGGAAATGCAGATTTGGGAATTTGGTGATGCTAATGGTGTCAGTGTATGTGTGTGTTTGTATTCACCTTGCGATGAGCTGATGCCCCATCCAGGGATTGTTTCTACCTCGCGCCCAATGCTTGCAGAAATGGGTGCATCCCTGCATTGATGGATGTAATAATTAAACATCCATCTTTTTCAGAGACACTGTAGCAAGGTGTCCTGGGAATTCAGTGAATGTTTCAGGCAACTCACAATACAGCAAAGCTAAACGTTGTTTTCTCACAATGATGATATATTGCACTGCTACGTGGTGGAATCTTCCAGATTTACATAAAGTGTATGCACAAGCATAAACAGTACAACAACAACAACATCATTTATTTAAATAGCACATTTTCATACAAATGAAAGTGCTTTACATGATGAAGAAAGAGAAAAAAGACAAAATAAGTAAGAATAGAGAATTAGGAACCACTAATTAACATAGAATAAAAGTAAGATCAGTGGTCAGGGAGGACAGAACAAACAAAAACTCCAGACGGCTGGAGAAAAAAAAATAAAATCTGCAGGGCCACAAGACCACCCAGCCCCCTCTAGGCATTCCACCTAACATAAATGACCTCAATCAGTCCTCATTGTATTCAGGGTTCTCATGGAAGAACTTGATGATGACGGTCATGTGGACTTCTGGCCTTTAATCCATCAGTGTAGAGGCATCACAGTGTTTTGATCAGGTGGTGGTGGCGCAGATCGCCACCACAGAAAACCAGAAAAAGAACAGAAGATAAAGTAGGGGTTAGTATGGATTTCGGAGCCACCATAAATGATAATTAAATGCATATCAGGATTAAGCAAAAATGAAGCTATGAGAAAACCTTGTTAAAGTAATGTGTTTTCAGCAGTGTTTTAAAGTTCTCCACCGTATTAGCCTGGCGAATTTCTATTGGCAAGCTATTCCAGATTTTAGGTGCATAACGGCAGAAGGCCGCCTCACCGCCTCTTTTAAGTTTAGCTCCTGGAATTATAAGCAGACACTCATTTGAAGATCTAAGGTTACTGTTTTGTCTTGGTAGAGTATTATATTACTCTACTTTCCCCTTTTGTATTATTAATATGTAGCCTTTGTCAGAATGCCTCAAATCTCACAGACTTACCACTGTTTATAAGGTATTATAGTATATAACTTCTCCCCATCTTCCCTCCAACATCAATAACCTCAGGCAATTAGGTGTAGTAAAAGACAAGCAGGAGTTAAGCAACAATGTAAACAATGTATTATTGATAATATTCATAAATAATAACAATATGCAAAGAACATTTGAATATTGGCAACCATACAACCTGATAAATGTTGATGTGTAGTTTCAGGCGGCACACAGACTTGTTAGTTACTTAAAATGTCTCTAGTTAAGGCATCATTTGTGGTCAGCTTTCTTCAGAACAAGCCGCATGGCTGTCTCAATATGGCTGCCGAGCTGTGCTCTTCATTGTGTTGTCCTTTTTAGTTCATGATGTGAGATGGTCGTACATCAGTTTGGTAAGAGAGAGAGAGTGAGGGAGTGAGCAAATTTATAGGTTTTCTGTCCAACCCCTACAGCCAATAGGGCGTTGTGGTACTTAAAGGTTTCTGACACAAGCCAGTTCCAAACAGCCATACTTCAGACCAAAGGGGCAGAGAACATCTTCACACCTGCCATCCCCCAAACCGTATGTTAAGGTAAAGCTTGGTAATTAGGCAGCTTGGCTTTGTGTGGAGGATGAGAGAGAGACTTTAGCAGAGAAACACTTGCCAAACTAGTTTGAGGCACTTTCTCCCCAACCCTATCGTAACATTCAAAGAGACCCATTACTGAAAGGGGGGGGTGGGTTGTAAACATGAATGCTTCTCACTAATGTAACACTAATATTACATTGCTTTGCCTAAGTTACAAATAAAGACATACAAAATATTTATCAACTTGTATGCAAAATCTCACATCACAACAGTTACGACATGGAGTGAAAGACATTCTGAAATATAGGATGGAGTGAGATTATTTAAGGCTTTGTAAACCATAAGCAGGATTTTGAAGTCAATTCTAAATGACACGGGAAACCAATGTAGTGACATCAAAACTGGAGAGATTTACTCAGATTATCTATTCCTAGTTAAGATTCTAGCAGCTGCATTCTGCACTAGTTACAATCAATTGATGTCTTTTTTGGGTAGTCCTGAGAGGAGAGTCAACTGAAAACAAAAGCTTGAACTAATTTCTTAGCATCTTGCAATGTTATAAGAGGTCTAACTTTTGATCTATTTCTTAAGTGAAAAAATGCTGTCCTAGTAATCTGATTAATATGTGATTTAAAATTCAGGTTGGAGTCAATAATTACCCCTATATTCTTTATCTCTGTCTTGACTTTTAATCCTAATGTATCAAGTTTATTTCTAATAACCTAATTATATCCATTTTTACCAATCACTAAAATTTCTGTTTTCTCCTTATTTATTTTGAGAAAATTACTACTCATCCATTCAGAAACACAAGTGAGACATTGTATCAGTGAATCAAGAGAGTCGGGGTCATCAGGCGCTATTGAAAAATACAGCTGTGTCGTCAGCATAGCTGTGGTAGCTCACATTATGCCCTGAGATAATCTGACCTAAGCATGTAAATTGAAAAGAGGATAGAGCCCTGAGGAACACCATATAGAATATCATGTGTCTTTTAAGTATAATTACCACAGCTAGCAAAGAATTTTCTACCTGCCAGGTAGGACTCAAACAAATTTAAGACACTGCCAGAGAGGCCCACCCACTGACTAAGGCGATTTCTAAGAATATTGTGATCTGCTTGCATAGCAGAAGTGTCCACAGGCGCACATGTCACGTGGCATGAAGTATAAACTCTCCAGTCTTTAAGCTTTTTCACCAGTAGGTAGGCCACTGTCAGAATCAGAGAAAATTTGAACTGCTGCAACATCTCTTGTTCCACAAGCTCCAGGCTGGCTAGCAGGTGAGTACAAGCCTTCGGCTCCCCACTGTTCTTTTCATTTGGAAGGTTTTAACTTCTGCTTTACTTTTTAAAGATAAAATCAATTTTAGGGGTAGAGAAGTTCATGTTCCTCATTTTAGTGTAGTGTTAGGCTAAATGAAACACTTAATTACCTAAAATGGCTTTTTTCATCTTGCAGATTAAAGTAATCGTGTAGACCAATTTCCTACAGAGTCCTGTGTTCCTGGGCTGTGCAGCAGCTCTGGTTTGAGGCATTTCATTTTCAGGGTAAATCAGAATAAACAGAAAAAAAAGTAAACATCCAAAAAATGACCATTTCTCGAACTTGTATTTGACCAGTTTTTACTTGCAGACTGAAACTGAGTGATTTATAACACTAAAGCATTTTTTTAAAGTTTACTTTTAGGGATTCCTTAGCATTTTGAGTCTGAGGGGGTCCAAAGCATTTATTAGGGCAATCCAGACAAACAGGATGCCACATATTTTGCACCTTGGCTTTCACTAACTTTGAAGTCAAAAGCAACATAAGAGTAAAAAGCACCATTTTCCAAATAAGAAGAGTGCTCCAAAACTTAGGTTTTTGTGATGCCTTTTCCTTCCCATTGCTGTTTAAAGTGTGCAACCACCTTATGTAACATGCTGTACCCGTGCGTCATGAGCCTAGCAGGACTTAGCAACTGTGGGACCCAAGTGTCTAAAATAGTGATGTTCATGAAAATCAAATACATAAAACACCAGCATTCGTAAAGGAATGGGGCCTTCCTGAGTTCCCTTATATTAATGATGCATCTGAAGTTATGTTATTGCACTAGTAACTCATTCCAGAATCCTAATGTAAAATATTAAACATTCAATTAAATGCAAAAAATTAATCAAACAGAATGCAATTTAAAACTATTTACAGGGATTTACTGGATAAAAAAGATAACATTCTTAAACCTTAAAATGAAACAATAATACAGAATTTTCAATGGTCTGTTTGAAATTATTTGAACACTTATTACACTTATAAAATGCAATCCCAGGGTTTATTTACTGGGCCCACTTTATAATTAAAACAGTTTACGTTCTATTGTTGCAGGCCTCAAATGACACTTGTGTGTGGTGTGGCAAAATTCATTTAACAATGTCTTGTGACAGTAGATGGCGCTATACCAGTGCTTAACCCGACACAGACAGATGCAGGAGGCACACTTTCAAAAGCACACCTGATTTTATTTTATTTTCTTCCCTTGTGGGAAACGTCTTCCCCGTCTCCCACAAGCACAACAACACAGTCCAAAGCACAAACCATCCATTATCCAACCCGCTATATCCTAACTACAAGGTCACAGGGGTCTGCCAAAGCACAAAGTGCCGGCTGTATTCCCGGAAGCCCTCCGGGTGTTCCCAGTCTTCTTCCCCCCAGCACTTCCTGGTGTGGCAGAAGTGTTGGGGTTCCGGGTCCTTCAGGCATAGGGGCGCCCCCTGGCGGAGACCACAGGCCCCTACAGGGTTGGGCTTCCAAGCCCTGCACCCGTGGCCCCTAAAGGAACCAGGGCGGTTGCCCTCTCATGGTCTGGAGGAGGCATGAGCCCTCCTCCTGTCTTCCTGGGCATCCCAGCTGGGTGCCACTCCCAGCCGTCTGCCACACTATACAGAATAAACACAGAAAACAATCTTACCTAAATAGCAATAAAAATAAAAAATGAATAATATAAGAAAAATCGAACATTTTTGCATATTTCAGACAAGCTAAAGCTAATACACAGGCCCTGAAGTTGGTTTAGACAGGTGCTAGACAACAGACAAGGAATCCAAGAACAAGCTGCTGGTTCATCAACCATCCAACCTCAAATACTGTATTGGATTCATGACCCCCTGCAAATGGAATCAGTTACCTTCTGGATCTCGTACTCATGGTCACCTTCAATGATTCCTGTGGGATGCGATGCTGTAGATGGTGAAGAATAAGACCTTGCATGAATAGGCTTTAAATGTGAAACTTGAAAGGTAGGATGTATTTTAAAAGGTGGCAGGATCAGTTTATAGGTGATAGCTTTGATCTGCTTGATTGTTTTGGAAGGACCAATGTATCTAAATGGCAATTTCTGGGAGGAAACCCTCAAACTTGAATCTTTCTTTACAACCCATGATCTGAGGGTTAACTAGATAGGACCATTTGATGGAGGAGGCAGAGTTTGACAGTTTCTTCTGTTGGGATTGTGCAAATATTTTTCAGTTTTTGCTTTGTTATTTATGTACAATTTATGTTGCAATGTTGATAATGGTCTTCACTGGTGCAATTGTTTATAATTAATTTTTCATGGATCCCAGCATATTGTGTATTTGTTTTTATGAGTGATTCCATTTTGACAGATGGACGGAGATGCAGTGAGGTGCAGAGTAAAGAGCCCAGGGTTCACATCCCAGGTCCTTTCTGTGTGGAGTTTGCATGTTCTCCCCATGCTCATGCATGTTAGGTTGATTGGAGACACTGAACTCACCGTGGTGTGTGTGTTTGTGTGTGTGTGTGTGTGTGTGTTCACCCTGCGATGGGCTTGTGTGCTGCCCTAGGATTGTTCCTGCCTTGAGCTCTATGCTTGCTGAGTTTGGCTGCCACTCCACCGTTTGATTTTACTTACTATTAAAACAAGTCAGAAAGATTCCTGGCAGTTACAGAAGATGCACAAAAAGCCCCCATAATCCTGGCCATGATAGGTTTCACTTATTCAGCTTATTGAGTGAATGAAGCTCATAAAGGACATGATCATTAGCCTGAACCCAGTGCCAGAAAACAAATAACCCTAGTAGGAAATTATACTGATTGAAGCAATACAGTGTTAGAATGAAACATACTGTAGGTTCAGTTAAGAACATAGTAGTAGCATAAACAGAATAATTATATGAATAAACTATGAAACACTGATAAGATGTTTAGTGTAAACATTTCTTCATCTGTTGCCCTTTCTATTTGCTTATTACTCAGTTCTACTATTATGTGGTTGGCAACACACCTTTTCGGTAGCTAATAAAAATTGCCGTCTCATACATTTTAGGCTAAATCCATAAGAAAATAGCATTCGTAACGTCTTGCCTGGCCACTGTTTTACTCCGGTCTGCATACCCGCTAATTCTTTTAAAAGAACAGCATGTCTTCCAAATGATCGATTGACGGATTCATTGATTGCACCCATTTTTCTTTAGCATTGCCTTCATTGCCTTTCATGGAGAAATCCTTGCAATAAAGAGCAATAAGTCATTTCCTTATTGTATATTCTGATTTCAGGATGCAGTTTATGTTAATTGTAAAAAGAAGCGTGATTTATTTTGTCAAGGCCAAGGCTACAATCAAAGTCAAGTGTGTATTCTCACGTGATTTGCACGCTTGCTTTGTCAGGGTTTAAATTTACATTGTTATGCATGATCACTTTGCAAATGAGGGCAAGGAAAGAGCAGATGGATAGTAATTTTTCTGTTAGAGCAAAAACAATAAAAGTCAATGTAAAAAATGCCAATAATATTAGCTCTTATGAAAATATAAATAGCATGAACTAATTTTCTAATTAAAGTAGTACAATTGTGCCTGATTTTCCATTATGATAACACTCAGGCATGCGATTTGACAGAGATTCAGCACTGGCAACTTTGCATCAACTTTCAAATTATTTAAACATGTTGCCTGTATTCTCGTTTAATCTTGAAAGCCCCAGAACCTTTCTTCACTCAGCCAGCACTATTGGCAGCAGTGCTAAAACCAGACATATGCTAAGGTAATGGATATCAGTCAACGCTCCAGCAAGATTGCTGCAAATTGATTGTGACTAGAAAAATAGTAACCAATGTGCAATCATAACATTTACTTTATAAAGAAGTCTTCTCAACAAGCCTAAACCTTCATTTTTTAATTTTTGTATTTATTCGTTATAAATGTCTTCCGCTGCATTTTAAATATTTTCTTTAAAATCTAAGTCCCTGATTTGTTCTTTATAAAATGTAGTTACAGCTATGGTCTGTATTTTAAAATTGTTCTTTTAATAATTTAAATAAATACAGATGCACTTTTAATTGATTCCTTTAATGTCGGTAGTCACATTCTTCACATCTTTTACAACTCTGTGTTGGTCAGGTTGGATTTTCTACGCTGTGGTGTGCTGGGCTGGTAACATCACTGTAAGAGAGACCCACAGCATCAGCAAGCTAATTAAAAGGGCTGGCTCAGTTATGGGGCACACTCACCCCCTGGAGGTGGTGGCAAAAGAGAGAATTAAAACAAAATAGACTGCCATCATAAACACTGCTGCACAGCTTCTCTCTGACACACCAACACTGAGGACTTTGAGCCAACAAATTGTTCAGAAAAATGTCAAGAAACGTGACTGGGGCTCCTTTATACCAACAGCAACACGTCTGCATAATACCTCACTGTGACTGGGACTGCCAAGTCAGAAGTTCTTTCTTTCTCTTTAATTTTCTTGTTTTAGTCGTTCCAGTGTGTACTCAGACTACTGCGTGTATGTGTGTGTGTGTTTATTTATTTATTTGAAGAGCTAATTTAAAGCAAAATTTCCCCCAGGAGACAAATAAAGATCTATCTAATCTAATCTAAATAGACTATTTATAAAAGTGTACACTGTTTTTTGTTCGTTTATTTTTTTATTACTTTTTTTTGGAAACAAAACATTAAAAAATGACACCAGGGGTCCTCAATCACAGTCCAGGAGGGCTGCAGTGGCTGCAGGTTTCTTTTCTAACCCGGTTGCTTAATTAGAAAGCAATTCTTGCCTATAATTTAATTTCATGGGTTGTTAGTGCTTCAACTCTGCTATGTCAGTTCTTCCCCTTTCTAAGAATATCACCCAAATGACTTGAAGGCTAAAACAGACGAGTTATTCTCAGTCCTTCACTTTTTTCTCTTCACTTTCCTTCCAAGTATTTAATTAAATCCAATAGCGCATGACAGGTGTAAATGGTGGCAAGCTAAATGGAGAAATGCTCTTTTGCATTTGCATGTTATTGCTGATTAGGAGCAATTAAAAACCAAGAATACAGCCGTTTAAGACTAAAATAAGCAAAAAGGGATCAAAATCTTAACGGGCGAGACAAATAAAGTGAAGCAGAAGTGTTACTTGAGCAAATTATTAAGCAATTGGGTTGGAGCAAAAACCTGCAGCCACTGCGGCCCTCCAGGACCGTGACTGAGGACCCCTGCATTACACGTTTCAATAAAACAAATGACAATGACAAGTACTATAATATTCTCTGAAAACAATTGAAAAAATTCAGTATCCAGGAACCACCTGACAAAGAGAGCAATGCAAATGGAGATCCCAGTCTAAAATAATTCTTTGTAGATAGATAGATAGATAGATAGATAGATAGATAGATAGATAGATAGATAGATAGATAGATAGATACTTTATTAATCCCAATATATGACAAAACAGCAAGCAGGATTAAAAAGTTAAGCATCACCCTGGTATGTTTACTTTAAAATACTTTTCATGAGTTCTTGCCAAGTCCTGAAAAAGTTTTGAACAAATACTTACAAATAGAATTAGACTTTTTTTCCAGTTTGAGATAATATAAAACATTGCCTTGACAATGAGTCATAAAAGATAGATTGGGATTCTTGCATTTGAGTAAATTCAGTCTTTGTGCAAGTATTGTGCTATAGGACATTACGACCAACTTTTCATAGCGCGCTTTTAACCCCCCTGGTTTCAATGTGAGTTTAAATCCAAGGAAGTTTGAGATATATTCAAAAATGTTTGCCAAAAAGTGTGGGGCATTCCCACAACATATGATTTAGCGATGCAGGCACTTAATGACATCATTCACAGGTTGAATCTTGCCCTGGGTACACCTTAGACAATTTTAAAAAGCTATATATGATAGTTAAATATATTTTATTTGAATTACAGAATGCTTGGTGCATATTAAACTAGATTGTATTTTATGAATGACAGAATTTAATTCCCTTTATGAAATTTTATTTGAAAGATCAATTTCCCCATTGTTCCCCAAGATAAGCAACAGGTAAATTAGTTGTTTTTTTATTCTTTATACAGGGGAGGGGGGCCCTCCACACTCACACGTCTGCCTCGGGGCGTAACCTTAACTCCACTTAGTTAGTGAACGATTTAGATCTTTTTTTTTTCTATAATTTGCTTGAACATTCCTGTTGATTTTGCGACTTCTCATTGTGCTAAGAATCATAGTTCGCTTGCAGGAGCAATACATTCACGTTAATCTGAGACTGAGGCTGCGGGCTGAGTGGAGGGGGAAGAGTGGGGAGCTGGGCCGGGCCCTCCTCACTGTCCTTTTCCACTACTACGCGGGAAGAGCCAAGGGGGATGGCTAGTGTGTATATATATTGTCACAAAAACGAGACACAGTCAGATAAAGGGTTGGGGCAGCCACACGTATATTCTGGTATCCTGGCTGCAAAAGTCATTTTTATCAAAATAAACAGCACTGATGTGCATACAATTGAGTCTAAGACGAGACTGAGGAATTAGGACAAAGGGGAAGACAGGAAGTGAGATCATAAGGATCAGGGACGTGTTCGTTCTCCAATGGTCCGGGCCTGGACGTGATGTCAGAGGGGCCGGAGCCAGTAAGGTCGCCTTCCATTGGCTCGGTCCCGGAAATGATGTCACGAGAGAAAGGTGGAATCTCCCGGGAATGGTCTGCAGGCAAGAGAGAAAAAGAGTCAGTGCACTCTGCCACCTCCTGGCATAGCTCAGAACTGCCGTCACTCAAGCCCTTTGGCTGCCTCCCATGCGCACATGTGTGACAATATATATATATATATATATATATATACAGTAACATAATATAAGCGCCGCTGCCTCGCAGTTAGGAGACCCGGGTTCGCTTCCCGGGTCCACCCTGCGTGGTGTTTGCATGTTCTCCCCGTGTCTATGTGGGTTTCCTCCAAGTGCTCTGGTTTCCTCCCACAGTCCAAAGACATGCAGGTTAGGTGGATTGGTGATCTTAAATTGTCCCTAGTGTGTGCTTGGTGTGTGGGTGTGTGTGTCTTGTGGTGGGCTGGCGCCCTGCCTGGGGTTTGTTCCTGCCTTGCACCTTGTGCTGGCTGGGATTGGCTCCATCAGACCCCCGATTTTCCTGTGTTAGGATATAGCGGATTGGATAATGACTGACTGACTGACCATACTATAAAAATCTTGTTAGAATCTTTATTCACACAAGCCAGTGTTGCCTCTTCTGATAGATTTACAGTAGATGAAATATGAGGGAGGTTCAGTGTGTTGATTTCAATTAAGTTTTTTATTGGAAGAAAAATTTGTGTAGCTGGAAGAATACAATTCGGAGCTTCATTGTTCACAAGATGTAAAAACATTATCAATGTAGAGATTGTTTAAATATCACAATGCTGAATGTCTTCCATAGATTTGATATTACTTAGGTTATAGAAGGCTGAAATAGAAGACTATCCTGTATAGGGGCAGCAGATAAGAGCTTCATTGCCTTAAAATGTGCTCTACATTGGTTTTATATCTTTAGTAAATAGTAAACCCTTGGATTGCTGGTAAACAGATGATAATTAGTGTTGACTGGAGCACAAAGCAGAGCACATAAGGAAGATTTAGAACAGGATTTCTTTTCCATTGCAAACCAAGCAGGTGTAGATTCATGGACTTCTGCCAGCTTCAAATATTCTGTTGCCGAAATACTTGCAGCCCAGAAACAGAACTGAAAATTAGTTTGTGACATGCCACCTTCTTATTTAGATCTCTGTAGAGGCGTTGTTTTGATGTGTAGCTGTTTTCAGTTCTAGATAAATGATGATGCAATTAAATCTAACTTTTTGAAGAAAACATTTCTGATGGGGGCCTCGCAGTTAGGAGACCTGGGGGTTCGCTTCCCGGGTCCTCCCTGCATGGAGTTTGCATGTTCTCCCCGTGTCTGCGTGGGTTTCCTCCAGGCGCTCCAGTTTCCTCCCACAGTCCAAAGACATGCAGGTTAGGTGGATTGGCGATTCTAAATTGGCCCTAGTGTGTGCTTGGTGTGTGGGTGTGTTTGTGTGTGTCCTGCGGTGGGTTGGCACCCTGCCCAGGATTGTTTCCTGCCTTGTGCCCTGTGTTGGCTGGGATTGGCTCCAGCAGACCCCGTGACCCTGTGTTCGGATTCAGCGGGTTGGAAAATGGATGGATGGACATTTCTGATGTAAACAGAGATGCAGCATTGAAATATTCCTTTTGACAATAATTGTTCCCCCCGTTAAAGTAAACTGATGGGAGGATTATCTTTTAACCCCTTGTGTGATATTTTTCATTGTATTACTTAGAAAGTATATTTCCAAAGATCCTTAAATTTCTTGTAATAATTATCCCCAAGTATTTAAATTGTTTTGATACCAACAGTGAAAAAAGTTATCCAGCTCAGTCTGACATGTCAGAGAACTCACTGGAAAAGGAGCACTTTTATTTAAATTTGTTTTGAATCCAGAGATCTTATGGCATACTCCTAACAACTCTAATACTAGTGGTATCACTTTGTGTAGAAATTTAATTTTATAAAGCCCTCATCTGCTAGTAACAATGGGTTAAATCACCAGTTGTAATTTGAGTTTATAAGGCTGGTATTATTAATTGTTGATCCACAGGCTAGCATGCAATTTTTCTCTGACTCCAGATCATTTCCTCTAACACATTTTTTTCAGTTATAATATAATCTTATAGAAAACTTCTAGACAATCAGGCATGTGCAAATGTTTGGAAGGAGAAGGTGCTCAATTCAAGTTAACGAGGGAAATAAGACATGGGAAAGAATTAATAGCAAAATGAAACAATTCATTTCAGATTTCCTGCTTCGATTCTATGGCACTTCAATTTCAGCATAGGATTGTTAGTATTGTACCTATTAATTAAAAATCCAACAAGATTTAACTTATTTTAACTTTATTAATATTGGTCTTTCAAAGCAAAAATAGCATGTACCGTTGCCATATTTATCTAATTCTGAATTATTCAAAAAGTAAACATACAGAACTTGGCAATGCATTGATGAATGTTTATGACCAGCTGTGAATTGTAATCCCTTTAACTTGCAGCACGCATTTGAATGAGTGAGTTACAAATTAGGGCAAAATTTTAATGTAATGTACATTGCTACACTTATCCATTTAAATATCCACCAATTTTCAAACTAGATTACCCATATGTTTAGTTATTCTAAGAAAAGTAACAAAATGAGCTGCTCCCTATGTTCTTCCAACATGAAGTATGTTTATTTTGCATTTCAGAACATCCACATTAGCCAGACATTCATGTCTCTTAGTACCAGGCAAGCCACAGTAAAGGTATTTAACAGGGCTGTTAAAAAAAGCAAAGTTCAATTCACAAACACTAAATGTGTCTTTTCGTGGTCTTTTAAAGCCATGGGAACATTCATTAGTATGACAATTATAATGTGGTAAGCATATTTGATTAGTATGAGAGAAAACAGGATGCCATCCAGGAGGTTTGAGCAGTCCAGTTCAGTGACTAATTCTGGATTACTACACAGGCTAAACAACAGCAACATGTTATCATTTTTCTGCAGCAACTTAAAAACATCACAAAAAGGGCATTTTACAGAATATCTGAAATAATAGAACAATTTTCAATTGATACAGTAAGTTTAATTTTACAGAAGTAGTCATAAAGTTGGAACACATGTAAAAAAGGAGGGAGAAATTTGAAGTATTAAAGCATCAGCAGTTTGTGATGCTTGACATTTGAATTAATTTGATTTGTCCATTAAATATTTCCGTTTAGTAAGTTTTATTAACCAGTTAATATTACCTCAGTATACTGATACAAATATAAGTCTCAAGAACAGCAAATGTCAGATTTCAAAAGCAGGTTGCTACAAAAACAGCTTTAGAGTTTGTGTAGATGAAAATATCCTACATTATCTTCGTATTCACTAATTTATGTGGCGCTCATATTATAATGTTTGAATTTTTGTTTTTAGCATTGATTTGAACCTTTTTTATTTTTGGTTACTGAGCAGAAAATGCCAGTGAATAAAGTTAGTACATGCAAATAGTAAGATAAATAAGGTAGCCCATGAAGATCACATTGCTCTTTATAAACACTAAGCAAATAAAAGCTTCCTCATTTCCTCATTTGTTGTTACCTTAGGATAAAAATCCCACTCTCCAGCCACAAATGAAATTCAGCCCATCAAGTCAGTGGAGCAAGTTTTAAGGTTCCATTTTAAAAAGTAAGGCTCAAAAACAGAACTGAAGAGAGAAGGGGCAAGTTCTCAGGCACCGTCGGCCACCCTCCAACCCTCACACAGGCCTGATTCCACTCTGAATTCTGCTCCTTCAAAATACTGGGCAGCACAATCTCACCATATCTGCATTGTCTGGTGATTCCTCACTAGCTGAGTATATTTAATTAGACTGACTGATATTATCGTTTGATATTTTCTGCCAAATATGGACACAGCTTGCAGCAGCTGCAGCTGACATGGGTACCTCTTTCATAGAATAAATAAAATTATCACTATCAGGTTCCACTAAAATGCCTATAACACTTCTTTTTAATACTTCTCCATTGAATTAATGAGTGGATGAGCATTTTCTTTGATTTTTGTGTCAGGCCTCAATGTAACAGATAAATCTACATTGAAAGTGCCATACTTTTGAAGATACTGGTACCTTTTATGATAGCAACTGTTTCACTGCAGATCAGACATGTCTGTTGAGCATCTACGAAAGATGGGATTGTAAAGACAGACTTTTCATTCATCATTGTTGGTGCCATTGCAACAAAGACATTTGTCTAGCTGGATTTAATAACTATTGTGGAGCCTGCATTCTGAATTTCACTTCCTGGCTAATCAGTAAATGTTACGTGAGGGTACAACCATTGTGGATTAGAAGGAAATATAAATTTAAGCAATTGAGCTTACTCATCTGAATTTGTTATAGCACTGTTTACTAAGTCCAGTTGCGGAGTGCTGTGAATGAACAATTCTCAGTTAAAATACAAGCATAGATTATGCTAATTATTGAACACAGAACTGATATACATATAAATACAGGTTTGTTAAAACACACAGAGAACAAGGTAGAAGCTGATTAAACATAATCATAAACCAACAATATGTGTCCTTTAATTAATTGATGAACTGTGACCAGTTGACAGTAAATGAGATTATAATTGTAAAAAGGTCACAGTCCTGGAGACCTCAACCAACTGTCCACCAAATCCTCCTGGGTTTTCTATAATGGAGTCTATGTTCCAATAATTTTTTTCTCCTTTATAAAATCTTGTAAGTATGACGTTATTGTTATCTCTTTCCATGCCCCTCTGATCATGGAGCTTAAATCATTATATCCTACACCAGGGGTCCTCAATCACGGTCCTCGAGGGCCACAGTGGCTGCAGGTTTTTGCTCCAACCCAATTGCTTAATAAGAAGCACTTATTGCTCAAGTAACACTTCTGCTTCACTTTAGTTGTCTCGCTCATTAAGATTTTGAACCCTTATTGCTTATTTTAGTCTTAAACAGCTGTACTCTTGGTTTTTAGTTGCTCTTATTTAGCAATAACATGCAAATGACAAAAGAGACCAGCATTTCTCCATTTAGCTTGTTACCATTTACACCTGTGTGTATTTATCATGCACCATTGGGTTTAATTAAATACATGGAAGGAAAGTGAAGAGAAAAAAGTGAAGAACTGATAATTGCTTGTCTGTTTTAGCCTTCAAGTCATTTGGATGATATCCTTAGAAAGGGAAAGAAAGTCTAAGATATCAGAATTTCCTGACATATGAGAGTTAAAGCACTAACAAGCCATGAAATTAAATTATTGGCAAGAACTGCTTTCTAATTAAGCAACCGGGTTAGAACAAAAACCTGCAGCCACTGCGGCCCTCCAGGACTGTGATTGAGGACCCCTGCCATACACACTCATTTCATAGCTGGCATCCTTGCCCCTGTCTTTAGCTGATGAGAATTGGACAGAATTCATATGTAAGCAAATTGATTATTTTCTTGAGACAAATGCACCCTCAGTGGACTCGGCAGGAATACTCTGGGAAAATCTGAAGGCATTTTTAAGAGGACAGATTATTTCATATCTTTCTCACAAAAATAAATTGGAAACCATGAAGGCATCTGAGTTAACCACCAAATTACAGAATAGATACAGAATACAGTAATCCCTCGCTATATCGCGCTTCGCCTTTCGCAGCTTCACTCCATCGCGGATTTTATATGTAAGCATATTTAAATATATATTGTGGATTTTTCGCTGCTTCGCGGGTTTCTGCGGACAATGGGTCTTTTAATTTCTGTTACATGCTTCCTCAGTTGGTTTGCCCAGTTGATTTCATACAAGGGACGCTATTGGCAGATGGCTGAGAAGCTACCCAGCTTACTTTTCTCTTTCTCTTGCGCTGACTTTCTCTGATCCTGACGTAGGGGGATTGAGCAGGGGGGCTGTTCGCACACCTAGACGATACGGACGCTCGTCTAAAAATGCTGAAAGATTATCTTCACGTTGCTATCTTTTGTGCAGCTGCTTCCTGAAACGGCATGCTGCACGGTGCTTCGCATACTTAAAAGCTCGAAGGGCACGTATTGATTTTTGATTGAAAAACAAACTCTGTCTCTCTCTCTCTCTCTCTGCTCCTGACGGAGGGGGTGTGAGCTGCCGCCTTCAACAGCTTTGTGCCACGGTGCTTCGCATACTTAAAAGCCAAACAGCCCTATTGATTTGTTTGCTTTTCTGTCTACCTCTCTGACAGCCTGTGCTCCTGACACGCACTCCTTTGAAGAGGAAGATATGTTTGCATTCTTTTAATTGTGAGACAGAACTGTCATCTCTGTCTTGTCATGGAGCACAGTTTAAACTTTTGAAAAAGAGACAAATGTTTGTTTGCAGTGTTTGAATAACGTTCCTGTCTCTCTACAACCTCCTGTGTTTCTGCGCAAATCTGTGACCCAAGCATGACAATATAAAAATAACCATATAAACATATGGTTTCTACTTCGCGGATTTTCTTATTTCGCAGGTGGCTCTGGAACGCAACCCCCGCGATGGAGGAGGGATTACTGTACGCCAGCTCTCCAAATGATGCACTTCATAGGAAAAGACAAGCTTTTCAATCGGAATTTAACCTCTTGACTATTAAACAAACTGAACAGTTCATCTCACAATGTCATTATTTTGAACACGGAAGGAAGGCCAGTAAGATCTTACCCCAACAAATCCACAAGCAGAAAGTCCGCAATGCAATAACTGCAATTTACAATACAGATGGAGACAAAAATTTTGACCATAAAAATATAACCCATATATTTACAGAGTACTATAAGTCCTTATAATGTATGCAGTTTAAAGAAGATAAGACACAATCTAATGATTTTCTTGATTCATTACAGATACCACAGCTAAATTCTCTTAGTGCTGTGGAACTGGATAAACCTCTGATACTCTCAGATTTTCTAGAACTCACTCTCAGAACTCACTTCAGAATGGGAAAGCAGCTGGCCCTGATGGCTACCCAGTGGAATTTTATAAAAAATGTCAAATAAATTAGCTCCACTATTATTTGCAACACTTTTAGAAGCTAAAAGTAAAATTCTTCCTCAAACTTTTCGCCAAACATTAATTACCATGTTTCCTAAGAAAAATAAGGACTTACTACAATGTGCATCATACAGACCAGACTCGCTCCTGAATAATGACATTAAGATACTCTCCAAAGTTCTAGCTAGTAGGATTGAGAAAGAGCTTCCTTCGATAATATCACAAGAACAAACTGGATTTATTAAAGGCAAACACTTAACTTCTAATCTTCAACGTTTGTTTCATATAATTGTAGCCCGTCTACTCTAACTGTGCATTCTGTGTAGAAAGGGGCCCTGAGTTCTTTACTCCAATGCCTAATTTATTATGATTCTAATTACTTTAATATTTTGAGTCTCGGGTCACTATGAATAAAACATTATCAAATAATTCTAGCAATACACTGGTTAGATAATAACAAATAATGGTAAAAGAAATTACCTGTTAACATTCGTTCCTAACCCAATAGTTTATTTTACACCAACTTATAATAAACACCTGGAAACTGGGTTATAAAACAATAATGAATTACCTGTTTAATTATAAGTCAACTAACACAATTAATAAACTGAAAATAATCAGGAACTATATTACACTGTTAATACTAAAATAAAACACATTCAGTCTTGTCACTCTATTTGAAACAAAATGTTGCAGGCCTGATTCGTGGCTTGGGAGCATTGCGACCAAAAACTTATCGGTCCTTTCACTCCAACAGGAGCAACAAAATAAAATGAAAAAGGTACCTTACTTGGCAATGTTATCAGTCCAACAAATCCCTCTGACCTCTCTGCCTCTGTCTATGCGCAGGTAGCCGCTGTTTAGTAAATCCAAAAATGTCTCCGTCCTCCAAATAAGCAAACGTCCACCATTAACTTGTAGAGCTGAGTTAACTCCTGCCTCTGGTAGTTCGCTCCGTTACTCCCCTTGTTGAATTAACAAGTCGTTCCTCACCAGATAGACCCTGCGAATATCTAATCGAACTTCTTCGTCTATCTCAGCAGTTCGTATCCCGGTAAATTATCTGGTTGATAATTTATCTCTCAAACTTTCTGCTACACCACCTTGGCGTCACGTTCTCTCTTTCTTTTTTTTCTCTTCCTCCAGCCCTTCCGTTTTTACTGCCACTTCCGGTTATCAAAATAAAAGTCATCATAACTACGTAAACAAACTATTACACTAAAATTAACGGTTTACAACACAACATTTACATTTTTACATTAATTACAGATTTAAACACATTTCTATCTGGGCTACATAATATATTCACATCATATATTCACATTAAATTTAACACCCCAGAAAGTAAAATGCACTCCTTGTTGGAGTTAAATTTCCTTTCACTAGTTTTCAATTTTTATGGATTTACAAATTTTTAAAAAGTTTCTGGCCTTAAAACCAGCAGCAAATATTTAATTATTTCTATTCCTTTGGGCATTACTGTTATTTCTGTTGGCCTGAGTTTCCCTTGATTAGTATTATTTTTGGCAATGAAGCTTTCTCAGCTTTAAACTTTAAATTGGTTCATTTTTTTTGTAGAATTTTTGAAAGTCTAGATTTTTTTTGATTGACTCTCTTTTTTGCTTATCAGTAGACTTTTGGCTTTAGTTTGGTTGGATGGCATTGTTTCTGAAGCAGTTACTGTAGCTGTGAATGTTAGAGTGCATGGCTGTGTGTTTCTTCTACAAAAGTCTGGGTTCTAATCCATTCTTGGCCTTTCTTTTGGGTTCTTGCACATCGTCCTTTTATCCAAGTGAATTTTCTGCTTTCCTCTAACATAGTAAAGAGGTGCCTTTTATGTTGATAAGCTAATTTAAACTGACACAGTGTGGATGTGAGTGTGCTATTTAGATTTGCACTCCTGTCTTGCTCAGGAAGCTGCTAAGGCAGGTCCTAACTTTGTCTTAGAAGATTTAGATTCACTACGCAATCTCTGTTCTGAGCTCATCTATCCATCCAACCAGTTTCCAACCTTTTAATCCAGTTGGAGAGCCAGTGCATATCATGGCTGCATGGTAGGATGCTCTTTTCTAAATGTAGAGGGAAAATCCTATTGAACTTTACCAAACATAAAATCAAATTATCAAACCTAATCCAGCAGAAATAAATAAACAGATGAAGCCATCTGTTCACATCCCACAGAATTAAAACTGTAAGCAGAGACAGGGAAGAGATAAAATAATCTTACTACCACAACCTTACATAAACCATACCAACTTTCATGAAATGTTTAATCTTGGAACTCAGAGCACATGTATTCCATAGAAGACAACCCCAGCATTCTATTCTTAGGTGACTTCAAAAACACCATTAGATAACTTATTTGACTCTTCCCATTTATTAAATGAAGAATATAGTTGTAGGTTTGATTAATCAGTATCAAAAATTATTTTAAAAGAAATATGAAGTAAAAAAATTATGTAAATTCTATGTTTTTTTCTGTTCCACCTGCTTAATACAGTGAACTTAATATTCATAAGCTCAGAGTACTGTGGATACAAATGTAGCTTAAATAAAACATAGTATATGACAATTTAATTAAAAAGTAACACAGAAAATGGCATCTGTACTAAAATATGCATATACATGCACTGACCTACAGTAATTATTAGGAACTCTATATTAATACTGGGTAGGGCCTGTTTTGCTCTGAACACAGCCTCAGTTGCTTGTGGCATGGATTCCACAACATGCTAGAAACATTCCTTTGAGATTCTGGTCCATGTTGACATGATTGCATCATGCAGTTTCTGCGGATTTATCAGCTGCACATCCATGCTACAAATCTCCCATTCTGCCACATACAAAAGAGGATCTACTGGATCCGGTGAAGGGGCACACATGGTCAGCAACAATACTCAAACATGCATTCAAGCAAAGATCAATTGGTATTTACACACCTAAAGTGTGTCAAGAAAATATTCTCCACACCAATACACCACCATCACCAGCCTGAACTGTTGACACAAGACAGGTATTATGCATGGATTTATACTGCTAGCATCACATTCTGGCACTGCCATCTGTGTGCCTCAGCAGAAACTGAGATTCATCAGACCAGGCTACATATTTCCAGTCTTCAGCTATCCAGTTTTGGTGAGCCTGTGCTCACTGCAGTGTCAACTCTCTGTTCTTGGCTGACAGGAGTGGAACCTGATGTGATCTTCTGCTGTTGTAACCCATCCGCTTCAAGGTTCACTGTGTTGTGCTTTCTGAGAAGCTTTGCTGCTTACCATGGCTGTACAGAGTTGTCATCTGAGTTATAATAGTTTTTCGGTCAGCATGAACCATTTCCAGCAAGGCATTTCTGTCCACAGAACCGTCATTTACTGGATTTTTTTGTTTGCCTTTTGCACCATTCCGAGTAAATGTTTTTGCATGAAAATCTCAGATGATCAGCAGTGGCAGAAATACTCATAAAAGCCCATCTAGCGCAAACAGTCATTCCACGGTTGAAATCAATTAGATCACATTTTCCCCATTCTCTTGTTTAACGTGAAAATCAACTGAACTGTGCCTGTATGATCTTATACATTGCACTGTTTCTACATAATTGGCTGATTGGATGATAATATAATGAATAAGCAAGTGTATAGGTGCTCCTATTTTATGTATATGTCTACTTTTAAACTATAGATTCTTAAGAAATATAAGGAACATATAAATATATTAATAAAAATAACATAAGCAAAGAAAACTGGAAAGAAAAAATTTCCCTGAAACCAATGATCTTGAGAACAATTAACTTTATGACTAGGGGTCTTAGGCCACATGGCCAGCTAGCTTCTAACTAAACATTCTGTAATCTAGGACATTGCACACTAGCATCCATCAGTTTATTACAACCTTGACCAGCCTGTTCTCCTTTCACCTTCCCCTGAGCACTGTCTAGTAAAAAATGGTACAAGTTGTCGGTGGGGCTGTACATTCCAGGGATATGGAAACTGTACTCGGTAAGGATACATGATTTGTACATTATTTGTACCCTTAAATAAGCTGTATGCTATTAAATGTCTATAAATATAGTAGCGATGCCAGTGGTAGTATTGTCAAATCCCCTGAGAGGACAGCGACAACTCATACCTTTATTTATGAAGGTGTGTCACTGCCACACTGATCTAATACTCAAGTTTCCAATAAAAGAAAATAAAATTTTAATTTGTGAGCAGATTTTTTTATGATATTATGATATTTGAATGCTTACTAGCTGTGTTACTCAGCTTTGCCTGAGAAATTTTGATAGACAATGGGCCTCCATTATAGTGTTGTCAGTTAATCGGGTGTATTAGAAGTACTATGTAACTATATAATACGATATATGTAGTTTATTTTTTTACACCAAGGACCAATATCATTGACAGGTAATGTGGTGTAATGGATGAGGCTTTGAACCTCAAACCCTGAGGAAGGGGGTTCAAATCCTGCTGTTGACACTGTGTGACAATGAGCAAGACACTTCACCTGCTCGTACTCCAATTGAAAAAACAAAAGAAATTTAAGCATAAATGAATCTCATATGTTGTGAGTCGCCTTGGATAAAGATAATAATAAGTAGGTCACTGGAGCTGCTTACTTTGAACATGCTATACACAATTGTCCTTGAGTAAAGTATTCCTTCATTAAATCAATTCCTGCTTTTCCTAATGACTTTGCTTTTGTTCATAGTCATTGCAAAACACAATTTTACAGGAATGTGTGTTCTTTAGAAATCAAATGAATAATTGGCTATGTTCTCTCTGATCTTTTTCACCATGCCAAGCACCAGTTTTGAACTGCCGTGCAGCTGTTATTGTGCCTTTCACCTTCCATGGATCATCCAAAGGCTTGTGATTTATGTGCTGGTGCACAGTGCTCAGTACTTTACAGGTCCACCCCTCATTCATTGTTCATATGAAAGTACTTTGCAGCGCTCGAAACTTCACGCTAGGAGGTTGACTGAGTAGAACAGGTAACCAAGATGAGAGCTGGTACATATCTAGGCGTGCCAGTAGACAACAGCAAAAAACAGCGGTTGCTAACCATTGAGCTTCCCATCTTCCTTGAGAAAAACTTTGTTTTTCCATTTCAGAATTTGATCATATCTCTTTTTTCCTGTTTAGTACACTGCCCGTCTTCAGTCGCTAGTACTGCTGTCAATTATTTGCATATAACATGCTCTGTGCACAGCACAGAGTATGAAAGTTAACATAGTATTAATAAATATCGAGAAATAAAAATAATGTGCTGACAAGTATAAAAGCTGTGTCAATGAATTTTATTTTTATCTATAAAATCACCAAATTCTAATCAAATCTGTGAAAGCATTTTCAAGATTTTGGGTAATTTTGCTCTTTTGGTGGGGTATTGATAATATTGAAATATTTCTTTTCTTAGCAGATATCAACTGACCTAGTTGTACTATACTGAGAAGTTTCAGCATAATACATTAGTGCATGTCAAGTTCAATGTGAATAGTGAAATCACTTTAAATATCAGCCAAACATAAAAGAAAATAACAACAGTAATAGTAATAATAATAATAATGCAAAGCTAGCAATAGGTTACAAAATGAATAAATAAATACATACATACATACAAAGATAAAAGCATACATACACAGATGCCACTTGAAATCACAACAGAATAGTACCAGACATTTGCAAAATAGAGAAATGTAATTGCACTGTACTGTATGTTGTCGCATTTGAATTATGATTATTTTATACATGGAGGAATCAGTATATTATTTTAAGCAACATTTATGTATTTCATGACCTGCTGATAGTTTTATTATTATTACTAGACAAAGAGCCCGTTTCGACAATGTAGGATGAAACAGGCATGAGTGGAATAGTAAGTAATAAGTATAAGCACCACAAACCTGATATAGGTGTATTGGATGAATGTGTAATTAGGCCTGGAGCTGTAGTCAAAATCGCCTTTCAGGCCTCTAGAACTTTAATCGAAGTCACCTTTCTCTTTGAATTTTCGCAGCTGTAAATCCGCCGCCTGCCGCGATGTCGGTCTCGTAAGGTTTTTCGGGCAGCTGCGCAGAAGGTGATTGTGCATTTGGCTTTGGACATGCTCAGAAGGCGACGTGCGCAGAAGGTGACTGCGCATTCAGCTTCGGACAGACGTGAGTGAGTGAGTGAGTGAGTGAGTGAGTGAGTGAGTGAGTGAGTGAGTGAGTGAGTGAGTGAGTGAGGAGACTGGCAAATTATATATAAGATTATTCCCTGTTATGTGTGATGTAGAGATGTCAAAGTATTCGCTTTGTGTTTTTTTGTTGTTGTATCATGGGTAATAGGATCAGTGGTCAGTGCATTATCTATGTGTATATATCTATGATGTAGACAGCCAAAAATGGGGATGAGCCAACAAAACATAGAACCCAAAATGGTGAAACACAAATGTCATAAACATAAAGACAGAATGTTTTCATAATTAAAAATAGTGTCTAAATTTGAAAACAATACAAACTATGCAAAATATATAATACAATTGCCAACTTGTTGGGTAATTTTATTCACACAATTATTGTATATTTCTCATAATTAGTTGCCTTTTGTCCTACTTATAAATGTGGAACTAATAAAAAATCCTGAGCCTAACTGGCAGGATAAATGTCTGTCCCTGCACAGTGTGTTCATAGCCTCTCTTGTCTGTAGTCATAAGCCAAATGTCCATTCTTACTCAGGCACTTGTTTATATCAGAAAGAGCAGACCAGACTCTAAACCATCTAGAGTTCTCAACTCCCTTCCTGCTGGCATCCCCTATGATTTCTGTGTGTAAACTGTGACATTCTAAGCTGAGCACCAACAAAGAATACACTGCATGTCTGTGAAGACATTTCAACCACAAATAACATCTCTTTTGAGGAAACATGACCATTAAATCTTAAACTGGACACCATGTGATGGGAGTCCAGGGCCGCACAAGTCCTACATGATCTACTCCTGCTGGTGCAGCAAAACAGCAAGACTGGCTTCAAAATTAAACCAAATTGGTCATCCCTGGTGTTTCGTAGACTCTTCCGGAATCCGTTAAATAGTCTCCATGCACTTTTCTTTTAAAAATGTCTAGGAATACTAAGATTCTGTAATTGGCTTCACAGTTAAAATTCTTAAAACGCAATGTGAAAAGATTCCCAAGCAGCTCTAATTTAAGTTGTGCTTTGATGAAATAATAGGCTTTGATCCTTAATTTGTGTGATAAGATCTGCATAATTAGCAAATTGATCATTTCAGAGTTTGAGGATCAAACTATTATTAAAATAATAATATGAGAAATATTGTTTTGATACAAGAATTTAAGGGCAATTAAAACTTTCTATAGTAAAAGTTTTTTTATTATTATTCTTCTAACAAAACAATCATACATTTTTTATATGAACAAAAGGGTCTAATTTTATATATATTCAAGGTGACATATGAAATAAAATAATAATACATTTAAAATCATACCCTTGAAAAGTGCAGTGTCTCTTGACAACAAAAAACGTATAATATAATATAATAATTATATTATATTATAGTTTGTTGAATTAATTATAAAGGGATACTTTAAAATGGGCTCTCAAATAAATTGCAATCAAACAAAGAGATTTAAATTCTGTAGTTAAGTCATAATACAGTTACAGTAATAGCCTTGCTACCATGTTTTAAATTGATTGCAGAGTAACAATAAAATATGTTGAATTCACTAATTTAAGTTGTTTCTCTACACCCTGTATATTAAAGAATTTCCCTGATTTTGAAATATTAATATGCTGGAAAAAGCAGGTGTTAGTGTGAACTAAAAGTAAAATCTATATCAATGATCTATATCCTGTGGTTTCATTTAAACTTAATATTACCTTGCTAATTCGACCAAAATAGCTTTTGATTTTTACATTTAATTCCATTTTCACTGATAGAGGACATATCATTTGGGTTTACTGATAAATACAACTGAGTGTATGAAAAAAAAAAAATTGCAAATGATATCCCCTAATGGCAGCGTATAAAGATAAAAAGAGATGGATTCAGCACTGAATCTTGAGGGAAATCTATCTTAAATTAGTGACAGAGTGCCATCTTCAGACTTCTACATATATCAAAAGCAATTTTATTATGAAGAAAGTCAACAAAATTAAATTCTGAAGTCTGTATAACTGAATGTTGTGCTTAAGTGTATTTAAAGTCTAAATGCATAATTAGCATTTTCTGCATCCAGCGATATACTATAATATCAATGACTACTGCTCTAACTGTTCTAAACTCTTCTACAAATTACAAGTAAGCCCGCGATTCGCTAGCAAATCGGAAATCCAAGAATGGCAATCAGTTTCTGCGTGATGAAATATCATGGAGGGTATATGCGGTGGTGTGGGCGGTCGCGTCCAGGCGGCTATACAACCTGGCGTGAACGCTTTACCTCAGGTTTAGTTCACAGGTCGTAGGCATGGTAAAGTTTCCATTTAATTCAATAACCCTATTTGAAATAAAGCGGTTTCGTTGTGTGGGCGCCTTCGTTCGTTGTTTTTATCCATACGGGCTCGTTTACAGGTTGTAGCCATACGGGCTCATGTTTGTATTACTAATCGTTGAGCTCCCTCCATTTGGATACATGCCTCCTTTGCCTGTGCTGTGTCAAAAGCGCGTTGTGGGCGCATTCGTTCATTGTCCGGGCGGCTGTACAACCTGGCGTGCACGCTTTATCTCAGGTTTAGTTCACAGGTTGTAGGCATGGTAAAGTTTCCATCTAATTGAATAACCCTATTTGAACTAAAGTGGTTTCTTTGTGTGGGCGCCTTCGTTCATTAAGTCTAGTTTACAGGTGGTGTTGTTTGGGAGCTTACACGATGTGTTGTTTGGGCGACACCCACTGACTCTGGGTATCCGTCGCATTCTAGGAAGCCGGTGCGTTTGACCCTACAGGTTATGTTGTTTGGGCGCTCACAGGTTGTGTTGTTTGGGCGCCATCAACTGACTCTGGGAAGCCGCCGCATTTTGGGAAGCCGCTGCGTTTGACTCTGGGGCGGGCGCCACGGCACAGTACGCACGCACCTCGGTGGCAATACGCATGCGCCTAGGTGCATCCGCCGTGCATAAATTAACTGTGGTTGTGTGGGCGCCTTCGTTCATTAAATCTAGTTTACAGGTGGTGTTGTTTGAGGCGCTTACAGGATGTGTTGTTTGGGCGCCATCTACTGACTCTGGGAAGCCACCGCGTTTTGGGAAGCCGCTGCATTTGACTCTGGGGCGGGCGCCACGGTGCAGTACGCATGCGCCTCGGTGCATCCGCCGTGCATAAATTAACTGTGGTTTAGTAAGATAGATAATGCTGCATTTTTTCTAAGACCTTTACAAGAATTTTTACTTTTGAAGTCAGTTTGTTGATCTTTAAGACCAGTTATATTTCAATTAAATCTTTCTTAATAAATGTTTAATGCAAAGGACAGAAACAAGGCAAGAAATAACGGCAGGTAAGACCGGTCAGATGGTGAAATGGGAAAAATCAGTCTTATCTTTCATCAAAACCAAAATATAAATCAAAACCTGTTGTTTCAGTCTTTGACTCGTTAGCTTTGAATTTAAAAACTTGAAATGTTTAGAAAATTAGCTAGAGGGGCAAATCTTGAACAATATTGCCTGATTCCGCCGGCTATATACAATACACTATCATGTTAATGATATCTCCCAATGCAACCCCTGTAGTCCACACTCCATACAACTGTGGTAGTGGGGCCCAAAACAAAAACAAGATGACAACTTGGCCAATTATTTTTAAATTAATTAACATAGTTCAATAATAAATTAGTGGGAAGGTATTCCTGGGCTCCATTTTCTGTTTGTTAATCATTACTTTGTTTTCTTCTCTGTTTAAGCAGATTTGTGTTTTCATTATGTTATTAGTAATTTGTAAAGTTTGTATTTGCATCTACCTGTGAGCTTATCACAGTATTCTGTGCCTGCACTTAGCGTACAGCACTATGCAAAAACAAAATTAATTGAACTGATCATGCTAGCACTCATAAATGGCAGCACTTAAATAAATATTCAAAACTAGCCAACCCGCAGCGTAGCATACACCGCATAATTATGTATTGATGGGTGAACACTTCCTGAACGACACAGTTGTCCAAATGGGGTGGGTTTGTGGATTACACTGTGAGTGAATGAAAAGATGGACCTCTGGAGAGAGCAACATATAATTGTCCGTGACTGAAAGCGAGATCGTCTGTGACGATGGAGGCCACGCTGGTGAAAGTTACTTCGTCGGTAGGGATAAGTTTCAGCACTTGTAGATTAAGGTGTAGCGAGTCTTCGTTGCTGACGCTTAATATAGCTTGCGTACTGAGTTGTTCCGGAGTCACAGTTGAGAAACACTTTTTTAATGTCTTTTAAGCACAGGGAATAAAATGAACATGTGAAACATCCGTAATGTAATAAGGCACCAAGAAAAGTAACATTGCAATAATGCACGCTATGATCTGATCTCTGTAAACAGAAGTGAAAACAAAATCGAGCCCGGTGCATTCTTTAACTGCCTTGTAGCGTAGTGGTAGTGTTGCTGCTTTGCAGTAAGGAGACTGTGGAAGATTTTGGGTTTGCTTCCCAGTTCCTCCCTGTGTGGATATCGCTTTGAATACTGAAAACACCGCTATATCAATGTAATGAAGTATTCTTATTCTTATGCGTCCAGCGCTCTCTCTCTCTCTCGAGCGCGCCTGTATGTGTGTGTGTGTGTGTCGCTCGCTCTCTCTCTCTCTCTCTCGCCCGCTCACTGCACTTGTTCCTACAGGCATACGCCGCATAATTATTTATTGATGGCCGAACAGTTCCTGAAAGACACAGTTGTCCAAACTTGGGTGGGGGTTGAGGATACAACAGTAAGTGAATGGAAAGATGGAACTCTGGAGAGAGCAACATACAACTGTCCATGACTGAAAACTGGTTTTGGCAGACACATGCATATCTTTTTGAAAGTTTGGCCCTGTGCCTTATTAAATGTCATCGCAAAGGCCAATCTAACAGGAAATTGTCTTCGTGTAAAAGTAAAAGGCAAATTATCCGCGACAAACAAACTATTTTACACGCTGCATACCAACCCGCGGTGTAGTATACGCCGCATAATCACGCCGCTTTTTTAATGTTTTTTAAGCAGAGGGAAAAAAATGAACATTTGCAAAATCCTTAACGCTGCTTTCAGTAAGTACAATGCACACGCGTTTAATTTGTCGGCCACTTTTTGCCAGCCGTCTTTTCTGGTTTGGGCTGCTTTTGCAGTGTTACCGCTTGTGCATATTAAATCTTGAAATCCTTCGAGTAACTAATTAACTAACTAACACCCACCCACACACACACACAGCTTGAGTGAAAAAAATGCACCCGTTCTTTCATCATTTTATTGCAGCCTATCAAAGACTTGCTGATCATGTTTTTTAGACTCAATATACATTGGCTTTTCACTCAGCGCGGGGGCGCGCATTCATCTCAGATTATTACATCCTGCTAGACTAATCTGCTACACGGCTGCGTTTGAAAAACCGACTTATCCCGGATGAGTTTCACTGGCATTAATGATTAGGAATCTGTTTGGAACAAAACCCTGTAGCCACAGGGGTTCACCAGGACTGAGTTTGGGAAACACTGCTGAACACAGACGAAACCGACTCAGGTGAGGAGTTGGGGCGGGCAAAGTAGTTGCAACTATTGATTATTCAGTGTTGTTTGCCTGGGTGTCTGATCTGCTCGACGGGATCAGAAATAAAAGGAAAACAATGTGAAGGCAATGTCACAGGTGTTCCTGTGGTATAGCTGGTCCACAGCTCCCTTTCAAAAGGCCATTTTAAAATAAATAATCACAGCGCTCACAGCGTAGCGAGGGGCATGGAAGTGTGGCTGAAACGGTTTCCGTGTGGAGTCGTGCCGCGGGCGTTTCTCCCCTGTGCAGTGTGCGAGCGAGTGAGGAGAGAGAGAAAGCCGATACGTTAGAGTGAGCGAGAGCAGGTTCGAAGGCAATGTGTTCCTGTGGTATAGCGGGTCCATAGCTCCCCTTCAAAAGGCCATTTTTAATCAGGCGACTGACAGTAGTGGAGTCAGGCACAGAGAAGGTCAGCTGCTGAGAGAGCGTCTCGACTGTTGCAGGGCCTGAAGCAGGTGAGACGCTAATGAAAAAGGGGCACGGGGCTTATTGGTTTTTAAAGACTGCTTCCTTCATTGTGTTTTAACCTCAGTTTTAAAGGATTGTTTTAAGGATCCCATGGGATACCCCTCGTAAACTGTTTGACACGCTGCATACAGCCATTCACATCCGCGAGAAGCATGCCTCTAATAACAGTCAACGTGGCTCAGAGGTGCGTGTGAACTCTAGCACAGACGAACATAAACGACGCCATGTTTTCCGAGTTGTCGCGTCCGAGTTGGTGGGCGTGGCTCTGCGAGTTGTCGTCTTGTCCAATGGTCTTAGAGTTGGTGGGCGTGGCTCCGTCCTGCGTGCATCATGGGTGTCTTACTTGTTGGCGGCTTAGTGAATTATATATATAGATGTTTTAATACAATATCATACATTTTAAACCTGATATATACAAGAAAAAATTCTAAAGCAAAAATAATAAAAGTTAGGCATTCACAACAATTTTCACTTTGTGTCCTGGGTGAGTCTGCATGCGAGAATGTTCTTCTCTGTGCAAGACTTTTGCAAGACTTCAACAGACATCTCTTTTGAGATTGATGATATGAATATTATTTAATAATGATTAATGCTTTTACCAAAAAAAACACAAACCTTCAGCTGCAAAAGGTGCAGCATACATTATTCTGGAACATATACTATTATTCCACTGTGGGGCATTTCTTCCTTAGGCTAAGGAGCACACTTCAAAAGCAAGAATTACTAAAACAGTTTTTCAGTGGTTTGGCATTTAACAAACTTCCAAATCCCCTGTCACCTGCAGAGCACTGGAACGATGGAGGGAATGAATCAAACAATAAAAATTGCAATTTAAAAAAATGTATAAATTGGCAAAAGATAGAAGAATGTAATATAAATCATTAAAATGAATATCTGGATTACTCCATGTTAGGCTACTGGTCTGAGCCCATTTAAAATTATAACTGGTTAGACATCTGCGCTAAGCTGCAATAAAATGAATTTCTTCTGATTTACTACTTAGACACACAGCACAGCACAGAAGAAATGATCTGACCCACACATTGCAATAGCAACCTCATATACTGTACAGGAAAGACTATACCTGGGTGAAGTTGGGGAGACAAGAATAGTAAAGTCCAGTTTGAATAATGGTGGACAGGTCCACTCCCAGCACTCAGAGGATCTGTTTTGGGTTTGAAGATGGGCCACAGGTGACCGTGTTATCTGAATATTTTCCTGAGAATTTGCTGTGCAATTGGCTTAGATGATCTTTTTTTTCCCAGCACCTTGTGAAGCTTTGCAAAGACAGCATAACATTACAGAGCTGTAGCAGCTAATGTTGGATGGGACAGCCCCCCACATCCCCTCTCCCCGAGTATATAATGCTGACCCTAAAAGACAGATCAACTGCTATACCACTTGAAATTCTTCTTTCAGTATGGCTTTAATAAGATCTCATTTGCTGCTATTCTAAAAATTTCTGAAAAACATGAATATGTAAACACAAAATACACATGCAGAAGGAAACTAGAAATGTGTCCGTGTATTTGTGTCTTAAAGATAATGTCTTTTTGGATTGATCTGTATGTGACCTGTCTGTAATACATGAGCCTACCGCAAGTGCTGTGTAAGTGATGCAAACAGGAACAAGTGAAGAATCCACATGCTTTAGTGTTGTGCTTATTTGGTAGAACCAGTGGTGAATGAGCAAGCACAGCAGGGCAAAAAAACAAAACAAACTGCACTTTTTAGTTCAAGAGGGGTGAGTACCTTGCTGTTCAATCTGTGTGGACCAAGCCTCAGTGAATTTATCCTTCTTGCTCCATTGTCCACAGTCTGCAAGAAATTTGACCATCATGATATTAAATTTTATTCATTTTATCTCAAGGAGGCACAGTGGTTAGCACAGATGCTTCACAGTTGAGGTCACATTTTTGGCCACAAAAATAGGTCCAGCATAGTTAGTAGATGCTGCCCTAGCCCTTAGGGACACTTAAAAGACCATTATGATCACTCAAAACTAGTTCAGATTTTCCTTTCCCATTGACTTCAATGCATTTTGCCAAGTTTGGCAAAGTTCCCGAACATTTCAGCAATTTCACTAAACTTGATGTGAAACAAATTCAGAAGAATTTGCTCATCACTATTAGCTATGAATGAAAAGATGATTATTGAACCCAGCACATTCTAACATCTAGTTTAGCCCCTTGTAGACGATTGTCGCGAATTCGCATCAAACCGCTTCCAGGCTGAAAGCAGCCGTGGTGGCACATGTATTCTGCTTATGTCGGTTGCTGCATATTCGATACGTTTCAAGGATTGTATTGAAAGCGCTTCTCATCCCATCTAGCGGCCATAGTGGAAACTACAACCGCCTGATGGAAGCGAAGTGTTGGCGTTTCTGTGTACATGAATTTTGGCTGCTTACTTCGAGAAATTCTCATTTGAGGTAAATTGCGCTAAGATAAAAATACTTATAAGTGGATTGTTTTCTTCTATTGCTGACATATCAGAATAGACTACACGTGACGAAAATTGCGGAAGTTATACGCCGTTTTCGCTATGTCACGTTTTCGCTGCATTCGGCAATAACGGCTGCATAAGCATAATATTGTATTTAGGTGCAATATCGTAGAAATTAGAATTCCTGCGCATAGATTTAAAATGCTTTGCATTTTGATCCTAGTTAATTTCTAGAATTAATGTAAATATTGCATACTGAGATATAAATGCGATTTCTGCCCTTTATTTTGAGGCAGAACTAAATGAACACATCAACTTTCTACGGGAAGCGAGCTGGTGGACTTCAAATCAGGGTTCCACCAGTTGAAAGTGATGACAGCTGTCTCAGTGACAGTGAGGATAGCGATGAAGACTACATACCTACACCATTATCACAAGGTGATGTTTCTGAAGATGAAAGCAGTGGTAATGAGAGTACTGACAATGAAAGCAGCAGTGATGAAGACTCTGACAGCAATAATGATGCACCTGCTAGCACCAGTGCTACTGGTGCAAGAAGGCGACCAGCTGCTACTGCAAGGAGAACACAGCAAAAGGCAGTGTGGAAGACAGTGCAACAACAGAACTCTGCAAAGGACATTCCAATTTGGCAAGCTGCTGTTCCTGATGCTGATGAAATCAGACTGCCCATTCAGTATTTCCGAGACTTTTTTGATGCTGATCTTTTGGATAGTATTGCAGAACAAAGTAATCTGTATTGCATGCAAAAAAATCCAAATAGGACACTCAGATTGGATCGAAACGAATTGGAGCAGTTTATTGGCACTGTAGTGTACATGAGTGTTGTACATTTACCAAGGTCAAGAATGTACTGGTCCAGTGACTGTCGAGTAGCACAGGTGGCTGATGTGATATCCCGAGACAGATGGGAACAAATTAAAAAATTCATTCATTTCAATGACAACAGCAACATGCCAGCCAACAATGATGGAAATTACGATAAGCTTTTCAAAATCAGGCCAATTATTGATTCACTTCTCCCAAAATTTCAGGGTCTCCCACAAGATCAAATGTTGTCTATTGATGAGCAAATGGTGCCATTCAAAGGTAGATCTAGTCTAAAGCAATATATCCCCAAGAAGCCATACAAATGGGGATACAAAATCTTTGTGCTTTGTGATACAAAAGGCCTGGTGCATTCATTTGACATATTTGCAGGGAAAATAGATCCTGTACCTGGGGAACCTAACATTGGTGCAAGTGGAAACATGGTGCTAAAGCTTGCACAAGTTATTCGTGGTGCTCTCAATCACTTGCTGTATTTTGACAACTGGTTTTCTTCCTTGGATTTGTTTGTTGCTCTTGCAAACAAGGGAATACCAGCCCTGGGGACTGTGCAGCAAAGTTGCCTGCAAGGGTGCAGTTTCAGCGTAGACACTGATATGAAGAAGAAGGGAAGAGGGACATTTGAAGAGAAAAAGGTTGTTGTAGTCAATGTAGAAATAAGAGCAGTAAAATGGTTTGATAATAGAGGGGTGATCGTTGCCAGCACTTTTGCCAGTGCCCAGCCTGTTTCTACCATAGAAAGATGGGATAGAAAGTCAAAAAAGAAAGTGTCTATAGAATACCCAAACATCATCAGCCTGTACAACAAGTTCATGGGCGGCGTTGATGCTCTTGATGCACTAATTGCATATTATCGCATCCACATAAGGTCAAAAAAGTACTATCATAGGCTCTTTTTTCATTTTGTTGATATGGTCATTGTAAATAGCTGGTTGTTGTATCGACGTAATTGTGATTCACTGGATGTACCAAGAAAGAAGCAGAAGGATTTGCTAGCTTTTAGAACATCAATTGCACAGGCACTCTGCATGCAAGGCAAGGATATGTCAAGGAAGAAGAGGGGGCGGCCTTCATCTGATGTTGAAAGGGATTTCGAAAAGAAGAAACATTGAGGTCCAGCTAAGGCTATTCCAACACTGGAAGTCCGTTCACATGCTGTGGGTCACTGGCCAGTGGTTGAAAGTGGACGGCAACGCTGCAAACGCCCAAATTGTAAGGGCCAGACTGTAATCAAATGTTCAAAGTGCAATGTTCATTTGTGCCTCAACAAGAACAACAACTGCTTTCGAGAATTCCATGAGTAAGACTGTTTCTCCTCATGTGACTTTTTGTTAAATTCATGACATTCTACTGATTTGTGGAAAATTTTTGTAGTTTGAATTGTTGACTGGAGGAATTGATCGATAACAGCATCAATAAAATAATCCACATACCTGAGAGTGGAAAATTTGTTTAATTACTATTATACCCAATTATGCTTAATGTCGCTAAATTGCATCATACCTAAATTTATATTTAATATATGTGCTATATTCAAATTAACAATCTCCACTTAATTTAGCATCTATTTGACAGCAAAAACACAAATAATTAATTTTTTTATATAATTGTAAATAAATTCAGGCATCAAGGGGTTAAGATCAACAGCACAGGGCTAGAATACAACATTTTTGATTCTCTGATTAATAAATCAAGAACATTATCTTTCTCTCATTTGTGGTATCTGGGATCCCATAATTGCCTTAATTATTAAATATTTAACCTCAATTGAGAGGTACAAAACACCTTAGATTAATATGAAAATCTTATCTCTCTATTATAAAAGGAAATCCTGGGATGAGACTTTCTTGGAGATAATTTCAGGTCCCACAAGATGAGACTTTTTGCCAAGAGATTTTTGACAAGTTCTGCACTCCAATCAAACGTTTACAACTACGCCCACGGTCCAATCACTTCTCATTCGTGCGAATGCTATTGTTAGATACAATTCCTGCACTCTCAGCTCCCAACGGGGTCAGAAATAAAAGACAAAGAGTAGAAGAGAAAGTAAAATGTCTTAAAGAGGTTCAAAAACGTTGGTGCGATACACATGCAGAGCAGGTTAGAGATTATGAAAGTACTAAAATTCGAAAGTCTCAAAAAAAATGATTAGTAAAGATCACATTAGCGCTGACAAATGGAAATTATTACTCGGTGAAATAACGAAACAGTGAAAAGAGATTGAATATATGGACATAGCTGATATGACAGAAGTATGTAGATATTGTTTGGCTTTAAAGTATAAGTCGGAGACTTGTAGATCATCTAAGTCGTGTTGCCATTATGGAAAAGTAGAGTTTCTTCCCAATGAAGAGGCGTATCCACGAGAAATAAAAGATTTGTTGTTTGGTGAAAGTGAAATCCACATACGTGAGCAACAGGGACGCGAAGTGCCTGGCGTGTAGTGTAGGCGGGGAGGTTGGCGAGCTAAGCCCCCTAGTTTAAATAAAAAAAAATACTGTACATAAGCAAAGATACAACAAAAGAGGAAAATAATCAAAAAACTATTTAACATAATTAAACAAGAAACAGAACATAACAAAAAACATTACATTACAAAAGAAACAGCGGTGCAATGAATCAACAAATAATTCAGATAATTATTGTTCATGTGTTTTTTTTTATAAATGTGTAAAGAAGTTCTGCAATCTATCCCACTATGTCAGTGTAGTATCCAAAACTAAAGTATTAACAAAACTAATATATATGGATCCTTCAGGGCCCTGCCTACTTTCCCAAGGATCTTGGTTGAACAGTTTTCCCTTTACTATGTACAATGTACTACATCCATTTCAGAAATAATTGCATAAATATAAACTATGATATCAATAAGACATTTGAGTAAAGGTTGATTTTGCTTAACAGTTTAATTGTTGGTTCCCTCAGTCCGGAGACGTTTGCTATTTGCATTTTTACAGTCACAAGGAGTTAAGATGGAAGCTGTCAGCAATACAGCAAGTAGGTGAAACCTGAGAACAAGCACTAGATGGTTTTCCAGTACATGTAAGGGTAAGGGTGAGTTCATTATAATAGGAAGGCCCTAACCTCACTTCTGTCTAGCCAGGATTGTGTGGAAGGAGCTGAAAAGTGATTGCAGAGCAATAAGTGCTTATTTACTTTTTCAACTTTTTAAAAATATCAAAATCATCATCATCACCTAGTTTATCCAGGCTAGCCATTTGCCTTTGAAGTGAGGCACACACTTTCTCATATCCCCTTACATGACTTCCAACTATCTCTCTTTTGGCCACGCATGGTGTCTCATCCCCATGATTCTCCATATTGGTGCACCTCTTCACCCAGTCATCTTCTGCCTTTCACTTCACATACTCAAACCAGTTGTTTCTACTAACACCCAACACCTCACCTCTACACCACAGAAGTCTTTCTCTTCAGTACTTAGCATTTCATCTTCCCCTCACTCTGTGATGCTCCACACATTTGCATGATTATTCTTATTACTTTGCTTCATGCTTTGCATTCATCAGCCATGATTCACACCTATAGAACGTGTTACTCCTCACATAGCCTCCATAAATGTTTCAATTCAATGCCAGAGAGGCTCATTTAGAGATCAGACTAGGAGACCGCTCCCAGAACCTCCTCTATGCACCTCTCACCCCAGCAAATACTGTTGGGCTCTTACTTCCATTGGTACTCAGAATGTAATCTAAGTAGCAGAATGTCACTACTTTCACCTAACCGAGTCCACTGCTAACATTTACATTTGCACACATCAGCGTTTTGCACCCCTCTTGCACACTTTTTAGCAAATAAAAAGTTGAATAAACCACATGCTAATTATTCTTCACATCACTACGTCATTTATGCACCCACATCTTGATTGCCCATGTAAAAAACACTGGTGTGACCCCATCTCTGCCTCATAACTCTCATGATCCCCTTCTGCTGTCCTGACCATCATGCCTGTTTCCTCATACAAAGACACTAACCATTCATTCACACTGAATTTCTCAATGCCTTCAACACCACATCTCACAGCACCTGTAAAATGCCTTCTATAGCTCTACAAATAGGAATGAACCTTCTTCTCTTTTCCTGATGCTTTTCCAGCATTTGCCTTGACATTTTGAAAAACAAAAAATTACACGTGTTCTTCCCTTCCCACTCATTAAACCAGACTGCATTTTGTTAACTTTTACTTGATTGCTGATACTTTTCTCTAATGCTTTCTCATTCATTACCTCCTCCAGTGGATCACACTTTTCTTTTTATACTAGAATAAACACACTTCTTTTTCAGTCTCCAGGAATTCCCCCTTCACATGCGATTAAGTTGCACCAGTCTGTCAACAATTCAACATTTCCAACACCACTCCACGTAGACCCACTGCTTTGCCGTTTTCATATAATTGTTCAATTCCATAAAACCTGACTCAGATAACAAGATAAGGATTAGCCGAATCAAGCGCACTATTGGCATGTAATATCTTCTTATATAATAAGCTACTGTGGCTGTTTGTTTGTTTGTCCAGGATTTTAAATCACCTGTAGCTCGCAAACCGTTTGAACTATTGACCTGAAATTTGGTACACATATACTACGTGACATCTACTATCCGCTTTCAGGGTGATGACTGACCTCCAAGGTTATTCCTCTTTTTATTTTTATTTTATTTTATTGTAGAATCAACTCTTGGCAGTGGCCAGCAGGGCGGCTGTGCGGCGCAGCCGTACGGGCGCCATTCTCATTCCTACCACCTTCGCTGTCACTTCCCCTAACTCTTCATATCCTAAATCATTCTTGATGCAAATTAAAGATTTAAGTTCCAGCTTAAGTGAAAAATTAAGGAGAATGTACGAAGTAATTGCAACACAAAAACTGACTTAGCCAGTTTTAACACGAAACGATGTTGATGAAAGAAGAGAAGAAGTGGGCTGCTAGGGTGGAGAAAAGAAGAGCTGCTCAGGAAGCAGCAAGCGCATCAACCTCTGAGCAAATGAATGCTAAACGTACAGAGAAAGAGTCTGAAAACTATGAATGCTCAAGTCAAGTGTATTCACTGCACATTATTGTGCAGTGCTCCATTATTGGTAAGAAATAAATGAGTATGTTGAATGGTAACTCCAAATGTCTCAAGCTGAGATTTGGAAATGGTTAAGCTAACATGCTTTGACAGACATAAAACAATAGATTTTTATTAGCAAGGCTATAGTAGCGAGTGATAAAACTCCACCAGACTGGATTTTCAAGCTATTTCACCCAAGTTGTCAGATGGAGATGTGATATAGGTGAAAGATCAAAAACTGGGCAAATTGAAGACAAAAAAATGCAGTGAAATAACCAATGACACCGCACAACAATTTTTTTGAAAAGTCTTGCTTCCTGAAAAGTTTTTGCTGATTGTGACAGGTATCTACTGGGTATGCACAAATATAGTTTTGGTTTTACTGCATCATGTAGGAACTCTGAGAAATAGACATTTATATGTTTACTGACAATAATGGATTTAGTCACGTTTATGTTTCGCATAAGCTATTAAATTCAACAGAATTAAAAGTGTTTTGCTCCTGATTTTCTTTTGTATTCAATGTCTGGTGCATCACGTTGCAGTGTCCAACAGTAGTCAGCAAGCACTGACGGATTCCCGTTGCCCTGGTATCGTTTCTCCATCGTAGCAATGTCCTGGTGAAACCTTTCACAGTGTTCGTCACTGACAGCACCAAGATTTGCGGGGAAGAAGTCCAAGTGTAAGTGGAGGAAATGAATCTTGAGTGACATGTTGCACTTCATTGTCTTGAATGCTTTGAGAAGTTTGTCTACCAGCTGAATGTAGTTTGGGGCTCTGTAATTGCCCAGAAAATTGTCAACATCATCTTTGAAGGCTTTCCAATCAATTTTTTCCGGCCCAACTAACCGATCTTCAAACCGTTTGTCACTCATAACATGTCTGATCTGGGGGCCAACAAAAATGCCCTCTTTGATCTTGGTGTCAGTTATTCTTGGGAAGATTTGTCTTAAATAATGAAAACCTTCGCCTTCCTTGTTCAGTGATTTCATTAAATTCTTCATGAGTCCCAGATTTATGTGAAGAGGAAGCAAAAATATCTTTGCCGGGTTGACAAGCGAATCATGTGCCACATTTTTCTATCCTGGAACTAACTTTTTATGGAGTGGCCAGTTCTGTCAAGAATAGTGTGACTCTTTGGCACGGCTGTCCCATTTACAGATGAAACAACAGTACTTTGTATAGCTGAGCTGCAGTCCTAGTAACAGAGCAACAACTTTAAGATCTCCACAGATATTCCAGTTGTTCCTGCTATACTGGACGTGCTTCAGCAACAGTTCCATATTCTCATACGTTTCTTTCATGTGTGCTGCATAGCCAACAGGTACTGAAGAATAAACGTTGCCATTGTGTAGCAGAACAGCTTTCAGGCTTAACATTGATGAATCAATAAAGAGACGCCACTCTTCTGGGTTGTGATCACAACTCAAGGCTGAGAACAATCCTTCAATGTCACAACAAAAACAGAGACTGTCAACTTGTGCAAAAAATGTGGTTACATCATGATGTCAGTCTCGAAACACAGAAATTTTCGTACTTGGTGACAGAAAACACCATTCCTGCAGTCTCAAATCCAGCAGCTCGGCTTTTGCTTTTGACAGACCCAAATCTCTGACCAAATTGTTCAATTCTTATGTGGATCGCCTGATGAGCACAGTTCAAAATCCGGGTCAATGTCACTGTCAGTACCCTGCATTTCAGTTTCTTCATCTGGTTCATCTAAGGTCCAATCCTCTGGTGGTTTCAGAATTGGAAGACTGTCGTCATGTGGCACGGGTCTCATTGCAGAAGGCAGATTAGGATATTCAATTGACTTCTTGTTTTTGGCAGAGAAACCAGACACATTAGTCAAACAGAAGTAACTGACCGTCACATAGTCTTTCTGTTCTCGCCATATCATCGGAACAGCAAACGGCATCGTCTTTCGAGTGCCTCTGACCCAGGCTCAGACTGACAGCACATGTCGGACAGCAAATGTGAGGCGCCCATTCCTTGTCTTGATCACCAATTTTGCAGCCGAAATACAGATGATAAGCTTTCTTCACAAAAGCAGTCATCCAGCATCTCTGAGGCACAAGTATATATTCGCCACAGATATAGCAGAATGTATTACGGCTGTTACGACATTGACGAGACATATCGCCTAACACCAAAACATCTATAGCATCAAGCTTACTTACTGTTATATTGCTACAGATACTATACTTTACTATACTGATACTATACACACACACTGACTATCTATATTAACCAAATGAGCAGGATTGGTGTATGCAAGCCACCTTTATAGCATGCTGAGACAGCGTCAAGCTCGTTCAGACCTGCCCAGGATGTCAACTTCCACAGAACAGCTTCCAACCTGGCCTGATTCCATGCTGTACAAACCATTGTTGATAAGTCACTTACAGGAGCGAAAATGTTTGGATACAAATATAAGAAAAAATCATGACAAAACTGAAACGGTACGTGATGGGTAAATTTTGATTTGATATTCTTGATCAGCACCCAAATATCTATAAGAAATACCCAACAGTGTTCAAGAAGCAAAAACTTTGTTGTGCAGTGTGACCTGTCTGCATTTACTGACCAGTACCCAAGGGTCACACACTTAAGAGACGAAAGGAAATCCAGGAAAGTGCTTGCTCAGGCACCAAGGTACATGATTCAGCGGTTGTAAAAGAATTGGTCATATTATGGCTACGAAACCATTCTTGTGGAATGGCAACAAGCAGAGGATATTGCATGAAAGATCATAAAGCAAGGAGTGATGAGCCATGGCAAAAAGTCACTGCCAATCTTTAGTTCAGAAAAACTCCAGTACACCAGATGTGCTAGTGAGATGGATGCTGATGCTAGTCTCTAGTCTAGTCTGTGAAGCTCCATGACAGCTTTCCATTGTTTGGTGATGGCAGGAGCAGGGAATGGAGGGGGAATTTTAGCTAAAAGTGCAGAGATTGGGTCAAAGTTATGGAATGATGACTGCTGAGAAAAAAGAACAGATTTCAATTTATCATACTGTACTTTCAGAAAAACTTTATTATTCAGCACAATAACAATCCCAAACATAGCACAGACACAATTAAGACATAGTCGGAGTGGACATCTGCGACACTAACAGTATTAGACTGGCCCGACCTCAACATAAATTCAGTTGTTTGAGATTATTTGGGCCTGCAAATGAATAAAAAGCAGCCAAAGCCCAATGTTCAGTTAAAGCAAATCCTACAAGAAGCTTGGAAGAATTGACCCCAGAACTGTTTGAAAAAATAATACCAAAAAATGAATTGCCTTAGTTTTACATTCCAAAACAGACTATAAAAATACTGACTTATTTTAAAAACACAAGACATGCCTGTTACTTCTTATTGTAATCAATGTTTATTTGTACTTATCCTGATGGTATGTAGTGTTCTCACAAACAACTACACACTTATGCCAAGATAAATAGCTTTAAAACTGACTCTGTTGAGTGGCCAGTAATCTACATCAATGTTTAAACTTTATATAATTTTCACATACTACTTTCAATAACTTATTTTCTCGTCTGTACTATATAAGAACTGGTATATCCAAATAAAAAAAAACAGTTACACTAACAATTGCTTTTTTTAATTCACAGTAGATTTTTAACTTTATAAATAGCATTTTAAGAGCTCATCCCATTCTTGCACAGACATGCTTGTGCACAATTAGCTGCACATACAGTATGTAAAAAACTGTAATCCCTAACCCTTCATATCCCATTAAATTATCCTTAACAAAATAATACCTGTATTAGATTTTCAAAGCAGTTTTTAACCACTTAATATTACCTTTATTTCATGCTTTTTAAAAGTGGAAAACTTTTTTTTATTTAAATTTAGCAGCAGGATTTAGATAACAACTGGAAAATATTAACTATAAATAGTTATTTCCTTTAGGGAAAATAGCATATTCAGCATTTTATTATGTTTTATTATGATTTCATCACCTATTATCAGGTTTCCAAAAATATCGTTTGCATGTTGGTTCCTATTGTTTGTGCTGAATGATAAGCTCCTGGATGTCTGAAGTAACTGAGGAACACACCTGCACCACCACTTGAAAGATACAAAGGTGAAAGAACAACTGCTTTCATGCCGGCTGGAAACTAAGAGTCATCATTCGTTACAAGTTATGAATTGACTGCTTTCTCTTTTTTCCTTCTGATCTTTCACTGTGAATTAATATAATAGACATATCTTCATTTTTAATACTTAGAATATATTTTATATTTAGCAATTAATTTTCCACTTCAAAATACAAATGCTGGAAGTGAGCTTTTAATCTCGTCAATTTAAATTTGAACAGTCTATGCACATAAAGCTGTGTTATACTGACATTTAGTCCATTGAAAGCTTACGCAACTGTTCACAAATATCTTTATGGGAAGTTTTAGCAATGTTAATTAGCCTGAAGCCGCACAGCAGTTAGCACTGCTGCCTCACAGATCTAATGTCCTGAGTTCAAATGTCACACCCATTTGTTGTCTGTGTGAAGTTTGCACATTCTTCACATGGCTTCACGTTTTTTTTCAATTCCAGTTTTCCTCCCACATACCCCATCTTCACACTAAGACCTTCCATGTAGACCCAGACGTTCGACTCTGACTCTATCAAGTCACAACCAGCTTGTCATGGAGATTCGGCTGCAGCTGCAGACAAAGGCCACTGGGTTGCTTCATGAAGAAAACTTCAATATGTCTTGAGTGGAGCTGATACTTGCTCTGGACTGTTACAAGCCTCTCCATCCACCAAAGGTAAATAAAATGTCACACTTAATGAACTCAGATGCTCAAGTGCTTGGGATTTTAGATAGAATGTAAAAAGCATGAGTGGAGTTTGACATTTAGGCCTGAGGAAGGGGGAGCAGAAAAGCCATAAAAAAGTGTTGCCAATATCCTGCTGCTGCATACTTACATCACATCGCAAGTCAAATATCGTAAATTGTTTGTAATATTAAAGTTGTAATATAAAGTAAATAAGTAACATTAACACATTGAAAACTTTGAAATTCCAAAAAAAGTATCAAACACTGTTTGCAATATTAAAATGACAAAAAACATTGCTTTTTAAGTTTGTCTGGTTATTGTAATTGTGGCAAAAAGATCACTTTGCTTTTTTCTTCTTCTTCTTTCGGCTGCTCCCGTTAGGGGTTGCCACAGCGGATCATCTTCTTCCATATCTTTCTGTCCTCTGAATCTTGCTCTGTTACACCCTTCACCTGCATGTCCTCTCTCACCACATCCATAAACCTTATCTTAGGTCTTCCTATTTTCCTCTTGCCTGGCAGCTCTATCCTTAGCATCCTTCTCCCAGTACACCCAGCATCTCTCCGCTGCACATGTCCAAACCAACGCAATCGCACTAAATAGTTAAAAATTATACACATGGCATAATACTCCTGTGCAATCAGTGACTTAGTTAACTGATTTTTAAGTCAGAACTTTTACATTTGTTTTTTATTTGGTTCATCAAAGAGACGGATATCACATTTTGTTTTTGAAATATATTGTAACAGGTTTGTTTGTGATGTGTGAAAGAAATTTGCACAGACCACCACGTCACTGTTTGTGCAGACAGTAAATTCAGGAGTAATCCACATATATGCGCCATTTCAGTCGCTTGCACTGACTACCAAGAATCTGTTTGCCAACTATCAGATGTGTAAAAGGGGAAAATACTATGCATAAAATATACAAGCTGAAATAACTTGTCTCATGATAAAATTGAAGCAGTAAACCAATCAGTAATTGAAATGATACAGAGTGTTTCACTGTCTGTTTTAAGAGCTGTTTAGGGCAGGCTGGATTTAATTATCATATTAATTGATTATCATATTTACATTAGCTGTGGCCTTAAAATTTTGTTTTGAAGAAAAAAAGACCATTTTTTTTGAGACTTATTTTAGTAACATAGTGCATCCAAGACACCCTGACCGCCCCATTAACTCCACTTACAGTAAAGGATCAAGGGCCATACTACGCTTGAAGTAAAGTATGGGAATACTGGAGAAGCAGGAGATCCAATGAACTTTACACATCCCACACTATCTTCTTCTTCTTCTACTTGAGAGAATTAATAGACTGTTGAAAGAATAGATTATGAAACTGAATTTTGGAACAAGCTTTGTTTAAGTTAAGAAATGATATGCTGGTTGGGTTTGCACCTTTTTTAAGACATCAAAATGTGGGGGGGGGGGGGGGTGTCGGTCTACCATGGTGAGCCCTCATTGACCGTTTCAGGGCTAATGATGAACACCTGAATAGGTTCACATACTGTTAGTACTTTCACAGGTGATAGGGTTGGGGAAAACAGGTCAATGGGCCAAGAGAGTGGTAAGAGTCAATGGTAGATATGAAAGCACTAATTTAAGGGTAATTCGGAACTAGATCTTATACATGGCAAGTAAAACTTTAAAATTTAATAAGGAAGAACTTGTAATAACTGAGAGAGTGCCTTTGTGTGAAATCAGCCAGCAAAGCTTACATTGTGAGCATTCAGTAATTGAAGGCAGAACAAGAAGAAAAAGTATGGGTGTTCACTTCTGGAAGAAAACCTAGACCAAGGAAAATAATAATGCCTTGGACAGGAAAAACTAAAGTGCCCTTAAAAGGTTTTCTGATATTCCTTTGTCTTCTGTTCTACTGATTATACTTTCATGTGCAGTGATCAGCTTATGGACTGGAGCTGATGCACCCCCTTTGATAAACTGACTTTGAACTTCACAACAATGAACTGCATCTGACTGTTTCTGGTGAAGTAAGAGGACTCTGAGAAGGCAATGTCAAATCAGTCATGAATTTTAAGAACACAAGTATTGAATGGACTGGTCATTATTATGTATCTGATTGAAGAAATTGTGCGACTTGTGAAATTGAACTAACTTGAAACCTTGTACATAACAGACGAAGAACATTATATTTATGAATAAGGATGAAAGTTTTAACTCTATGTACTTAAGACAAGTGATACTATACAATCAATGAAGAAAGGAATGAAAGGAGTGATTTACATGTGAAAGAGGGGCACACCGTATGACCTGCTTTTGCTTGCATTTCCTTTTATTGGTACCAAGTAACCTTCCAGCATTTTGCATAATTTTGTGGTAGACTGCAAGTGTGGCCAGGAATAAGATCATGTTTGTATTCCTTATAAAATAAAAATACAGCTAGGAGCTCTTTGACACCTTCATATGAAAATTTTACTACAACACTAGTCCTGATGCCAAGAGCAGATAAAGATTTGAACAATAAAAATCAGGATATGAAGAATGAGGTAAATTGCCTAAATAAATGCTTTGACATAAAGCGGGAAAAGAGTTTGGAAAATATGAAGTGTGAAATAGAGAGTAGAATAAATTAGCCTGATGGTCATATTAGTGATGTGAAACGTGTTGACAACCTGGAAGAAGCAAACTGCAGAAAACAGGATCCCTGCTCTAGCAATTCGAAAGTAAAATTGCTTGTAATAGTTTAGCAGATTCTGAAGACAAATGCCAGAATAGGTGGACAGGAGAAATGCTTCAGATTTTCCCATCAGTTTGTTCTTAAAATCCTGGCTGCTGTTATTAATGAATATGTAGAAACTGAAAGCATATACTGAATGCCTGGTAAACGTTATCCGAGAGCCTTCATCAACAGATTTGACAAACTATATAAAAACCAAAAGTGTTAATCCCACATTAGAGAGAGAGAGAAAAAAAATGAAGTTCTTTTTGAGAACAGCGGGATTCACATTTTTCTGGAATTTTCCACTGTGACTGCAGGAAAGGTAGCTTCAGTTTTTATTGTAGACAATGTTTGTGTCTCTCAGGCATCAGATATGGACTATTGTTTCCAGCAAGGCTCAGTCTTTGTTGATGGTTACATCCACATTTATAGTTCCCCAGGGGAATAAAAAAAATTAATGAAAGATGAACCTCTACTGTCCTGCAGTGGGCTGGCTCCCTGCCCGGGATTTGTTCCTGCCTTGCGCCCTGTGTTGGCTGGGATTTGCTCCAGCAAATCCCCGTGACTCTGTGTTAGGATATAGTGGGTTGGAAAATGACGGACTGACTGACTGAATCTCTACTGTCTTTATAGCTTGAATATGCTCTAATAAAAACTTTGTCTAAGCATTCAGAGCTCAACCTCTTAACAATCAAAGAAACTGAACAACTAATTTTTAAATCAAGACATCATTACTATGAACACGGAGAGAAAGCTAATAAGCTCCTAGCTCAACAAATCCACAAGCAAGAAGTTCGCAATGCAATCCCAGCAATCACCAACATGAACGGAGATAAAATCATTGACCATAAAAATTTAATACACACATTTAGAGACTACTATAAACCCTCATATTCTACTGAGTTTAAAGAAGACAACACATAATCTAATGCATTTCTGGATACATTACAGATACCACAAATAGATACTTTTAGTGCAGAGGAACTGGATAAACCTCTGGTGCCATCACATTATTACTAGATGCTATAAAGTCACTTCAGAGTGGGTAAGCAGCAGGCCCCGATGGCTACCCTGCCGAATTTTATAAGAAGTTCTCCACTCAGCTAGCTCCCCTCTTATTAGCAACATTTACAGACGCTAGAGACAATCAAATTCTACCTCAAACTTTTTGCCAAGCATTAATCACTGTCTTTCCTAAACAAAATAAGGACTTATTACAATGTGCATCATACAGACAAATTTCACTTCTGAGTAATGATGTTAAGATACTCTCCAAAGTCCTAGCTAGAAGGATGGAGAAAGTGCCACCTTCAGTAATATCACAAGACCAAACTGGATTTATTAAAGGCCGACACTTAGCTTCAAATCTTCCTGTTTAATGTAATATATTCACCTGCAAAGTCAAACACCCCAGAGATATTATTATCGTTGGATGCAGAAAAACCATTTGATATGAATGAATGGAACTACCTTTTCACTACATTAGAGAAATTTAGGTTTCGCCCAAACATTTGTGCATGGATCAAACTACTGTATACCAATCCAGAAGCTTCAGTTTGCATTAACAACATTTGTTCAGACTACTTTAAACTAGAACGTGGTACCAGACAAGGATGCCCCTTGTCACCACTGCTATTTGCAATCGCCATTGAACCACTGGCAGTTCACTGTCAAAATGCTTATCAGATAAAAGGGGTTATCAGAGGAGGACTTGAAAAGAAAATTTCTCTATTTGTAGATGATATGGTACTGTATATATCAGACCCATAAAAAACTGTGCCTGCAGTCCTAACAACACTTACAGAATTTCAAAAGATTTCTGGTCTCAGAGTTAATTTGAATAAAAGTGTACTCTTTCTTGTGAATTCTCAAGCATACCATATTAGATTGGACACCTTCCCTTTTATCATTACAGATCAGTTTAAATACCTAGGGGTAAATATCACAAGTAAACATAAAGCTCTTTATCAACAAAATCTCACTGTCTGTATGGAAAAAATTAAGCAAGACTTGCATAGATGGTCAACTCTTCATCTCCCTGTAGCTGGAAGAATTAATGTTGTTAAGGTGAATATCCTTCCTAAGCTTCTCTTTTTATTTCAAAACATTCCAATATACATCAATAAATAATTTTTTAAGCAAGTAGATTCAACCATAACCTCATTTATTTGGAACTTAAAACATCCACGTATCCAAAGAGCGACCCTACAAAGACCTAAGGCAGAAGGTGGCATGGCTCTACCCAACTTTGTTTTATTACTGGGCAGCAAACATACAAGCTATAAAAACCTGGACACAAATAGATGAACATACACAGGCTTGGTCCGCAATAGAAATAAAATCCTACAGTACTTCTTTATATTCCCTGCTTTGTGCCCCAATAAATGCAAATTATCGCCAATATACTAATAACCCAATTGTGCTTCACTCACTCAGAATATGGAACCAATGTAGAAAGCATTTTAAGATGGAGAATCTTTTATCTGTGGCACCTCTGCATGAGAACCACCTTTTTCAACCCTCACAAACATATGCAGTTTTTAATATCTGGAAAACATTTGGGATTAAATTGCTTTGAGATCTTTATATAGACAACATCTTTGCATCCTATGAACAATTACATTCCAAATTTAACTTTCCAGCAACACATTTCTTTCACTATCTTCAAATTAGAAACTTTGTCAAACAGAACCTGCCCGATTTTCCTCATCTCCCACCTTCCTCTACACTGGAAAAAATATTGTTCAGTTTCGAGGACTCAGACAGCATTTCTGCAATATATAAAATTATTTTACAGTCCAAGAGGACAATGGAAAAAGGATCTCTCACTCAACATATCAGAAAAGGAATGGAAGGGAGCGATGCAGAGAATTATTCAACTCAAAATTATATCGAGCACATCTGTCTCGCTTAAAACTGTCCAAAATGTTTCCAGGGCAAGATCCAACCTGCGAATGCTGCACTCAAGTTCCAGCCTCACTGGGTCACATGTTTTGGGCCTGCGCCAAATTAACATCATTCTGGACAAAAATATTTATTGGTGTCACAGTCCCTCCTAATCCACTCACAGCTGTGTTTGGTGTTCTTCCAGATGGGCTTAAAGTGGAGAAGGACAAACAAACTGTGATTGCCTTCACTACACTATTGGCACGCAGACTTATTTTGCTAAACTGGAAGAATCCTAACTCTCCTCTTTTAAGTCAGTGGGTAACTAATGTTGTATAACATTTGAAATCAGAAAAAATTAAATTCGCACTTAGAGGATCTGTGCAGAACTTTTTCAAAACCTGGCAGGATCTAATCAATAATATTTTAGAATAAGCTCTTAAAGCACCAAGGAAGCAGATTCTCTTCCCATTACTTTTTCTTCTCCATTTATCTTTATCTGCCTATTAAACTCATCAATTTATTTATTTTTACTAGCTTTAAGTTTTACTCCATTGGCTATGCTCTCTTTCTCAGGGGTGGGGGATGATTTGTTTTCTATCCTATTATTTGTAAAAATTGATCTATTTGTATAGAATGATGACAATAAAATCAATAACATTAAAAAAAAAGACTTTGTCTAAGCTAAACAATTATTTAACTTTTAGTGTGATTAATATTAGAAATATGTTATGTGTATATCACATGGCTATTCTTGATTTCATAATAATCTTTATCAATATTAATACTATAACTCAAATAACTGGACTACATTATCACCTTCTCAACATCGTTATATCTTGCAATAACACTTAACAATACCTACAGATATATTTTTTTTATTACTTTATACGTTTCGTTATCTCATTGACGTCTTTTTATTAGAAATATAGGAGATGATATAGGTGTAAGGTGCATGTTATTCTGTTAATAGGTTACTACAACATTTTAAAAAAAGTATTTAGAATATTTTATTTTTTTATCCTGACAACTCAGCAGTCTATTACCTCTATGCTGCCAGTGGCAGTGTGTGTGTGTTTCCGATGTGCCATGACAAAGGAGTGGGAATTTGCAAACTTGATCTTAGCCTCATGTGGGGAAGCAAGATGGAGGAAGCAGTGGTGGGGTGGTTAGAGAGAGCGAGAGAGAGAACCAATCCCAGTAGGTTTTTTTTATGCTATACTGGTTGTTTTATTTGTAGCAAGGACCAGCAATGAAAAATGTGGCTTTAGAGACAAAAGTCAAAAGTTGAAAGAATTTTATCTCTTTCTCTTATTCTGCTTCTCGTCTTGAAAAATAGATTCTAAAATACCAGAAGAGCATAATAGTGATCACTCAATAAATTAACAGTGACAAAACTACTAATTGCATTGCTCTTTCAATGTTCTCTCTGTTTTACAAACATTAGAAGCTCTGTGTAATCCAGTTGTATTATAGGCTTTTACTACTTAGCTCTATTAGCCTGGCATCACACTACATGAGAACCCGAGAGCACGTAAGGTGATGAATTTCATTGCCTCATATTAAAAAACTTGGATTCATAGGGGACGACAGTTTACATGACTTGACTTCCCAATGGCGTTTCAGCACAATTCCAAGCAATCTTTTATCACAGTGGAGTAGGCTGCTGGAAGTTGTCACCAAAGAAGTGTTAGACTTAATTATAACTTTGTTTACCTGGAATTCAGAACCACAACATATTAAAAAGATTAACATCATACAATTGCCCATGAGTAAAACACTGCTGCAGTAGATCAGTTCCTGTTTTTCCTAGTGACTGGGCTTTTGTTGATAGTTATGGCAAAACACAATTTAATAGGAAACTGTGTTGTATTGAATTCAAGCAGGTAATAAATAGAAATAATGGGAATTGTGGGTATAAATATAATTTTATCATGTACCACATCCTATAAAATGGTAGCCTGAATCACATTTGAATGTAACACTTTCATCTCTAATCTTGTATGTTATGGAGGTTTATATCAAAAGCAATACACACTGTAGTGCGGTTTACCTTAACTTATTACATACAGCACTGACCATTACTGGCTGCACATTTACATAGCCAACACAATTAATTGAACATTATAAGCATTCTACAGAAAAGAATGGGTGAAAAGAAATATCATGGACAATGTACAATGTTCACCTCCTGTATGATCTCTCCGTGGGGGACCCAGTTACTGAGCTGTACAAACATTTTAACTGACCAAGGCATGCCATCGTCCCAGGCTGGTGTTGTACATACAGTAGCGCTTGAACTGTGTTGGTATGCGGAATGAAGCATAACAGCATATCGTAGTCTGACCTCAAAGGGGACACCCCGGTTCTCTGCAATATTGCATGTTTTTTGTTTTTTTTTAAAACCACCAAGGGTCCCTGCTCAACCCCTTTCTTAGAAGTATATGGATATATGCATGCTTGACCATCCAATCTGGCTTTGATTTGTATTATTTTATACCGCATAGTGAGGATGTAAGGACAAGCTGACAAAATAGGGAGTGTTGTGTGTACCCAAGGGGGCTACTTGCTAACCATGTCTTCTTTGAGTTTCATCTAACTTTCTTTCACCCACTATACATTTCATTTTCAGCTTGTAACCCATCTATTTTTCCGGTGCAAGGCCAACTTCACCCTTTTATTCATCGTCAATCCCATTTCTGTGTACAATTACAGAAAAAGGACCTACTGCCTCTGCCTCTACAGCATTATTAAGAAAAAATAATAAGGGATAAAAGAAAAATGGGTCAGCTAATTGTATTTTTTCTATAATGTCATCAAATTTCAATCAAGTCAGTCAATACATTTTCAAGATTTTGGGGCATTTAGTTTTTCTATTGTGGGTCTGGGGGCTTATCCTTAAATATTGATATATCAAAATGTTTGTTCTTAGTGGATACCTAGCACCCTAAATGTACCATCCTGCCAAATTTCAGCTTTTTTAACTAAATGGGAAATAGTGTATTTGTTGATGAGTGAGTGAGTCAGTCAGTAGACCATGCATTATATACTGTATATGCAGATTTGTATGGATCTTAGTATGTTTAATGGAAGCTGGCTACTATAAAAATACATTAAATGTTATTTCCTTCTTTGCTGCAGTATTGTTTTACATTTTACTTTGTAAACTAGTCACTATACCATAAATGCGTTAAAATGTTTAATTTCCTTATAGACTACCTTCTTACTCATAAAAGGATTTGTACGCTGAGATTTTACCATTGCACCATCAAGCACTTTAATAAGACATTGAGGTTGACACCACATGTAGTTTTTAACACAACAACCCATAAGGATGAACAGTTACAGACTGCAGTCCAAATACATTGAATTCAATATTGAACTGGACAAAGGGATAACATTTAAAAGCTTCTACCTAGATCAAACAATTTTATATAAAATATACTGTAACTATTTATGAACACGGTTTCATATACTGTATATTTTTGCCAGCACAGAAAAGGCAGCAAAAGCTATAAAGAAACAAGATATATTTACTCAGGTTACATTTTTGTTTTTCAATTTGAGGAATTTCAGTGCTTTAGAGATAAGTACAGTGTATAACTAATGTCTAAAGCTTTTAAAACTTCAGTGCATAAATTCATAAAAAGAGAACATTTTTAAGCAGCACTAAAGTGATATGTTGAGGGCTCTAGCATTTGGATTGTGTTTCATTTTAATGAAGAAATAAAAAAGTGATTTGCTGCCCTCTACCGCCTGTTAGAAATAACTGAAATGTTGATAGATCTTCAAGTCCATATATTGCCTACTTAATAACGGCTGCAACAAGTCTGACCAGCTTTTATTAAGTCTTCCTCCTTCTCCCTCTTGTGTCCTACTTTGGTACCAGGGTTCAGTGACATTTGGACCAAAGTGTTCCTCCTGTCTTTGTAAAGATTACAAGGAATGCAGTGCTTGATTTAAATGTATAATAAATCAGTAAGATGGAGTGCATTAGTGTTTCTTTGTTTCTGACAAACATCTTTATATTGTAGTTTGTAAACTAGTCAATCTACTTTAAATGTGTTTAAAATGCTTGCCCAAGACACATTTTTGTGCACTGTCTGAAGAATGGATTAAATATTAATGTTTCAGCCTTGAACACTTTATGTAAATTATATAAATTGTTTATCTTTAATCAGACACCAATTTTATTTTTCACTGCCACTGAAACTCTTTCATCATATATTTGTGTAAACAAATATATTTAGGGAATTGTAGAAGGACATGAAGAAAAAGTATGCATATGAAAATGATATGCTTAATCTTACTATTCCATGATTATCACTTTCATGTATAGAATAGTAAATATAGTGCAGGAGTTAAGGGTTCAAAGATATAAAAATATATTATTTCTTACAAATACATTATCTTTGAGTGATTACATTATTAAATCCTTTTCTTTTGCTCTCTCTAAATAGTGTATCTCTTCCAATCTTAATAAATGCCCTATATATCTTGCAGATCTGTAACTTACAGATTGTAACGCAAACTTTACATAAAAAAAAACAAAAAATGAATGGTTATTTCAAATAAATGGCATTACCTTCCACCTTAAGAAAAGCCTATTGTTACCACAGACCACCTGATTCTTTGAATAAGCACTTGTCAATGTGGTCTGACTTTTATTTGACTAATCCAGAAAACTGCTGAAATCCATTCTGTCAAGTCTATGGTAAAGAATTTGACCTAACTTAGCATTGTGAAGATATCGATCATGGAGGTGTTTATGAAAAAGATCACTGGGAAAAAAAATTACTATTAATCATAGGATTAATAATAAAATGCTTTAGAGAAGGATGCAACAAGTCCAAAACTTTGACACCTATGTTTTTGGAAAATAAGCATTTATTTAAAAAAATAGCTTTGAAATGTATTAGAGTAAATGCTTAGGGTTTTCTCACTTTGACAATAAAATACAATGCATTACATACACTATTTTTTAGTTTGGTTTGGAATTCTGGTTTATTCATATTAAGGGTGTCAATTCAAGAGGCCAAAGTGCACATATCTTACACACCTTCACAGACATACATACTCACACACACTTTACAGGATAATAGCAAATATATGATTTAAATGGAAATAAAAAGGCACATGCAAAAATGAAAAATTAACAGCTACAGAAAATGGATCTGTTGTTTATTTTCCAGTTAGTCAGTCCCGAAGTATTTCTGCCCAAAATGTGTTGGTGCCACAGGGTGAACCTCAGTTGTTAGGATAGTTATATCTGGGAATTCTTGAATAATTGATTTAGCACCTAAATGAAAGAAAAACAGACAACTAACATTATCATAATATACATTGTCAGTTTTTAAAATAGTAATATAGCATAAATACAAAAATCCACTAAATGTTAATGTACAAATTCATTCAGATTACAGCTTGAGTAGTTTCTTTGGCCATTCATTCCAAGTAAAAATAAATATTAACTAAAAATTAATGTTATTATATTTTTAATTTCAATAATCTTGAACTGTTTTGCGCAACTTCACCTCTGAGTACACCATCCCTTAGAGGTCTGGATTCTCACTCCCATTCATAGGCTATCATATTTGATCACATGAGAAAATAGCTCTATACTGGCAGGGCAACTGGGAAAGACATGTCAACCAGCTCTAAACTTATATTTTTCTAAAGTCTGAAATGTTCACATGTGAGGAAGTACATTGGTAACAGGGACTACTATGGAAACAATTGATTAATATGGAAATTGTGTGTGTTGGGGGGGTAGGGGGGGGGAGTGATGCTTAGATTAAATAGGTTGATATCAAACAAATCACCAGGACCAGATAATATATTCACATTTGTGTTTTTAAGAAGGAGAATGAGTACATACATATATGAGTGTATATGAATACACCCTTTATGCATATTTTTAGGAAGTTTCTTTGCACTGGGGAAATTCCCTAGGACTGGAAAATGGCAAATATTATCCTATTACATTAAAGTGGTCAGGCAGATCCAAGCAACTATAGCCCAGTAAGCTTAACGTGGATCACAGGTAAATTAATGGAAGGAAATATTAAAGATAAGATTGAGCAAAACAAGAACAGGAGTTTTACTGAAAAGTTAGCATGGGTTCATCCAAAGGAGGTTACATTTTACTAACTTGCTTGAATTCTATGAGGAAGCAACAAAAGTAAATACAATAATTATTTCTTTTTGTAACTCACTTAAACCATACCAGGGTTATTTGGTGGCTTGGGAGGTTTGTGGGAGCCTATCCCAGCTAGCATAGGGTGCAAGGCAAAAACAAACCCTGGACAGGGCACCAGTCTATTGCAGGGGAAACACACACATATGCATACACACACACGCACACAAACTAGGGACAATTCACTTTACCAGCATGTCTTGAGACAGTGGAAGGAAACCCATGCACATGCAGAGAGAACAGGCAAACTCCACACCGGGAGGACCCAGGACATGAACACTGGTCTCCTTACTGAGAGGCACTGCTACCAATGTGTCACCCCATCAAAGTGGTGTATGCAATATTATTTTTCTTGACTTTCAGAAAGCATTTATTATTAATGAGTGGTTGGGCATTAAACTAAAAGAAGTGGGAATTCAGAGTGTAGTCTGTAGATAGGTGCAGGACCATCTAAAACAGTGAAAACACAAAGTGATGGTGCGAGGAGCCTTATCAGAATTACGTGAAGTTAAGAGTGGTGTCCCACAGGGGTTAGTGCTGGGCTGTTTCCATTCTTAATATTTATAAATGATTTGGATTGGAACATAAATAAACTGGTTAAGTTTGCAGATGACACCAAGGTAGGTACATTGACAAATAATCTAGAATCCATTGAATCATTACAGATGGACCTGGATGGCAAACAGGCTAGGGCAGATTTGGGGCAAATTAAATTTAATTTAAGTAAATGTTAAGTATTACACATAGGAAGTAAAAATGTTAGGTTTGAATACACAGTGGGAGGTCTGAACTAAAAGTACATTATATGAGAAGCATTCACAATCATCTTCAAGACAGTGTTCAGAAGCCATCAAGAAGGCTAACAGAATGTTAGGTTATATAGCACAATGTGTACAGTGCAAGTCAAAGAAAGTTATGCTCAAGCCTTACAATGCACTAGTTAGACCTCATTTCATACTGTTTTGGTCTCTGGGCACAGATATACTGTGTATAGCAGCACTAGAAAAAGTCCGGAGAAGTGTGCCTGCACTACGCACACTACCGCTTTACACTGCAGTCTATGGACACATAGATAAATGCTAAGTGTGCAAAGTCTATCCCAAGATTATCATGCATGCTCTTTGCTTTTGGTGGCCTGCTAAACAACACATGATTATACACCCATGGATTACACTCTAGTGTTATGAAAGCGATAGATTAATTAACATTTACTAAACCAATTATACACCTGAACAATTTAGGTTGCAAATTAATGTAAGCATGCTTTTGGAAAAGTTAGTTGATAGGGCAAAATGAATGTAGGGAACACAAAAAAAGTGTTGGACTCAAAAATGTATCCTACATATTCTGCAACGATTACTTATTAAACACAGAGGAAACTTTGCTTCTAACATAGTAAAGAAATTCTGCAAATGTCCAATACTCAGAACCATGTATGTAAATACCACAGATTACATATTTGTTCCCCATTTATTTTACATTAACAAAATATAAAATAATTAGTCACTACACACCTTAACAGCATCCTAAAAGTAAATGATCTAGTGCTCATATAAAGTAATTTAATTAAAAATAAATTGCTGTTTAATATTTACTTACCATGAGGTGTTGAAAAGAGACTAAGCAGTATGATGTGCTTAGGTTGAACACCATGTTCTATTAGAACTTTCACTGCTTCAATAACTGTGTTACCAGTACCTGTTTTTTTTGGGGGGGGGGGGGGGGGGGGGGAGAGATAAAAATATATATTTTTGTTCTTTCCTAAAAATACACGGTTATTTTCATAAATGTTGTGATAGTAATTACAGTCAAAATAATTACAAATATGAATAAAACTACTGCAGGAAATAACAGCATTAACATACTTTACATTAAAACGTGGAATAATCTAAAGTCATGCTGAAAACCCAGTATTTCACGAGAAACTGTGATTTTTGCCTCCAACTCCTAACAATCCCAAAATCCCCAAAACTTTTTTTTTTTTTATTTGTTGACATCTGTCAATAATAATTCAGGAGTAGAGAGTGTGCTATTTTATGGCACCATTTTTTTTTTTTTCTGCTCAGTGCAGACAGTCGAATGTTGCCAGTATAACAGCGCCACTCACCAATAGCATGGATGGACAAGTGAGTAAGTGGAGAGTTTTGAAAAGGGAAAAGAAACAGGATGACAAGGTTCTCCGGAGCTGAAGTAAGATGTGTTTTTTTTTTTGTTCTTTATTTCGCCTTATACAATTTCTTGTATTAGGAATTTGTTAGTTTTCGCATATCCCTTGGAGTCAGAGCGCAAGGTCAGCCATTGTACAGCGCCCCTGGAGCAATTACAGGTTAAGGGTCTTGCTCAAGGGCCCAGCAGAGTAGGATCTCTTTTGGCAGTGACAGGGATTCGAACCGGCAACCTTCTGGATACCAGCACAGATCCTTAGCCTCAGGGTCACCACTCCACTCAAGGTGCGCTGTACATCTTTAGTCAAGCTGCCAAGGAGGGAGAGAGAGAAAAAAAAAATACAGAAGGATTTGGATTCCCTAAGAGAATAAGCCATGACTGATGGCTCTAGCGCAGGTCAAAAGAGAGAGTGGATGGACATTGTATACAGTGCATACGCTTAATAAGGGGGACACAGAATCTCTCCCCCCCCCCCGATTTATTATACCCTAAATTGTCATGTGAAATATTCTGATCCCGCCAACTAACAAATCCTCAGAGCACTTCACAAGGGGAACATCACCATCAAAACTCCCACAATGAGGTGTGATATTTACATCTTCAACTTGGATATGAAAATGAAGGCACCTACACATATACTGTAGGTCACATTATTATTTATTTGCTTATAAAGATGCAGTTTGAGACATAATTCATTCCTCACAGTACATAAACCAAAAACTGAAACACAAACACTTTGTACTGAAGTTGCTTCTTTTGATTTCTTTTACTAGTTTGTAAGTAGTTATTTCTATAAAATGCTTCATAACATCCAGGAATTATTACTGCCTTTGGAATCCAATGGAGCACTTATGTATATTCCTTGCAGAATAAACTGAATTAGCTGACAGCATCTGCGCGATACCTCCACGAGAACCATGAAAGCTGTCTGATGTGCTTTACTGAGACCTGGTTTAAGAATACCAACTCAGATACAGCTTTAGAAGTAGACAGAAACCCAGCTTCTGGTAAGCAGTCAGGTGGTGGTGTCTGCCTTTACATTAACAAAAGACAGTATAAGAACATCACTGTAAAACAGCACCTCTACACACTGAATATTGAACTACTCACCATTAGACTTCACCCATACTATCTACCATGAGAGTTTAATCAATTATTTGTGAAAGTATTATACATACTGCCGCATGTTGATGTGGGAACTGCAGCTGAAACTATTCTTGAAACTGTACATAAACTAGACACCAACATCACCTGGTCCTTTTAAACTTGTGATGGGAGATTTTAATTTACGTAAGCTGTAATCAGTGTTACCCCATTACCATAAGTATGTGAATATTAATAATGGTGGAGACAAAACACCAGACAAGTGTTATGGAAATGTCCTTGGGCCTACATATCGCATCACACAGCAGCCCTGTGTACATCCGACCTCACTGTTATTCATCTACTACAGAAGTACAAACAGGAACTGAAACAAGAAAAGCCAGCCATACGATTAAAAAAAAAAAAAAAAAAAACTGGCACAAGGACAGTGTAGATGAACTGCAGGAATGCCAATCCTGTGCTGAATGGAATGTGCTGACATCCTCACAGTCACTGAATGAGGCTGCTTACGCTGTTAAGTGAATACAGTATATTCGGTGAGCCAATAAGAAAAGAACTGTCAAGGTGTACAGAAACAGTAAGCCTTGGATCATTAAAAAGACTAAAGCATTACTATTGGAAAACCAACATGCTCATCAAGAAAATAACAGAAAAAAATGAATTTTACAGCAAAAGATTAACAGGTTAATTAAACAAAATAAAAATATGTATGGGGAAAAAAATCAAGAGGTGGTTTAATGATAACAATCCAAAGAAGGTTTGGAAAGGCCTAAAAACAAACACAGGACTGGGTTCTAAAAAGAGTGTGAACTTTCCAGTAGACAAAGACCACAAGATGTTAGCAGAGGAACTTAATAAATTTTTACCAGATTTGAAACAAGTGATTTCAGTACCCAAAATGCAGAAGTAAAGGAAATGCTTTATAAAAACACCAGGAAGAACTGCTGCGATGGAGGTCATTTTAACTAAAGTGTAGAAAGGCTTGTGGCAGGTTAAAACAAACAGGGCAGTGGGGCTAGACCCTGTATCAGGTCTGCTCATAAAGTCCTGCTTTAAGCAGCTCTCTCCAATTTTTCATTTGTTATTTAACTGGTCTCTGACCTGTGGTATTGTACCTAAGTTGTGGAAACACTCAATCATTAACCCAGTTTCTAAGGGTTCCAGGCCAAGCTATTTGAATGACAACAGACCAGTGGCACTCACTTCTTTCCAATGAAATGCTTTGAAAATTTGTATGACAGAAACAACGTTTTTTCAAGATAACCACCAATTTGCTTACTGTGCAAACAGAAGTGTGGAAGATGCTCTGATTGTTATCTTGCATCAAATCTACACCATTATTGATAAGCCTGGTTCATCTGTCAGAGCACTATTTTTGGATTCTTCTTCAGCATTCGATACCATTCAGCTTCCCATACTAATTGGGAAACTGAAAAGTACGAATGTTAAGCCATTTATCACTTTTTTCAATAGTCATTCATTCAAACACAAGAAGCCCCGTCGGGGTGTGTCTTATCACCATTACTTTTTACTCTGTACACAACTTACCTGTTTATAGCTAGAATTCCACAAAGGGAGAAAATGAATTAGGTATCTTAAAATAGTTTTTTATTCCTAAGCTTTCAACTCCTACCAGGAATTATCATCATCATCAGAGGAACATGATTAGACTTACAGGAATCTAAGGCAACATATAACAAATAAGGAGTTAGGAGTATTGATGAGGTGAGGTTCAGAGGCTGTTGGCCATAAAGGCTTATTTATATATGTGCATGTTCTTCTTTTCAAGCATGCGTATGCTGAGTTCATGTCCAAATGTCTGTTAATGGAACCTGAGAGAGAACAATGACCACTACTTCATTAGCAAGTATGCTGATGACACCATGCTCATAGGATGCATATCTGTGGAGGATGAAAGCCACTGTGTATATCAAGTGGACTGTACAGTACACTGGGGCAATAAAAACTATCTTGCTCTGAATGTCAAAAAGACCAAAGAAATGATATTTGACTTTAAGAGACAGAAATCTGTACGTTCACCCATTGTTGTTCTGGGAGAGGAGGTAGAAATAGTGACTGGATATAAATATTTAGAAAACTAACCTAGATAGCAATATTAACTGGAGTACAAGTGCAAAAAAATAAAATAGACAAGGACCTCATGTTGTCTGTTATCACTTTCAGCTTCATTGCCTTTTTAGTAGTCTGACAAACAAAAATTTTAAAAATCTCCAGCAGATTACTATGCATGCAGCTAAAGTTATTAGGGCTGATGCAGATGTTTTGGTAAGTGTGTGTCAGAGAACAATGCTAAAGAAACTGGAAATCATCTCAATTGACAGCAGACATCGATTACATGTAGAACTAAACTTCAGTAAATCAAGAAGGAAGGTCAATTTGAAAAACCACACACATAGCTCCAGAAATTCCTCTTTCACTAGTGCCATACAACTTTTTAATAAGGAATATCAGAGAAAATGATAAGAGGTTTGATATATATCCTGTAACCATTTTTGGGTAAATATACACCTTAACCTGTCTTGTCTCCATTTGTTTGACTTATTTCTTTCTGTCTATCATTAGATGCTAATTTCATGAAGGCAAATTTCATGTTTTCTTGTGTAAACATGAATGTTTTACTTATAGCCAATTGCATGTAGCATATTTAAGAATAAGGAGCGCCAGTGAACTAATAATTTTAGCTCACCCTGGTTTAAAAAAATATAAACATATAAAAAAAGCACTATAGTACTTCTCATACATTTGATCAACTGGCAGCACTATAATTGGCACTCATTGTTTTATAAAGTTTCCAAGGCAAAACTGAGCAACACAGTCAGATAACACTTCAGTTATATACTGTAATTGGTAGAGCGGTGAACTTAATCACTGCGGTGGGTTGGCACCCTGCCCGGGATTGGTTCCTGATTTGTGCCCTGTGTTGGCTGGGATTGGCTCCAGCAGACCCCCGTGAACCTGTGTTCGGATTCAGCGGGTTGGAAAATGGATGGATGGATGGTTGAACTTAATCATGGTATTTAGTAGCCTCCAAAAGGAAGCCAAAAACTAAATTTTTTTTCTACAAGAAAAAAATAACATTATTACGTGTAACAGAAACTTGTAATTACCAAAACATCAGCATACATGCCTACATGTGTCCACTGCTGTACTGATGCAGATTTAGTATTTTTTGTGATATGTTTTAAACAGTTATCAATGCACAGTGTGATGTTGCAATCAGTGGTGTTTCTTTACACACTTTTCTTATATGTTTTTCTGCTGCTTGCACATGAGAAGGTAGAATGTCAGTGTCTGACCTGCACAATTGTATTATCGCAGGCTACCACAGTACAAAATTTAGTGACTTCCACATTTTTCCTGACACAAATATTGACAGTTGCCCATATTGTGAACAGTGCTTAGGGATGAACGTCTTGCTTATCCTTCCACTTGATCGTAATTATGTTGCTTTTTTGTAATGCAGCTATTGACACACCATGATGAAGTCTCAGGAGATAAAATTCACCAGGCATATCATGGTGGTTCGGTCATACAGTGCCTCACTTTCACTTTCCATGTCAATGTCTGATGACCAATTCACATTGTCATCACTATTGCTTGATTCAAGCATTGCCTTAATTTCAGTTTGTTGGATTTTTGCTTGCTGTTGTGTTTTCCGTTAGAGGCTTGTCCCACTAATGAATACTGATGAGTTATCACAGGAGTTACCATAAAGTGGCAGAGCACATTGAAATCTTCATGATTTTATACAGCTTGATTTTATTTCGTCCAGTTGACTGTTCTGAGTGTTATTCATTCTTGACACCATAAATACTATCATTACATGTCACCCCAAGCCTGACTCAGGATTAACAAAAACTGCATAGAATTCCAAGCTCGAGCTTGGGGTTAACACCAGGGAGGTTTAACTGAAGAATACTTGCAAGTAAGAAACAAAGAAACTTGGCCTCCCTTAGCAGAACTGTATCTTTGCCTTATACAAATATAATATATATATAAAAAACCCAAAGGTTTAGTTTTCTCTGAGAATGCAATTAACTTCAACTTTTTCTATCACCTCCACTGTCAAATGGCCATGAACAAAGGCATTATATAATATTATGGTATACTTAGCTGTACATGTTATTATATGATGTTTTATGGGTTTGTACTCTACTGATGTAGTAGTATTAAATTTCTAAATCTGTATACTGTACATGGTCTGAGGCTGAAGAATGCTAATAAGAAGATATTAAACATTAGGGGTCTTTATTAGGTTATTGCTTCTGATGAGAATCACCATGGTACCCAATTTTAGAAACAGCTTTGAAGTGGTGTTCTAGATAGTAGCCTTCATTTTTAAAACTATGCTAGACAATTATTCATCTCATTAGGATCACCAATTTAGAGCTGTCATAAATCAATAAGTAAATCAGCTAAAAAGGCACTGGAAATATATCACTAACATTGCAGAGAAAAGAAAAAACAAGCATAGAAAAAAAGGTTGGCAACCCACTTGTGCTCAGTCACAGAGTAAGCTTTGGATATGGAAGTGTAATAGTGCCAACTGAATTATGTGGTGTACCCAGTAATGGATCATTTCCATATTGGTACATAGTGCTAAAAAGCGGGCACCTTCTAACTTGAACAATGTGTTGAGTGAACAGTGGCAGAGCTTTAACTACTGTCTGTGACTGTGATTTGCATTTTCTAAAAACATATACAAAGTGCTGAAGAAAAAAAAAAAAAAAAAAAAAAAAAAAAAAAAAAAAAGACTACATCCATTGAACCAAACCACAGTTCCACTTATGGAAAGAGTAGATCACAAAGAAAGAATACAAATAAAGCAAAATCCTGTTGATTTAGATAGTAATATAAATGTCCAATCTGCATAAACAGTTTGTTTTATGAAACCATTTAAATCTGGTATAGATTTATTTATAGCATATATCATGCTTAGGTGGTTCTGAGAGACAGCAAAATATTTTTTGCACCATAAGACGCACCTGACCATTAGACGCACCTAGGTTTAGAGGAGGAAAACAAGAAAAAAAATATTCTGAACCAAATGGTGCACTAATATGTTTAATAAAATATAGCAGAATAATATTTCAACCATGTAAATTCAACAGCGGTATTAAGAAACATCATCACTGTCATTAACAAATAAGGAGAGACTTTAAGGTTCAAGCACTCTTCTAGTTTTATGGAAACCCCAAGAACTCCTCATCGCTAGTGTCAGAATTTATGAAGCTCAGTTGCTCACAATCACTTTGCAGGAGCACGTACCTATCATCACGCGGCATAACCTGTCCAAAGCCACCAGGGGACAAAGCACGTTTGGACCAATGCTCCCTGAAGTTATATCATCAGTCTAGTCCCATCTATATTTGTAATGCCATAAAGCCCTTCATCTCGTGTTTTGTTGTGGGTTTCCAGTTTGAAAAACGAGAATGCGGTGCAAGCACATCCCTCGATTCAAAAAATTGCTCTGCATACCTGTTTGTCTCGTCTGACAGTAGCTGAAAGGCAGCTTCAGGAAAGAACAGCCTGAAGTAGTCCAGCGGCTGGTAATCTGTCGAGTCCAGAGTCCGACTCAGTGATAATGCGCAAAACATCGTCTGCTGAGTATTTTGTTTTCTGCATTCGCTTCGCTCCCTCATGAGATGTAGATGCTATCTTGCCTTTATTTATATTTGTTTACATTTCGCAACTCATGCACACACAGGGATTAGATGCCGAGTCAATGAGTCTAACATTCCTCCAAGCACAGAGGGAATGCCTGTAACGTAACAGTGAGTTTTGTCGCCCTCTACCCCTGGATGTCGACTTTTGTCAGGTAATACACATCATGGTCTGTGATGCAATATTCGCTCCATAAGACGCACAGACATTTCCAACCTTCTTTTGGGGGAAAAAAAGTGCGTCTTATGGTGCGAAAAATACGGTAAATAACATCTCTCAAATCTTTTCTTGAAACACATGAATTATACAATACAACCACTTGTTTAAATTAAACAATGCAACAGTTTTGTGAACTTGAAAATTAGATTTATTTTTTAAGTTTTCAAAACCACTTTCAAATGTAAATCATCAGATGCCAAAAGCAGCTAGAATATCCAGCATGAAAACCTTTTTGCAGCTAAAACACTACCATGAGGTTCGTTGTTTAAGTGTCAAGAGACTACCATATGGACATCAATATAATCCATTCTGTCATACCTGGCTCTGAAATGGTTTATCTCATATTCAAGGCAAGGTCTGCAATAGATTTTCTCCAAACATTTAAAATGTTATTATTTTAATTTACAAATACATAAAAGTTACATTTTAGAAATTTTAAATAAAAAAAAAAAACATAAAAATATAAGAGTATGGTTTGTTACATAATTTATTCTTGTTACCACACAAAAGCGCTATTTGATTGCTTTTTTATATGGTGTAGTTGAGGCATCATCTTCACTTATTTTGAATAAATTCACTATATGATCTTTATTTTAGAATATTGACTACACCTGATTGAATTCCTAGACTGAGATTTCTTTTTGGTGGGGTCAAGTTCTTGTATAGTTCTTCATGCAGAACACTCCGCCTTTACTTTACAGTCCAAAGCTTTCTGTCAGGTGAATAGGCAACGTTAAACTTGGCTTTGTGAGGGTATGTGTGCAATAGTGATCTTTGATGGAATGACATCCAGTGTAAAAGGGAAATGGGGACCCTACCTTGCATCTGTGACTGTGGTTGCTGATAGAATCGCCTGTTTAGAGTCAGTGGTGGATGAAGTGCGCAAACAAATTACTTAAGTATAAAAGTAGGAATGCTCCGATCAGTTTTTTTTTTTAGTCTGTTTATCCAGCACAGGGTCATGGGGCACCTGGAGCCTATCCTAGCAACTACGGGGTTCAAGGCAAGAATAATCTCTGGTAGGCATAACTTGCCATCGCAGGGTGAGTACTCCCACCACACACACGGGCCAATTTAGCTCCACCAATCCACCTAATTTGCAGGTCTTTGGACTGTGGGAGGAAACCAGGGAACCAGGAGGAAACTACAGGGACAAAGGAAGAACATGCAAACTCCACACACAGAGTGCCTAGAGCACACTTGTTTCGTTATCCATCCATCCATCCATTTTCCAACCCGCTGAATCCGAACACAGGGTCACGGGGGTCTGCTGGAGCCAATCCCAGCCAACACAGGGCACAAGGCAGGAAACAATCCCGGGCAGGGTGCCAGCCCACCGCAGTTGTTTCGTTATATCTTTGCAAAAGTGTTTTTTTTTTTTTTTTATATTCCAGTAACCACCAGAATGACATCAAATCTCTCTCGGCTTTTCTCGCGCACACACACACATCCATGCATGAAAACGTCATTATCTGAAAGCACTATGTCTTCTGAACATTAGTTGTCATTTGAACATGGTGTTTTTTTCTGATCTTGCCCAAACTTCAGCAGTCTCGGTAGGGGGATGAGTGAGCAGGCTGCCTGATGAGGATGTGTGAAGGAATTTAACTTTTTTTCGTAGGCTTCAGGTTTTCTAGTGTTAAAGAGTGTGTGGCTTATCACTCAATACAGAATTGGACAAACTAGGCTAATTTTACCACAGAATTATGTGGCGATCCATCGCTGACTTGTCTGCAACACAAAGTTTAAGAACCACTGCTCTGAACGAAAAAGCCAGATGGCATCACACATACATTTTCAGCACTCCTGTGGAGCTCTACTGAATCAATTTCTTCATGCTTGTGAAAAGATTCCCATGATTCACTGAAAACAGTCCTTCAGAAATAATGAACCGTTCGTGTGACTGTAAAATGTAAAGCATCACCAGTAGAAAGTTAAGAAGTTTGCTGTAAAATATAGTGGAGTAAAAGTCAAATGCATCCACAGTTAAATCTACTTAAATACAGATACATAAAAAGTGTACTTAAGTACAGTAACAAAGTACACTTCGTTACGTTCCACCCCTGCTGAAAGTGGACTGATATAAACACAGAAATTAAGAAAGTATTCATACAATATAATCACCAAAATGTTGCTTTCTAGTTTATATTTGGTTCCTTTTTTATACGGTAACTTGTATATACGTTAGATACCTGGCCACAGCTATTCCACTAGTTCCTGAACACTTCAATGGAGGTTTGTGCTGCTGAACTGGTATTCTATTATTTACCCACAACGATTTTAAAACATTAGTTCAATAATGATATATACTACTGAATTCTTACAAATTATGTATTCTTATTTCTGAATATTAAACTATTTATTAACTGCATTCTCAGCAATGTAAGAGTTAGAATAGTGAACAGAATTACATTATCTATTCAATATTATAGAACTGTAGTGGGATAGTATAAAAGGCATAAAACTTAGTGCCACTTGAACACAGTTCTAGAGACCAGAGTTCAATATCAGCTTGATCACAGTATGTGTGGATTTATTATAGGTTCAGGGGTGGGAAATAAATAAAAACTTAAATCTCTTACATTTTTAAATTGACCAAACAATAATTTTCTAGCACTACTGTCACAGTTTACACACACTGGCTACCTGCAGCTTTGAACTGGACATGGGGGAAAGAAATGGATGGATAAAGTTTTATAGAAGGGAAGTGAAGAGTGGAATCTGTTAAGCCACCATGTGTGTCTCTTTTGTGGTGGGGCCAGTGCACACTGGGTTTCAAAGAACTGGTAGCATCATCAAATGAACAAGTTAACACACTAGTAACACATTATAATTATTGTTAAAACTTTCTATTTTTAATTAAATGATCATAAAAAAGTTATATTTTAGCAAATAATGCTTATCTCCTGTAATTAGCAACTATTATGACATAAGCCCTACTGGCAATACTTACTTAATATTGGGTACATTAATAAAACCTTCCTTCTAAAAATATCTGGAGGAAATTTGGCATAGTACACTTTGGCTTTTTGCGTCTCCTCATCACTCTGAATTAGGATTTTTCCAATTCGAATGGATCTACAGCAGTCCCTCAGTCCTTGTTCCATTGCCTCACCTGGTAAAGAAAAAAGTTATTGTGAGACAGTCAGTTTCTCACAGATTTGATAATTAGTTGATAATATTATTTTGATCCACTTGTTTTAGGTTTTCTTCAAATGCTAAAAATATTAAAAGTAGAAAATACTTTTCCAACTAACATATTCCACTATATTTTGTTATAAGATATTGCTTTTAGTTAATAGCAAAATCATATCTGTCTTTTGTTACATTATACTTTTTGTAAAGGTGTGTTTGCTTATTTGTTGCAAAAATGTTCTTTCAATTTTGTTTTTATTTTGGCATTCCCATGTAGGAACTAGAAAGTCACTAGTGAGGATAGGTTGAAGTCTCTATAGTGTAGAAGAAGAATGTTCTCCTCAGCACCATGTATTTTGTGTGTTTAGTAAATTAGAATTTTTATAACAACTATTTTTGTAACTTGCCAGTGAGAGACGCTTTGGATTATGAACTAACAAAAATATGTTATTCCAGGGTTCAGGAAAAATAGTGTCCACATGAATAAAATCTAAGCTGTGTCTTGTTTTCCCCTTCTCAGAGTGAATGTTTCAGGGACAAGGTCACAAGGCTGCAGAAAGTACATGTAGTTTATGCAAAGGTGTCTCTCCTGTGCTTAGCTTTGAAAACACAGATAATACTTAGCTCAACAGACCTATTGTTTAACTTTACTGTTTTGATAAGGATGTTCTTTCTGTCTGGTTAATCATGAAATGCTGAATTATAAAACCCCTCCTAATTTTTTCCTCGGGGTTCAATTGAGCTTTGCGGCAATAAGTTATACTCTTTTGAATCTCTACTTACTGTGACTCCAAATTAATAAACAGGAGAATTTAGCAACTATTATCTGCCTGCTTTTCAGTGTGCCTTTTTTCGTCCACAGTTTTTGGCGCCCAACGTGGGGCAGGAGACGGGCAGACGACTCCCTGGGCGGGTTCGTCCAAGTGGACCGATTTCCGCAGATCGAGGACCAGCTCCGGTAAAAGTTAGGACTGGCCAACCTCAGGCGTTTTCCTGCGTGGGGAGTCGCTGACCTCCTCCTGACCGAAACGAAAAGCAACTTGACGGGATTTTTCCAGGCAGGCAGAAGGAGTCGCGGTGAGTAGATTCGGGGGATTCCCGTTGGTTTGACTGGTGTGCTGGAAGAAATAGAAGTATACGGGGTAAAGAAAAAAGAGAAAAGAAAAAAAAAAAAAAGAAAAAAAAAAAACAAAGCATGCTGAAAGAATAGAGAATCATACCGTATCGACATAGAAGGGTTTTAGGGATTCATAGAGAGTGACGGCACAGTGTGAATGTTAGTAAGTCACCCCTTAGGATTTCGAGTAGAAAGGACCGAGTGGCACGTTCCTATATTAAGAGGAATAGGAGTGAAAGGGGCAGTTAGAGTACGTGTGAAATTTTGGAAGAGGGGAGGTTGTGTTTTTCACTTGTCGACTGGTTGATTTCCGGGGACGACAAGTGGGACGAGAAATAATCGGGGATTGAGTTGCTCTCTGTTGAAGGCCTGCCGCTTACTATGGGAAATTGTAATAGCACGCCAGTCAAACAGGTCCCCCAGGGTCCTCAAAACTTAATGTTAGAAGGATTGTTTTCGGAGAATCACCAGGCTCCAAGCACGTCCGCGGAATTTAAGGGCGGGTCCCCTAGAAAGTTTATAGAAAAGAAAACTGGGTTGGATTTTACAAAGGCATGTAGGAGGTGGAATAAACAGAGCGGTGGGAAATGGCCAATTGAAGGCACGTGTAATTTATGTGAAATACAAGAAATTAGAAAGATATTGTGCATAAATACACAGGGCTGTTGCAAAGGAGGACTCTACCGAATGGACATGTTTGATAGATGGGAACTGATAATTAAAGATCGCACATTGGAGGCTATACAGAAACGAAATGAGTTATTAGCAGCAGAAGTTAAAACAAGAAAAGAAAAAGAGGAATTACTGATAGCTTTACAGAAAGTGCAAGCAGATTCAGGACCACAGCCGGATGAGAGGCGGAAAAAGAGCGTTATTTCCCGTATTTGCTTCTGCACCATCCACACGCCATCCGCAGCCCCCACCTCCTCCAGCGCCCTCTGCTCTAGAATTAAAAAGCGATCCCTCGGGATTCGACTTTTTTGATCAAGGATATATCTATGATCCTTCCTTACACACTGATGCAGGGGATGACAAAAGTAACACTATGGGCGCGGGGGTTGAGTTTCATGATCCCAGATCTTCTGTTTCACAACGCACTAGAAGTCGAACCCTTATTCAGTCACCATCCTTCCACTCCCCATTCAGACCCTCTAAACCCCCCTACCCTCTATTTTCATGCCCTTTAATTGAGATTCCAAATCCTCGACATGATCCTACAATCCCTGCAGGAGCTAATAATCCCACTACTGTACTGATACAGCGTAACTGGGATATTCAAGAGCTGAAAGACGTTGTTTCTGAATTGCCTGATCCCAAAGTTGTTGGTGGGTTAACATTCGTGGACCAGCTACAGCGGCTGGATGATATGTATAAACCCAGTGCCACAGAGTGGACCCAGGTGCTACGAAGAAAACTGGGCACCACTTGGGCCACTGTTAATCGGGGACAGCACAACGGAGAGCCCTGGCAATGGAATGAGGCATTGCCTCATGGACAAAACAATGAAGAAGCTTTCCTTGTTCAATGGGAGCGCGTGAAAACGCTAATGGAGGAGAAATATAAAAAAGCCACTGACTGGTCCCTTATCTCCACTGCAAAACAGAAGAAAGATGAAACGGTAGACGAATGGGCACATCGTGTTCAGGATTTGATGACGAACCATTCTGGTTTAGACAATCCAGACGACCGTACCAAAGCTTCAGTTCCTCCTTTTGTTTCAGGACTGAGAAGTGATATTCAGAATAAAGTCCGCACTTCTTGTATTAGCTGGGAGTGTGCCAGTTTTGACGAAGTGAAACGACATGCTGAGCACGCCGAATGGCAGACAAAGCAAAAGGAGTCAGACACACAGCTTAAGCTGATTGCAGCACAAATGAATTATTATACAGGTGGAGCCATCCCAGGCAAAGGTCGGGGACGAGGAGGATTTTTCCGGGGACTAGGTCGCAGATATATGCTACCTAATTCAAGTAGATCGCCTTTTCTTGGCTGCCTCCCCCTCCAGATCCAAATGCTGCACATTATGCCTGTTACAGATGTGGTGAACTTGGACATTTCCGCCGTGATTGTCCACATGGACGCCTTCCCCCTCCTCCGTTGCCTGCACTTGAAGACATTCCTTATTCCTAGGAATTCGCAGGGACCCCCAGCCACCCTCTTCAGTTGCCTTTGCTCACTCACAACTCTGAAACGGATCCATTATTGACTCTGTTAGTAAATGGCACTGAAATAGTCTTTCTCGTGGACACGGGAGCTACGCGCTCCACCCTTTCGCTAACGGAGGTCCCTGCCTCGAACGACACCGTGACTGTACTTACTGCTTCTGGACAACCGCATGTTTTACTGGTGTCAAAACCTCTTAGAGTTCAGTTACATTCCGGTGGTTCCACATTGACACACCGATTTCTTTTGAATCAGCTCTGTCTAGTTAACCTCTTAGGACGGGATCTCATGACAAATTTTTCTCTGTCCATTACTATGACGGAACAGGGATTTTTCTGCTCCTCTCCCAAGTTACTGTGCCAACTCGCCCCTCGCCCCAAACCCTCATTTGCAGCTTGGACTTTGAATGTTTCCTCGCACACCATCCTCCTTGACGCCCTTCACTCTGTTCCCTCCTGTTTATTTCCCTTCTTCCAGGTCCCTGACACCCTCCATTGTACTGCCCAATATTTCCCTGCAGAGGTAGACACCCCCTGGCTAGAATCTTTCCTTTCTTCAGGCACCTGCCCCGAAACCCTTCACATTCCCTGTATCTTTATTTCATCCGCACACGCTGCTGCCTCTGTTCATCTCACATGCTCACAAAATATTTTTTATCTGGGTGGTTCAGTTCCCCATGTTTCTCTGGCCAAATCTAGCACCGCTCACTGGGTAGATATTGGGGAATGGGTGGAACAATGTCTTAATAGAGCGGACTGGCTGCACGTTGCTCCAGGTATCTTTGATACCTCGGATCATTTAATAACTAAAGTTGTGCTTCAAAATGATTTTTTAGTACATCGTGTGCTGTGCTGTCCTTCCGTTTCTGTTTTTTCATTGCAAACCATCTCTCTCCCTTGGCTCTCTTCACTCCCTGATTCCCTTTGGTCCCAAGGGAAGAATGATTTTGGTAGGATAGCCCATTGTGAGCCCCTGGTGATTCATCCGAAATCTTCCTTCCGCCCATACCGTGCCCAGTATCCTTTGTCCCCAGAGACAGAGGCTGGCATTGCCGCTGTACATTCTGATCTCATGAGGCGAGGAGCGATTATTCCAATTACATACTCTCCGGTCAACTCCCCCATTTTACCTGTAAAAAAGGCTGACGGCTCATGGCGTTTTGTTCAAGATCTACGTCAAGTTAACTCTGCGGTTTTTCCTAGAACACCTATTGTTCCTAATCCTTCCACTATTCTTTCCACGATACCCCCGTTTGCCCGGTACTTCTCTGTTATTGACCTTGCTAACGCTTTCTTTTCTATTCCCGTTCACCCTGATTCTCAATTCTGGTTTGCTTTTACCTTTCAAAACCGCCGATGGACCTGGACCGTCATGCCTCAGGGATATACTGAAGCCCCTTGTGTTTATGGACAAGCTCTTGCTCAAAATTTAGAAGGCTTTTGGCCAGAAAAAGACAGTGTATTGATACAATATGTAGATGATATACTGTTATGTAGTTCAACTGAAGAAGATTGCGCCCGTGACACTGAAAACTTGTTATTTTTTTTAGCAGAAAATGGCCATAAAATTTCTAAGGCAAAACTGCAGTTAATTCAAACAACTGTGAGATATCTAGGTCATGACATTTCTTGTGGTACCAGAGTGCTCTCTAGCGATCGCATTAACACCATTCAGAAGCTTCCCAGACCTGTCACAAAACAACAGGTTATGTCTGTATTGGGCATTTTTGGATACTGCCGGCAATGGGTTTTAAATTACACTGAAATGGCCGTTACAAAATTTGGCAAACACCCCTGGCCTTCCTCTTTATGGCCAGGTACAATGGACTGTGCAAGCTGAGAAAGCTTTCTGCACTTTAAAGGGTGCTCTTTTGTCCGCGCCTGCATTGGGTCTGCCTGACTATTCTCATCCACGTGGACGAAAAGGGGGGATTTATGAATGCAGTTTTAACGCAACTACATGCAGACAAACAAAGTCCAATAGCCTATTTTTCGAAAAAATTGGATCCTGTAGCTACAGCTCTTCCACCTTGCCTTAGGGCTGTGGCTGCTACAACTGAAGCTGTACTGGCTAGTACGGATATTGTGCTCATGAGCCCCCTAACAGTAAAGGTACCTCACGTCGTTCATTCTATTTTAGTACAGGCTAAAACCTCACATCTCACAACTGCAAGAGCAATACACTATCAAAATGTACTCTATACTTTGTCCAATGTCACTGTTGAAAGATGCTCTACCTTAAATCCAGCCACTCTTCTTCCAACTGAAGAAGACGGAGAGCCACATGACTGTCATGATGAAATAGCTAAAGTTGTAAAGCCTAGACCAGACCTACACGAAACACCGTTAGATATTGGAGAATTAATTTCTGTGGACGGATGTTCTTTGCGATTGGAAAATGGAACACCCTCGACCAGCTATGCAGTAGTGAAAGGTAGCCACCTGCTGGAAGCAAACCGAATTTCATCAAATTTAAGCGCGCAGGCAGCTGAATTGATAGCTATCACCCGAGCATGTCAGTTGTCCGAAGGGAAAATTATTACAATTTATACGGATTCCAGATATGCTTTTGGAGTCTGCCATGATCATGGAGCCTTATGGAAATTAAGAGGATTTAAGACCAGCGCTGGCAAACCGATCCAACATCAAAAACTGATTGAATCCCTCTTAGAAGCTATAACTAAACCATCAAAGTTAGCGATCGTTAAATGTCAAGTTCACACAGGAAAAAAGGATCCTGTCAGCAAAGGAAACGAATTAGCTGATCACTTTGCTAAACAGGCTGCATATAATAACACACCAATTTCTTTATTCCAACAGAGAAATAACCAGGACCCTGATAATCAACTTGTTTCTTTACAGAGTGCAGCCACGGACACAGAAAAAAGAAAATGGTCCAAAGAAGGGTCCCTCTCTGATGGAGTCTGGACCCATAGGCAAACTAACAAACCTTTCCTCCCAAAGGCTTCTTTCCCAGGTATGGCAAAAATCGCTCATGGTCTAGACCATGCTGGAAGGGACGCCATGATTCAGGATGTTGAAAAACACTGGGAAGCTGCAGGCTTTTCTACATATGCAGAGCAGTTCTGCAGGCGCTGTGCATTATGTCAAAAGTTTAATGTAGGGAAAGGCACCCAGGTAAGTCCCGCCGTTACACCTAATCCAATGGGTCCATTTGAACACCTCCAAATGGATTTCATTGAACTAACTCCGTCTAAAGGTTACCGTTTTTGTTTAGTAATTGTTGATGTGTTCTCCTGATGGGTAGAAGCTTTTCCTGCTAAACACGCTGATGCTAAAACTGTAGCCAAAGCTTTAATCAAAGAAATTATTCCTAGGTGGGGCATACCACAGAAATTACAAACTGATAATGGCACTCATTTTGTGAATTCCATTATAAATGAACTAACCACCTGGCTCCAGATAAATGTGCATCATTATTGCAAATACCACCCCCAGAGTGGAGGCATTGTGGAACGGTGCAATGGCACCCTAAAATCTAAATTAGCCAAAATCTGTGAGCAGACAAATTTATCCTGGCCGGACGCTTTACCTCTGGCCTTAATGGGATTGAGGGGTAGAACACACCGGCAATTAGGACTGTCGCCGTTTGAAATTCTGACCGGACGACCTATGCCTGTGGGCATGGTTATGGGAAACGTTAACCTGCACACTGTGGACAATGATCTTCTCTCTTGTCTTTCAGGTCTCCGCGCTTCTCTGAAAGAAGTCCACGAGCAGGTTAACTAGGCCTGGAGGACTAATCTTCCATCTAAAGACACGCCGATTCCCTTAGGCACTTGGATCCTCGTCCGTGACACTCGGAGGAAACATTGGCATCAGCCGAGGTGGAGAGGACCGTTCCAAGTTCTTCTGTCCACACCACATGCAGTGAAAGTGGAAGGATTGCCCGCCTGGATTCACGCCTCACATTGCAAGAGATGGCACCCTTGATTGCTGTGCTACTATGCTTTTCCTTTCCCTTGTCGACTGCCCTGGTCACCTTGACTTTCCCGTTAGGAATCACCACATCAGTGTAGGTTGATTTCTGCTCTATTATCAACTGTGGGGCTGGTCGACAAGCCCAGTGGACCTGGTCTGACAAATACGTGTGTATGACTGTTTCAAGGTATTATTGGGGGAGTAACTGTGACACCTGGCAATGGGTTTTTGCTAAAACTGGACCTGAGGACTGGGGTTATCAACCTTTTTGAGGCCCAAAAATACGGTTTGAAAAATCGATTTTCTATCATAAAAGAACATGCTTCTCATGAATGTGTTGACAACCATTGTAACCCCTTGATTTTCACTTTGAAAAGCCCCTCTCTACATGACTCGGGAACCTATATATTAGGGGCATATGTATCTGGAACAGACCCTTTAGGGAGATTTCTAATTAAGATTGACAATCCTGTTACTAACACCTCTCATTCTCCTGCACACACACCTGTCTCCCCAACTTCTGGTTCAGACTTTTCTTCTGTTAAGATTATGAATATTTCCACCCTCTCATCCACTTTTTCAATTGAAACTGGCTATGGCGATCAGAATCATTGGTTACAGTGGGTATTATATTCGGCTAAGCAAGTAAATCAATCTGATTGCTACGCCTGTGCTACGGCCAGGCCACATTTGGCTACTGTCCCTTTCCCTCTTTCTAATATTTCTGACCCTGTTGGTCTTCCTGGTCTCCTTGCCCTTTTTACCTCTCCATCCACACCGGAAGACTCTAACTGCATTACACTTTCTCTCCTCTTCCCCCCCCCCCACTCCTCAAATGACTCCCCCGATGTTCCAGTCTCATGAAGGCAATTTTACCTGCTTCTCTAGTAATTATAGCTCCCCCTTCCGAGGTACTAATGTTGGTCATATCCCTTCTTCCTTCTGTTCCCAGACTTTCCAGGTTAACTCCACCTCATTTAATTCTACATTATCACATTTCCTGTTGACACAGTCCAATCCGCATGCTGATATTTGGTGGATGTGCAGTACATTAAAATTACTTGATATTCTTCCCCCTGTTTGGACTGGCACATGCGCATTAACCCAACTTGTTATGCCTTTCCGCCTCCTCCCTTTGAATTCTCCTCGCGTGTCGTCCAGCTCGGGCCGACGTCGTCGACCCCGCTCTGCTGACCCCTCCACATTCTCTCTTCACGGCCCTGGCGTTTACTTTGATTCCATTGGTGTCCCTCGCGGAGTCCCTGATAAATTTAAAGCGCGAGATCAAGTTGCTGCCGGATTTGAGTCTATTTTCCCCCAAGTTATAATAAATAAAAATGTAGATTGGATTAATTACTTATATTAAAACCAACAGCGTTTCCTGAATTTTACTAAAGAGACTGTTGAAGGGATACATGAACAGCTTGATAGAACATCCCTTATGACTTGGCAAAATCAATTAGCATTAGATATGCTCCTTGCTGAAAAGGGGGGTGTATGTGCTATGTTTGGTGATGCGTGCTGCACTTACATCCCTAATAATACGGCTCCCGATGGCTCAATCACCCGTGCTTTGACAGGTTTAACTGCCCTTTCAAATGAATTAGCTACCAATTCTGGCATTTCTAACCCCTGGGATCAATGGTTTATGTCTACTTTTGGATCCTGGGACCAAAGGCTCAGGTCAGTTTTTATTTCACTGGCCGTTGCTTTTATCATTCTGTTGCTTGTGGCCTGCTGTATAGTCCCCCTAATTAGATCTATTGTGTCCCAATATTTCACTGCCTCCGTGGCCAAGGCTTATATGTTACACGAAGAATGCATGCTTCCCATTTCTTCCTCCTTTCCTTCCACTCCTTCCCCTTCTCCTACTCTCTCCCTTGTTACTCCTGTGTAACCCATATTTTTGTTGGTTCAAAAAAGGGGGGAATGTAGAAGAAGAATGTTCTCCTCAGCACCATGTATTTTGTGTGTTTAGTAAATTAGAATTTTTATAATAACTATTTTTGTAACTTGCCAGTGAGAGGCGCTTTGGATTATGAACTAACAAAAATATGTTATTCCAGGGTTCAGGAAAAATAGTGTCCACATGAATAAAATCTAAGCTGTGTCTTGTTTTCCCCTTCTCAGAGTGAATGTTTCAGGGACAAGGTCACAAGGCTGCAGAAAGTACATGTAGTTTATGCAAAGGCGTCTCTCCTGTGCTTAGCTTTGAAAACACAGATAATGCTTAGCTCAACAGACCTATTGTTTAACTTTACTGTTTTGATAAGGATGTTCTTTCTGTCTGGTTAATCATGAAATGCTGAATTATAAAACCCCTCCTAATTTTTTCCTCGGGGTTCAATTGAGCTTTGCGGCAATAAGTTATACTCTTTTGAATCTCTACTTACTGTGACTCCAAATTAATAAACAGGAGAATTTAGCAACTATTATCTGCCTGCTTTTCAGTGTGCCTTTTTTCGTCCACAATAGCAATATGACCACCTCCCACCTGAAGTGATTTTAAGGCTTGGCTGGGAGGAAGTTTAACATATTTCGTGTTAAAGGGAGTTTGAGTCTTCAGTTGGGAACAGAATTTGGGGCAAAGGCGTACTAGTGAGACTAAGAGGTCTGGGGTACAACAGAGATGGGATAGCTTAGGAATAGTCTACCTTTTTCTATTAGGTCAGCACCGACTTTGGTCACTTTTAAATCCCACCTGAAAGCCTATCTTTTGGTCATGTATATACTGTATGTATTTGATGTATTTATGGCAGTTGAACAGCCCTTTGGTCAACTTCTGTCTTTTTTAAATGTGCTCTATAAATAAAATTTGACTTTACTTAACTTGATAGAGAAAGTGCAAAAGAGAGTGCTTGGTATTACTGGATTGGAATAGAGCAGGCAATCCAGTCAACCATGAAAGGATTGAAGGCCCATTTGAGAAGGCCAGGAGAAGGGGTAATGTTTTGTTTCGTTTTTAACTTGTATTTTTCATTATTTATCCTGGTTTTGAAGAGCAAAATTATGCTAGTCTTTTGTGCAGCAACTCTTTCTTATGGACAGTTTTTGGAGAGGCAATTTAAAAATATAAGAAGCAGTTTTACTTCTGATAAAAACGTGTATTAGACTCTTCATGCAGCAAAGCAGATTACAGATATTCCCCACCTAATGACATACCTGTTTATCGACCGTGCGGACTTGCGAAAAGCTCTCCAGCCAGTTGATACTGTATGCTGTGTGAGAACTTTGGTCATGGAAACAGCAGCACAGCGCACGTCAGTGTCAAGCATCTCCTCTTGCCTCACCCTTTCTCAGTCTCAGGCTCATTCCCACTGTCAGTCAGTATTTGCCGAGACACATGTGCATGTTCAGAGTCTGGCGCGCTGCATTTTTTTTTCCCCTGCCCTGTCAGTGTGCCACCACACACCTGTCATGTGATCCACCCCACTGGACCAGCTGTGCTTTTCTGTCACAAGAGGTGCAGAGGTCCACCTGCGATTACAATGAGGGGTTTTATAATCTGGCTACATACTACATGTCTATTAGTAGGATTTGAGCTCTTACACTGTGGGTTTGAAGTCCAAGCTCCAAAGCCTTAACCACTGTACCATATTGTGAAAAGTATTTGGTTAAATAGCATTTCTGATACATCCAATTAATTGAGGACACTATAAATGAGGTCCTTTTGCTTATGAAATTTCCCAGGAGAAGCTGGGTAATACTGATAGCATATGAATAAACTTCTGTTTGTATTTGAGACTAGTTAACAATACAATCTCAATACTATATTTAATCATGCAACATGTAACCTCTGTGGCTGATGCTGATAAACAGGATAAATACTGCGGTTAAACAGTGTACTAATTGTTAATATGCTTTCGTAGGCTATTTACTCAAATAATTAGTAAAAAAAAACCTTTAACATTACTGAATGGAATAACTATTTTAAACAGGCAGGACAAAATGCATTTTCCTTTTTTCCCTTTAGCATGACACATAAAACATTTACTTTAGCTCCAGGCATGCTTTGACTGGAACATAATATCAAACCTCCACTTGAGCAAAAACAGTAAGGTTCTCTGTGGGATTGCGACAGAGAGACATAGACTAGCACTGCCAGCGTGGAGAGTTGCTTGCATACTGAAGTGACTTTAGCTGCAGGTGGAAGTCCCGTTTTACTTATGGTGCCAAGCAGAGTTGGGTTGTGGTGCAGCAGTCTATTAGCCAGTGAAGGTGCTGTGAAGAAGCTGTCTGTTGTTACGGTTCTGTATTTGTCCAGAATAAGCTTTATGACCACAGACTCAGAAAGTCTTTGCCGTGGGTTGTAACTCAGAACACAGCTCTCAACAAAATGATGCCAGATGTCCAAAATCACAGTGGAAAGTTTGTAACTCTTCAGCTGTAGAATCAGCAAAGCGTTGGCAACTTTTACGCACCATGAACCATGGCAATCGTTAACCCCTCTCTATGAGTCTATGTGGGCTTATGCATCACTGCTGTTGTCCCTAAACGCTTTCCAATAATACCACTTACAGCTGACCGTGGAATATCTAGCAGGGATGAAATTTCACTTGTCTTATTGCAAAGGTCAAACTGTCTTATTGCAAAGGTGGCATCCTATCACAGTACCACACAAAGTCACTGAGCTCTTCAGAACGACCCATTTTGTTTCACAAATGTTTGTAAATGGAGAGTGCATGGCTAGGTGCTTGATTGTATATACCTGTGGCAAGGGGTCTGATTGAAAGACCTGCATTCAATAATTAAGAGGTGTGTCCCAATACTTTTGTCCATATAGTGCACATACAAACACGGCTCCCCACAAGGAGTAGTAGCCTGCCTCCTCTCACTTATTGTGCTAATGTTCATAATTAGCCTGCTAACAAGCTATGCTATCAAGACATGATAACTGTGCCAAACACCAGAGATTGTAACTATACAAGGTGTAACCAATGACAGGGGAAATAGAAGGAAAGAAACACTAACCAGGCCTATTATCTTTCTATGGGTGTTAATGAAAACCTCTTCATGGGCCATTAGTACTCCAGGACAAAGCATTTCCTCCATCCAGGAGACAACAGGAGCCAAACAAAGAAATACACTGGTGCTTTGTATCTTGGGTTCTGAGACTAATATTGTTAGTAAATTTGTAGAAGAAAGTCAGGCAACATATTTGCATAGGTATTTCTGTTTAAGGGTAGTACTGTAGCTGAAAATAATAACCAGTATGAAGGTTAAAACTTTGGCATATACAAGTTTCTCTATCAAAACGTCACAGACTACCTATAATGATAATCAGCACCGCCTACCAAATTAAGCAGGCGGTATGATTCTTGTAATCGCATAAAAATGTATTCATGTTACCAGCTAAAAATCTTACAAAACTTATATAAGATAGAAGGGTTTTTTTTTTGTATTTTTTCTTGTGCAATTCTTTAAAATACAAAAATCAAGATGGGAAAATATGTAAAAAAAAAAAAATGTAAAAAATGTGTGCCCCCAAATAAGTGGTTTGGAAAAGCTGCCTTTGATTTATGTTTTGTGCCGTTTGTTTGTTATTCCTTGCAACAAATGAAACACATTGATCTGTTCTGCTATATTCCTTTTAGTGTTCAACTTTTAATTAGAATATTTTCAATATGGTATTTTTGAGAGTCAAGGTTTTCATTAGTTTTTTGAAAGTACTTATTAAAATCAAAGGTTGTGAGGCCTATTGTGGCTCTGCAGAAAGCAGAAACCAACTAAACCCACAAGAAATGTAAGCATTCTCTGAAAAGAATTAGGTATTTTATATTATGCAGTAATCAGAATTGTTTAATGTAAATCTTTGTTGTTAAGATGTTTAAATACTGTAGCTTGTTTGTTATTACAAAATTTATTCGGAAAACATAATTTTTATTCTTAAATTACAAAGCCGGTTTCAGGTTGAGTTGAGAATGTATTTAAAATTCCACTTTTTGCTAACATAAAATTGTAAACAACAAAGCCCATATAGGGATCAGGTAGACAGATAGACTTTTTATCCCAACAGTGAAATCTGTCGTTTAATGAGAGCAAAATAAATAAAGAAAAGTAGGCAAGAAAAAAATGACACAAAACAATTACTAAATAGAAAGAAAACTTCTGCATTGTGAGGCATTATAAAAGTGAATTGTTATTGTTAATATGGAGCTCCAGTAGCATTTTTAGACACATTTCTGCTAAATAATTTGTTAGCTGAAAATGCTCAAAGTTAGTGTCAGAGAGAGAGAGCTACTTTATACCTGTATTCCACAGCATGAATTGCTATCACTAACCCAATGTCATGTTATCATGGTAATTTAAGAAAATCTGTGTAGGAAATTGACATTAAAGTACATGACTGCAAACTGTACAATTACAGTGCATCCGTAAAGTATTCACAGCGCATCACTTTTTCCACATTTTGTTATGTTACAGCCTTTTTCCAAAATGGATTAAATTCAGGCGGCACGGTGGCGCAGTGGGTAGCGCTGCTGCCTCGCAGTTGGGAGACCTGGGGACCCGGGTTCGCTTCCCGGATCCTCCCTGCGTGGAGTTTGCATGTTCTCCCCGTGTCTGCGTGGGTTTCCTCCGGGCGCTCCGGTTTCCTCCCACAGTCCAAAGACATGCAGGTTAGGTGGATTGGCGATTCTAAATTGGCCCTAGTGTGTGCTTGGTGTGTGGGTGTGTTTGTGTGTGTCCTGCGGTGGGTTGGCACCCTGCCCAGGATTGGTTCCCTGCCTTGTGCCCTGTGTTGGCTGGGATTGGCTCCAGCAGACCCCCGTGACCCTGTGTTCGGATTCAGCGGGTTGGAGAATGGATGGATGGATGGATGGATTAAATTCATTTTTTTCCTCAGAATTCTACACACAACACCCCATAATGACAAAGTGAAAAAAGTTTGAGATTTTTGCAAATTTATTAAAAATAAAAAAATTGACATAGCACATGTACATAAGTATTCACAGCCTTTGCCGTGAAGCTCAAAACTGAGCTCAGGTGCATCCTGATCATCCTTGAGATGTTTCTGCAGCTTAATTGGAGTCCACCTGTGGTAAATTCAGTTGATTGGACATGATTTGGAAAGGCACACACCTGTCTATATAAGGTCCCACAGCTGACAGTTCATGTCAGAGCGCAAACCAAGCATGAAGTCAAAGGAATTGTCTGTAGACCTCCGAGACAGGATTGTCTCGAGGCACAAATCTGGGGAAGGTTACAGAAAAATTTCTGCTGCTTTGAAGGTCCCAATGAGCACAGTGGCCTCCATCATCCGTAAGTGGAAGAAGTTCGAAACCACCAGCACTCTTCCTAGAGCTGGCCGGCCATCTAAACTGAGTGATCGGAGGAGAAGGGCCTTAGTCAGGGAGGTGACCAAGAACCCGATGGTCACTCTGTCAGAGCTCCAGAGGTCCTCTGTGGAGAGAGGAGAACCTTCCAGAAGGACAACCATCTCTAAGCAATCCAACAATCAGGCCTGTATGGTAGAGTGGCCAGACGGAAGCCACTCCTTAGTAAAAGGCACATGGCAGCCCGCCTGGAGTTTGCCAAAAGGCACCTGAAGGACTCTCAGACCATGAGAAAGAAAATTCTCTGGTCTGATGAGACAAAGATAGAACTCTTTGGTGTGAATGCCAGGCGTCACGTTTGGAGGAAACCAGGCACCGCTCATCACCAGGCCAATACCATCCCTACAGTGAAGCATGGTGGTGGCAACATCATGCTGTGGGGAAGTTTTTTAGCGGCAGGGACTGGGACACTAGTCAGGATAAAGGGAAAGATGACTGCAGCAATGTACAGAGACATCCTGGATGAAAACCTGCTCCAGAGCGCTCTTGACCTCAGACTGGGGCGACGGTTCATCTTTCAGCAAGACAACGACCCTAAGCACACAGCCAAGATATCAAAGGAGTGGCTTCAGGACAACTCTGTGAACGTCCTTTAGTGGCCCAGCCAGAGCTCAGACTTTAATCCGATTGAACATCTCTGGAGAGATCTTCAAATGGCTGTGCACCGACGCTTCCCATCCAACCTGATGAAGCTTGAGAGGTGCTGCAAAGAGGAATGGGCGAAACTGGCCAAGGATAGGTGTGCCAAGCTTGTGGCATCTTATTCAAAAAGACTTGAGGCTGTAATTGCTGCCAAAGGTGCATCAACAAAGTATTGAGCAAAGGCTGTGAATACTTATGTACATGGGATTTCTCAGTTTTTTTTATTTTTAATAAATTTGCAAAAACCTCAAGTAAACTTTTTTCATGTTGTCATTATGGGGTGTTGTGTGTAGAATTCTGAGGAAAAAATGAATTTAATCAATTTTGGAATAAGGCTGTAACATAACAAAATGTGGAAAAAGTGATGCGCTGTGAATACTTTCCAGATGCACTGTATTTGCCTGTCTATACCAGGGATTCCCAATTGGTCTTACCATTTACATTAAAGTGAAAAGCCATTAATTCAGTATAGTATATTCTTGTTAGGTTTAAGTAACTTTTGAATAAACAATTGAAATCCTTGTTACTAGTGGTCACTAAGACTTTTCTATTATCATGCCTTTCCCTGCGTCCTTTGGAGAGGTTTACCATCAGTGCTACCAAATCAGGTTATTCCTCCAGGCACTGGAACAAGACCTTATAATGTATGTGATCATTAATCTGCCAAAGTTATCAATGTTTGCTTTCATTATAGGGGCATTGAGAAGTCCCCAGAGAAGAGATGAGAGACCAAAGACGCTAGATAGCAAATGGCAGATGGGTAACCGGGAATTCACTCATTAAATTGTGATGCCTCATGTAGTCTACTATAAAAATAAAACACAACAAAGCTTGAAAGAACTGTACTTTAGAGTATTTAATAAATATATTTAAAACTGGAAGTGCACACTAATACCATGAACAGGAGTCAGTGTGAATGTGCCCTTACATTTTTAAACTAAAAATCAAAATCTAAAAGGCACATATAAAACGTGATCCTAAATTTTTGTTTTCTGCACGGTTTATTTTTCACTATAAAAGGTATTAAACTAAAAAAAAATGCACAGAACATTTCAGAAAAGGCAACTTACCACTTCTCATTATGCTTACACCACAGTTACCCTTCTCAAACTTCACTCCTTCATACTTGTGCCCTAAAGATAAAGAACACAGTATTTACATAAACCATTTATTTCAGCCAGGTATATACAGGGTACAGTACAATATTCCATGTACTGCTTTTGCTATGAACATCCACTAGGTGTTTAAGTGTTTGGTTGGGCATGGGGGTATGGAAAGGGCAGCATCACTTAAAATAAAGAACAGATACTGGAATTAGCCTTTTTTTCCTTTTCTTAGAACTTTAATGACAATAAAGAAACTTCATCTTGTATTTAGCCATTGATTTATGTTTCAGCCAGGTCACTCTAATTCATAGTGGAGAAATGTTGAAGCCTAACCCAACGGCATCAAAATGAACCAACTCTGCACATGGCAAACTAATCACCACATTAGACTTAGCTGTCACCCATGGCTCCGTCCGCGTAGTAATGAAACAGGACAGTGAGGAGGGCACTGCCCGGCCCCCTACTCCTGACTTCATGTTTCCCCCTTCCCTCGGCCCACAGCCTCTGTTGTGGAAATATCACTCCTGTAAGCGAACTATGATTCTTAGCGCAATTGCAAAGTTGCAAAATCAACTAGAATGTTCAAGCAAATTCTAGAACACAACCTGATCTAAATCTGTTAAGTAGTTCTCTCGTTCACTAATTAAGTGGAGGTAAGGAACGCCCTGAGGCTGGCACATGACTGAGGAGGGCCCTGCCCCCTTCCCCTCGGCCCGCTGCGTGTCTCTTGGATTACCGCAAATAAATTGGTACAACAAGCGAACTATGATACATGCTGCAATGACAGAAGTTGTAAAATCAACTGGAATGTTCAAGCAGATTATAGAAAAAGACCCGATCTAAATCCGTTAAGTAGTTCTCTTATGAAAAGCGAACAGACATGTGAACAGACAGGCAGACGTTGAATTTTATATACAGTATATAGAGATGTAGAGGGATATTAGAGTACCTGGAGAAATCATATGTAAACTTCAGGATAAAATGCACACTCGAGACACATAACTAAAAAAGAATTCAAATCTAGTTTCAGCTGGAAACATCTAAACCAGTGGTTTTCAAAGTTCAGTCCTCCAGGCCCCATGTAGCTGCAGGTTATTGTTCCAACCAGTTTCTCAATCACTCTAATTGATCTCATTGTTTAATTATCAAACCATTTTTTCATTTTATTGTGCATTTAGAAAAAATGCAGCAGTGACACTGGGGAAAAAAAATACAGGGCGAGCCAAAAAGAAGTCCCACATTTCAAATGTTAATTCTACAAAAACGCTACAAGATAAAATACATTTCATTATGGCACATGAAACGGTATACAAAATAGATTTTTTTCACTGTGTTTTAAAAATGATGTCTTGGTGGAAAGACATCAAGACGATTTCTGAACGTTTGCATGACTCGTTTGGCCATTTTGTGGTGAATAATGTCCTTGAGAACTTCAAGGTTTTGAGGTTGGTGTGTATACCTTCAACTTGAGATAACCCCACAAGAAGAAATCGCACGGAGAGAGATCAGGCGAATGTGAAGACCACCCGAAATTGCAACACAGGGAGATCAGCCTCCCTGGAAACATTTCCCGCAAAACTTGCATGGATCTCTGCACCGTATGAGCTGTTGCTCCATCCTGTTGAAACCAGGCATCCAGCACATTCATGTCTTCCAGTTGGGGCCGCAAAACGTTCTCTAGCATTTCAAGGTGTTCTGAAGTGACGGTGACCGTTGCTCCCCCCTCCTCAATAAAGTAAGCCCTACAATGACAAATTCTGCAACAGTAACTGCAAACTGTAACATGCTCACTGTGCAGGGGTCTCTGATGAAGCTCACGAGGGATTGTTTCAGCCCAATAACGAATGTTTTGCTTATTTATACAATTCAAATAGAAATATGCCTCGTCACTGAACATGATGATGGCATCTCGATGAACGGTTTGCAGAATGTTCACGCACAACACTGTATGGCTCCCCCAGTCTCTCTCAGAGAGTTCCTCCACTACCATCATTTTGTATGGATGGAAATTAAGGTCCTCACGTAAGATTCTCTTCAAAGATGTTGTAGCGGGGCTACATAGCAAGAGAGTTTTTCAATGTTTGTACTGAGTGCGTTTTGTTTCCATCGTCCCGTTTGCTGTTTAATGTGTGCGTCAGTGAATGTCGTCACCGTAAATTCAGGGGGGACAGATGATGGAGGGAGACCACAGCCCCAAAATGGAAAGCACCGGTTTATAATCAATCAATTACATCTGGTGCAGTACTATATAAACAATCAGGAGAGAACAGGGAGGAGGGAGGAGAAAGACGGAGATTACATTTCACCACAACAAACCAACTTCATCTGTTGTTTTCAACATCGTGCTTTTATAACCAGTTTGTTTTTCATTCTGCCGGACTTACTTCAAATCAATCATCACCAGAGACCCAGGGGTTGGAATACATCATCCACCACAAGCCGAGGATTCACGGTGAGGTTGCTCCATTTTTTCCGGAAAATACAAACACATCACTTATCTGTTGACCAGTCATCCGCATTCAGGACAGTTGTATACTCGGACTCAAGCTCACTATCATTGGCATTTTCCGTATTCTTTCATTGTTATTTGCGTTTGTTATATGTTACTGGGACAAGGGAGGGTTTGTTATTGTGTATATATATGGTGTTGTCACGTTGCTGCTTTGGAGGAGGGATATACTTATATATTCTACGTGGGGAATGTGCAGTGGTGTTTTGTTGTGTTCTATTTAATATATTCACTTATTTGACATATTTGCTTTTTTTGTGCTTATCTTTAACCCATCAATTGTGGGGAAAAGTTTTATTTGTTCGAGGTACGGCTTGGTATTTATAGATTAGCCTCAGTAATTTATCCAGGCCACAGGTCTTGGAAGTGTAGCTGCCGGCCAGGTAAGGGGTCGGCCGTTACAATGTGTTGGAACTGCCTTAGGCAGAAGCATGTTTGCGTGCTGAATGTCTAGGAGACTGCAACATTGATGCCCTTACAGCTTGGATTTATTCAGGTGTTCGTACAGTCCGAGGGCAGCCTGGAGATTTTCTGCTCCAATGTTGTACCCATCTGTCTAAATTTAGCCACCCACTGAAGAACTGTTTTCCGATCTGGGATGTCACCATTAGGAGGAATGCAGAAGTGCATTTGGAAGGCGTGTTGCATAGTGATGATGGATTTGTTGTTTTTGAAGAATGCTTCGACAGCAAAAGCCCTGTGCGCACCGGAGCAAGGCATGTTGCCGACTGAAAACTACAAGGGATCACCTGTCAAAGGACCCCCACACCAACACACTCCGCTGGCTCTAACTCACGTAATGACCTTGAGAAATGTGGTACTTCATTTTGGCTCAGCCTGTAATATGACATAATTTCCTGTGTCTTTAAATGCTTACCTTTGTTTTTTTATTCACTTTTTCTGTTCAGTTTGCTTTCATAATTGTATCCCAGTACAGACAATGTTAAGAACAGCAGAAACCAGCACAAATGACTCTTAAAAGAGCAGCTAATTCAAAGCCAATATTGTGATTATTAGTAAATAACATCCAACACAAATAAATTCCTGCTTCGTTCAGTAAAAATAGAGCATAACAAGTATGCAATTTCCAGATGGTTGTAAAATTCATGGAAACTGGGAAAAACAGCTTGCTTAATTAAGGTAGGAATCCAATTTCTTACTACAGAAAAAAAAATCTACTTGACTGAATCTAAAGGCAGACATCAGACACAAAGTAATAGATGTCCAGTAGCATAAACAACCTAAACATCACATTGTCATGTAAAGGGAGGACACTAGTGTTTTGATGTTTTCTTATTCACATGTGCTTAAAGTGTCCAGGGTTGCTAAAGAATCAAAGGGCATCTGCCTGCACACGAATATTTGATTCTGAAACTTGATGGGGAAAAACAATCATCCAAAGGCCTCCTTCAGATACCCCAGTTTGAGAGTGTAAGGCAGTAAAAAAAATATGGAACTGTGTCTGCATGGTTAAAAAAAATCTGTGTTGCTATCTCACAGATCCATATTCCTGGATTCATATTACTGTATGTAACGGGGCTCTGTCTGTGTAAAGTTTTTAAGTTCTTCCGGTGTCCACAGGTGTAATCTGATTTCCTCTTATATCCCAAAAAACTGGAAATTGATTGGGCTATACCAATGGTTCCCCACTGTGGCTGGAGATTTTTGTTCCAACCAGACTCACGATTAGTCATTATAATTGATCTCAATTAATTATGTTGTCATTTTTCTCTTCTCTTCTGCATTCAGTTAAAGCAAAGCAGTAGGGTTTTTACATTTATAAGATATTTACAAATATTTATATTTAGTTCCCTCTAAGATCAGTTTGCAAAAAGTCCACAAACTGATCTTAGAAGAAGTAAAGAAGAAATAATGTTTAGTATTTTCTGCTTTCACCAATCTGCAGGTACAATAAATAATCAGTAATACTTATGTCAAAGGAATAGGTTAAGTTGTGCTTCTTTTCAACTGTCTGAACAAAAATCACTTCAGTTACACCTTTCAGGGACAGCTTTTGTCCAAAGTAAAAAATACAGGTAACACATACTGTACAGTTTGTAATCATCCTGATATAAGGAAATACTGTATACAGTGATCCCTCCTCGATCGCAGGGGTTGCGTTCCAGAACCCCCCGCGAAAGGTGAAAATGTGCGAAGTAAAAACCATATGTTTATATGGTTATTTTTATATTGTCATGCTTGGGTCACAGATTTGCACAGAAACACAGAAGGTTGTACAGAGACAGGAACTTTATTCAAACACTGCAAACAAACATTTGTCTCTTTTTCAAAAGTTTAAACGTGCTCCATGACAAGACAGAGATGACAGTTCCGTCTCACCATTAAAAGAATGCAAGCATATCTTCCTCTTCAAAGGGGTGCGTGTCAGGAGCAGAGAATGTCAGAGAGAAAGAGAGAGAGAGAGAAAAGCAAACAATCAAAAACAGATAGGTGCGGTTCGAGCTTTTAAGTATGCGAAGCACTGTGCGGGAAGCATATTGCTTAACAAAGCAGCCGCAAGTAAGCCCAGCATGGAAGGTAGTCTTTCAGCATTTTTTAGATGAGTGTCTGTATCCTCTAGGAGTGCGAACAGCTCCCCTGCTCACACCCCTCCGTTAGGAGCAGAGAATGTCAGAGCGAGAGAGAGAGAAAAGCAAACAATCAAAAATCAATAGGTGCTGTTCGGGCTTTTAAGTATGTGAAGCACCGTGCAGGAAGCATATCGCGCAAAGCAGCCACAAGTAAGCCCAGCAAGGAAGGGAGCAATGTGAAGATAGTCTTTCAGTGGTTTTTTGACGAGCGTCCGTATCTTCTAGGGGTGCGAACAGCCCCCCTGCTCACAATATATTTGAGGAGTTTTATTTAATACATAATACGTGCTCTGACTGGGTAGCTTCTCAGCCATCTGCCAATAGCGTCCCTTGTATGAAATCAACTGGGCAAACCAACTGAAGAAGCATGTACCAGAAATTAAAAGACCCATTGTCCACTGAAACCCACGAACCAGCGAAAAATCTGCGATATATATTTAAATATGCTTACATATAAAATCCGCGATAGAGTGAAGCCGCAAAAGTTAAAGCATGATATAGCGAGGGATTACTGTATTCGTCTTTTCGTTATTTCTCTGAGTAATAATTCCCCTTTTTTTGTGCTAATGCGATGTTTACTGTCTTTGTTTTGACACTGTCGTTTTTTCTCTGGTACTGTGGAATATACAATAAAATTAGCTATAGAAAATGCCATCAGTTAAAATAAACATTTTAAGTAGACAAATCAAACCATACACGGACACACAATCTGCAAACAAAAGTCACACCACCTTGAACTTCTGACCAGTATCACATGGAACGGGAACATTTCAACACACATGCGTGGTTATATGCCATGTATCTAATGCTAAAATTATTATTTTATCCGGCAGAGTTATATTGGTTGTAAAAAAAAACATTCAACTCCTTGGATGTTTTCACATTTTACAATTATAAGACATTGAATTACAGTGGATTTAAATCTGACTTTTTTGACACTGATCAACAGAAAAAAGACTCTTGAATTTAAAGTGAAAACAGATCTCTGCAAAGTGGTCTAAATTGATTAGCAATGTAAAACACAAAATAATTAATTGTGTAAGTATTCACCTCCTTCAAGTTAATATTTAGTAGATGCATCTTTGGCAGCAAATACGGCCTAGAGCCAGTGAGGATGGGTCTTTTTCAGCTTTGCACATATGGACACAATTATTCTCCTTTCTTTTTTTTCCAAAAATGCTCAAGCTCCATCAGGATGCAAGGGGATTATGAGTCTAACCCCACATTTGTAATTTGATTGTGATCTGAAACCCTATTCTGCCACTCTATGGATCTCATTTATAAAACTTTGTATGGATTCAAACATGAAAATATGCATACAGTAAAAAGCAGGGAAATTTGTACTCCAAAAAAGTTTTACAAAGCCTGCACATTTCTACACAATTTACCTTTATTAGTCACAATTATCTTTTAAAATGTACATATGTGAATGTGCCTCTAACTCCATCTGGTTTCCACCATGAAACAACCACATATGCTAATCAATAATGCTAATTAATCTCACACATGTGCAGTCCAGTGGCTGCAGAAATTCATTGGCTAGTAGAGCAGCCTCCCTCCTAATGTAGTGAGGCCAGATCACCTGCATTCAAGACTATCTAGCTGTGCTCTGCAACTGAGTGCATAAGATCATGCATGGCATTATAGTACCTCTCTTCTGTATTCTCAGGATCAGGGAAAGGTGTACAGTACCAGTATCAGAGTGGGTAGCTGCTATTACCAGGCATATGTAATGACAGGATTGCTGTTACAGTGACTAGTACAGGCATATCAGCCAAGGCTACTTTGCTATATATATATATATATATATATATATAAAAAAAAAAATCATGGGTTGATCCAGGCCACGATGTTTGTAATGCTCATCTTGACATCAAAGAAGACTTGTAAATTAATAGAATTCAACTGCTTATGGTTGACAAAAGTCATCATTCTCGCTAGGTACCCTTATTGCAATAGGAGTCTAGTAAAGTGCTCGGGTGACATTAGGAAAACCAGGAACTGCAGCAAATTGCTTTTTTATGTTAGCAAAAACATCTTTCGTTTTATACCAGTGCATCTGGAAAGTATTCACAGCGCATCACTTTTTCCACATTTTGTTATGTTACAGCCTTATTCCAAAATGGATTAAATTCATTTTTTTCCCTCAGAATTCTACACACAACACCCATAATGACGTGAAAAAAGTTTACTTGAGGCTTTTGCAAATTTATTAAAAATAAAAAAAACTGAGAAATCACATGTACATAAGTATTCACAGCCTTTGCTCAATAATTTGTCGATGCACCTTTGGCAGCAATTACAGCCTCAAGTCTTTTTGAATATGATGCCACAAGCTTGGCACACCTATTCTTGGCCAGTTTTGCTCATTCTTCTTTGCAGCACCTCTCAAGCTCCATCAGGTTGGATGGGAAGCGTCGGTGCACAGTCATTTTAAGATCTCTCCAGAGATGTTCAATCGGATTCAAGTCTGGGCCACTCAAGGATATTCACAGAGTTGTCCTGAAGCCACTCCTTTGATATCTTGGCTGTGTGCTTAGGGTCGTTGTCCTGCTGAAAGATGAACCGTCGCCCCAGTCTGAGGTCAAGAGCGCTTTGGAGCAGGTTTTCATCCAGGATGTCTCTGTAGATTGCTGCAATCATCTTTCCCTTTATCCTGACTAGTCTAACAGTCCCTGCCGTTGAAAAACATCCCCACACCATGATGCTGCCACCACCACGCTTCACTGTAGGGATGGTATTGGCCTGGTGATGAGCGATGCCTGGTTTCCTCCAAATGTGATGCCTGGCATTCACACCAAAGAGTTCAATCTTTGTCTCATCAGACCAGAGAATTTTCTTTCTTATGGTCTGAGAGTCCTTCAGGTGCATTTTGACAAACTCCAGGCAGGCTGCCATGTGCCTTTTACTAAGGGGTGGCTTCCATCTAGCCACTCTACCATACAGGCCTGATTGGTGGATTGCTGCAGAGATGGTTGTCCTTCTGGAAGATTCTCCTCTCTCCACAGAGGACCACTGGAGCTCTGACAGAGTGACCATCGGGTTCTTGGTCACCTCCCTGACTAAGGCCCTTCTCTCCCGATCACTCAGTTTAGATGGCTGGCCAGTTCTAGGAAGAGTCCTGGTGGTTTCGAACTTTATCCACTTACGGATGATGGAGACCACTGAATTTAACTGAATTTACCACAGGTGGACTCCAATTAAGCTGCAGAAACATCTCAAGGATGATCAGGAGAAACAGGATTTTGAAACAATTTTGAGCTTCATGGCAAAGGCTGTGAATACTTATGTACATGTGCTTTCTCAATTTTTTTTATTTTTAATAAATTTGCAAAAATCTCAAGTAAACTTTTTTCACATTGTCATTATGGGGTGTTGTGTGTAGAATTCTGAGGAAAAAAATGAATTTAATCCATTTTGGAATAAGGCTGTAAGATAACAAAATGTGGAAAAAGTGATGTGCTGTGAATACTTTCTGGATGCACTGTATATTGTAATATATGGCATGAGACTGGCATCTTGTAAGGAACCCTGTTCAGTCCCAGCCATGACTGGGAGGTCAGTACAATGGAAAGACAGGGGAAGACAATTTATTCAGGACATTTTCCAAAATGTTAGGTGGCAGCCTGTTTGGGTTAGGACACCCATGCAGACGCCCGCAGGGCATGCTGGAACCGGAGGTCCTGTGTAGCAGCCCTGTTGGGTTCCATGGGGGCTGCCAGGGGATTAATACTCCCTCCAATTGACCCAGAAGTACTTCAATCGCACTCCCAGGTCCAAGATAAAAGAGACAACACGACATCGTCCAAGTGAGTTGGACGTGGGTGGAAGGAGGACAAAGCTTGCCGGGGAGGTGTGGAGAAGAGAGAGAGAGAGAGAAAACAATTGTGTTGTGTTATGCCATTGTACGAGGCATTTATAAAAAAAATAAAACTTTTTTCCATACTGGGAGTTAGGTCTGTGGTTCAGGGTGTTATGTATACCCACACCATACAGAAACATCAGTTAATGGCTTCCAGCACTGCAGACATAATGGAGTAAAGCTTGGACAAGATATTCCTAACCTATTTGCTAGTTCCATGAGAAATGACTACAAGTAGCATATTTATATATTAATCAATTATATATATATATATATTATATAATATAATATTTTATCTTAAATGGTGATACAATGGGAAACAAATACAGTTTTTATTTTACCTCCTCTTTGATCGATCAGCTGCTGGCTTGATGCTGCTGTGCCGCGTGATCTGCATCTTGCGCAGCACTTCGAACATTTAAAAGCCTGTATAGCAGCTGTCCTACTCTTTGTCTTTATTTCGGGTCCCAGCCGTGGTTAAATCTCTTGGCACAAAGTCTCATCTCGCGGGACGTAAGTTCTGGATATTTTTTAGTTTATAATTTAATATATAAATTCTGAAAAGAATGATACCAAACATATATATACCCCTTAAAATTCTGGGTAGCTCACTCCCAGATAATCAATCAAGGCAGGAACTGGGAGAACTTCCTGCCCATTCTGAGGCGGTGGGGGGGGGGGGGGGGGGGATGGTATAGCAGGCTGCTTGCTGCTTATCGACATATTTAGAAGACAAAAGACACTGGCGGAGAGGTGCGAAGGAATTCACGCTTTGGAAAGACCAACTGCAAGCCCTATTCCTGAGGGTTACAACTTTACCATATAAATCCCAAGGGAAGTGTGCGGGAAAGACCAACAGACTTGGGCTGGTCGAGACAGGGTAGACCCAGGGGATTTATAATGGCCTCTCGGAGGAGAGTGCCACCCTCCCCACCAAGGCAGAGCCCTTGGCTAAATGTGGGGTTGTCCCAGGCCAGCAGGAGAAAATAATAAAACAGCGGAAATTTGACCCAGAGCTGCCAACCCACACACAGGCTTTTTCATTATTGGCTAAGGCCAGAAGAAAACAATGCCCGCCAAATACTGGGGCAGGTCGCCTGCTACCTCTTTATAAACAGCCTTCCTGAATATCTCGCCCAGCCAGTCTGGCAACAATACTATTCCAACATGCTGAAGCTTATTGAGCTTGTCAAGACAATTAGGGCGGCCTCGCAATCTGAGAGGACAAAACCATTACTTAGTCAAACCTGTACGGAACGCGTCCCAATTTATTGGCCTACTTGTCACAACCCAAAGTGAGCACCAGAGTCCCTGGCTCATCTGCTTCCTTGGAGCTATATATTTTATTTAACACACACACAGTTGTGTTCATAAGTTTACATACCCTGGCAGAATTTGTGAAATTTAAAATATTGACCATTATTTGGAAAAATATAAGTAATCATGCAGAAATCTTTCCTTTTAATTAGGAAGTGTGGTCAGGCAAAGCAATTTATTATCACATAATTTTGTGTGTGCCCTTTTTAAATTAAAATGATAACTGAAATTACCCAAACTGGCCTGATCAAATGTTTGCATATCCTTGAATGTTGAGGCTGATAATACACACACAAGTTCAAATTAAGGGTAATTAAGGGAGCATCCACACCTGTAACTTCTTTAATTGTAATCAGTGTCTGTGTATACAGAGCTGCACTGACTTTGAAGGACAGTGAGCCATGAGGAAAGCAAAGGAACTGTCAAAAGGAGCTGTAAGAAAAGGTTGTTGATTTGTATAAATCAGGAAAAGAATATAAAAAGCTATCCAAAGATCTGAAAATGCCTGTCAGTAGTGTTCAGACTCTGATGAAAAAGTGGAAATTTAGAGGTTCTGTTGTTACCAAGCCACAATCACGTAGAACAACCAAGATCCAGCCACATTATCTGCCTGGATCATCTGTTGAGATGTGAAGAAAAACCGACAAAAAACAAAAAATACAGGCAAAATCCACCTCCTCAGTAGGGATGGTGTACATTTCGTCATGGGTCTTGCTGCGTCATCTCCAAACACAGCATTTATGGTTGTGACCATAAAGGTCAATTTTGGTCTTCTCACTCCAATGGACTTTGTCACAAAAGTTTTCGGGCTTGTCTAGATCTGTCTGGGAAATTGTAAATGTGATGTTTTGTGGCATTGGCACAGTAAAGGCTTTTTTTTTTTTGCTATTTAACTGTGACGCCCATTCCAACCAAATCCCCCCCCCCAAAAGTACATCCTTATTGGGTATCTTGAAAGAGCAACAGTTTTTGTTTGCAGAGAAGTCTGTATAAACTGATAAAAAGTCAAAAAAGTTTACTAACAAATATGCAGCACTGGCAGAACTAAAATGTTTGTACATCGTATTCGTCAAGTTTGTGCGTTGACATGACAAACATTAAACCGCATTCTAATAACGGTTTGGTGATAAGATGTATTATATGTGCTAGTCATCATTCAGATAGGTTGACTGCGTTTCCCTACATGATCAAGGGTGTCATCATTTCCCATTTTCTCTATTGCGTAAGGATGGGTCAAAGCTGCCATAAACATATGCACATACTCCCATTATCTTATCTTTCCTAAATCCTCAGGTTTGCATGGAAAGCTGTGCATGCACATTTCAAGCTTCTTTTTGCGCTTACAGAAGTTTTATAAACTTGACATCAGCACTTTAAAATTGTGGTTTTTAAGCTATTCCTGTGCAATATCAGCTTAATGCTTGGGTCAGTTGTCTTGCTGGAAAACAAAAGCCCTCCCAATGTGTAGGTTTCTTGCAGAGTGCATCAGGTTTCTTCCATGATTTCCTCGTATTCTGCAGCATTCAATTTACCCTCTGACTTCATAAGCCTTCTAGGGCCTGCTACAGAGGAGCATCTCTACAGTATGATGCGGATACCACAATGCTTCTTGGGGGGGGGATAGTGTATATTCAATAATGTGTAGTGTTTTGTTTACGCCAAAAACATGGCATTAATTTGATGGCTAAAAGGCTTAATTTTGATCTCATCAGACCACAGAACCTTTTACCTGCTGATTTCATAGTCTCGCATGTGTCTTCTGGTAAACTGTGAATTTGTTTTTTCTTTTTAAAAACAAGTGGCTTTCTCTTTGGCACCCAGTAATAAAGCTGTGACTAGTGAAGCACCCAGGAAACAGTTGTCGTAAGCAAAGTCTATCCAATACTCAGGCACTATTCCTTGTACCTCCTTCATAGTTAGCAGGTTTTTTGGTGACCTATACCAATAGTTCCTTCTTGCAAGATCATTCAGTTTTTGTAGACAGCATGCTCTAGGCAGATTTACTCTGTCATACTCTTTTGATTTTTAAAATGACCAATTTAAAAGTACTCCAAGTGATATTCAGTGCCTTGGATATTTTCTTGTCTCCATCCGGACTTGTGCTATTCAATAACATTTTTATAAAATTGCTTGGAATGTTCCTTTGTCTTCAATGTTTTCATTAGGACATGATACTGACTCGCCACAAGCTGGACATTCAAGATACAGATGTATTTATTATACAATCAATCGAAACCCCTTGACCAAAGATAGATTATCTACATTTAACAAATTATGGGACTTTTAAAACAATTTGCCTACACCAGTAATTATTCAAATGTGATAGATAGATAGATAATTAATCCCAAGGGGAAATTCACATACTCCAGCAGCAGCATACTGATAAACAAAATATTAAATTAAAGAGTGATAACAATGCAGGTATACAGACAGACAATAACTTTGAATAATGTTAATGTTTACCCCCCCCCCCCAGTGGTATTGAAAAGTCGCATAGTGTGGGGGAGGAATGATCTCCTCAGCCTGTCAGTGGAGCAGGAGAGTGACAGCAGTCTGTTGCTGAAGCTGCTCCTCTGTCTGGAGATGACACTGTTTAGTGGATGCAGTGGATTTTCCATGATTGACAGGAGCCTGCTCAGTGCCCATCGCTCTGCCACAGATGTCAAACTGTCCAGCTCCGTGCCTACAATAAAGCCTGCCTTACTCACCAGTTAAAGAGATATATATTTAATATATAATTTATATATATTTAATATATATTAAAGAGAGTGAATATTTATGGAATAAATTTTGTGTTTTACATATGTAATTGATAAAGTTTGAACAGTTTTAGAAAAAAAGAAAGAATAATAGCAGTGTCCAGATGTGCAAAGCTGATAGAGACCTGTCCTTACATAATCAAAGCTATAAGGCTATATATTGACTTGAACGAGGTGAATACTTGGGTAATTAATTATTTTGTGTACTACACTGCTAATCAGTTTAAACCACTTTGCAGAGATCTGATTTCACTTTCAATTCAAAGAGTCATTTTCTGTTGATCAGTGTAAAAAAAATAAAAAATAATAAAAAAACACTCAGTTGAACCTTTGTTTCAATGTTGTGTAACAATAACAATAAATTGTGAAAAATTCTAAGAGGATGAATATTTTTTGTAGGAACTGATGGAAACGTAGTGGTATAAATTAATTTAAAGCACTGTTACAGCCTAATACTGCAGCTCTAGTTACTTAAGAGCAGAGAAGGCAGAAATAGACTAATTTGAGGATAAAGCAGCAACATGTCCGAATTAAGTGCCACTTTCTGCTGTCCACTGTCACACACTTTAGTATTACAGAGAGTAAGAAAATCAATAACTGCTGAGTGGGGCTTCTGCTTACACAGTTTCAGTAAAAGCCTCTGCCTTCTTTCAAGGATCCTCTCAAGGCTTGTGAAAGAATGTGTTCTTGCTGGAAGGGATAGGACCATTTACACCATCTAGCCCCACCTTAGCTTACAAGGTGCTCATAGACAGCAGGCTGCGACAATACTTTCTTAAAAATCCAAGTCTTCATGCGATTTAAAACTCTAAAATATGACCCCACACAATTGATTTTCAGGCCTTGGGGGTCCAAAGGATTTACTAAAGCAGTCTTAAAACTTCTGGGACCACCCACCACCCCCAATTTGGTTGATCTTTTAAGAAATAGTTACAATGACGCACCTGTTGGAGTGGTCACTGTACACTCTGAATATGGTAACTGATTGAGTCCTTCTTCAACAACAAGTCGAATCTGTAAACAGAGACAAAATAAACAAAAGTTAGAAACCAGGATTTGAGATTCATTTTTGAAATTGAGCAAATTCTACCCTAAATTTTACAAATGGGGGGATATCCAAATCTTTGAAAGGAGGAAATGTGTTGATAGAAAAGACAAAAACGTACAGTTAAAAAAAAAAAAAAAAAAAAGTCACTACTTAGATATTTACGGTAACAGATACAAGTTTGATAAAGTTATCACCCAGTCCTTTAAATAATTTTATTACAATGATTTTAACTTATTTAAAATTTTCATTTAAAGATTTCCACAAATATTTAGCCAAAGACAAAATTTACAAAAAAATAAAAGAAAAACTTCAGAGAATATAGAATAAAATATGCTGAGAAAAAACTTTTTTTTCATCCATACTGGACTGTTTTTCCTGTCAACATAAAAACAACTGAGCAGTCAACTTAAGGCTGCATGTATGAATGCTATTTAAGAAATTTCACACAATATATTTAGTTAAAATATCCTTAGCTTAGGTTATACAGTACTGCAGACAGACTACTCAGTTAAAAGATTTTTGTATTATTATTTTCAGTTTACCCCAGTTTTCCTCCAATATTTTCATGTTTGATTAAATAGTCACAGTATGGAGTATGGGTGTGTGCATGAGTGGACCCTGTGATGAACTGGTACCCAGTCCAGGCCATTTTCCTGCATAGTGCCCAACAGTAATACCAGGGCAGGCTCTCACTTCCTATTACTTTGAACTGGAGTAAACAGGTTTAAGAATGACTGAATTAATTTGTTTACCAGTGAAAATACTGCATTTGTTTTGAGATTACTATGAACTGGTGGCAAAACCAAAGGACATTTATAAAAAAATCATAAAAAAAATGTAAAGGTGAATTGTGAAATAATAGGGCAAAGCATCCAAAAAAGTTCTCATCTTTATTAAGAAAGTCCTTGTTTTGTTTTTTTTTTTTATATAATTTATTCATTTTATTGTAATCATTCCATACAAATAGTTTAATTTGTACAAAAAATAAGATTGAAAACAAATCAAACCCCACCCCTGAGAAGGAGAGCATGGCCAAAGGAGTAATACGTAAAGCTTGTAAACATACCTAAATTGTTGAGTATTAATAGGGCAATAAAGATAAATGGAGAAGAAAAAGAAATGCAGAAATAATTATTTCTTCTTATCCTCTTTAATAAAATCCCTGTGTGCGTCCAGGTGTACGTGTGTATGTGTCTTCTGGTGAAGTGCGCATGCGCGGGGCACGGTGTGATGCGCAATATTACTGTCAGAGAAAATTACAGGCATTTTACGGAAATACAAACCAGTATTACTGCGAGAGGAAATTAAAAGGTACACAATACAGTGACGCATATTACAGCCACATACAAGCCAGTATTACTGTCATGGAGATTAAAGACATATTACCGATGCGCACGTCTGTATTACCGCCAGAGAAAATTAAAGGTATATTACGGACGTACAAGCCAGCGGACGTACAAGACACTATTATTGTCACAGAAAATTAAAGACACACAATACACGGCGGCAGCCCATGAAGAACGGTCAGCTCAGCAAGTTAACATCAACAAAAGAAAGGCAGAAAGACAAAGAAAAATACGACCAACAAACAGAATGAGGTCAAGGTCCCTTGCCATTTAATATAGACTCTTCCTACTAATGTTTATGCACTACTGTTCTAGCGCCCGTTATTGTAATGGGCTTAATGACTAGTTCTAAAATATTATTGATTAGATCAATAAGATTAGAAAGTCCTTTTGTGAGTTAGAGATGTGGACCTCTTGAAAGTTGTCCTTAAGCACGGTTTATTTTTGTGGCACTAATTTTATTTTCCCCGATTCAGGTTTTAAGACAGTCCACCACAGACATTTTAAGGAAATGCCAATTATGAGTGTCTGCAAGTTTAGTCACAACACAGCTAGGAATTGGTAGCTGTCAGTTTACCAAATAGAAAGGAGTGAAACTGCTGTCAATTTAATAGAGTTTAGTTGGGTTCTTAGGCACCACATGCTTCCAGAGTCTTTAACTCTTGCAGCACACTTGTGCAACTCCACTGAACGGTTGATTGCTGAATTCCACAGGTGCACACTTTGTCAGCAACTGTAACATGCAGTAACATCTTATGCATGAGAGCTTAACAAAAACACAAGAATTCATTATTTTCTGTGCTTAAGCAACAAATAAAGCACAATTATAAAATACTGATAAAAAAGGACACTGATTATTCTTACAACAAGAAAGTCCAATTGGTTACCAAATGAATACAGTACTATACAAGAAATTAAAAATGACCAAAAGAAAATTGTTTCCAGAGTTTAAAATGCTGGAAACAACCAGTCACCTTTATAAGCAGATAGATTCACTGAACAATCAGATGTCACCATCAAATTTCTAAAGAAGTCCTGGCCAACTGTGTTTCTTGCTCTCCATAAATTAAGAACAATAATGATAATCATTAGATTTATATAGTTCTTTTTCTCACTACTCAAAGCAATACCAAACAGAGAGGACCAGGGATCCCTTTGCAGTAGCCTACCACTGTGCCACCTGTGTATTCCCTTGTTGTAGAGATATACCACAGGCACCCAACCTGTCTTACACTGGCCAGTGAATTCAGTTTTTTCCTGACTTTAGCCCTGCAACAGCTAAAGCCAGGAAGGAAATGGCCCCAGTCATAAAACCTCAGAATACAAGATCTTTAATGACCCAAGGCATGCTTCAGAAACCATTGACAACTTTCAAGTTAGGGGCATTTTTCCTTTTTTAATGGATGCTATTTCGTTTTTTCTTTCTTGGTCAAAACAGTTTTTTTTCTGTGTATGGAGACCTTATTAGTATTGACTTGCTTTTATTTGTACTTGTATTACTGGTGATTGGGGATGGGTGGAGGATGACATTATACTCTGTTTTTTGGCTTTTCTCCTCTGGGATTACCTGTAGCCAAAAATATTTGGAGCAAGTTCAGATGATCCTGGCAAATTCTGTTATGTGCCAATTGAATTGGGTTTTAGGAAGATAGCTCTGTGTTGCATTTATTCACCAACATCATTAAAGTCTGCATTCTTTAAGCATATAACTGGAAAGATCCTGAATCTAAAAGGGTTTGATATAATTGTCAGTTTGCATCCAAATGTCTTTTTCTCAATGCATTCCTTGGTCAACTCAATCACTGGGCAAATTTGCTTCCAATATGAACTTTTTAACAAGCTTTTTGGTTGTTAAAACCCTCTGCTAAAATTTTGATTGTTTTCATCCAGGCACCATTCAGACTCAAGATTAGATTATAATTTTATGTCTAAGTTGCGTGCTTCTCTTTATTTTAACACATCTTACGTCAAAGTTTATAGATCTCATTAATATTAATTAAAAAAAAAAAATCACTGATCTTGAATCTCACCTTTTATATTTGAGGGGAAACTCACCTTGTGTGGCCAGTCAGGAGAATGAGCTTTTGATGTCAAGCATACACTCTAAATTAAACTCTTTACTGCAGCAGAAAGCAGAATTTGAGATTCGCCACACTAAGGCTTGATGTTATGAATCTAAAATTAAGCCTAGAAAGTTACTGGCATTGAGAATATGGAAATCTGAGGCCAGTACAACTATTTAATCTCTCTATTATATAAAAAAATCTTTTGAAGCGACAAGACTTTTTAAGAGATGAGACATTTTAGAAAAGATTTTCTCAAGTCCCGCGAGACGAGAATATTGCCATGAGATTCTTTAAAGTCACACCCTCCTATCAACCATTTTCAAACAAGACCACGGTACTCTCACATCTCTGTCTTGTGAATGCTTTTGTCAGACACACTTCTTGCGCTCTCCGCTCTTAAAAATTTTAATGCTTTCCTCAGTTTAAGTTCCCAATTAAAGAAGACGTATTAAGTCCAAATCTTATTGAAGAATTTCATCACGAAGGGTTATCAACAGAAAAAATGAGTACACGGGCAATCTCAACACCTAGAACCGAAGCAGTCAAATGAATTTACGGCAAAAATGTTGATTGGTAACAGCAAAATGGTTAAATGTGTATCAATAGACTATGCTGAAACAGTTGGTGGTGATCGTGCGGAAGATAAAAACATCACGAAGAATATCTACAACCGTTAACACCGTCCGGTCTTCCACCGCACGAATTACTGTAGAAAGAAGGATGAATCCAAGAAAGATAATGTAGTAAATCTTCCACAGATAACATTAGACAACAAAGGAAATCTTGATATGCCATTCGTATTAAAACGTTAACAGCTTCCCATTAGAACATCTTTTGCTGTTAAATCTCAGAGACAAACATTTGAAAAAGTCGTTTTATTTAATAGAGAGAAAGAAATGAAATTCAATCACGGGCAGTTATACGTCGCATTGATGCAAATGTAACACTTCAAATGAAAATTAAAATCTGTTTAAATTATACATCTGCATCCCCATACGTGAGCGGCAGAACCGCAAAACAGGCTAGCATGTAGCGTTGGCCCAGAGGTTGGCGAACAAAGTGAGCAGTGGGCAAAGCCCCCTAGTCTATTAAAAATAAATCAGAAACTGTACTTAACAACACCTTGAAAATAAATTATTGTTTTCTGGAGTTTTACTCTGAATTGTTTACTGAAAAATCTAAGTCATCTCTACCAGAAATCAACTCCTGTTTCAGATAAATTGGAACTTCCCCTTCTTTCAGCTAATGATGCTGCTACACTGAGTTCCCCAGTTACATAATCAGAATTTAAGGAGACTCCAGATTCTTTAAATTCTGGAAAATTACCAGTGACTGATGGGTTGCCCCCACAGATCCTTTCTACTTTCTGGAGTCAGATAGCACACCCTTGCAGGTAGATGAATGATGCTATTTTTTCCTCCACTCTGGACCCATCAATTAATTCAGCAGTAATTACCTTACTTTTTAAAGCAGGACAAAGAAACAAATCGCAGTGCTCTAACGATCACCCAATCTCCCTGGAATTCATGTGAAAAGCAGTTAGCAAAGCTCCTTGAAGAGCATTATTTATAAATTAATTTATCTTGATCAAACTGGTTTCATTCACACCGGTCAGGAAATACAGTAGATAACACACATCGCCTTTTACATATTATAGATGTAGTTCCCACGCTTTAGAAACCTGATGCTTTGCTAGTTCCTGATGTGGAGAAGGCTTTTGACCACATGAACTGCGACTTTCTATGGAAAGTATTACAAACAATCTCTCAGCCCTTTTGAATTCAGAAGGGTGGTAGACAGGAATGCCCATTATTTTCCTTACTTTTGAACATCTCACTTGAGACCCTTGGGATTGCTGTTCGTAGTCTGGTGTTGATCACAGCTATTGTGGATCATGACTCGTATCATAAAATCTCTTTTGGTCTCTTAGTAAGGGCCCTACTTATCTGCCTCACATTCTTTATTTAGTTCATGTAAAATCCTGTCTGGCTATATAATTAACTGGGCAAGTCAGTTTTTCATCATATGTCCCTTTGGCTAACTCATTGAAATATTTGCACATTGAAATTTCTTCTTTTCTGCAGGACATTATAGCATCTAATTACCATCGTATTTTTAAGAGTGTCACAAATCCCTTTATGCATGGCCCTTTCTTCCACGGTTTTCATTCCAGATTTTTCATTTATTAAAATGAATATAGTTCCTTCTTTTAACTTTATAACTGCCATGCTGCCACTCTCTCTCCCAAAAAATACTGGTCAGAAGTTAGATCTCTTTTGTCTGCCTTTCTGTGGAACAACAGGAGAGGTGCTAATTAAAAACTTCACTTTGATTTGTGACAAGTTCGACGGCAAGGTGTCTCTGCCAGACCTACAGTCATTTCATTATGTGTATACAGTGCATCCCGAAAGTATTCACAGCGCATCACTTTTTCCACGTTTTGTTATGTTACAGCCTTATTCTAAAATGGATTAAATTCATTTTTTTCCTCAGAATTCTACACACAACACCCCATAATGACAACGTGAAAAAGTTTACTTAATTTATTAAAAATAAAAAAATTGAGAAAGCACATGTACATAAGTATTCACAGCCTTTGCCATGATGCTCAAAATTGAGCTCAGGTGCATCCTGTTTCCCCTGATCATCCTTGAGATGTTTCTGCAGCTTAATTGGAGTCCACCTGTGGTAAATTCAGTTGATTGGACATGATTTGGAAAGGCACACACTTGTCTATATAAGGTCCCACCGTTGACAGTTCATGTCAGAGCACAAACCAAGCATGAAGTCAAAGGAATTGTCTGTAGACCTCCGGGACAGGATTGTCTTGAGGCACAAATCTGGGGAAGGTTACAGAAAAATGTCTGCTGCTTTGAAGGTCCCAATGAGCACAGTGGCCTCCATCATCTGTAAGTGGAAGAAGTTCGAAACCACCAGGACTCTTCCTAGAGCTGGCCGGCCATCTAAACTAAGCGATCAGGGGAGAAGGGCCTTAGTCAGGGAGGTGACCAATAACCTGATGGACACTCTGTCAGAGCTCCAGAGGTCCTCTGTGGAGAGGGGAGAACCTTCCAGAAGGACAACCATCTCTACAGCAATCCACCAATCAGGCCTGTATGGTAGAGTGGCCAGATGGAAGCCACTCCTTAGTAAAAGGCACATGGCAGCCCGCCTGGAGAAATCTCAGACCATGAGAAAGAAAATTCTCTGGTCTGATGAGACAAAGATTGAACTCTTTGGTGTGAATGCCAGGTGTCACGTTTGGAGGAAACCAGGCACCGCTCATCACCAGGCCAATACCACCCCTACAGTGAAGCATGGTGGTGGCAGCATCATGCTGTGGGGATGTTTTTCAGTGGCAGGAACTGGGAGACTAGTCAGGATAAAGGGAAAGATGACTGCAGCAATGTACAGAGACATCCTGGATGAAAACCTGCTCCAAAGCGCTCTTGACCTCAGACTGGGGCGACGGTTCATCTTTCAGCAGGACAACGACCCTAAGCACACAGCCACAGCACACAAAGGAGTGACTTCAGGACAACTCTGTGAATGTCCTTGAGTGACCCAGCCAGAGCCCAGACTTGAATCCGATTGAACATCTCTGGAGAGATCTTAAAATGGCTGTGCACCGACGCTTCCCATCCAACCTGATGGAGCTTGAGAGGTGCTGCAAAGAGGAATGGGTGAAACTGGCCAAGGATAGGTGTGCCAAGCTTGTGGCATCATATTCAAAAAGACTCGAGGCTATAATTGCTGCCAAAGGGGCATCGACAAAGTATTGAGCAAAGGCTGTGAATACTTATGTACATGTGATTTCTCAGTTTTTTTATTTTTAATAAATTTGCAAAAACCTCAAGTAAACTTTTTCACGTTGTCATTATGGGGTGTTGTGTGTAGAATTCTGAGGAAAAAAATGAATTTAATCCATTTTGGAATAAGGCTGTAACATAACAAAATGTGGAAAAAGTGATGCGCTGTGAATACTTACCGGATGCACTGTACCTGTCAACCAATATGAAGCTAATTAAATCTATCATCCTGGTTTTCCATTGAGCCCAACACGGTCTCCCATCTGAACATGCCTTTCCTTCTCTGAAACTAAAGTTACATCTCCCTACTTTAAGTCCCTTAGATTAAATTTTCTGCAGATTTGGCAGAAAATGGAGAAATATCTTGGCACAACTTCAATTCGGCACAGCCACATCTCCACTTTCCAGAACCCAGCCTTTTATAATGACCGTAGAGACAGAACATTCCAAATACTCGGGTTGAGGTTTTCTGTTCCTCCTCATTTGATCTTCAAATGAAATGAAATATTTAAGGTAAATGGGGTTCCAATATACTCTGCACTCCCTTCCCATTCTCTTTATACATTTTCCTGCTTATTACTTCCAAACTTTACGCCAGTATCATCATCCCTATATGCAAGTCTGAGTAAGGCATCTGTTAGACCTCTATTCTTATTTTCATTTTGCCTTTCTTCTACACCATCTCATAGAAAGCTATCCTTAACTATACATCAGCAACATCTAAAAACTTGTTATCAGCATATTTAAATTTGTACATCTTCTGTATATTACCCTTCGTAAAGTTTATGCTATGCATTTGCCTGCTGATACCAACTGTTAATTACGTTTGTTAAACATCCCTGGCACTTTTCTCCATATGTTTTGGGAATTCCCTCCAGTTTCTGCATTTTGGATGAATGCTTCCAATTGCCAAATTAATATTTTCTCTGTTAATAATCCCCTTTTGTCCCAAATATGTAATTTACATGACCTCACCTCTCTTACCTTGACTTCTATCCAGTGGATGTTATTCTGTCGAGGTACTGTCTCTTCTAAATTAATCTTAACCTCTCTCTGGAAATCTCCTGACTTGCTCTCTAAAAATTACTGGAAATCTTCTTTCTTTAATCTAACCATACTTGCATTCAAAGGATCTTTTGGCTTCAATATAAAAAAAGTGGGAAGAGGCTGTTTTTGTGCTTATTTAACTTGAAATATCTTTTGTTCACATAAAGAATTTACTTTGAATCACTGGTGCTCTTTCTAACCGTGACTGCGTTGACTCTGCCCATACTGCCCTCAGTGGTAAGCGTGAGAAAAAAAATTGAGTGAGAATCAGACGAGAAATAGTTTAGAACAGATAGTACAAGCATTACTCTTTGCAAATTGTTCACTTTTATCGGGGATGACAGTTCAAGCAGTACAACATTTAAAAGTTAAAGGAATTTGTTTCTTCATACATTACACACACACACACACACACACACACACACACACACACACACACACACACACACACACACACACACACACACACAGAATTGAACATTTCAAGAAATATCAAATACCTAATTTTTGGTCAAAATAACCACAATATCAATTTAACTCCATATAACCCTACTGTAGTCAGTACAGGAAGTTTATTCACCACACAATCGCAATTTTGGATTTTTTTAAAAATTTTTATTAATCTTAATTCAAAACTTGCACAAGATGACCTCAGCATGTAGTACATTCTACTATGAAAAATACTTAAAACTAGCCAACCCACGGCATAGCATACGCCACATAATTATTTATTGATGGGTGAACACTTCCTGAAAGACACAGTTGTCCAAATGGGGTGGGTTTGAGGATACGACTGTGAGTTAATGAAAAGATGGAACTCTGGAGAGAGCAAGATACAGTTGTCCGTGACTGAAAACTGGTTTTGGCAAATACAGTCATATCTTTTTGAAAGTTTGTCCCTGCGCCTTATTAATTGTCATTGCAAAGGCCAATCTAACAGAAAATTGTCTGTGTGTAAAAGTAAAAGGCAAATTTGAATCTGATGGGGTCAGGGAAATCCGGGGAATATGGAGAGTTTGTGAGGTAGCAGCTGCGATTGTTTTACATTCTAGTACATTGCGGTGAATGCTGGTAAAAGTCAGTCTTGTGCCTTTACAGAGACTTCTTGCTGGCATGAGGTTTCTGAGAAGCATGACGACTGAACCAATTTTAAGTTTGAGTTTATGCGGAGGCATGCCAGTGGGAGTAAGACTGCTAAGAAATTCTTCGGGGAATGAAAGTTGATGTGCAGGATCGTCTGTGACGATGGAGTCAACGCTGGTGAAAGTTACTTCGTTGGTAGGAATAAGTTTCAGTACCTGTTCATTAAGGTGTAGCGAGTCTTCGTTGGTGACGCTTAATATAGCTCGTGTACTGAGTTGTTCCGGAGTCACAGTTGAGAAGTCAAGGTCGCCACATAGTTGTTGAACGGGATCAGAAATAAAAGGAAAACAATGTGAAGGTAATGTTGCAGGTGTACCGTTTTTCCCGTCTTGCGAAATCTTGTTCATGAGGAAGAGCGGTCATATTTGTCGTCAGTGTAAGTACATGCATGTGACGCCACAAAGGTTGTTTGTTAATGCAACTGGCGACAGTAAGTCTAGAGTTGGTGGGCGGGGCTCTGGCATGCGGTACGCATGACGCGGGAGGAGGGTTAGAGTTGGCGGGCAGGGCTCTGTCTTGAGTGAGTATCCCATGGTCGGGCGACTTGGTGGATTATATATAGAAAAGCAGCCGGAACTGAAAAGAACAATGAAAAGTCAATGTGGCTCAGAGGTGCATGTGGACTGTAGCAGAGACGAAAGCGACTGAGACGGTGTTTGGTGAGGTGCTGCATGCCTCAAGAGTGAGGGTGGACTCGGGAGGAGGGTTAGAGTTGGCGGGCGGGGCTCTGTTGTGCATATCCCATGGTCTCTGTCATTATAAAAAAAAAAAAAAAAAAAAAAAGTGTTTTTAGCCAGCGGTTGGTAGCGCCATAGCACGAACTATTGCAGTGTTAGTTTTCTCTGTTGTTCAAGGTTTTCTCAGTGTTATTCAATGTTTTTACATTTAGTTTACTATTGTGCTGTGCATTCTATGGTTTAACTATATTTGTGCTTAAAAATATATATATATTTACATACAGTTCGTATTGTCTGGAACAGATTAATTGTATTTACATACAATCCTATGGGGGAAGTTGACCAGAGTTTTGGAACGAATTATGGTTGTGAACTGAGGTTCCACTGTATGTATATATATATATATATATATATATATATATATATATATATATATATATATATATATATATATATATATACACATATACATATATATATATATATATATACACATATACATACACACATACATATGATAGATAGATATAGGTAGCATTTGCTATCCCATAAACAATGTAACAAAAACCTGTTTACTTAAAGGAAAAGAAAATTAAACTTACCAGTCGATCAGCACAAAACACAAAGTCCCCTCTGCTGGTTGTTCTTTTTGTTAGCAAACATGAAGGAGGGGAGAAACAAAAAAAAGGTAAAATAAAATATGAAATTGCTACTTGATGAGCACATATACAAAACAATACTAATAATAAAGCACTTTTTATTTTAGAATTAAACACTGAGATGCTTATAATTTTGTGAAAAAGTACAAACGTCCCTTGCAGTAAATGTTCCATACTTAGAAATTTATGCTTTACACTATATATTTAAATCTATAGTATCGTTAATGTGGATACAACTTACCATAGAGCTACTACAGAAGTGACTGGGCTTGAAATTATTTTGAACTTTTTTTGAATTCCCCCATTACATTTAATACAAGATCAGAAGAGTCAATCTGAAGGAGATTGAAGACTGCAAAGTGGTGGCAGAGGAAAGTGTAGTTAAGCAGCATAGGATGGTGGTCTGTAGGATGATGTACAAGATCAAGAAAAGGAAGAGAGTGAGGGCAGAGCCAAGGATCAAATGGTGGAAGTTGAAAAAGGAAGACTGCAAGGTTGAGTTTAGGGAGGAGGCGAGATAGGCACTGGGTGGCAGTGAAGAATTACCAGACAGCTGGGAAACTACAGCAGATGTAGTAAGGGTGACAGCAAGACAGCCCTTAACCTGCAATTGCTGAGCGCTTTGAGTAGTGAGATAAGCGCTATATAAATGCAAAGAATTATTATTATTATTAAGGGTGCTTGGCATGACATCTGGACAGAGGAAGGAGGAAAAGGAAACCTGGAGGTGGAATTGGGAAGTACAGGAGAGTATACAGAGGAAGAGGATGGCAAAGAAGAAGTGGGATACCTAGACAGATGCAGAAAGTAGACAAGAGTACAAGGAGATAAGGCGCAAGATGAAAGGGGAGGTGCCAAAGGCTAAAGAAAAGGCGTATGATGAGTTGTATGAGAGGTTGGACACTAAGGAGGGAGAAAAGGACCTGTACCGAATGGCTAGACAGAGGGACTGAGCTGGGAAAGATGGGCAGCAGGTTAGGGTGATAAAGGATAAAGATGGATACGTACTCACAAGCGAGGAGAGTGTGTGGAGCAGAAGGAAAGAGTACTTTGAGAGGCTGATGAATGAAAAGAACAAGACAGAGAGAGAAAAGGTTGGATGATTTGAAGATAGTGAATCAGGAAGTGCAATGGATTAGCAAGGAGGAAGTAAGGACAACTATGAAGGGAATGAAAAATGGAAAGGCCGTTGGTCCAGATGACATACCTGTGGAAGTATGGAGGTGTTTAGGAGAGATGGCAGTGTAGTTTTTAACCAGATTGTTTAATGGAATCTTGGAAAGTGAGAGGATGCCTGAGGAGTGGAGAAGAAGTGTACTGGTGCAGATTTTTAAGAATAGGGGGGATGTGCAAAGCTGTAGTAACTACAGGAGGATACAATTGATGAGCAACAGCATGATGTTATGGGAAAGAGTAGTGGAAGCTAGGTTAAGAAGTGAGGTGATGATTAGTGAGCAGCAGTACGGTTTCCTGCCAAGAAAGAACACCACAGATGTGATGTTTGCTCTAAGGATGTTGATGGAGAAGTATAGAGAAGGCCAGAAGGAGTTACATTGAGTCTTTGGGGACATGGAGAAAGCATACGACAGGGTGCCTCGAGAGGAGCTGTGGTACTGTATGAGGAAGTCAGGAGTGGTAGAGAAGTAAGTAAGAGTTGTACTGGATATGTACGAGGTGTGGTGCCCGGCGGGCGTCCATGCCTGGCCGGGACGCCCAGGAGGAGTGCTTGTGCCTCCTCCAGGACACGAGGGGGCGTCCTCCCTGGTTGTATTGGGGGCCAAGACTGGCATTGTGTTGTGGCCAGGACTTTGGGGTCTTTGGGGCTTGTGAGCACAGTATGGACAATGTATATACTGTAAATAAACGTGTGTTGGGTGACATGAACGTGTCTGCCTGTCTGTGTCCGAGCCAGTCTCCACAGAGGGAAGTGTGACAGTGGTGAGGTCTGCAGTAGGAGTGACTGATGCACTCAAGGTGGAGGTGGGATTACATCAGGGAATCGGCTCTGAGCCCTTTCTTATTTGCAATGGTGATGGACACGTTGACAGACAAGATTAGACAGAAGTCCCAGTGGAGTATGAAGTTTGCTAAGGACATTGTGATCTACAGCAATACTAGGGAGCAGGTTGAGGAGACCCTGGAGAGGTGGAGATATGCTCTGGAAAGGAGAGGAATAAAAGGTCAACAGGAACAAGACAGAATACATGTGAGTAAATGAGAGGGAGGTCAGTGGAATGGTGAGGATGCAAGGAGTAGAGTTGGCAAAGGTGGATGAGTTTAAATACTTGGGATCAACAGTACAGAGTAATTGGGATTGTGGAAGAGAGCTGAAAAAGAGAGTACAGGCAGGGTGGAATGGGTGGAGTAGAGTGTCAGGAGTAGTTTGTGACATACAGTTAAAAGTGAAAGGGAAGGTCTACAGGACGGTAGTGAGACCAGCTATGTTATATGGGTTGGAGACGGTGGCACTGACCAGAAGTCACAGAGGCGAGATTGCATTGGTTTGGACATGTGCATAGGAGAGATACTGAGTATATTGGGAGAAGGATGTTAAGGATAGAGCTGCCAAGTAAGAGGAAGCCTAAGAGGAGATTTATGGATGTGGTGATAGAGGACATGCAGGTTCTGGGTATCACAGAGCAAGATGTTAAGATATGGCAAAAGATGATCCTTTGTGGCAACCCCTAACGGGAGCAGCCGAAAGAAGAAGAAGATATTTAATACAAGAGCGGATTTCAGACTCTGGAGGAGGGAGGGGAGGCGACAGTGTCTGTAGGTGCACATTTCAGGCACAGAGGTCATGAATTGTTCTTTCTGATGTTTAAAGTAGCGTATAAATTGGAGTACATAAAAGTTATCAGCAAGTCTTTCAAATAATTGTTTCATTTTGTATGTAGAGATTTCCGTTCATATTTAGCCAAGAAGACAGACTTGACAAAGAAAACTTGCACCAGTAAAGCAATACAAAAAAACCTAGAGAATATCAAATAAATTTTGCTAAGGAAAATAAGTGTTTTTACATTTTTACTGTTTTTAAGCTGGCAAGGCTATGTGCAGTACAACAGGGAAAGAAAGTCATTGTAGAAACCAGCAAGTCCATAAGTAAATAACTGGCATCATAACACTGAATAGTTTAAAGTAACTGATTCCTTAGTGGAAAGAAGTTAAGGCATATAAAGAACAATTAGACCATAAGGCCATATAGACCATATAGTACTCAAAACATTAATGCAGCAGTGCTACTGAAAAGCATGGACATGCGTGTTCAGTTTTTCGGACGAAAGCATTTATTTTAAGTACAGCTAAATGGCTGACTTTAAAGTAATTAAGAGAGGGGCTCCGCGGTACATAAACAGGCATCCAGGTTGGGTGCGTTAATCAAGTACAGGGGCAGTAGAAGCAGACAAGCGAATAAGAAAATAACTAGTGGTGGATATTCAGTAAGCAGGTTTTCTTAAGGAGGAAGTAGTGTGTAGAACATTTTACTCCAAAGAATAGTTCTTTGTGCTTATTTTCCTAACCTCTATTAAGAGAGCAACAGCATGAGGGTTTATTAATAGTAAGGACTACTAACAGTTTAAGTGGAAAGCTTCAAAGTAAGGAAGTAATAAGTGGGGTGAAAAAACAGACAGGGATAAAGTTAAAGAAAGACACACAGCAGGCAGTCAAGGGGGAGAGTAGTGCAGGAGCCAAAAGGTGTTTAAAGAACTAGTACAGTTATTTAACTATTAATTTTAATCATAAATAAAATAAAAAGAGCTGGACATGTCTTTAACCCAAAGCCAAATTTTTAAAATGAATAAAGTGCAATGCAAATCCTTTTGGATGATGGACTTTTTGGAGGATGGTTTGGAGGAGTCAGTTCTCCTTGAAGCATACTTAGATAGATACTTTATTAATCCCAAGGGGAAATTCACATACTCCAGCAGCAGCATACTGATACAAAAAAACAATATTAAATTAAAGAGTAATAAAAATGCAGGTAAAAACAGACAATAACTTTGAATAATGTTAACGTTTACCCCGCCAGGGTGGAATTGAAAAGTCGCATAGTTTGGGGGAGGAACGATCTTCTCAGTCTGTCAGTGGAGCAGGACAGTGACAGCAGTCTGTCGCTGAAGCTGCTCTTCTGTCTGGAGATGACACTGTTTAGTGGATGTAGTGGATTTTCCATAATTGATAGGAGCCTGCTGAGCACCCCTCGCTCTGCCACAGATGTCAAGCTGTCCAGCTCCATGCCAACAATAGAGCCTGCCTTCCTCACCAGTTTGTCCAGGCGTGAGGCGTCCTTCTTCTTAATGCTGCCTCCCCAGCACACCACCGCGTAGAAGAGGGGGCTCGCCACAACCGTCTGATAGAACATCTGCAGCATCTTATTGCAGATGCTGAAGGACGCCAGCCTTCTAAGGAAGTATAACCGGCTCTGTCCTTTCTTACACAGAGCATCAGTATTGGCAGTCCAGTCAAATTTATCATCCAGCTGAACTCCCAGGTATTTATAGGTCTGCACCATCTGCACACAGTCACCTCTGATGATCACGGGGTCCATGAGGGGTCTGGGCCTCCTAAAATCCACCACCAGCTCCTTGGTTTTGCTGGTGTTCAGGTGTAGGTGGTTTGAGTCGCACCATTTAACAAAGTCCTTGATTAGGTCCCTATACTCCTCCTCCTGCCCAATCCTGATGCAGCCCACGATAGCAGTGTCGTCAGCGACCTTTTGCACGTGGCAGGACTCTGAATTGTATTGGATGTCCGATGTATATAGGCTGAACAGGACCAGAGAAAGTACAGTCCCCTGTGGCGCTCCTGTGTTGCTGACCACAATGTCAGGCGTGCAGTTCCCGAGTCTTTAAGATAGTCCACGATCCATGCCACCGGGTATGAATCTACTCCCATCTCTGTCAGCTTGTTCCTAAGGAGCAGAGGTTGGATTGTGTTGAAGGCGCTAGAGAAGTCTAGAAACATAATTCTTACAGCACCACTGCCTCTGTCCAAGTGGGAGAGGGGTCGGTGTAGCATATAGATGATGGCATCCTCCGCTCCCACCTTCTCCTGATATGCGAACTGCAGAGGGTCAAGGGCGTGCTGAACCTGTGGCCTCAGGTGGTGAAGCAGCAGCCTCTCCATGGTCTTCATCACATGTGAACTTTTAAACTTTTTTGAACTTTTACAGGTCCTGCACCTCGAGCTCAGGGTTGCTGAACAGGAGGAGGAATTGGCTGGCCTACACTGTAGTAGACAACTGGCAGACCCAACCCAGGTGTTGTTTAGGGAGATAGTGTGCTTTCCTAAGATGGCATCAGAGGAGACTTCAGACCAGACAGGAGCGTCATGGTTGCAAGGTATAAGGCAATGGGTGCACACTCTCTGGGGGCATCAACCCCAGAATTGGATGTGTCAAACCATTTTCAGGTCCTTGCAAAGCTGGAAGTTATCTTTGCAAACTCGGAGGTGAAAGGTAGGCATGAGATGCCCCAACTGGCCACCTCTAAACCAGTCTCAGAAAGAGAAGCTGTGATAGTGGAATATTCAATCATTAGGGAAAATGAAGAGGAGGTTAGCTCCAGAGGCAGAAAGTCTCAGACAATTTGTTGTCTTCCAGGTGCACAGGTGGTTGACCTCTTTTGAAGGGTTAAATTGGCGCTTGGCCGGAGCAGAGGTGGATGCAGTTGTCACTGTGTACCATATATTGAAACAAATGAAATATATAAGGGCAAGCTGTCAGTTCTGCAATCCAAAATTAAAGAGTTAGGTAGTCTTCTCAGACGTTCTGCCTGTGCCATGCATCAGTGCTGGAAATAATAATAATAAATTTTATTTATATAGCGCCTTTCCCATGCTCAAGGCAGTTACAGAATATAATAAAGAACGGCAGCGTATACAGTATATAGCATTGTACAAACCAGATAAATAAATAAAGAAGATTAAGACAGTGAATTCTGAAAAAAACAGACAACATAATTGATGGTCTCGCACACACACACACACAGGTTACATTAGCATCTTGACAGAGAAGTAAACTGAGAGAAGGGTAATAAAGTCAAGTAGAGCTAAAAGCCTTCCTGAACAGATGAGTTTTGAGTTGTTTTTTTTAAAAGAATTAATGGAGTCAGCTGATCTGATTAATTTCAGTAGGTCATTCCAGAGTCTGGGCGCTATACAGCTGAAGGCCCTGTCACCCATGGAGTGTAGATTAGTGTGGGGTACAACAAGATTGCCAGAATCAGAGGACCTTAGTGGGCGGGCAGGCACATAGTGATGGAGAAGGTCACTGATGTAGTTTGGCGCGAGGTTATTTAAAGCTTTGTAGGTTATTAGTAGGATTTTATATTCGATTCTGTAAGACACAGGGAGCCAGTGAAGACGGAGTAGGAGATGGGTGTGATGTGCTCGCTGCTGCTGGTTCAAGTAAGGACTCTAGCAGCTGAGTTTTGAATAAGCTGGAGCTGTGATATAAGATTAGAAGGGGCACCTGCCAGTAGGGAATTACAATAATCGATGTAGGATGTGATAAAAGCATGGACAAGTTTCTCAGCATTAGAGAAGGAGAGGAAGGAGCGAACACGGGATATGTTACGGAGGTGAAAGTAAGAAAGTTTCTTAATGTGATTTATGTGGGCGGAATAAGAGAGGGAGGAATCAAAAATGACACCAAGATTTTTACAGTAGAGGCAGGTCTGATGAGATCACTGCCAAGATGGACTGGGAAGGAGCTCATTTTATTAAGTTGCATTTTAGTCCCAATTTGCAGGAGTTCAGTTTTATTGCAATTTAATTTTAAAGAGTTCTGCTCCATCCAGGTTTTAATTTCACTAAGGCAGGTTGTGAGCTGAGAAAGCTCTGATGAAGTTCCACTTTTAACATTGAAGTAGAGTTGAGTATCATCTGCATAAAAATGATAACTCAGTCCATAGCTACGGATAATATGGCCAAGGGGAAGCATGTAAATACAGAAAAGCAGAGGACGGAGGACAGAGCCCTGAGGGACTCCTTGTGTGACTGGCGCTGAGCTGGATCTGCTGTTGCCAAGACTAACAAACTCTAGCCTATCAGTCAGATAGGACTTGAACCACTGGAGGGCAGTGCCAAAGATACCCAGCATGTACTCCATTCTGGACAGTAGGATGTCATGTCTGACAGTGTCAAATGCTGCACTGAGGTCTAACAGAATTAATATGCTGTTTTGTCCAGAGTCTGCTGCCATAAGCAAATCATTAGTTATCCGTAGCAGAGCAGTTTCACAGCTGTGCCGCGCCCTGAAACCAGACTGAAAGGGTTCCATCAAATTATTAGAGGTTAGGTAATTGGCGAGTTGGGAAGCTACAACACGCTCAAGAACTTTTGACAGGAAAGGTAAGTGGGAAATAGGCTGGAAATTGTTAAGATTGTCAGCATCAAGACCAGACTTTTTTAACATTGGGGTTACAGAAGCAATTTTAAAAGTAAGCGGCACGGAGCCAGTATCAAGAGACGAGTTTATTATTGTTGTAACAGTCGGGATTATGGCATGAAGGGAGGATTTAAGTAGTGGGGTGGGGATGGGGTCCAGTACACAAGTAGTCTGCCTCATCTTACAAAGCAGGTTATTAACAAACACAGATGTGACTGGTGAGAACTTCGAGAAGGAGCTGGATGGAGTGGGAAAACAGGAAGAGATATAAACAGATGATGTATTTATGCTAGTGGAATTATTCAGATCTTCAGATTATTCAGATTTTGTTACGGAAAAAGTGGAGGAATTCCACACAGACTTCAGTAGAAGAGGTAGTTGGACCAGATGCGGGTTCGAGTAGTTTATTAACTACAGAGAACAAAACCCTTGGGTTATTGTGGCCACTTTCTATTATTCTGCCGTAATGGGTGTTCTTGGCAGAAGTTAGTGCTTCTCTGTAAGCTCTTTGGTGGTCAGAGAAAGCCTGGATGTACACAGTGAGGCCAGTCTTACGTGACATTCTCTCAAGGCGTCAGCCAGCTGCTTTCATAGATCGCAATTCTGAGTTATACCAAGGAGCTGAGCGTTTAAAGGAAACCTCCTTATGTTTTAAAGGAGCTGTTTTATCTAATGCTGAATGAACGGCTGAGTTATAGTGGTTAACAAGACTATCTAGTGTTGATGGAATAGGTGCAGACAGTAAAAGATCAGAAATGGATCCAGAAAGGATAGAGGGACGGATATTTTTAAGGTTTCTGTAAGAAATTTGTCTTTTACAGGTAAGAGGAGGGAAAGGCAGTGAAACGGTGAAAAATACTGCTTTATGGTCAGAGAGTCCCAAATCAGTGCTGTAAATGTTGGCAACAGATAGTCCAGATGTGCAGATCAGATCCAATATATGACCACCAGAGTGGGTGGAAAAATCAACATGTTGTGTCAAGTCAAAACAGTCCAGTAAGAATAGGAATTAATTTCTCAGTTTAGATGTGGGGGTGTCAATATGGATGTTGAAATCACTAAGAAGGATAATTCTCTGAGAGTATTAGAGAGAGGAAAGACTGGGGAGGCTTAACACGTGACTCAAATCCTGGTGTAGAATAGAAGGTATAGGTTTACGGAACAAAAGGGACTTATTTTGCTATGATGGGTTACATTTGAACCAGAGGGGTACCAATGTGTTGGAGAAGCATCCGAGTTAGGTAGCTGAGGATTGTTTAAACAACCTGGGGGTGGCTTGCAAGAAGTTTAGGACAAGTGAGGTGTAGAACCATACATGAAGGGACGAACCATAATATAAAAACAAATATGAATAGTAACAAATTCTATCCCAAAATTTAAGGGCAAAGGTTAAATAAGTAACACTTTAAAAATAGTTTGCCTTAATGCTGGAAGTATCAAAAATAAAACGTGAGCTGGAGTTGTATGTAGCTGAACAAAATGATGATATTATGGAAATAACAGACTTATTCATTTGGATAATGAGCCACAACTTAGTCAGGGCATCAGGATTACTCTATAAAGATTATGATATTAACACTAGAATCCCTGAGTCTTACGATTTTTTTTTTTTTTACCCCCCATTGTCCCTGACCACCTCAAATTTTCCTGACATTCTCCAAGAAGCTCATAGTACCATATCACTGAGCTAATAGCAAATGTGTGGATTAACTGAACATAGCCTGCTACACCCCCCCACAACCATCATTTGCAATCTCATAGCTGAAATCTGTGTTGAATTATTTACTGGTGATGCGTTTGTAAGGAATTATATAGGTAATTAAATACCGTGATTTGAAATACATTTCATGTTTGTTCCGTGTCTACAACAATCTATGTAACTATAGAATGACAGAGGAAATGTGAGTCAAGAAATGCTGAACACACAACTAAAACAGAAAATGTTTTCATATATTATAGTAATAACGACAGAAAATGTTTTCATGTTATAGTAATAATGACAATGTTGACATGAAGTGTAGGATGTGGGAGGACTAAAGCCCACATATCACGTAAACACTTTCACAAAAGGTGTAACAAAACAATTATGCTCGCCCCCCCCCCCCCCCCCCCCAGAATAAAACAACAGAAATTGCTCAATTGACATGTTGCTGAAAACCAATTGTCAGTCAGTACAAAGTAAAAAAGACATTGCATTCATGTGCTTGCACAATCCATTTCAATCAGTTGTCACAGAGGTAACGCTGTTCGTCTCACATCTACGCAAATGGCATAGGGTAAAAGCCACTGCTTAGGATCCTTGAGATAATAGGTTAGAATCTCGCGTCACCCCTGCATTTAGCACTTTGAGTCGGTAGTTGCTATTACTATCACATAATAAAGACATACATTTGATGCAAGTCTGTAAAATCCTGTGTAAATTTATGGTTCTTGTAAAAGTTAGAGCTGAAGGGATAAAAGTAGATATACAAATGCAGCACAATCATTTCTTCTTGGTGTCATGATGAGCAAACAGACACTGCAATGTCTATGGTGGATTTACTTTTCCAAGCACACAGGCATTCACATCAACATGTCATTTGAATGATTTTTTTTTTTCAGTTTTATTCTTGGATTCACATTCTTGTCACTTGGTTTACTTGGCTTGAGTCAGGTAACTCCTCCCACAACCATATTCTTACCCGTAGCGTAACAGGGTGTATCACGTAGCATCACTGAAGTAAAAGGCAAACCGACAACTTCCTCAACAGGGGGCAGTTTGACTCTATTAGGCTTATAGCGGTTTCATGAATAACTAAATTAATGTTGTTGACAGTCACATGTTTAAAATCACAAACATAAGGATAGCTTTCAATCAACAGTCAGGAGTGCAGGTGGGGAAAAAGAAAAAAGTATGCTGCACTTGCAGTTGTGTATAGAAATCTAAATTCGTTCAACTTCTACTAAGCTTGCCAATGTTACATCAGTTGCCAATAGACTAAAGTTAGCAATTTAAATGGAGTAACAGAGTAGCATTATGTGTAATAATTTTGATATTGAGTGTTTAAAAGACATTATCCTATGTTAGAGTACTTAGCTGTGGGGTGTTACTGACATACACACCTCAGGACCTCTAGACACTGTTAAAGGTTGCTAACGTTAGTCAACATATGAAGTGCTCGCGGAGTTGATGCATTTAGGACATGTTTGCAAATGTCACCAACACACACGTGGCTCTCTTGCTTACTAGTTAGAGATTGGCTGAATTGTGGGAAGTATCAAAAAAAGAACAAAATTAGCTCATAATCTGTAATTGTTGTCAGGTAACATTACCAATTTACTTGTTGCCTTACTGCTATCTGCAGTCACCAAAAGGATAAAATGAAGTTTAGAAAAAAAATGTACAAGTGTAGGTGATATATTAAACATATCAAATGGTATCTCAGTGCAATTAAATACCAAGTCCAAATCTATGGGTTGCCATCCGGATTGCAAAAACAATTCCAGTTACCAGTTTTTAAAGCTTATCATGACATACCTGTGGTCATCCATGGCACAACAATGTATAATTAGCATCACCTCAGACCTTGCAAAGAAACAGTCGAGTGATAATCTCATAGATGACTTTACCTTCAGAAAATATAGGCATGTGCTGATGTAATATGCAAGAGTCTGAAGAAACCCCTAAACATATATATATTTTTTTTAGCATTTGTATTTGATGTTATTTTCTTTATCAGTATGCTGCTGCTGGAGTATGTGAATGTCCCCTTGGGATTAATAAATTATCTAAAACTTATTGTTAGGGCTGTGACATGTTTTTTTGTCTATTTATTTATTGTTCAAATTAAAGCAATAAGAAATATTAATGTAGTATGTTCAGTAAGGGTTACCAGGGAGGGGGTGGGTGGTTGTATTTGAGAATTTTGCCCAGGGCCTGCACAGACTATTAAAATAGCTCAGCATTTTCAGTTTAACAAAATGAGACTAATAGGTGAAATGACTGAAGTATTTAAAATTACGAAGGGAATTAGTACAGTGGATTAAGACTGTTACTTTAAAATGAGTTCATCAAGAATACGGAACACACTTGGAATTGTGTGATTTTAGGGACCTTTTAAAGTAGACTTGATGTTATTTTGGAGGAATTAATTAGATAAGATTATTGGACTTTGTTGGGGTGAATGGCCTATTCTTGTCTAAATTTTTCTAATTTTTTAAAAATTAGAGACAAAGCTGCAGACAAACTCATTGACAGCTGTTCTATAATTTCCAAAAACAGAATTCAACAACAGTGCTTCAAATTCAGCACAGGATTGTGCATACAGTATAATTCCGCACAAGGTTAGTAATTCCAGCAGATTTTAACTTTAACATGCCAAATTTCCCACATATACTGTTTGGTAACATTTTCTTGCTTGTTGCAAGAATAACAAAGAAAAAAAAAACACTACATACCAAATTTGAAGGAATTGATAAGATTGTTTTCATTGTTTATTTCTTAGCTTGACTTGCTAAGCAGGGGCGGCACAGTGGCGCAGTGGGTAGTGCTGCTGCCTCGCAGTTGGGAGACCTGGGGACCCGGGTTCACTTCCCGGGTCCACCCTGCGTGGAGTTTACATGTTCTCCCCGTGTCTGCGTGGGTTTCCTCCCACAGTCCAAAGACATGCAGGTTAGGTGGATTGGCGATTCTAAATTGGCCCTAGTGTGTGCTTGGTTTGTGTGTGTCCTGCGGTGGGTTGGCACCCTGCCCAGGATTGGTTCCCTGCCTTGTACCCTGTGTTGGCTGGGATTGGCTCCAGCAGTCCCCCGTGACCCTGTGTTCGGATTCAGCGGGTTGGAAAATGGATGGATGGATGGACTTGCTAAGCTGTTTGTCCTCTCCCTAAGGGCAGTATTTTTTCACCTTTCGCAAACTGTATACTTTCATGGAAACTGGCCAGAAAGTGCACTGGTATAGGTATTAACACTGCAATCACAGGACATTTCTGATCTTGTCTATGTTGAACAGAATCAGTAAAACTGGTGATTAAACTTAATGCACTGATACACCAATATTCCACTAGAGTCCGTTATTGGCTTTTCACGTTAGTAATGGAAGTTGTGACCAAAGAATTGTATCAAGGATTGCCATGGGAGCTCCAGTATACAAATGATCTCAGGATAACTGTGCCAAGACAGGCAGAGGAAGAAGGGAAGAGAACAAGAGGGAGGCCAAACCAGACAGGGCCAGAGGTATAATCTGATGACATGAAAATAGTCTTACCCTCCTATGATCCCAGGACTGCAGTGAGTACTGTATATGAAAACACTATTTTTTAATATGATGGGACACTTAGAGCCAAAATGAGGTAGTGCTTCAGGAAATGGGTTATATTTAGCTTCCCCAGTTGTATTCTTAACCTTCCCATTTCATGCTTCACAGAATAGCTCTGAAATGTTTTTTAAAAAAAAAAAAAAAATCAAAGTGCTTCTGAATTTTGCACTTTTGAAGAGGGCTGTAAAAGTGAAGATGACTAAAATTAAAAAAACAAAAAACAAAACCACAGACGACAGATTAATCAAAGGCACTCTGCTTTATTTTCATTTTAAAGAACACGCATATCTAAATACACTGCAATTTTAAAAAGATTGGCTCCTTCATAGCAAATTGTAGTTCTTTACTGGGTTGTATGGTTCTTCATACTGTGGAATCATTGCTTGATAAAGCACCATTTCATTCTGGGAAGGGTTCTTTGAAAAATTGCCTAATATGTAGAAAAACTGAAATCTTTAATGTATGCTAGGTTACCTAGCAGGACACTAACAGATTATGAAAACCTGTGATTCTATATAGCAAGGTTCTTTTCAAACTCATTACCCATTTTGTATTTCACAAATAGGTATGGAGCCTGTTACGGATCAAAATAAAGATACTTTCTGGCATAGCTCAGGAGGACAACTCTGGCATATTTATTTTTAAGGTTGCATACAAACTAATATTCCACACTCCTTTCAAAAATCTACACCACAACAGAACATTTTTCTTGCAGCGATGAATATTATGGTAACTATCTTGACATGCACCATATTCCATATGTTACCTCCATTTTAAAATTTGCAGTTCAATATCTTACTCTCTTTCACCTGCTTAAAATTAAATATTTAAGCAATCTCAGGATGAAAATTCTCGCTTAGTGCCACATACTTGTAAGTCATTCGCCTTCCATATATACTAGTTATAGGGAGAAACATACTGTATAGATAATATTACTGAAGGACATTTACACAAAACCACTACAATACTCGCATCCGCTTGGACTATCAGACTAACACTGATGAGAGACAACTCCATCCTAAAATACAAAAATATTGTCAGAACTCACTTGTCTCGAATTATGGTCTGCAACTCTCGGATTTGGTCGTTCAAGGGAAGAAGTTTAAGTTGAAGCCCGATTTCCAGAATAAGGTCGTTGCTGATGCCCGCTCCGTGATTCGCATCGTGCTGTTGATCATCACTTGAAGTTTCAGAGGAATTGGCGAAACGAACTTGTTTAGCGCTGCTTATGGCACCGCTGTTAAGCTCCTGGTTGTGACACGGCATTGTATCTTTGTTAAAAATACTTTCCATAGACCGGACAACGTGAAGCGAATTACCCCGTTTCCTCTTCACCTGAATCAATGTGCTTTTCTTAACCTCCTAAATCGTGAGGCTAGGAGTAGCTTGACACAGGATGTTATCTTGATGAATAACCAATGGTTGAAGCTCGAGATGTCACGTGATCTGTACGCGACGCTGACGAGTTCGAATCGGGAGGAGCACTGTTTTAAACCTCACTTACAATTGTGTTACTGACAGTATTATTTAAGTTCAGCTCCTCTGTGTTTATAGGTTTATAACATTATAAGAAAACGAATTAAAATAGATAAATATTTACCATCAAATAAGGTGACATCTCATTAACCCAAGTTCATCGAGCAGTAATTAAAAACGGCAGGTATCCAACCCTAAATATTAATACTTTTTTTTACAAAGCATATTATTTAACAAGTATTTATTTTGTTTATTGAAAAAGACTGAATTTTGGAAATTATCTTGGAAACCAGTTTGACTCTCCAAATACGCCTGAATAAAATGAGACAGAAGTGAGACGCGGGGTAATGTTTAAATATGTTCTACATATTACGGCAAAATTGAAATCCACTCATCGGACGTGAAATTTCTAAAATGTTTTGGACAGATGTCAGGTTTGCTTTGTTGTTACCAATGACTTCATCTGCAAAAGCTTCTGATATGCCATAGCAAATATCTAACGGGTTGTAGTAATTAGCTTCATTAAAGGCACCATCACCAAAGGCTGGGTGACAGTTCTTGTAGTATATTAATATACCAGAGTGGTGGATGTTTTCAACTGGCACTGTTATTCAGCGTTTCTCTGGACTTTGAGTGAGATTAATATGTTTGGTCTTAAATTGACAATAGGTGTGGGTAACTTTCCTGTTGGTTATGGTGCTTTATTTGTAGTCTTATTTTATTATTGTGATTTTTATTTGGGAACTGGAAATGATGAATATGGCCCCTCTTTAATATAAGCATGGCATTCATTGGTATATGTGTTTGTATTTAAATTGTATTTTTTTTTCTTCAGCCATTACCTGGTGCTTTTTAAACATATAAATAATCCGGCACCACCTGTACACTGTTAATATTGTTAAAAAAGAATATAGCTATTTGATATCAGTTTATTGTTAATGTTACCTACATAAATCAAACCATCCAAGAAAACAATAAGGCATGCAGTTGCAATACTTCTCTTGTTATTTATATATTTTTTCTTACCCAGTTATTTTTTCTGATATTTTCATGAGCCTGCACTAAATGAAAAACACTAAACAAAAATAAACTGAATTGAATGTTCCTGTGCTAAAACATGAGATCTCTTATTCCTGCTCTCCCCCTTTTAGAGCATCATCGCTTTCTGTTGTAGACCATAACTATCCCAAGCTGAAGGAATAAGAGGAAAAATGTATCCGTGTAAACCTTAGCAAGTTCTCATGGTTGAGCATTTAGTAAAATGTTCCCTAGTTAATTCCTATTAGAAGTATACTGGTTATGACCTACATGGCAGAGATACAGGATATATGGCAGGACACTTTTTATTCACTAGACTGGAAACAAATAGAAATTCACCAGGAGGACCTGGAAACTGTATGTGAGGAAAGTGCTTATGGTGTCAGGATCACAACTCTCATCAGGATAAAGTGATAGATAAGATCCATAGGTTGTTATAGATTGGGGCATATGGTTCAAATGTACTGTAACTGTGTATCTCTCACTCTGAATGCTTAGGGTATGGCAATGGACTATAGCTGAGCTTGGTGATGTTCACTGATTATTAAAAAAATATATAGTTTTCAAGGAATGTCCTGCTAAAGAGAAAACTCATTAAAATATCAATCAAGAGTTTTATAAAAACACATTGAAGTGGTAAAGGATGTTGGATGTACACCGACTAGTTAGATTTCTGTCAATTACTGGTTGTATTTTTTAAATCAACATGTTTTTAAGATTATCTTTTATATCAATGTCTATAATTACTGACTAAGTTTTACTACTTGTTAATGTAATTGGACAACTCTGATTAGAGAGCAGGTTGCCATGATAGTGTAGTATTTAGCACTGTTACCTCATGGATCCAGCGTTCTGTTTTTCAATCCCTCAGCTACCAATTTCCTTTGAGGAGTTTTCATATTGTCCCCATGTGTTCCTCAAATATTCTCAAAGATCCATTTTTATTTTTATAGAGTTTCAATATATTTTTAAAAATCTAATTTTATTAAACCAAAAGCAGTACATAGATAGATAGATAGATAGATAGATAGATAGATAGATAGATAGATAGATAGATAGATAGATAGATAGATAGATAGATAGTACTTTATTTGTAATAAGGAACCAATTTGCAATGGGCAACATCAGTTCAAGAAAGGTCCACGGAACAAAACGAGTTATTTAAGAAGGCAGGCTCAGTTATGGGACATACTTTGAACCCCTTGGAGGTAGTAGCAAAGGAGAGAAGGAAGACAACTGAGTGCTGTTATGAACAATGCTGCACATCCCCTCTGTGACACTCTGTCATTAAGTACTTTCAGCCAATGAATTATTCAGTAAAACTAGGTCCGTTTTCTGTTAATGGTAGTACTGAATGCCTTTATAATGTCCGACTTTGACTGCTCTTTTACTCTTTAGCCTGGTCAGTAATTTCCTTTCTTTTTTTTCTTTCTGGTATGTATTTTTCAGGTTGGTGGAGTGTAGTCACAATATTTGTCTTAATATAGTAATATTTATTTTGCTTCTGTAGAAAACCCAAATTACCCCTGGGGACAAATAAAATTCTATTTAATCTAATCTAATTAAATCTAATCTAAATACACACATGAAACCATAAAAAAGAAGAAACCCTCTGAGTTGGCTAAAGATAAGACAGCAGTCACGGTGAGGCATTAAATACAATACGTTGTAACACGCTAAAAATTCTACCATCCACGTCTTCCCACTACATGTTAAAAGTGTTACATTTCATTCTCATTAACTGAAAAAGAAGAAAAAAAAACGCTTCCCAGCATGCTTTAGTTATGCCAGCCTATCTTTCAACATGGCGATGCGATTAGTTTCTCTGCAATGTGGATTACAAGTCCAGAAGAGAAAACTGGCTTTCTTGTTACAGCGAGTCAGCTCATATCATGTTTTAAAACAAGACATTGAACAGAAACGCACGCAGCATTGCCGAAGACAAACAAAATTTCAGGTAAGGACAATAAAGACAACTTTACTCCTCCTGAGGTAGTTAAGTCACAAGGGCATCGCAACGTGAACGAGTGGCGAGCAAAGAAGATCCTACATTTATTTTGTGATTTTTAAAATCGCATATAGATAGTCAGTAAGACGTCCATTGACCTAACTGTGTAAATTTTGGCAAAGATTCTGAAACATCATCTGATAGCACAAGATAAGCGTAACAATAACAAGCCGGTAGTCAAAAGACAGTGGTGTAATTTTAAAGCAGCATGAAACAAAACCGCCTATATGTATTAAGCCATCGTCACCTGGTAGTAGCAATAGGTATTTTAGGAGGCATACGTAATTTCATTCATATATAGTGCCCACAATAATAAATAAGGGGAAAAAACCAAAACTGTTCAACCCAATTTAGGCGTTTACTTCAGAAATGCAGTAAATGCTGTCTATCAATGCCTTTTTTTATCTTTATGTTACGTGTTAATGTGGCTCGGGACTTGCTCTTATCTCAGTGAGTTCAGTGACAGTTATCACATCATTATTTTTTTGCTTCATATATCGGACCTTAACTATCTTAAAGTCCTAGTTTTACACTAAAGCGATCTTTAAATACACATTTAGAGTCCAGGTACTGTTTGGCAAGTCAGTTAAAAACCTTATCATTCAACCGTACAGATTATACAGAAAAGGCAAATAAACTATTTGTTGAATTGTTTCTGAGTCTTTAGTTTGAAAAAAGACCTTAAATATGCTCTTTTCTTTATCAACACAATGATACAGTATTCAGAGAATCTTCTTTAGTATTGTGTGTTTTCATTATGAAAATGATACTTTACAGTAGTTAACTGTCGCACATGAAACTTTTCAGATGTGCAGTCTTGAAGTGAACTTGCCACAAATGTAATCAGTTTGTTTTAAACAATATTGCAGATGCAAAAAAACGTCTTCCTCCATTAGTGCTTTCAGTTTTGCATTGCCCATTGAGCTTTGCACTGCAGTAGTGGCCAAAAGTTTTGGCAGTGGCGAAAAATGTGTTTTGAAAAATTTGCGGCTTCAGTTTCTGTGTGGCAATTCACATAGTTTTTATATTATTGTGCAGAGTGATCACATGTATATTAATTAATTGCAAATAGCTTTATTAGCATAAAAAGTTAACTTTATCACCAAAACCCATTTTCACCCATTTTGACCTTTGCACAAAATGATCAGCTAAAAGTGTCCAATAAGCGTCGGGGGCCATCTCCTCCTAAGGAGTCAGCTACAGAATTGTATTGACACCAGTGCAGAGCTTACTCAGTATTGGCAGCAAGTGGGTGTCGGTGCATCTGCAATCACAGTGAGGTGAAGACTTTTGGACAACGGCTTTCTGTTAAGAAGAGCAGCAAAGAAGGACAGACTAAAATTCTGTAGGAAATATAAGCATTGGACAGCAAAAGACTGGTGCAAAGTTATTTTTTCATATGAATCCTTCTTCCAACTGTTCGGGACATCTGGAAAATCGATTACCTGGAGAAGGAAAATGTGAGCTCTACCATGAGTTCTGTGTTGTGTCAACAATGAAGAATCCTGAGAGTTTTCCATGGGTATGGTTGCATCTCATCGAAAGGAGTGGGCCCACTCACAATTCTTCCCAAGAACACTGCCATAAGTAATAGTATCAAAATGTCCTCCAAAAGCAACCTCTCCCAACAGTCCAGACGCAAGGCAAAAGTGATAATGAAGTGGCTCGGAGATCATAACATTGAAAGTTTGGACCCATGGCCAAGAGAGTCCTTAGATCTTAATCCCATTGAGAACCAGTGGTCAGTTCTCAAAAAGCGGGTGGACAAATTCTCCAAGCACTAAAAAGGCAAGAATGGATTGCCATCAGTCAGGGTTTGGCCCAGAAGCTGTTATCCAATGTGCCAGAGCGAATTGCAGAAGTTATGAAGAAGTAGAGGCAACACTATAAATACTGACTTTTTACATAAATTTAATGTATTTACCAAAAAAAGCCTTTGAAACTTATGAAATGTTTATAATTATTCTTCAGTATAGCATAGAAAATGTAAAAAAAAAAAAAAATCTGAAAATGCCAAAGCAGCAAAGTTCACAAAACACAACATTTGTATCACTGCCAAAACTTTTGGCCACTATTCTAAGTTTAACAGAAATGATGAATTTTTTTGTTTTCTTTGTGCATTTGTGACTGCATCAGACCGAAATTTGGACCTTAATTCTAGTGAGGGCCTTAGTTGCTTCCTGTTTGAAAGTTCAAAAATTATTTAAAGATAATCATCTTTATTATTTCAAATGTCTGTCAGTGCATATATGTTCTGTTGACCAATGTAGTTAGCATATATTTTTTCATTTTTTACTTACTCTAAAACAATATTGCTAATAAAGTTTCTCAGCTAAAATGTGTTTAGAGTAAAGTTTAATTGCATGCGATTTTACTGAAAATAAATTAAGCAATTTAAACAGTTCTCAGAAATAAATCACAGATAGTGTCTTTGTATTCTGTTTACAAGTGGCAGCACAAAATGGGTGAAGCGGCATCGTTCATTTCAGTGGATAACCTGTTCAGAAACACTCCACTGTATATTGAGGGCAAGTTTCTAAAATACACCAATGTATTAGCATTTTTTGTTCATTTTTTTCAAGATTGACACAATTTGCCAGGTTATGGCACTGGCAGAATAAAAGTGTAGTGCATAAATTCTGGTTCATGTAAAAAGAATGTAAATGAACAAATTAAGTGGCTGTTTTATAAACGGCTCATTTCTTCTTATTGCGCATTTGCTTAAGACAGTCAAGAAATATGGGGACTTCACTGTTCTACTTTATGGTACTACTCTAATTTACTTTTAGCCTCGTTTTTTGGAGCATTATTTATTTGGTTAGGATCACAGATACAGTTAGGTCCATAAATATTTGGACAGAGACAACTTTTTCTAATTGTGGTTCTGTACATTACCACAATGAATTTTAAATAAAACAACTCATATACAGTTGAAGTGCAGACTTTCAGCTTTAATTCAGTGGGGTGAACAAAACGATTGCATACAAATGTGAGGCAACTAAAGCATTTGTGATTTAAGCCAGAAATGTTCATGTTCATGTTTTTATCAAGATACCATTAAATTGATTTGGAAATATAGCCGAGGAATTACTAGTGTGTATAATGGCTATTGTAATTTATTATTTGCATATGGCTGCAAAGCCCCATTTTCAGCAGCAATTCTCTGTGTCCTAATGGTAAACTTTCTTAGCTTATCCTTAATTAGTCATGTTTACACACTAATTGGTTATTAGAGAAACTTTTTTTTAACTGCATTACTACCACTGATACCTGTTTTTTCCATTCACTTATGTTACAAGGTCTTCTTAAAGATTAGTTCTGGGCTCAAAAATGATCAAAATGAAATGGACTCTAAAGAAACATGTCGGGTGTTGTTTTTTTGAAGGATGAAGGTTATTCTATGTTATACCATGTTATTCCACTGTAATTTCCATCCATCCATCATCCAACCTGCTAAATCCTAACTACAGGGTCATGGGGGTCTGCTGGAGCCAATCCCAGCCAACATAGGGTGCAAGGTAGGAAACCAACCCTGGGCAGGGCGCCAGCCCACTGCAGGGCACACACACACCAAGCACACACTAGGGACAATTTAGAATCACCAATGCACCTAACCTGCATGTCTTTGGACTGTGGGAGGAAACCGGAGTACCTGGAGGAAACCCATGCAGACACGGGGAGAACATGTAAACTCCTCGCAGGGAGGACCCGGGAAGCGAACCCGGGTCTCCTAAATACGAGGCAGCAGCGCTACCCACTGTGCCGCCCTCCACTGTAATTTGCAATAGAAAAAAAGCCAACTCCAGGATGCTCAATTTTCAGCCTCACTCCACGCTGTCCATGCAATGTGACCGCAGAGAGCTTAAACAACTCGGCACATCCACATAAAAACAACAAGGATGAGCTTTCCTGAAGGCTTTTATTGGACGTACCTCGTTTTAAACTGAAATATATACGAAAGAAACATACAGGTATTTACAGGTGTAGAACCAAAGACAATAAATAATGATTTACAAAGCAATGCATAGCAGACAGTATACATTAAGCAATAAAAGTGAGTGATTTCCACGGTTGGTTCAAGACAAACAGAAGTGTGTAGACAGAGATCCAAATTGCTGCATACCACAACTAGCCAGCCCAAGGGGTTTATATACCTTAAAGGTACACTTTGGACGTGATCGAAACGAGATAAAGGGGTGCCTATGTGAGACACATGGGGTGTACCTGTATTCAAATGTTTATTATGGGACCTACATGCTTTACGTGAGTTTCATAGACAATTATAACACCAATGTGAGCACAGGACGTGACTGACAGGTGTGTTAATAAATGACAAGACAAAGGAGGAGTACAGTTCGACAAATAACAGTAACAGCTAACAGCATGTGGGGCAGAACACTGGGTGTAATACACTTTTCTGGTCATCGTCATCTTTTGTCCAATGTGTTCTTTTGCCCATTTTAACCTTTTCTTTTTACTTGCCATTTTCACAAACAGCTTTTTTTTGAAACTCTCGTCTCTAAACTCTGCATCTCAGAATTGTCTTTTCCCTGTTGCAGATGACGCTGGTGTTTGGCGTGTATTTAGAATAGAAATCAACTGAGAGCCAGTAAGGAGTTTGTTTCTCAAAATACAGATGGTATAAAAATAAAACTTACTATCTTAATACATAATTTGCCAGTCTCCTCACTCACTCACTCACTCACTCACGTCTGTCCGAAGCCGAATGCGCAGTCGCCTTCTGCGCACGTCGCCTTCTGCGCATGTCCGAAGCCGAATGCGCAGTCGCCTTCTGCGCAGCTGCCCGAAAAAACCTTACGAGACCGACATCGCGGCAGGTGGCGGATTTACAGCCGCGAAAATTCAAAGAGAAAGGCGACTACGGCCGCGAAAATTCAAAGAGAAAGGCGACTTCGACCGACATCTAACCCTAACATCACAGGAGGCGGCGGATTTACGGCCGCAAAAATTCAAAGAGAAAGGCGACTTCGATTAAAGCTCTAGAGGCCTGAAAGGTGATTTCAACTACAGCTCAAGGCCTAGTTACGCATTCATTCAATACACATATATCAGGTTTGTGGTGCTTATACTTATTATATATTATACTATTCCACTCGTGCCGGTTTCATCTTTCGTTGTCGAAACGGGCTCTTTGTCTAGTTATTAATAATAATAATATGTCCTTATCCTCTTATGCAGTTGTACACCTCACCCACCCCCTTTTCTATACTGGATAGATCCAGTTCACCCTCTTCTCCAGTAACAGACACCTTTGTATGAAATCTTCAGCTCCTTGACAAATCTGGACCCAAAAAACAGTAGTCTGACGTAGTTCTTGAGAAAGATGTTTCATTTTGGCAATTTCTGAACCCAGAAGTCAACTTTAGGAATGCCAGTACCTTGCAACACAAGTGAACAAAATAGCAGGTTTCAGCAGTGCTAATGCAATTAGAAAAGGCTTCTCTAATAAACAAGTAGTATGTAAACATGACTAATTAAGAATAAGCTAAGGGAGTTTACCATTAGGATACTAAATGAATTGTTACTGAGAAGAGGTCTTTGCAGCCATATGTGAATAATAAATAAAAACCTATCATTTCAAGCAGTAATGGCCATTATAAACACTACTGCCTTGGCTATTAAATTGATTTAATGGTATCTAAATTAATAAAGGTGTGCATTTTTATCAGAAAATAAAAATTTCTGGGTGACCCCAAACATTTGAATGATAGTATATTTACTGTGATGACTCAAAGCACACAACATATAAGATGCAAAGCCTATTATCACTACCACTGTGAATCATCAGGGTACTTTTTGGTACCCTAACTCGTTAAAGTGTGGCTTTTTTATATTATTTATTAAAGAAGTTACTAATATTGAGCAACATTAAACAAAAGACAGAACTTACAAAATTAAAAAAGTGGTTATATTTTTTTAAATTGCTAGAAGAAAAAAGTTCATTTAAATTAGTATACAGTAATCCCTCGCTACTTCACGGTTCACTTTTCGCGGATTCACGACTTCACGGATTTTATATGTAAGCATATCTAAATATATAACGCGGATTTTTCGCTGCTTCGTGGGTTTCTGCAGACAATGGGTCTTTTTACTTCTGGTATTTGCTTCCTCAGTTGGTTTGCCCAGTTGATTTCATACAAGAGATGCTATTGGCGAATGGCTGAGAAGCTAAACCAATCGGAGCATGCAGTTAAGTTCCTGTGTGCTGCTGATTGGCTCAGCGACGGAGTGCTGCATTAACCAGGAAGTCTCATCTCACTCATTCAGCATTAACGTGCTCTTGCTACTGCATTCAGGGGATTATCACCTTCATCGTCATCATTTTTACTGCACAGCATATTCATCACCATCATCACGTCATATATAGCTATGTGTACTTCGCTATACAGTAAGTGTAAACTTATCTACCGATTTCATATTGCGTAGCAGTTGTCCCTGTTATTAATAGAGTAAAGGGTGGGTTGTAAACAATACAGGGAGGGTTTAAAAACGTCCAAATACACGTTAAATAATTAAATAAATATGGTGTCCCTACTTCGCGGAAATTCAGTTATCGCGGTCGGCCTTGGAACCTATCTCCCGCGATAAGTGAGGGATTACTGTATGTGAAATTGGAAATTTTAGCACATTATATTACACCTTACATTTAGTCCACGTCAGTACATTTTTATTGATTCTGACTCCAGTAACCCAATAGTTACTTCCGGCTCCACTGCCCTGATGATCAACAGCCTGCTTATTTGGCAACTTGAGTATGAGACCATTCACTCATGGAGTTTTCCATATCCTATATGTTGTTTCAACATCAGTCATCTGCGACAGACACACTTGCAAAACTTCCAACCTAGGCCACCTGGCGGCCCTCAGCTGTCTATGCATCATGCAGTTTTATATGTTACATGTTGAATTCCACAGAAGTACAAACTGAATATAAGTAGTTACATATAAAATCTCATTCAGCCGACAGGAGCAGTAATATGAACCCAAACTCTTAAATAAAATACCTAGAACGCAAATTGAATAAAAAGGGTCTGTGAGTGACAATTGGCAAGCTTTTACTTAACAAATACAGTATAGACATAATATTACCAGTGTAATAAGAAGCTCTTTTAAAGAGTACAATATAATATAGCAGCAAGCCCCTAGCACTCTTTAAACATTGATGATGTAGATCATTTTACAGTCTGAGGATTCTGTATATAAAAGCTCTTATGCCTACACTAGTATTATTATTATATTATTATATTATCAGTATTGGAGTACCAGGTCCACCGATGCAGCTCAGGGTTCTGGAACCAGAATCCAACGATCCGCAGCCCCTAGCCTTTTGCAAAGTCAAGGAATATGGAACCACTTTCACCACAGTCGCCAGACCAATGGGAACCGACACAATTCTCAAAGCCAGCCCTGTTAGTACCAGTGGTTGAATTGAAGTCACCCATGACCAGAGAAGTGTCAACTCTCGGGCACCCATCAACCACCAAGCGATGTTGAGAATAAAATGTCTCCCTCACCGAGACATCACTCATCGCGGTCGGAGCATACACTTGAGACAACAAACAAGGCATCCAGAGAGTGCCTTAATCTCAGTCTCATAATACACTTGTTGAAAGGTGTTTGAAAAGACACCATCGGAAGGAGCCAATCCACCACAGCAACAGCTGCTTCCCGAGTATGACAGCCATCAGAGTGACCAGACCAATAAAAGGTGTACCCACCTACAGAGCTCTGGCTAGTCACAGGTCTGCACACCTCAGTTTTGCCTCTTCTGGGGATGAGGCTCCCGAGGGCTTTCCCCCATCCCTTTCATAATGCGAGCAGCCTTCCTATGGACAGATACAGCAGCGCTACTCCCGTAGAGAGCAGAAAGGAGTCTTGTCTATCGTCTGAGAGCTGTGTGGGGCACTGGAGGCAGAACTTTTGTGTTTTTCCAAGTTGATTCTGGGTTTTGTCAGGGGTGTGTTCCTTGCTCCTACTCTTCAGTGCTTGCAAGGACTGGGTGCTGGGCAAGGTCGTGGGGTCTAGCAGCTGTGGGGCACCTGTTGGTGAAGAAAGATTCACTGATCTTGACTTTTCTGACGATGCTATGATCTTCGCAGAGTCGATGGACGCTCTGACCGGAGCTCTTCAGAGACAAAGCAGGGAGTCTTGAGTGTGTGGGCTTGTGAGTATACTGTGTAAAAACCAAGATTCAGGCCTTTAATGACCTCTTGGGCACAGCTATCACCTATGTGACTTTCTGTTCAGAGAGTGTCGACCTTGTCGAGAAGTTTACTTACCTTGGCAGCGACATTTATTTCTCTGATGACTCTTCCTATGAAGTCAGTGGACTGATTGGCAGAGCATGGGGGTGGGGGGTCATGAGGTCACTGGAAAGGGGTGTGTGGTGCTCCCAATATCTTTGCAAAAGGATGAAAGATACCAGGACTCTAAAGACTCTAGTCTTTAGAGTCCTGGTATTTCCTCTCTTGCTATATGGTTGTGAGACATGGATGCTATCCATTGACCTGAGACGAAGACTGGACTGGACTGAATAAGCGGTTGCTCATGGAATCCCGAATGAGGCACATTACCAGCGTTGTGAGTAAGCATCAGATATGGCACTACGGCCATGTGGTGTGATTCCCCGAGGATGATCTGCCTAGCAGGATCCTCATTTTTGAGGACCTAAGTGGCTGGACCAGGCTAAGGGGATGCTCACATAACACCCAACTGTGGAAGATAGACGGTCATTTACGGAGGAAGGGACTTGACCACGTGGCTGCCTGGGGTAGTTGCCAACCAGGGTCCTGAGCTGTTTTGTCGTGTGGTGGGTGAGGCAACATGCTGTACCAGTGAATGCTCCCCGACCTGACCTGATTATAATTCGATTCCATCAGTTTTCCAGATTATACTGGGCTAGTCAATTTACTTCAGAAACCTAAATTTAATTTTTATTATTAATTGGACTGCCTTGGTGATGTGATTTTGCTGTTACTGTCACTGTAGTATACTGGTGGAGCTGAATTGTCAAATACAGGACTGCCTTTATAAGTACCATTTATTAACATATAGACACAAATGCATCTGCCATGGACTTATCTCTAGCATCACTCCAGGATAGGACAGGGTATTGGCAGTTGAACCAGTTACCCCCATGGATGGCAACCATGGCCATAAGTAAAAGGTACTGTTTTTTCTATTCTATAGGGTGGTCCAGATCTAATTATGCAATTTTCATTACGCTATAACGTATTAAGTTTATTACAAAGAGAATTCACAGCACCTGCCCTGCACATAGAGATTTCATTTAAAATTCTTTTTGTTGCCGATAGATGTCAGCACCTGCCCTGCATTCCAAAGTGGCGGGGAGACGGTTGTCAGTCGAATGGTGTATTTAGAGCTGTTGAATAGAATCTTTTTAGTGGTAATATGCTTTGTTATTTATAAAAATGAAATGTGTTTTATTCCCATACAACATGCCATACAGTTGATGCTACAAATTAATATGTACGGTGAAAAACTGTAGTATAAGTTAATACAGTAAAGGCACATCTAAAAGGGTTTACTTCTGCTTTTGTGTTTTAATATTGAGTGACATTCAAAACAGACCACATTTTTATATCTTCTAAGTCAATGTTGTTTAGTACAGGCGTGTCAAACTCACTACCATTGGTGGGCCGCTTCAACTGCCATACGTGCGTCAGCGGGCCGCACTGTAACAAATACTATTATACTATTATACAAAGTTACTGTAGCTTTCTTTCCAATACTGAAAACTTTAAAAAATGTAACACTTAAAGTTTAAAGAAAAGCAATTTATTTCCATACAGTCTCCATACAACAGTGTAGAATTAGAGTCTTAGCCTCTTAGCTAGGTCCTTATTATATTATATTCATATTATATTCATTGCTTATATGGGAGCCTTACAGTGTGAGATTTATTTCTTTTGTCCCGACACTTGGCATCTCTTGTTAGTAACCAGTTCGTCAATATCAGGCTTGAAATCTTGTGCAGCTGCAACTTTTATGAGGGATGAAACTTGCTCGACGGTAAGTCTTGAGCGATGTGGGGTTTTGGTAGCTTTCATTAACGAAAATAATTGCTCACAACGGTAAGTGCTTCCGAACATTGACAGTACTGTCGATGCCAATTTACGGATCTGCACATACGAGGGTGGCAGGTAAGCATACAAGCCTGGCACACCAACTTCGTTGTATTTTGCCTTCAGAATAGAATCTGACTGCACTTCAATCAATTCCATTTGGATATTCTCAGGCGCATTCTCAACGTTGTAAGAGAACAGCGCAATGCCCTGTTTGTGTGAACTGAAATCACGTAAATGCTCAGTAATTCAAGTTGGAAAACAAATCCACCAAAAATCAAATTTTACTTTACTAAGTTTACATCAAAGTTTATATTGTAAAATAAGCTCTGAGGCTAAGGATCTGCGCTGGTATCCTGAAGGTTGCCGGTTCGAATCCCCGTCACTGCCAAAAAAAAGGCCACTGCTCTGCTGGGCCCTTGAGCAAGGCCCTTAACCTGTAATTGCTCCAGGGGCGCTGTACAATGGCTGACCCTGCGCTCTGACCCCAAAGGGTATGCGAAAACTACCAAATTCCTAATACAAGAAATTGTATAAGGCGAAATAAAGAACAAAAAAAAAAAAAAAAAAAAAAGCTGATATGCAAAAAAGCCGCCTGACCTACAATAATTTTACAAACTCAAAATCACAAAAATATGTTAATAAACAACTCACCAACTTCTCACGTCCACTTCAGATCTTCAGCTATAGTCTGCACTAACTGTTCGTTACAATACTAGCACAAAATTACATGAAACTAGAGCAAGAAAACGTGAAAATATGCGGGCTATTACTACTCGTGACGGTCAGTTCTGCCCAGTGGCCAGTCTCAGCAGCCCAGTCAGTAGTGTAGCCTTAGCAGGGGCGGTTCTAGGCTTGTGGCGGCCCTGGGCAGAGAAAGAATCGGTGGCCCCTTCGCCTGGCAATGTCAATACGGTATCTTATGCACAGCGGATGGCCACATCCGTTGCGGACACTGCATAGCCGCCTCGTGCTCATGACACGCTTCTATTTACGCGTGTCCGTAACTTGAAAACCAAGTGGCGGTCCATGATATTCTCATTACGGCAGAACGTTATAATACTACATATAGCTTACTGCTCCGACTCTAGTAAATACAGCCTACACTTTTGGCATGCAGACTTATTCTGTTAAATTGGAAGAGTCCTAACTCTCCTCCGATAAGTCAGTGGGAAATGATTGTTTTATATTATTTGAAATTGGAAAAAATCAAATTCTCAGTTAGAGGATCTGTACAAAATTTTTTCAAAACCTGGCAGGATCTGATCAATATTATTTTAGAATAAGAGAAATAACTATTACCGCATTTAATTCCCTTCTCCATCTCTTATTTACATATATATTTATTTCTCCCCTTTCCTTTGCTTAATGTTGTCTTATTAAAAGCCCTAAGCAATTCTCCTTTAGCTAAGCTCTCCTTCTCAGGGGTGGGGTTTGATTTGTCTTTAATTTGTTTGGTTATAAATTGATCTATTTGTATGGAATGATTACAATAAAAATTAATAAAATATATTTAAAAAAAAAATACAGCCTACTAATTAACAAGAAACACAGTGTTTTTCGGCCACATTGCCGTCAGCTGTGTCGTTATTTTCTCTTTCTGTTTTATATTCAATATATAATGGGGTGGCGGCCCCTGGGATTTGGCGGCACTGTGCAGGTACACAGTTTGCACGTGCCTAAGGCCACACCTGCTGCCCGCTGCTGCAGCCTAGCACTCAAGGCTCGTGGCTATACTAGCTGATGACGTTTCCGGTACCGTAATGCCATGGGAAAATGCGCTTTTGTCAGAAGGCAGAAGTAAGAAAAGTCAATAAGTAACACCGAAGATGCAGAATGATTCAATCACAAACAATAGTAATCATTTTGTACAAGTTCAGTGCTAACTAGGTTCTGTCATGTGGGCCGCACAGATTTCTGTTGTGGGCCGCATGTTTGACATGCCTGGTTTAGTAGACCTCAACTTTTTCTCCATCAGTTCTCTAGGTGGTTAGCGTTCTAATTATAAAGCTGTTTGGTACTCGAATGTAAATAAAAGCCAATTTAAAGATGAAAACTCTTTAGGAAAATAAAAAAGGTTAATACTTAATCCCCTCCCTCCAAGCCACAATGTCATTTACAGGGATAACAATGTTTCAGTATAGCTTCTTTGTCAAAATGCATGTTGTAATTCAAGACTGCCCAACTAAATCAAGTATCATTAGTGGCGCAGCAACCAATGACAGACCATTTTTTTGTTGAACTCTTTCATGTTGGTTGTGCTCATTTCATGAGCACTATGAGAACTTCTAAACAGTAAGTGTTTTTGCACTGGCACTTTTATAACACAGAAACAGAAGCAAGAGTGTGGTTATAGTAAAGGCTGATTCATACTTCTGCTTCAAGCATACAATGATGCCCAACATGCACCTGCTGAAAAAGTATAACTACGAATCACATTGATGCAGATCCCTATGACTCTGATTGACCAGTTTGGCAACTATGTATTTTCTGAAACACATTTCCGAATGTCTTCCGCTGTTCTGAAGTAAACATGGAGCAGAATGAGGAAAGACTTATCAAAGAAGTTAAAAAATATTTACATGATACTCCATCAAAACACTACAAAAAACAGTCAGATTGCAACCAATTTGTTAGTGCAAAATATCAGCTAACATCAGATTAATGCCATATTATGTTCACCGGTTAATCTTTTCCTTCTTTGTAGTTAATTTGCTATTCGCGGTTTATTAATTGAAGCTTTGGTTCACCATGATTTCTTGCCTATGGATCTTTCACTTTTACTTGTGTGCTACAAACACTGCCAACTAACGTTCAGGTATGTGCCTGCAGTGTGATGCAAAGCAGAAACATAAATGGCTTTCTATTGTGTAGCCTATAGTGTAGGCTCAACACAGAAGTCTGTATCAGCACTTAGCCAGCTAGCAAGCAAAGCAGAACAAATGATGTAGTCTGAGATGTTGGAATTTTATAGTATAGGGCACACTAAAAAGCGAAGTATCTGAACTGTCTTGGATTCAGGCCACAATGTTGTGAGTTCATGCTGTTTCATCATTATACTCCATAATGTCTGGGGACAAAGACGCATCTTTCTTTGATTTAACCCCTCTGCTCTGAAGTTTAAAATTACAAATCAAACAATTCAGGTATAATTGAAATGCACATTGTTGGCTTTAATTTAAGGGTATTTGCATAAATGTCGGTCACACCAAAATTACAATAATTTTTATACGCGGTCCCCCCATTCTAGGGCACCTTAATGTTTGGGACAATTGGCATCACAGGTGTTTGTCATTACTCAGGTGTTTTTAATTGCTTCATTAGTTTTAGGCTTAAGATACCTAGGCTTGCTTCTACCCTTTGAAGTCTGTAGTTGCCTTTGTTCAACGTGAGGGCAAGAGCTGTGCCAGTGAAAGTCAAAGAAGCAATTATGAAAATGAAAAACAACAATGGTAATTAACGCAGGGTAATTGTCCTCCTGCTGACCTCACCAACAACAGCTGATTACCGAAATCAACTGTCTAGAATATCCTTAAGAAGAAATAATGCAGTGGTGAGCTCCGTAATTGCAAAGGGACTGGTAGGACCAGGAAGACCTCCACTGCTGATGACAGAAGAATCCTATTATGATAAAGTAAAAGCCCCAAACATCTGTCTGACAGATCAGAACTCTTCAGGAGGCAGATGTGCATGTGTCAGGGATTACTATCTGCAGAAGACTTAATGAGCAGACCACATAGACCACAGGCAACAAAAACAGGATGGCCAAATTATAGTATACTAAAATGTACTTAAAAGAGCCTACAGAATTTTGGAAAAATGTCTTGTGGACAGGTGAGACAATGGGTAACCTGTATAAGATTGATGGCAAGAGCAAAGTATTGAGATGTAATTGGCTACCTCTCTCATCTCTTCACTGCCTAATAGCTTATGTGTGGTGTGCATACAGGCGCAATAATGACTGTCATCACATCATTCATGTGGGTTGTACACATTGGTGGTGGTTGAAATGGTATCTTTGTAAAGCATTCTATAGATGTAATTTATTATTATTATTATTATTATTATTTATTAGATATTTAGTTGATGCGTTGCTAGTAAAGCACAGAGTTATCATATCATGGAGTTACCGTATGCTTATGCCAATGATTTGACTGCATTCATTCTTCAATGCCATTATACCTATTTAATTATTTAATTCAATATTATCATTTGTTTTCATATTGTGATGATATGAAGATACTGTAATATCGAGATACACCATTTGCATTTTGACATTTAGGATCATAAAGAATTTTCATAAAATAAAAACTTACAACATAAATTGTATGTTTAATTTTGAAATGTTCAATGTTATTGTGAATGCCTCAGCCACATTATGAGTGGGGTTGCACAATATACTGTTACTAGAAAGTACCCAGAACATCTATTTTAAAATGGCATTGTTCCAGCATTTTAGGATTTTTGGTACTGGAAGTAAATGTCAACTTTCCACTAAAACCCCTCCCTCTGACACTTGTCTGAGTAGCTGGGTAAAAATGTGCGACATGCTGCAGACTTCTCAAAATCATATGTTTTGCCACAAACTTGACTTCATAAGGGATACCCTGCCAATTCCCTATTGCATCAACACACACTTTATGCTTTCAAGAGAGAAGCACTGCATAGTATGGCACAATGACATGGCACACCAGGGAGGCTGAGTAAGTCTGATGAGGCAATGTAGTTATCTATTATTTGCTTCAGAACTGTTTTGGTGCCAGTATTGCGGTCGAAAACCTAGTATCAATACCCAAGTTAAAACTATAGTAACAATCCAAAACTGATTGCGAGTTTAGGTAATTTAACTAATTGAAAGCTTTTCTGTGCTTTTGTTAAGGAAATTTTGTATACAGATTGCATGTGTGTTGTTGATAATGAATTAAAAACATCTTGTTCATTCTATCTATAACACTGGGATATTGAAACAGTAATGTAAAGTTCTATACTGTATAATGATAAATACTGAGATCAATCAATATAGAAAACTATTATAAAATGTTCGGCTACTGTATATCACCTAGCTCTATATGTAATAATCAGATGTTTGGTGAGTACCATTAAAAGTTTACTAGCCAGTGTTGATTGTATTTTTAGTGTCTAGAGTTAATGCAGATTTTGAGCTGCTGTAATCTGACATTAAGTTCAGAATTAAATATTCATGTTTATACTTCTCTGATTCCTTATACTAAACATCGACCAAATAGGGTTTTTAACATCCCTATTTGCTATTTCAAAGAGATATTTGTTATTTGAATTTTGAGAACTACTGTTGTATAGAAAATCAAATTTTATTAAAACATAACACATCATGCTTTCCGTTATATTTATTGTTAACTGAGTGCTTCATTTACTTTGTCAAGTTCATTATTTATTGTTAATCATTGTATTCTGCTTGCTGTGTTTGCTGTGCATTTCTGAAGGTTCTTTGTCCTTGTTCGTGCCTCATGCTTTTCTTTTCAGCTTTTCCATTTTTTAATTTGTAAATTTTTATTAGTAAATGTATTTATATTTTTGTTCTTTATTCTTGTTTTTAAATACAAATATTAATTGCTAATATGGTGACTAAAAATTTGAAACATGTTACCTGGTGATTTTCAGTACTTTTATATAAGTATACTGTATGTAAAATACCATTAATGAATCAGCTGCTGTTTTTCCTTGGTTACAGGTTGTAAATAATGTGAAAAACACAATATAACAGTGCTTTTCTGCACAGAATAATGCAAAATAAAATGATATGAACTTCCCTGTCAGGATGATTTGTGAAAAGATGGCTTGGTGTGATTGAGGATTTTCTGTAAAGAATTTAAAAATTACCATGTATATTATAACAATTAAAATGTAACATTAAAAATTTAAACCTGACAATTTTTTTCTGCACCATATTTTTATGTGTGCAATCACATATCACCAACAAAATAAACAAATATCAACACAGTCTTGGTTTTATTAGAACAGAGTCTCAAAGAGATGTTGTCATGAGTATAGGCTGCAGCTAACAACTATTTTGCTAATTTATTAGTTTGACGATTATATTTTCATTTAATTCGTGATTTAAAGAAAAAATACAGTGTGTAAAACTGTAAACATTTTATTGAAAAAATGAAAGCTTTACTCCTTGCACACTAACAATACAGTAGTAACGGTATGACCTAAAATTGAATTTGACAATCAAATTTATAGCAACAAGTCATGTTGCTAAACTACGATCTAAATTTACACATTCATGGTTTTAAGTCAAAAGATCTTGACATTAAAGGGCAGAAAGCTGAAACCATTTGGAATTATTGACACACAATTTCTGAGCATGTTGTGTTTGACCATGAAATCAAGTGAGTGTCACATGCTTCATTACAATATTGCGCGAAATACCAGTAATTGCTGTCATCAAAAGAAATACTGTGCAGAAGATGTTTTGCATATAGCTAATATCATGGTTTCTGCACTGTCAGAAAAGGATTTTGAAGAGACAGAAAAAACTAAAGAAATTTTCATTTAGAGTGCTTCTGGATTATGCTGAAGTATATGAAAGAGGGACTGCCATTACTCTAATGTGTTATATTTTCAGATGCTTCCATATGGAGTGATCTCATTTTTACTAGTCATGCAAGAGATGTTTTTTTTTTTTTTTTTACCAGATGTGAAGTTGAAATGATTCCACACTTTTGAGTTCTTTGATATTTAACCCTCCACCACAGTTACATCTTTTAACTCGGCTATAAACAATGTGATCAGTGTTATTCTCAGTTAATGAAATGATTCACTGGCCATTGCATTTTAACTCAACATATTTAATAAAAAATTGCATAACCATTTTTATTTTGATGAAACGTAATGTATGACACCTCTCTTTCAGAGTTCAGATGTATTTTGTTTTGTTTGTTTATTTCCCTATGAGTTGTGTAGACGTTGATCTTCATTGCAGGAAAGGGAAAAATATCATTTTAAGTCTTCTCTCATGAGAAGCAACTTTTTTCCTGTTAAAGCTACATGGCTCAGCTATATGTCATTTAAAGTTTAAATGGAGCATTTTTAATTCTTTTTCATGAAGATGCTCATTGTGAGTCTTTCTCCATCTTCCCTGCATTGAAAGTGGCAACAGGTATACATACTTTGGCCAGGGGTTAGCGGTGCATAGTTCCAACACCAAGTACCAAAAAAAGGAAAGCATACAAAAGTAGTAATTAATGACTAGTCTGTGAAACAGCAAATACAGTAAAATTGTATTTTATGAAAAGAATCAATTTTCACTTCCTCCAGCAATAAGAATGCTAGTGATGCTAGTAGGTTTTTTAGAGATCAAAAAAAAGCCAAATTAAATAAGTGGGGTTTTAATAATTTCTTGAAGTGTTCAAATGTACTGGTTTGGCATATCACTAACAGAGAAGTACACTAGATTTTTGGTTCATAATAAAGAAAATGTTGCCTACTATTTGTTTAACCTTCATTAACCTTTGCTCTGATTTCAGTGCAATTACAATTAAACCAATGTCTGTATGCTTTATAGTGTTAAGCCTGAATAACTTGGGACAGTGTTCTGCTGCCATCTAGTGAATGAAATAACATGCTGCCAAAACAAATATAATTGTACAGTATGCTTTCTGCCACTTTATGGTAACTCTAATGTAACTCATCAATATTCAACGTAAGCCTCCAGTGAAAAACTCATCGGCAAATGAAAAAACGTAAAGATAGTTTTAAAATGAACTGAAACAGAACCATTACTCGAATCAAGCGATAGTGATGACGATGTAAGTTGGTTATCAGATGTTGACACAGAAAGTGAAACTTAATGCATGATACGGCACTATACAACCATACCGCCATGTTATACCTGGTGAATTTGGTTGTGTGAAGCTTCAATATGGTGCAACAGTAGCTGCATGACACACAGGCAAAATAATTGCGATCAAATACAAGGGCCAGCAAGATGTTTGCTCTCTAAGCACTATTCACAATCTCACAAGTGTTTGTGTCCAGAAAAATGTGGAAGTCATTAATCCTTCCACTGTGGTAGCCTGCAGTAACATAAGGGGCACATCCATGCAGGTAAGGCACTGACATGCTACTCTATCATGTGCAAGCAACAGAAAAAAAAATAAGAAAAGTATGCAAAGAAACATGTTTCTACTGTCCCCATTGCAACATCGGGCTGTGTGTTGGTGACTGCCTCAAAACATATCAGAGAAAGGGCATAGACTAAATCTGTATCAGTACATCAGGGGACACTAGACATACCTTTCCAACTGTATTTATGTTGATGTTTTGGTATTTACATGTTGTATAATTTTTTCTTGTTGAAAAAAATTCACATATTTTGGCTTGACTTTCCTGGGGAAACATAAAATTAAGGAGGCTGCTGCCTCACTCTCGAAATACTGACCTACCCAGTGTTAATTGATCTATGATTGTGATTAGGAATATGGTGGACAAATGGTCCAAACCATAAGAAGGTGTTAGATTGTTTTGAACCTTATGTACAATTAAAAGTAGTTTAAAATCAATACTAAAGGACACAGCCAAACAGTGTAATGAAGCTAAGACTGAAGAGATTTTCCTTTTTAGGTAAGATTCACGCTGCTGTGGTTTGGACTAATTGCAGCTAAGTTATAACTTTTTTTAGGTATTCTTGGTACAATAAATTACGCTCATGTGGTGATTTACAGATGATTGAGTTGAGGCCATTCGTACCTACGGCCAAGGGCCATAGGAGAACAGTAGGTTAATAATGTTCTAAATTGCCAAAAGGTCAGCTGCTAGATGCTGCAAAGAGTGTACGCCTTTAGTTTATTGCATACTTAAGGCAACACTGCCACCTATAGAATAATAAACTCTGGATAAAACAGTGAGAGAAGCTGTGGTGGAGTGGAGAGGCTGTCTGTCTTCCTGTACTGATGCTGCAACCAACAAATGGCCATAAACTAGCAATAACTTAGAACCCTGTGAGCACAATGATATATTTGTTTTATCTTCATTTTTTTAAGTTGCGCTTCACGCAGCTAGCATGTCTTTTTTGATTCCAATCTGTACAGATCTTCTTTTTCTTTCAGCTGCTCCTTTTGGTGTTGCCATAGCGGATCATCTATTTCCATACCTTCCTATCCTCTGCATCTTTCTCTGTTACACCCATCACCTACATGTCCTCTCTCACCACATCTATAAACCTTCTCTTAGGCCTTCTTTTTTCCTCTTATCATGGCAGCACCATCCTTAACATCCTTTTTCGAGTATACCCAGCATCTGTCCTCTGCATATGTTCAAACCAACGCGATTTTGCCTGTCTCACTTTGTCTCCTAACCGTACAACCCGAGCTGACCCTCTAATGTACTCATTTCTAATCCTGTCCATCCTTGTCACACCCAGTGCAAACCTTAGCATCTTTAACTCTGCCACTTCCAGCTCTGTCTCCTGTTTTTTGGTCAGTGCCACAGTCTCCAACCCATATAACATAGCTGGTCTCACTACTGTCTTGTAGACCCTACCCTTTCACTCTTGCTGGTACCTGTGTGTCACAAATCCCTCCTGACACTCTTCTCCACCCTGCCTGCACTCTCTTCTTCACCTCTCTCCCACACTCCCTGTTACTGTGTACTGGTGATCCCAAGTATTTAAACTCATCCACCTTAGCCCACTCTACTACCTGCATCCTCATCGCTCCTCTGACCTCTCTCAGGCACACACATTTATTCTGTCTTGTTCCTACTGACTTTCATTTCTCTCCTCTCTTGAGCATATCTCCACCTCTCCTGGGTCTCCTCGACCTGCTCCCTACTCACGGTACACATCACAATGTCATCTGCAAACATCATAGTCCACAGGTGTGAAATGACCGTGGAGGCTTCAATTAACTTCTGTAACTTTTAATAACAAACTACAACACATTACAACACATGCACTTGACCGTGAACCATGGCGCTTAACAACATGCGCTTTCTTTTTTTATACTTGCCCCACCTCCAGTCCATCCTTTAATCACTTCCCCAAGTTCCCGTAAAACACGTAGTGAATACACATTGTTCCTTTTAATTACTATATATGACATCTCCCCTGTTTTCTTTTTAACACCATAACACTAGTGAACAGTTAACAGCGAATATCTATAGCTTATTCGAAGTGTAGTATTACTTTTCCCACATTCAAAATCAACCATCTATATCAAAGTCAATACCTGTTTCTCCCATCCCCCCATGGAAAAAAAAATTAAACATCAGCCTCCCCATTGTTGCTCATGAAGTTGAAGCAACATGCCCCCCAGTCCATAGCTGCTAGCGTCAGCGGACATGGCTGTAGGCTTATTCACATCGTAATAAGTAAGCACTGGTGTGGTAGTCTGGAGGTGCTTTATGTGTTCAAAAGCTGTTTGTTTTGAGTGATTCCAAACCCAGGTGTTTTTCTCTTTCCAAAGTTTATACGTGAGTTACCCCACTTTCGAAAGGAGGGAGTGAATCTCCCAAGATAGTTGGCCATACCCAGAATTCTTTTCAACTCCTCGATGTCTCTCGGTGGTGGTAAATGCAGAATAGCTTCCACTTTATCGGGATTTGGCCTGATCCCTGATTAGTCAATGATATGTCCAAGAAACCTCAACCTCAACTCTGTTTAATGGAACATTTTTCTTGGTTTAGCTTTAACCCCACTGTTTTTATGTGCTCCATTACCTTGTCCAAGCGAATGTCGTGTTCCTCCTCTGTGGACCCATAAAAAAGAATATCGTCTAAAAAGACTTTAACGCTCTCCAGTTCCTGGAGGGTTTCTGTCATCTTTCTCTGGAAGATTTCAGGTGCACTCATTATACCGAAGGGTAGTCGCTTGAAGTTAAACTGGCCAAAGAGTGTAATGAACGTAGTGAGCTTAATGCTGTCAGGGTGGAACGGTATTTAGAAGAACCCGCTGGCAGCGTCCAGCTTTGTGGTTATCTCATCTGGAGTGGGCAGGATGTACGACTTCTCACGGCTTCATTCAACCTCTTAAAGTTGACACAAATGCGGGCCTTACCTGTGTTCTCCTTCATCACAGGCACCATTGGGGAACACCAGTTTGTTGGCTGTGATACTTGCTCAATAATGCCATCTCTTTCCATTCTCTGGAGCTCTTCCTTTACTTTCTGTAGCAAATTAAGTGGTACGTGCCCTGCTGCATGTACTGCATATGGCTGTGCATTGTCTTTCAGCTGAATTCTCACAGGTTCAGTCTTTAACAAACCATGCTCACCGTATGCCTGCTGTCATTCTCCACTGCTTCATCCACTCTCCTCACCAGATTCATTGTAACAGATAACTGTCTGCTGAGAAGATTGGTTGCCGTGTATCCATGGATTACGTATGCAGTTAGTGGATGAGTTTTACCTTTGTAGGTTACTGTACTCTGGATTCATCCCACGTATCCCAGCTTGCCGCCTGGGCTATCCAGTGGTATATCTGAAGGCTCTAATGGACTTTTGGGAACGAGTGAGTGATATGTCTCATCCTGGATAACATTCACATTGGCACCTTTGTCGATCTTGAATTCAGCCGGCCTGGAGCCCACTAAATCTTGACAAACCATTGCTCTGCTGACCCATTTGCCTTACTCACCGTCACTAGGAAGTATGTCAGCATTTGCTCTGTAACTTTGCTCACAGCCTTTCTGTTCCTATACACTCTACTTCAATGTCCTACTTTATTGCATGAGTTGTATGTGGATTTATTGGCTGGGTACCATTAATCTTTGTTATGATGTGTTTTCCCACACTTGCTGCACTGTCTGTTGTTTCGTCTGCTTTGGGTATTGTTTCCCCTTTTTTGGTTGCCATAGCGTTTGAATTCTTTGCTGCGCTTTACTGTGACTTCATGTATCATTCTTGCTGCCTTTACCTACACATTGGTTTGGGAAGCAACCTCTTCTGACTACCTGACCATCTCAATAGTCAGCACTAGCATTAGGTCCTTTGTCAGCTGCAGCTTATGTGAAACATCTTTGTCAAGTATTCTGATAACTGTCCAGTTGTGGATATTTTCTTCTCTACTCACATGGAAATCATAATGCTCCGACAGTTCATACAAAGCTCTGATAAAAGTCTTGATTTTTTTTCTCTGGGCACAATATAGTCGTCAGACTTTCTCAACACACTGTCAAAGTCATTTCGGTGCACCTCTTCCGCAAAAACAAAGGATTTCTAAACGTTTTCCGCCTCGCTCCCTATGGCGGAAATTAGGCTGCTCACCTGGACTTCACCATCTTCCTTATTTAGCTTAGTGGAGGCCTTAAATCTGGTAGAACGCTGTTTCCAGTCTGGTCACTCTCCTAGCTTGTCGAAGGAGAAGTTTGTTGGAGGATTAAACTTTGCCATGACTCTCTTCCTTCACTTCTGACACCATGTGAAATGAACATGGAGGCTTCAATGTACTTCTATAACTTTTAATAACAAACTGCAACACATTACAACACATGCACTTGACTGTGAAACTTGCCGCAAAACAACATGTGCTTCCTTTTTTTTTATACTTGCCCCACCTCAAGTCCATCCTTTAACTACTTCGCCCAAGTTGCCGTAAAACAATTAGTGAATACAGTGATCCCTCGCTATATCGCGCTTCGTCTTTCGCGGCTTCACTCTATGGCGGATTTTATATGCAAGCATATTTAACTATATATCGCGGATTTTTTGCTGGTTCGCGGATTTCTGAGGACAATGGGTCTTTTAATTTCTGGTACATGCTTCCTCAGTTGGTTTGCCCAGTTGATTTCATACAAGGGACGCTATTGGCAGATGGCTGAGAAGCTACCCAACTTACTTTTGTTTCTCTTTCTCTCTCTCTCTCTCTCTCTCTCTCTCTCTCTCTCTCTCTTGTGCTGACTTTCTCTGATCCTGACGTAGGGGGTGTGAGCAGGGGGGCTGTTCGCACACCTAGACGATACGGACGCTCGTCTAAAAATGCTGAAAGATTATCTTCACGTTGCTATCTTTTGTGCAGCTGCTTCCTGAAACGAAATGCTGCAGGGTGCTTCGCATACTTAAAAGCTCAAAGGGCACGTATTGATTTTTCACAGTTTGTATTCCTCTGTCTCTCTCTCTCTCTCTCTCTCTCTCTCTCTCTCTCTCTCTCCCTGCTCCTGACGGAGGGGGTGTGAGCTGCTGCCTTCAACAGCTTTGTACCGGCGGTGCTTCGCATACTTAAAAGCCAAACAGCCCTATTGATTTGTTTGGTTTTCTCTCACTTTCTGACATTCAGTGCTCCTGACGCGGACTCCTTTGAAGAGGAAGATATGTTTGCATTCTTTTAATTGTGAGACAGAACTGTCATCTCTGTCTTGTCATGGAGCACAGTTTAAACTTTTGAAAAAGAGACAAATGTTTGTTTGCAGTGTTTGAATAACGTTCCTGTCTCTCTACAACCTCCCGTGTTTCTGCGCAAATCTGTTACCCAAGCATGACAATATAAAAATAACCATATAAACATATGGTTTCTACTTCGCGGATTTTCTTATTTCTCGTGTGGCTCTGGAACGCAACCCCCGCGATGGAGGAGGGATTACTGTACACAGTGTTCCTTTTAATTGTTACTGTATATACCATAACAGGGACTCTTGTCTAATCTCATCTGTCAACATGTCCATCACCATTGCAAATAAGAAAGGGTTCAGAGTTGATCCCTGATGTAATCCCACATCTGCCTTTAATAGATAGATAGATAGATACTTTATTAATCCCAAGGGGAAATTCACAATTTTAATTTTAATGCATCTGTCATCTCCTACTGCAGACCTCACCACTGTCACACTTCCCTCGTACATATCCTGTACCACTCCTACATACTTCTCTGCCACTCTGTGATAAGACAAGTTCAGTGGTTGTAAATAATGCAAATAAAGAGATAGCCGCTTGGCTTGTCATGGACATTTGGAAAAGAAAATGTAAAAGATGTAAAGTTTTTATTTACCTGTTTTAGCGCTCCTACACAGATTAACATGGCAGTGGTAGGAAGTTTTAGCGGTGGTAGGGCAGCAACTAATGATTATTTTGGTAGTCAACTAATCGTTCAATTTTTTTTTCAATTAGTCATGATTATTTCATGCCTGACTATTGTCTGTGGTGCTATTTCCCATCATGAAACCTTACTGTTGGTCACTAATCATCACCTCCATTCTTAATTTAGCTTCCACTACTCTTTCTCATAACCTCATGCTGTGGCTGATCAATTTTATCCCTCTGTAGTTACTATAACTCTGCACATCGCCCCTATTCTTAAAAATTGGTACCAGTACACTTCTTCTCTACTTTTACTTTCCAAGATTGCATTAAACCAGGCATGCGCAACCTTTCCGCTATTGACGGCCGCACTACAGACTTTTTACTTTAATAACGGCCGCACTACAGACTTTTTACTTTAATAACGGCCGCCAGTAAGTCCAAGTAAACTTAATAATGTTTTATGATTTATGTAAAAATTTACAGATTACACATTAAAACAGAGTATGATATATCTGACAATATTCAATTTACTGGTCTACATATGTAAAAAAATGTCTACGAAACGTCATATAGGACAAAAAACCTTTACAGCAATTGTTTCAGGAAGTTTGGAAAACATCGCCATTAATGGCTTCCTTGCTCTTGCATGTTTGCAGACAGACTTGCAAAGTCAGGGGACTCGCTGGAGACCATTAGCCGTATTCCAGACTCTAGATTGCTGTCTACCAATCGGGTTCGGTACTTGTTTTTCAGATATTTCATTCTGGAAAACGCTGCTTCGCACAAATAAGTGCTTCCGAAAAGAACGAGAATGTTCCTGGCCAGTTCTCGTAGTTGTGGGTATTCTACTGCTGATTTCCACGATGAATATATAAAGGGCAACATTTTGGTCAACATACCGACCCGGCTAAGGAAGGTTCTGCGGTGTTTGAGATTCTACACTTGCAGGAGTCTAGAGACCCCAGAGTCCAAATCGGCTTTCGGCGTCACCATACCGACCCGGCCGACAAAGATTCCGCGGCGTTGAGACCCCTTACTCGCTGGAGTCCAGAGACCCTACACCTGCACGGCCGCCATTACGTACACTTTAATATACACGTCCACGGCCGCCAAAGTCCTTGCCCACGGCCGCATGCGGCCGTACGGCCGCAGGTTGCGCACAGCTGCATTAAACAATCTGGTTAAAAACTCCACTGCTATCTCTCCTAAACACTTCCATTCTTCCACAGGTATCCTTACTTCCTCCTTTCTAATCTGTTGCACTTCCTAATTCATTATCTCCCCATCATCCAACCTTCTCTCTCTCTGATTCTCTTCATTCATCAGCCTCTCAAAGTACTTGTACCATCTGTTTAACATACTTTCCTCGCTTGTGAGTATGCTTCCATCTTTATCTTTTGTCACCCTAACCTGCTGCACATCTTTCCCAGCTCGGACCCTCTGTCTAGCCAATCTATACAGGTCCTTTTCTCCCTCCTTAGTGTCCAACCTCTCGTACAACTCATCATAAATCTTTTTTTTTTAGCCTTCACCACCTTTCTCTTCACCTTACACCTTATCTCCTTATACTCTTGTCTACTTTCTCCATCTCTCTGACTATCCCAGTTTTTCTTTGACAACCTTTTCCTCTGTATACTCTGCTTTACCACCCCATTCCACCACCAGGTTTCCTTTTCCTCATTCCTCTGTCCAGATGTCATGCCAAGCACCCTTCTAGTTCTCACCCTTACTACTTCTACTGTAGTTGCCCAGCTATCTGGTAACTCTTCGCTGCCACCCATTACCTGTCTTAGCTTCTTCCTGAACTCAACCTTATAGTCTTCCTTTTTCAACTTCTACCATTTGATCCTTGGCTCTGCCCTCACTCTCCTCCTCCTCTTGATATCTAACATCATCCTTCAGACCACCATCCTATGTTGTCTAACTATGCTTTCCCCTGCCACCACATTGCAGTCTCCAATCTCCTTCAGATTGACCCTCCTGGATAGGATATAATCTACCTGTGTGCATCTTCCTCCACTCTTGTATGTCATCCTGTGTTCCTCCTTCTCCTTATAATATGTATTTACCACAGCCATGTCCATTCTTTTTGCAAAATCCATTACCATCTGACCTACTGCATCACTCTCCTTGACACTATACCTGTCCATTACTCTCTCATCTCCTCTGTCCCCTTCACCAACATGTCCATTGAAATCCGCTCCAATCACCACTTTCTCTCCCTTGGGTACACTCTCCACCACATCATCTAGTCTGTGCAGAGGTTCACGCTTTTTTCTTCCATCAAGAAGATAGAAACATCAGTTAAAGAGTAATAAATCTACTGTTATTATTTCACAGGATTTTGGGGGCCAAAACTGTGTCTTTCTTTTTACTTCAGTTTATTAAGGTAGAATATTCAAAATTCATTAGAAGTTGTTTTTTCAAACGCTTTAGTCAGCTGAAGGGTAGAAGAGGTAGTCATAGTTTGTAGTATAGCCCAGAACACTTGATTTTCTTCTCTGTAGCTCCTTCAAAACCAAAAGGTTATCAAGCCATCAACATAAACATAGAGCAAATTGTGCTAGATTCTCTACAATAATTCTAGTGTTTTGTGCATGTTCCAATGAATATATTATTTCTCAAAAAAAAAAAAAATGTAATAATTGCCCTCAGTAACCTCATCGATGTATCCCAATGCAGTACTATATTGATTCCCAATTCCTACCACAGGTTGGTAACCATCTACGTTGCTGCTGTTGTTTTTTTTTAACCTGCAATTTACAATTGCATAGTTTATTTTTAACAGACTGTTAAATTAATTGCTGCTTTCTCCAGCTGCATAATTTAGAGTTGTGTATCACATTCTAGTGGATCCTTTAGTGATAGCTTGTGTTTATACTGTTTTTATCTTAGGATGTACATTGGTGGCATAAAACGGAAAAAAGGTTTTGCTGGCATGGACATGCAGGTGGAGGTCTAAATGCAGATCCAAAAAATGTGGTAAGATATTTTTCAGTGAATTATTTCTTTAATATTCACAAACAGTGCAAGACATGCTTTTCACAAAACATTTAGTTAGATCTGTAACGGCACTGATATACCTTAGTTTTAATAAAATGTTCTGTGCTATTGTATCTTAATAGTAAAATAAATATTTCCAACTTTTTTACAAATTTAGACCAATTCATCTAGCCTTTTACAGTGAATTTTAATTTTGTTCGTGTGTGTGTAATTTTTTTTCTGTTACTTGAAATCTCAGTAAACCACTCTTATTTTTATGAAGTTTAACATTTTTCCTGACAAATGATTGATACTTTAGTTTTGTTAGTTTTTTGCCTCACATACGGGTCATTTTTATGTAATTAAATGCTATATTATTCTTTCTGTAGCTAAAAGAAGTAAACACTGGAAAGATTCTGTCAGCAATGTTTTCCTATGTATGGCCAAAAGACAGACCTGATCTACGTGCCAGAGTTGTAGCATCTCTGGGGTTACTTGCAAGTGCTAAGGTAAGTATTGCCATAGAATGTACTGTATTACTTATCTATAGAATACAGCATCATGAATGTTTTTTCTTCTTACGTGCCACCAGTGTGCAGTTTTACTTCATCATCCCTATAGTATGTCTAAAACCGCCTAAAACATGCATACTGAGACCTTATTGACATTGTTATTTTTTTTAGTCATCTTTGTATACCAGGTATCAAAAATATGTATTGCTATTTGTGTTACCTGGCTTTGCCTGGGAAATGTCTTAACACTAGAATTACCAGAGCCTACGAAAAAACTCGTAGATCCGGCCCACCTTGAATCCGTTCGCACCTCTCCGTCAGCGTCTTTTGTCCTGTAAATGTGCCGATAAAGACAAGCAGCAAGCAGCCTGCTATTCCATCCCCCCACAGCTGCAGAACATGCACAAAGTTCTCCCAGCTCATGCCTTGATTGATTATCTGGGAGTGAAGTGCTGGAGTTTTAGAGTGGAAATACTAGATCATTATTTGGAACACATGCATTTCATGTGTGTTCCGTTTCTATAATAATCTGTGTAAACACATTGTTAAAACAGAAACGTTTTCATATTTTAGTAATAAATGACAAAATATTGGCATAAACTATATAATGTGTGAAGTCTGGACATTCTCTGATCTGGAGGGATAAAAGCCGACACACAAATGCTGGTGAATCTGCCTTCTTCATATCTCACTGTCACTAGAAAACGTTTCTGTTTTAACAATGTGTTTTTCACAGATTATTGTAGAAACGGAACATACATGAAATGCATGTGTTCCAAATAACAATCTAGTATTTCCACTCTAAAACTCCAGCACTTCTCTCCCAGATAATCAATCAAGGCATGACCTGGGAGAACTTTGTGCACGTTCTACAGCTGTGGGGGGATGGCATATTAGGTTGCTTGTCTTTATCGGCACATTTATAGGACAAAAGATGCTGACGGAGAGGTGTGAACAGATTTATGGTGGGCCAGATCTACGAATTTTTTCGTAGGCTCTGGTAATTCTAGTGTTAAGACAATTGCCTCCATTATAGTGCTGTTGGTTAATAAGGTGTATCAGAAGTAGTCTGTAACTAACTAAGTGCTTTTCTGTTTACAATATTTGCTTTTTTTTTTAAATCAAGTGCTAATATCCTAGGCAGGCAGTGTGATATAGTGGTTAAGGCTTTGAACCTGTTACTAACTCTGTGACCACAAGCAAGTCACTTCACTTACCTGTACTCCAACTGAAAACCATAAGAAATGTAACCAGTTGTATCTCATATGTTGTAATAAAGGCATCATCTGTGTGGATAGCGCTTTGAGTACTAAGAAAAGCACTATATAAATGTAATGAATTATTATTATTATTATTATTATCATGTCAAAGTAATAATATTATTAGGTCACAGGAGCTGCCTACCCTTGGACATGCTATACACCGTTGTCCATGAGTAAAACATTTCTGCCATAGATCAGTTCCTGCTTTTCCTAGTAATTTGGCTTTTGTTGATGGTCATTGCAGAGCACAGTTTTACATGAAAATGTATTCTTTTGAATTTAATTGGTAATCAGCTATGTTCCCTCTAAGCTTTTTCTGGGTGCTGTGCTGGTCTTTTAAATTGCTGTGCAGCTCTAATTGTACCTTTCACTCTTTGGTAATGAATTATTGCCTCCATGGGTCAACCAAAAGTTTGTCATTTATTTGTTGGTGAAACGTGCTTGATTCATCTTTAATGTGAAAGTGCTTTTCGGCAATGGATACTTTTTTTTTTTTATCTTAAACCAATTGCTAATATTATTGGCAGGAAGTGTGGCGTAGTGGTTAATGACTTGGACATATGCCTTCAAACCCTGAGATTGTTGGTTGATATTCTGTTATTGACACTTTGTCACAATAAGCTAGTCACTTCACCTACCTTTGCTCCAATTGGAAAAAACAGAACAAGTATAACCAATTGTGTCTCAGATGTTGTAAGTCGACTTGAATAAAGGCAACTAGTTAATAATAACATTACAGTAATCCCTCCTCCATCGCGGGGGTTGCGTTCCAGAGCCACCCGCGAAATAAGAAAATCCGCAAAGTAGAAACCATATGTTTATATGGTTATTTTTATATTGTCATGCTTGGGTCACAGATTTGCGCAGAAACACAGGAGGTTGTAGAGAGACAGGAACGTTATTCAAACACTGCAAACAAACATTTGTCTCTTTTTCAAAAGTTTAAACTGTGCTCCATGACAAGACAGAGATGACAGTTCAGTTTCACAATTAAAAGAATGCAAACATATCTTCCTCTTCAAAGGAGCAAACAAATCAATAGTGCTGTTTGGCTTTTAAGTATGCGAAGCACCACGGCACAAAGCTGTTGAAGGCGGCAGCTCACACCCCCTCCGTCAGGAGCAGAGAGAGAGAGAGAGACAGATACAAAAATCAATACGTGCCCTTCGTGCTTTTAAGTATGCGAAGCACCGTTCAGCATGTCGTTTCAGGAAGCAGCTGCAGCTGCACAAAAGATAGCAACGTGAAGATAATCTTTCAGCATTTTTAGACGAGCGTCCGTATCGTCTAGGTGTGCGAACAGCCCCCCTGCTCACACCCCCCTACGTCAGCGCAAGAGAGAGAGAGAGAAAGTAAGTTGGGTAGCTTCTCAGCCATCTGCCAATAGCGTCCCTTGTATGAAATCAACTGGGCAAACCAACTGAGGAAGCATGTACCAGAAATTAAAAGACCCATTGTCCGCAGAAACCCGCGAAGCAGCGAAAAATCCGCGATATATATTTAAATATGCTTACATATAAAATCCGCGATGGAGTGAAGCCACGAAAGGCGAAGCGCGATATAGCGAGGGATTACTGTATTTATTTATAATAATATATAATAATAAAAATATTTATTTATTTATTTGGCCGAAGAAGAGGGGGGAGACGTGTTCAGAGGAAAGAGGAGAAGAGGAAGTTAAAGAAAGTAGAACTGAGGGTAGGAACTTTCAATGTTGGCAGTATGACTGGTAAGGGGAGAGAGTTAACCAATATGATGGAGAGAAGGAAGGTTGATATATTGTGCGTGCAAGAGACTAAATGGAATGGGATTAAGGCCAGGTGGATTGGAGGTGGATTCAAATTGTTCTATCATGGTGTGGATGGGAGGAGAAATGTGGTAGGGGTTATTCTGAAAGAGCTGTATGTCTAGAGTGTTTTGGAGGTGAAAAGAGTGTCAGACAGAGTAATGATTATGAAGCTGGAAATTGGAGGTGTGATGATGAATGTTGTTAGTACATATGCCCCACAAGTTGGGTGTGCGATGGATGAGAAAGATGATTTCTAGAGTGAGTTGGATGAAGTAATGGACAATGTACCCAAGGGACAAAAAGTGGTGATTGGAGCAGATTTCAATGGACATGTTGGTGAAGGGAACAGAGGAGATGAGAAGGTGATGGGTAGGTATGGTGTCAAGGAGAGGAATGAAGAAGGTCAGATGATAGTGGATTTTGTGAAAAGGATGGGCGTGGCTGTGGTGAATACATATTTTAAGAAGAGGGAGGAACATAGAGTGACATACAAGAGTGGAGGAACAAGCACACAGGTAGATTATATCCTGTGCAGAAGAGTTAATCTGAATGAGATTAAAGACTGCAAAGTGGTGGCAGGGGAAAGTGTAGTTAGACAGCATTGGATGGTGGTGTGTAGGATGATGTTGGATATCAAGAATAGGAGGAAAGTTTGGGCAGAGTCAAGGATCAAATGGTGGAGGTTGAAAAAGGAAGACTGTAATGTTGAGTTTAGGGAGGAGGTAAGACAGGAACTGGGTGGCAGTGAAGAGTTACCAGATAGCTGGGCAACTACAGCAGAAGTAGTAATGGTGACAGCAAGAAGGGTCCTTGGCATGACATCTGGACAGAGGAAGGAGGAAAAGGAAACCTGGTGATGGCATGGGGAAGTACAGGAGAGTATACAGAGGAAGAGGATGGTGAAAAAGAAACGGGATAGTCAGATACAGAAAGTAGACAAGAGTACAAGGAGATAAGGCGCAAGGTGAAGAGAGACGTGGCGAAGGCTAAAAAAAAAGGTGTATGATGGGTTGTATGAGAGGTTGGACACTAAGCAGGGAGAAAAGGACCTGTACTGATTGGCTAGATAGAGCTGGGAAAGATGTGCAACACATTAGAGTGATAAAGGATAAAGATAGAAATGTACTCACAAGCAAGGAGATTGTGTTGGGCATATGGAAAGAGAAGGCTGATGAATAAAGAGAATGAGAGAGAGAGAGAGAAGGTTGGATGATGTGGAGATAGTGAATAAAGAAGTGCAATGGATTAACAAGGAGGAAGTAAGGACAGCTATGAAGAGGATGAAGAATGGAAAGGCCGTTGGTCCAGATGACATAACTTTGGAAGTATGGAGTTGTTTAGGAGAGATGGCAGTGGAGTTTTTAACCAGATTGTTTAATAGAATCTTGGAAGTGAGAGGATGCCTGAGGAGTGGAGAAAAAGTGTACTGGTACCAATTTATAAGAATAAGGGGGATGTGCAGAGCTGTAGTAAGTAGAGGAGGATAAAATTGATGAGCCACAGCATGAAGTTATGGGGAAAAGTAGTGGAAGCTAGGTTAAGAAGGGAGGTGATGATTAGTGAGCAGCAGTATTGTTTCATGCCAAGAAAGTGCACCACAGATGCAATGTTTGCTCTGAGGATGTTGATGAAGAAGTATAGAGAAGGCCAGAAGGAGTTACATTGTGTCTTTGTGGACCTGGAGAAAGTATATGACAGGGTGCCTAGAGAGGAGTTGTGGTATTATATGAGGAAGTCGGGAGTGGCAAAGAAGTATGTAACGGTTGTATAGAATATGTATGCGGGAAGTGTGACAGTGGTGAAGTCGGCGGTAGGAGTGACGGATGCATTCTATGTGGAGGTGGGATTACATCAGGGATCGGCTATGAGCCCTTTCTTATTTGCAATGGTGATTGACAGATGAGATTAGACAGGAGTCCCCTTGGACTATGATGTTTGCTGATGACATTGTGATCTGTAACAAGAGTAGGGAGCAGGTTGAGGAGACCCTGGAGAGGTGGAGATATGCTCTAGAGAGGATAGGAATGAAGGTCAGTAGGAACAAGACAGAATGCATATGTGTGAATGAGAGAAATGTCAGTGGAATGGTGAGGATGCAGGGAGTAGAGGTGGAGGAGTTTAAATACTTGGGATCAACAGTACAGAGTAACAGGGATTGTTAAAGACAGGTGAAAAAGAGAGTGCAGGTAGGGTGGAATGGGTGTAGAAGATTGTCAGGAGTAATTTGTGACAGACGATTATCAGCAGGAGTGAAAGGGAAGGTCTACAGGACGGTAGTGAGACCAGCTATGTTATATGTGTTATAGACTCTGGCACTGACCAGAAAGCAGGAGACAGAGCTGGAGGTGGCAGAGTTAAAAATGCTAAGATTTGCATTGGGTGTGACGAGGATGGTCAGGATTAGAAATGGGTACATTAGAGGGTCAGTTCAGGTTGGAAAATTGGGAGACAATGTCAGAGAGGCAAGATTGAGTTGGTTTGGACATGTGCAGAGGAGAGATGCTGGGTATATTGGGAAAAGGATGTTAAGGATAGAGCTGCCAGGCAAGAGGAAAAGAGGAATGCCTAAGAGAAGATTTATGGATGTGGTGAGAGAGGACATGCAGGTGATGGGTGTAAAGATGCAGAGGACAGGAAAATATGGAAGAAGATGATCCGCTGTGGCAACCCCTAATGGGAGCAGCTGAAAGAAGAAGAAGAAGCAGCTAAATAGGAATATTAGGTCATTGGAGTTGCTTACTCTTGAACATGCTGTACACAATTGTCCATGAGTAAAATTTTCCTAATAACTTGGCTTTTGTTGATGGTGATTGTGAAACAGAGTTTTTGCAGAAAAATGTATTCTTTTGAATTGAAATGAGTAATGTACCCTCTAAGCTGTGCTATGTTCCCTTTTGAACTATCATACAACCATTATCATTACGCTCATTCCTTTCCCCATGCAACAGTTTGGAATGGCGCATAGCTATCATCGCATCTTTCACCCTTTGGGTCAATCCCCTTTACCTCCGCTCGTCATTTGCGCAAGAGCGCTTCACAGTGCTTGATACTTCATGCCAGGAGGTCGACAGAGCAGAACAAATAGCCAAGATGAGAACCAGAAATGAATCTAAGAGAGCTGATAGTTAACAGCAAAAAAACAGCGCTTGCCAATTACTTAGTTTTGCATCTTCTTTGAACTTCACTAAACTTTTTCTTTCCATTTCAAAATCTGATCACATTTCATTTTTCCTGTTCAGGAAACTGTCCCATCTTCAGTAGTCCATCCACCCTGTTAGTTTTTGGTGCAATTCATGTAGTCGGTCAATCACATCTCCTGCATCCTTCATTTGCATAAAGCATGCTGTCAGCACAGCAGAGTTTGTAAGTTAGCATAATAATATCGGCAAATAAAAAAATGTGTTTTGGCTAATTTTCATTTTTTTGTAACATCACCAAATTTCAATCAGATCTGTCAAGGCATTTTTGATACTATGGGGTATTTAATTTGTCTATTTTAGGGAGGGCTTTTAGCCCTAAATATTGATATATTGAAATGTTCGTTCTTAGTGAATACCTACTGACCTAGTTGTGGCATCCTACCAGTTTTCAGCTTTTTAACTGTATTGTAAATGGGAAATCGTGTTGTTGATGATTGAGTCAGTCAACTTGGCATTTTATATATATATACTGTGGCATGTAAAAGAAATGTTTAGATGTGTGTTCTGATTTTCTCAACTATGCATTTCACCTAATATTTTGAACTTTTAACAATCATTTCTTGTGTTGTTTTGCTGGCTTTTGACGCTTTTACCTGATGATTCTTTTGGTTTTTCCTCACTTCATTTATCTGTCACAATAAAAAGGTAAAGGTCTTCAATGCAAAATCTTAACAATATGAAGGTTAGCAAAATAGCTACTGTGCCTTTATCCAATATAAATAATATCTTATTTGTTTAATTTATGTTATCAGCCACTGATCAATTCCTGTGCTTTTTGTAAGAGTATGCTGTATGCACATTACTGTTGCTTACTGTCATATTTGCTTGCCCATTGCTTATGACTTTGTAATCTCTTTTAAAATTTTCTCCAAAATTACTACTGAACTTTTATTGTTATCAAGTATTGGTTCTTAGACTTTGGACTTTCATTTTACTCTTCTGAACTTCTTACCTGCAATGGGCATGTCTTGTGTCTTCGTCTAATTGGTTGAGTAAGTCTCCAATTTCTCATTTAGCTGTCACTTAACTGTTATTTGTGTTCCTGGTTTGCTGCCCACCTTTCAATGGACATGTAAGTATTATGCTTTGGGCTTTGGTTAATGTGGTAATGATTTGGTTTTTTAATTAGGTGATGGCATGCTTTTAATATTTTTAGTTCCCCATATTGATTGTCAGTATATGGCTCAGTGATCTGTGAGCGATCAATTCTTTGGGTTGGGTTTTGTCAAAGTAATTGCTCTTGGTATATTCAGCAGTCAAAACACTCCCATAGTGATCAGATAGTCATTATCACAGCTTCGAAGATTTGAATTTGTTTTTTTTGTTGTGTTACTCCCCACTTGATCACCCAGGTCTCCCGTCACTGCCGCATACCTGGTTTCCCTGTGAGTTTCCAGCTCAGAAACCTGACTGGGTATTCAATACCGTCGATGCTTTGGCTCAGCACAGCACCAAGTCCTGTGTCCGAAGTGTCAGTCTGGAGTATAAAAGGCAGAGAAAACTTAGTGGCCATTAGAATAGGAGCCGACATAAGGGCCTACTTTAGGTAATGAAATGCAGCGTCTGCTTTACTATGTTATACCACGGTGTTAGGGCCCTGTTTATTTGTTAAATCTGTCAAGAACACCACTCTCTCGGAGAACCACGATAGTACCTGGCCAAATCAAGAAAGGCATGGACCTGCTGCTTTGTTTTCAGATTGGGCCACTTCAAAATGGCATCTACTTTGTAACACTGTGGTTTGACTGCACCACCACCCACCAGGTAGCCTACATGTTTGGCCTCACGCAATCCAAAGAAACATTTCTTAGGATTGATCTGAAGTCCGGCTTTACCAAGTGTCTGGAACACAACCTGAGCCTGCTCTAGGTGTTTCTTCCAGGTGTTGGAATAAATGACCACATCATCCAAGTAAGTGGCACTATAGGAATGGTGGGGCCATAGCACTTTATCCACCGGACTTTGGAAGGTGACAGGTGCCCCGTGCCATCCAAATGGAGAACCCCATATTGCCAGTGTTCATTAGGGGTGCTTAACACTGGCTTGGCCTTGTACCCCTTTGTTTTGTCAGTAGTTGTCAAGTACTTTGCCTTTCTGAGTCGCTTGAGGAGGTTGTCCACTCGTAGCCTCGGATAAGTGTCAAATTGGGAGACTTGATTAAGGCGATGGAAGTCATTGCAGAATCTCCAACTTCCATCGGACTTAGGGACTAATACGAATGGGCTGGACCAGGGACTATGACGTTCCTCAATTATACCTAGTTCCAGCATTTGTTTAATCTGAAGCTCCACTTCATCATTTTTTGCCCTCAGGAGGCAGTATGGCCGCTCCAAAATGATTGCCCTGAGGTTTGCTATGATATCATGTTCAATCAGCGAGGTCTGACCAGGTTTCTCACTGACCACCTCAGAGACAGACAGTATTACTGCTTTGAGCGCCTGTTTTTGTTGGGGAATCAAATTTTGGCTGAAGTTAAGGTAATTTGTATAGGCAAAAAGAGAATGGGGCTGTCTGTAGTATGGGTTGGGTTCCCTGTCCCTCCACGGTTTCAGCAGGTTGATGTGATAATTCCATTTGCTTGGTTGACTGTTCGGTTGTTTCACCGAATAGTCAGTGAACCTTTTTCTCTCTTTAACTTTGTAATGGTCCTACCAATGAGCCATTAATTTGGAGTGCGAGGTGTGCCATGATACGATCTTTAGGACAGAATTTATTGAAATACCATCCCAAGATCATAACATCGGGCTTGCGCTGTTTGAGCCTTTGCCATATTTTCTTTTAATATTGGTCTGATTTTTGCAAATATTTGCATAATTGCACGATAGTTAGTGGAAGGGAGGGCCTCTTCCTCCAGACCTTCTTTTAGAATATCCGATATTCCTTGGGGTTGTCGCCCATAGGGTAACTCAAAAGGGGAGAAGCCTGGGGAGGCCTGAGGCACTTCTTGATAGGTCAAAAGTATGAGGGGCGGGAGCTGGTCCCTCTTCCTTTTATCCTCACTGACCACCTTGCGTAACATTTGTTTGAGAGTTTGATTTAACCTCTCTACGAAACCGTCAGTTTGAGGATGGTATACTGTGGTTTCTAGGTGCTTGTTTTTGAGCAACTTGGCAACTTCCCTGAATGCCTCCGAGGTGAAAGGTGTCCCTTGGTCCATCAAAACTTCTTTAGGGATGCAGACTCGCATTAAAGACCCCTACCAGTTCCTGTGTGATAGTTTTGGAATTGGCTACTCTCAAGGGGATAGCCTTGGGATAATGAGTAGCATAATCAACAAGGACAAGAATATATTTGTGTCCTCTATCAGAGGGATTAAGGGGTCGTACGATAAGAACTGTAAACACTGATAAAACTCTCTGTTACATTATAAATAGACCCACTTTGCTGGGAGGACTGTTTGACTTGTTGACTTGATGTCAAATGCCTGCATGTGCTTGAGTAGCATAGTGTAAATAACGTCTAGAATTGCAGTGACATCGGGCGAAGTGAATGCGCAAAGCAAAATACTCCATGCCTATTTATTTATTTATTTATGTATTGCGTATTATTGCTGAATCAGACTCTTGACTTATCAAACTCTGATTTTGATGCAAGTGATCTGGAGATCAAAAACGAAAGTCAGATATCTGCATCAGCTGATCTGTCCCCAGTTGATTGGTTTCCAGCTGATAGTAGTGCTGAACATGCTTGTGTAGCTGACATGCCTACAGCAATGTTCACCCTGGGTGGACTATACAGACAGAGATCCGTGGGACACAAGCTGGGTACTGGTCGTCATATTTTGAGGTAAAACAGAAGATTCCCTAGAAGTTACCATCTGTCATGAAAAATCTAGAACTTTTCCAAATATGAAACCAATTATTTATTTATGTTAAGGGATCATTTACATATGCGGTTGCTAACATCAGTGAAGATAATACAGTCTGCTATACTCTGTATCACCAATATATAATCCTGATAAGGTACCAGATAAAATTAAATTCTACCCTTTTAGATTTGGCACACATCAAAAGCTCTAAAAGAAATGCTACTTTATATAAATAAGGTGCAGTTTCTCCACTAGAATAAGAAAGTTCTACTGCACTGAATACTAGCACTAATTATGATAGACTAACTTGTGTTTTAATTTGCAAAAACAATTTTCTTTTCTTTTGTAGGCAATGAATATAGTGGTTCCTTTCATGTTTAAGTATGCTGTAGATGATCTCAATCAGATGTCAGGAAACATACTCAACCTGAATGATGCTTCTAATACAGTTGCTACAGTGGCAACAGCTGTTCTGATTGGCTGTAAGTAAGACTACTTAAATCTCAAATAGCAGGTTCTGAGTATTTTATTTTTAAGTGCATACTGTAAATGTAGAAATGAAGGAGAAGAATTAAATCTATTATTGATATACTTCTGTACAGTAATCCCTCCTTCCATCGCGGGGGTTGCGTTCCAGAGCCACCCGCGAAATAAGAAGACAGAGATGACAGTTCTGTTTCACAATTAAAAGAATGCAAACATATCTTCCTCTTCAAAGGAGTGCGTGTCAGGAGCACAGAATGTCACATAGATAGAGAAAACAATCTCTAGCAAACAAATCAATAGGGCTGTTTGACTTTTAAGTATGCGAAGTACCGCGGCACAAAGCTGTTGAAGGCGGCAGCTCACACCCCCTCCGTCAGGAGGAGAGAGAGAGAGAGAGAGTTTGTTTTTCAGTCAAAAATCAATACGTGCCCTTTGAGCTTTTAAGTATGCGAAGCACTGTGCAGCATGTCGTTTCAGGAAGCAGCTGCACAAAAGATAGCAACGTGAAGATAATCTTTCAGCATTTTTAGACGAGCGTCCGTATTGTCTAGGTGTGCGAACAGCCCCCCTGCTCAATCCCCATACGTCAGGATCACAGGTAGTCAGTGCAAGAGAGAGAGAAAAGTAAGCAATCTAGCTTCTCAGCCATCTGCCAATAGCGTCCCTTGTATGAAATCAACTGGGCAAACCAACTGAGGAAGCATGTACCAGAAATTAAAAGACCCATTGTCCGCAGAAATCCGCGAACCAGCAAAAAATCCGCGATATATATTTAAATATGCTTACATATAAAATCTGCAATGGAGTGAGCCGCGAAAGGCGAAGCGCGATATAGCGAGGGATCACTGTATATCTACAGTAAGTGGACATCTAGTATCTAATAGCTTTTTGTGGATTTTTTTTTTTTTACTTTACATACTTTCTTTTTATCCATATTTAGAACTACCAAATTAGGAATATGCATGAATGTAAGATATACCATCCTGAAGTAATAGTCAAGATCTTTATTAACTTTTTTAACCTACTTTTCATGGCTACTGTGGCTTTCCCTGACTTAAAAGTTATATATGGCAAAATAATTTTTGCTCTTCATGGGTGGAGAATTTTCATAATATTGAGATTAGAACCACAGAGCCCTGTATTGGGTTGTTAAGTGCTATTTGCTCTGTTCTCCATTAGGAAAGCCTGTTTGGCACTTGCAACACCATCATTTAAACAAAATACCCAATACCATAAAGGCTAAATTACCTATTTGGGAATATCAACGTATTGATAATCCTTTTGGGCGGCACGGTGGCGCAGTGGGTAGCGCTGCTGCCTCGCAGTTGGGAGATCTGGGGACCTGGGTTTGCTTCCTGGGTCCTCCCTGCGTGGAGTTTGCATGTTCTCCCCGTGTCTGCATGGGTTTCCTCCCACAGTCCAAAGACATGCAGGTTAGGTGGATTGACGATTCTAAATTGGCCCTAGGGTGTGCTTGGTGTGTTTGTGTGTGTGTCCTGCAGTGGGTTGGCACCCTGCCCGGGATTGGTTCCTGCCTTGTGCCCTGTGTTGGCTGGGATTGGCTCCAGCAGACCCCCGTGACCCTGTGTTCGGATTCAGCGGGTTGGAAAATGGATGGATGGATGATAATCCTTTTAGAGTCAAATTGAATGTGTGAGGACTCATTGCTCTGTCAATTGTGATGTGGACAGCACCTCTTAGAAAACTATCATTTCTGGTATCCTCAGAGTAAATGCACAATTGAATTCACAATTGAACTTTTAAGTGCAGTTAACTATAACATATTTTTAATACTTCCATCATGTTTTATATCAGCCTATTGCTACCACTTTGGTGAGTTTGGTCATTTGAGCAAATTTCTTACATTAGAGGAATTTCTAGGATTTGGAAAATATTTGGGAGCAAGTGGATATATATAATATGGTCATAATAATACAGAGTCAATTTACCTGTTTTTCAGATGGAATATCAAGAGCATCATCTTCACTGTTTAATGAGCTTCGAAATGCAGTGTTTGGAAAAGTAGCACAGAGCTCCATCAGAAGAATTGCCAAAAATGTCTTCCTTCACCTACACAACCTGGATTTAAACTTTCACCTAAGTCGACAGACAGGAGCTCTGTCTAAGGCTATTGACCGTGGAACAAGAGGCATCAGCTTTGTTCTCAGTGCTCTTGTTTTTAACTTGGGGCCAACAATGTTTGAAGTTGCACTTGTCAGTTCTATTTTAGTAAGTAAGCAAAGACATAAATAAGAACTATTTATTATATGAAAAACATAATTGCAAGCATAACTATTAGCGCTGTGTCTAATAGCTATTTTGCTTATTGATAAGTTGATGAATTACAGCGATTTAGTGATTACTTGAGGATTTTGAAAAAAAATCCAGTGTCTGTGCAAAAAGTACAAGCGTTGTGTTTGAACCTGAAAAAGTTCAGTTCCCCTCACAAACCTTTCAGGTATGTGTTTAAAATTGCATTTGTGAAAAAGTACATAGCTGTTAAGTCAAGCTTAATACTTTCAAGCCAGTTGTGCAATCAAAAGTCATCATCAAGGGCTAGTAGGCTGAAACCATTGTCGAGCACTTTACAAATGCCTAGAGTGTATTATTTCGTTTTATCCAAGGTTCCTTTTTTTTTTACAGTATGACATTAAATACTACCCATCACTATCATTAAGAATACTCTGTAGAAGAACTTTTACATATTGTTGATGACTTGGATGACTTGGATTGTGCACATGATACATGATAAATATCAAAGCATATAATTGATAAAAAATTTTATCAACAGCATTTTATTCTAAATCTTCTAAAACTAATTTAGAAAATAACTTAGTTATTTGGCACAGCTAACATTTACATGGTTTTCTATTCTTGAAATAATTTTTAATAATATAGCTCTTGTATATGTAAAATGTTAATTTGAAAAAACAGATTAGTTTAAATTATATAGCAAATAATTAATGTTTACATAGAACAAAGTGCTATATTTCTTAAAAAGTAAATATTTTATGTACAGCAACAAGCAGCATATTCAGGGTTTACTTGGTTTATAAATGGTATTATATGTGAACCATTCTAAAATAATGTTAAAAATATAGGTACAGGCAGTCCCCGGGTTACGTACGAGATAGGGACTGTAGGTTTTGTACTTAAGTTGAATTTGTATGTAAGTCGGAACAAGTACATTATTTTAACAAATGCTATTGTTGACTGACTGTAAACAAGTGCTCTGCCAATGAATGATGGAGTTTCACCTCTTTCTGACCGTTTTATTATTTCTACTTTATTTTCAATGGTGATGGTTTTCTCTTCTTTACTATATCACCAGCACTTGCATCAGATTTGTGTTTCAGAGACATAGTTGAAGGGTGAAGACAAAAGGTTAAGATGAGCTCTTTTGCACAGCACTGTACAGCTATCACAGCAGGAAGGCACCAGTCGTTAACACGTCTGATGTATAGGGTGGTCCAGATCTAATTATGCAATTTTCATTACGCTATAACTTACTCAGTTTATTACATAGAAAATCACCTGAAAAATCCCGGACCATGGAGAAGTGTGTGAACTGACGACTTGAAGAATCGTCTTTGCGCCAAACTGGAATCGTCCCTGCATAAATCAAAGTCATCCAGTTGATCTGGATCTGCATAATTAGATCTGGACCACCCTGTACTGACAAGAGACAACTTCCTGCTATGTGCGTAACAGTACAAGCAGGCTTGCTATTGACAAGGAATGAGGGCAGCGAGGGGCGGTTCATCACCAGCCCACCTCACAGTCACCTCCACTACAGTATGCTGCCTACAGCGTATGCAACACCACCGCCCCCATTCAACACGCATCCATCCGAGGCACACTACAATGCTACCCCTCGCCGCCCCGTTCAGCCACAACCGGATCACTGCTTGCAGCATTATCAGCCATGCACCTAGAACGAATGGGGTAGCTGTGTGTGGTGGGCGGACAGTGAAACCGGTTGCCGCCGGGAGCCACCCGAGGGACACTACACTGCGCAAGCAGCGAAATCGCCCCCCTCCAGCCTCCGTCCAGCCACCGCTTGCAGTGTCCGCAGGCCGAAGATGATGGAGCAGCAGTTACTGAGACGCATGTGTCGCAGCTGCGGCCCCATTCGTATGTCGTAGGTCGGATGTCCATAACTTGGGGACTACCTGTACTCAAAAGCATTATCTTTAAAAACTGTGAAAAAATTCAGTTATTCTACAGTTCACTATTGCTTTGCAAAATCACCATCTTCAAATCATTCCATCAGCCTCTCCGAACACCTACACTTAAAAAATTATATATTATGAGGAAAATATACTTTTCACTTAGTGAGGCAACAAGCACATACATCTAGGTGTGCCACATCTCCAGCTTCTCTAAACTGGCTAAGTCATTGCAGAGCATTGCTTCCATTAGTGCCACTGCAGTTGATGGCTGATCTCTTTTAATAAAGTCAAGCATGAGAAACGGGAGCAAAATACACCTAAAGATCAAGACATCTGGGGCAGAGAAAAAAATCAGAAAAGTACCTATTGGGAAGCACCAGAGGCAAATTCATTAAAGTAGAAAAAATAATCTGCCTTATTTCGAGGAAACTAAACAAAATATTTTTCTGTTGGGAGTGAGGAACAGTGAGTGTTCAGTTTTTTAAGAAGTTTACAAAAAAGCAGGGCTAAAAGGCAATGAAAACAAGACAGTTAAGTAAGAATAGAGCAGGTTGAAGCAATGCAAATTCTATAGCATGGATGACTACTAATGAGTTATAGTAAGTTGAACATAATAGAGTAATGTAAAAATTGCTATTGTTTAGAGATGCTCAAGATTTATAGAGGCTGTTTTAATTACAGCAAGGGTTTCCAACTCCAGTCCTGGTGGGCCGCAGTGGCTGCTGGTTTTCATTCTAACCCTTTTCCTAATCAGTGACCTGTTTTCACTGCTAATTAACTCCTTTTCCCTTCATTTTAATAGCATTGTTTTAAGGATTTTGTCCTCTGAATTGATTTGCTTCTCCATTAAAAGTCTGCCAAACAGAAATGAGATTTGAAACAAGCCAACAGATGACCAGCTAAATTAGAACGTCATACTCCAGCCAATTTCACTCCAACCAGTTTCTTAATGAGAAGCCAATTCTTGCTGTTAATTAAAGCTGTTATTGAATATCATCACTTGATGCTGCTCAAATTCTGCCACAGCAGACTGTTGATTTTCTGTTTTTTCTAAGACCACCATTATGATGTTTTGGTGACCTGAGCAGACCAACATGACCGAGACCTTCACCTTTTTTTTTATTTTCAGGTCAGCTGGTCATGTGGTGTCTTGTTTTGTGTGTCATTATTTTTTGGCTGCTCAATAGGGAAAAAGAAACAACTAAGGGGTCTGAGTCATGTCAGTTAAAACTAAGGCAAAACAAGTTAATCAGCAGCAAAAACGGCTCAATATTTAAAAAGATAGTTAGAATGAAAACTAGAGTTGGACACCCCTGACTTACAGAATTAATTGCAACCAGTTATTAAGTATAAAGGGAAAATACTTTTTTCACACAGTGTTATTTGGTTTTGGATAGTTTTGTTCATTAAATAAATTTGACATAAGAACAAAAATGTTATTTATTTATTCAGCTATCCTTTATGCAATAGCAGATATTAAAACATTCATTACCAGAAATTTACAGTAATAGTAAATTTTTCATGGCTTTGTGCATATTTACAGTGTCCTGCATAATGTTTGGGACAAAGACACATTTTTCCTTTATTTACCAGTGTGTGCCACAGTTTAAAATTACAAATCAAGCAATTCAAATTTGATTGAAGTGCACTTTTTCTAAATGCCCCCCCCATTTCAGAGTACCATAATGTTTGTGACATAGCAATGGTAGGTTTATTGCAATAGCCATATGTAGTACTTTGTTGCATACATCTTGCATGTAATGACTACTTGAAATCTGTGATTTATAAGCATCCCAAGGTGATGAGTATCTTCTCTGGTGATGGTCTGTCAAGGCTCTAAGTCAGCCATTTCAGCTCCTGCTTGTTTTGCGGACTTGTCTCCTTACTTTTCCTCCTCAGCATATAGAAGGCATGCTCAATTGGATTTAAATCAGGTGACTGGTTTGGCCATTCTGGAATTTTCTATTTTCTAGCTTATCAGTAGTGCCGTCATAATGAGTTTGGAGGCATTTACTGGAACTTGAGCAGATAAAATGTTTTCATGCGCCTCAGAATTCATTGTGCAACTGCCAACAGCAGTTACATCATAAATGAAGATAAGTGTGCCATTACCTGTGTCCATCATACATGCCCAAACTATAACACCCCCCATCATGTCAGACAGATGAGTTGGTATGATTTGGGCAGTTCCTTCTTGTCTCTACACTTTGCTCTTGCCATCTCTCTCATATTGGTTAATCTTTGATCTGTCCACAAGACCTCTTTCCAGAATTCTGCTGGCTCTTTTAAGTACTTTTTCACAAACTGTAATCTGTCCATCCTGGTTTTGTGGCTAACTAGTTGTTTCTATCTAGCAGTCTGACTACTATATTTCTGTTTGTGAAGTCTAATGTTGATAGTAGTCTCTGACACATACTTAACCTGCCTCCTGAAAACTGTTTCTGACCTGTTGGACAGGCGTTTGGGGCTTTTTGTTTACCATAATGAGGATTCTTCTGTCATTAGCAGTGGAGGTCTTCATTGGCCCACCAGTCCCTTTGCAATTGCTGAGCTCATCAGTGTGTTCTTTCTTCTTCATAATATTCCAGGGTGTTGATTTATGTAATCCTAATGTTTTACTGATACTTGTAATGGTTTTATTCTTGTTTTTGAGCCTCATAATGACTTCTTTGACTTTCTTTGTTTAACCATCACAGCTACAGATGCCAAAGGTAGTCTGTAGGCAGAAGCAAGCATAGGTATCTTACGATTTCACTAATGAAGCAATGAGACATACCTGAGTAATCACCAACACCTGTAATGCCAATTGTCCCAAACATCATGGTGCCCTGAAATGGGGAAACCATAATATGTTTTCATTTCCACACTGTGTGATCGACATGTATGCACCCGCTGAATCCGAACACAGTGTCACGGGGGTCTGCTGGAGCCAATCCCAGCCAACACAGGGCACAAGGCAGGAATCAATCCCGGGCAGGGTGCCAACCCACCGCAGGACATGTACGCAGATACCCTTAAATTAAAGTCTGCAATATGCTCTTTAATCACATCTGAATTGTTTCATTTGTAATTTTAAACTGTGTTGCTGAAGAATAAATTAAGGAATAATGTGTCGTCGTTCCATACGTTATGAATGACCCGGTGTATGTATGTGTGTGTATATATATATATATATGTGTATATATATATATATACATATATATATATATATATATATATATATATATATATATATATATATACATGTATATTTAAAATAGTAAATAAAACTTCAAAGGCAAAGAAACTAAAACAGTGTCACTTTTATGAAAATATTAGATGTACAGTTACAATTCATTTAATGAACTGAAAAAAATTAAAAAAAAAAAAAAATTGAACATAGCATTTGCAAATGTTTGGACACCCTTTTCAGTTGTAAATTTGGTTAGTGATTTTCAGTCCAAACTGTCTTTAAGAATTGTGAGTAAGGGGGACCATGGAGGTCAAGACAAGATTGGGAAGGTTGACCAAGATAGACAGGGCAGCACGTATAATGTGCAGGAAGGCAACGCAAGTAACCTATAGTAATGTTTAGCTAAGAAAGAAGTGGTGATGACCACATGGGCATGACCTTCAGAAGGAATTCTTACCTGCAATCTCCCCACAAAAAGCACATCTTAAGTTTGCAAAAAAAAATCCTTATATGACAGAGACATTTTATAGCCAAGTGCCATAGATAGGAAAAAAACAGCAACATTTAAAGAGAAAACACCTTGCCAACTGTCAAGTGCAGTGGTGGATTTGAATTGAATATCACTAAAAATCTGTGGATGAATATTAAAAGTTCTGTGTGTGCAAAACAGCCCAAGAATGTCTCACAGCCAGCCTGAAGAGACCTGTAAGGAAGAATGAGGAAACATTTCTGAAACAAGAATTCAAAGATTTAATACATGCAACAAAAATATTTGCAAGCTCTCATTTTTGCAAAAGAGGATGTTACTAAGCATTGACCTAGTAGGGTGCTTAAACTTTTGCATTTATCAGATTTACACTTTAATTTACATTCTTTCTGTTCCATCAGGTAAATTATAACTATACATTAATATTCTGTGAAAATATAATTGTTTTACTTTGTTTGTTTTCAAAGTTTTTTTTTTACACTTCATATATATATATATATATATATATTATATATATTTTGACTGACATGTTTGAACGTTTATATGGGATGTTAATGTAAGTATATAGTTTTGTGTGTGGCATTTGTGCATACATACACAAATATATACAAGTATATACTGTAGCTTGGGTATGTGTTCCTACCTGAAAGAACTGGAAGGCTGTATCCTTTGTCAGTTATTTCCAAATAACATTATGTCAGTAAATCATTGTGCTATTTGGAAGTTAGCAGAGGATTAGAGATAATGTGCAGAACAATGTGCTGCTCATGATACATGTTGCTGAAATATTGCTTACATTCAGAAGCTTCTCAGAGGTGTTTTTTCTTTTTTTTGTATTTATGGTTTTATAGTGGTGTTCATTGCTATTTTTTTTTCCTCTCTCTAGTATTATAAATTTGGAGGGCAGTTTGCCCTGGTAACACTGGGAACACTGGCAACATACTCTGCATTCACCGTCGCAGTTACTCAGTGGAGGTACAGTATGCTACAGTTTGTGGAGTTAAATATTTTTGAATCAAGAGTTATGGAGGGTATAATTATTGTCTATTTATTTTAGAACTCGCTTTAGGATAGAAATGAACAAAGCAGACAATGAAGCAGGAAATGCTGCAATAGATTCTCTACTTAATTATGAGACTGTTAAGGTAGGTTTCTGTATTTCCTTATGTTTATTATACAGTGTTATTTAAACTTATTGGTTTCTTTGTGACAAATGAAATTGCATTATTATTTTTGTTGCATCAGGTTTGAGAACTTTTTATTTCTTGTAATTATTTTCCTGTATCTTTTAGTGCCTTTACTCATGCCTTGGGTGATGCATTTTACCTAGTTTAAGTGTCATTGATTTGTTTTTGCTTTGATTTATGTAACTGTTTCCAGATAACTGAAAAATGGAACCAGATCGTTTTGTATTACTAAACTCCTCATTGTCAGGTCAGGTTGGGGAGCATGCACTGATACATTTTGTTGTCACACCCACCACACAACAAAACAGTTTGGGATCATGGTTGGCAACTTCCCAGGCAGACACACAGTTCAGTAACCCCCCCAAAAAATGACCATCTATCTGCCGCAACCAAGTGTTAAGTGTGTGCGCCCCCTTAGCCTGGTCCAGTCACTCGGGTCCTAGACCATGGGGATCCTATGAGCTGGATCACCCTTGGGGAATCGCGTCACATAGCTGTACTGTCGTAACTGACACTCCCTTACAGTACAGGTGATGTGATATGCTTCATTTGTGACTCTGTGAGCAACCACTAATTAGAAACAAAGTCAAACCAGCAGTACCCAAGGATTCTCCAAAGAGACACAGCACCGAAGGAGTCCAGTCTTTGTCTCAGGTCAGTGGATCGCGTCTATGTCTCACAACTATATAGAAAAACAGGAAGCACCAGAACTCTAAAGACCTGGGGCCTCATGTATAAACGGTGCGTACGCACAGAAGTGTTGCGTACGAACGTTTCCACGCTCAAATCGCGATGTATAAAACCTAAACTTGGCATAAAGCCGCGCACATTTCCACGGTACCTCATACCCTGACATACGCAATTTCTCCGCTCGGTTTTGCAGACTGGCGGCACCCAGCGTCAAAGCAGTGCTACAGTTCCTGTGTGGTCACCCTTTCTTTCTTAGATCCACATTCCTGATGCGGCTTTATAAATACACTGAAACTAACTGCATATTGTTTATTAGTGTAATGCATCTGATTGTAATTAACCTGCAGCAATATAATGGTCCAGGGAATAGCCATAGTATTCCAAATAGCATAACTGCTTTAGTGTTGTTACTCTCACTGCATCCTCTTCTTCTTTCAGCTGCTCCCGTTAAGGGTTGCCACAGCAGATGATCTTTTTCCATATTACTCTCACTGCACCACTCGGAGTATTTATATCACTGTATCTGAGTGGGGAATCACAGCAGCAGCTGATCAGAAAGAGAATTATCGGTATACAGCCTGAAGCAGATGCTGCCTCAGCCACGGAAAAATGCTTCAGAGACTTTCCTGTACGGACTTCGCGGTTTAGAAAACATTTCATCCCAAGAACTATAAACGCACTCAATCAGTCCATCAAGTGCTCCTTGTAGAACTGTTTGTACTTATAAGTACAATTACCTCACTGTAAACTTGCACTACAGTTATAATATTGTACACCCTGCGCCACTTTATAAAGCGCGTATTTACATATGATGATGATATCATTTTTAAGATGAAATGCAGCAAAATATGTTGATTATATTATACAGATAAAACTTTAACTTCATTTAAATAATCTATTGTTAATAATTAAACATATTTAACCGTCACCTTATCGTGGTGGAGGGGTTTGCGTGTCCCAATGATCCTAGGAGCTCTGTTGTCCGGGGCTTTATGCCCCTGGTAGGGCCACCCAAGGCAAACTGGTCCTAGGTGAGGGATGAGACAAAGAGTGGTTAAACAAACCTCCTATGAAGAAAAACAATTTTGGACGGCGTTTTCCCTTGCCCGGACGCGGGTCACCGGGGCCCCACTCTGGAGCCAGGCCTGGAGGTGGGGCTCGATGGCGAGCGCCTGGTGGCCGGGCCTGCACCCATGGGGCTCGGCCGGGCACAGCCCGAAGAGGCAACGTGGGTCCCCCTTCCCATGGGCTCACCACCTATGGGAGGGGCCAAGGAGGTCGGGTGCAGTGTGAGTTGGGTGGTGGCCGAAGGCGGGGACCTTGGCGGTCCGATCCTCGGCTACAGAAACTGGCTCTTGGGACGTGGAATGTCACCTCTCTGAAGGGGAAGGAGCCTGAGCTAGTGCGCGAAGTTGAGAGGTTCCGGCTAGATATAGTTGGACTCACCTCGACACACAGCTTGGACTCTGGAACCAATCTCCTTGAGAGGGGCTGGACTCTCTACCACTCTGGAGTTGCCCCCGGTGAGAGGCGCTGAGCAGGTGTGGGTATACTTATTGCCCCCCAACTTGGAGCCTGTACATTGGGGTTTACCCCGGTGGACGAGAGGGTAGCCTCCCTTCGCCTTCGGGTGGGGGGACGGGTCCTAACTGTTGTTTGTGCGTATGCACCGAACAGCAGTTCGGAGTACCCACCCTTTTTGGAGTCCCTGGAGGGGGTGCTAGAGGGCATACCTTCTGGGGACTCCCTCGTTCTGCTGGGAGACTTCAATGCTCACGTGGGCAATGACAGTGAGACCTGGAAGGGCGTGATTGGGAGGAATGGCCCCCCTGATCTGAACCCGAGCGGTGTTTTGTTATTGGACTTGTGCTCGTCACAGATTGTCCATAACGAACACCATGTTCAAGCATAGGGGTGTTCATATGTGCACTTGGCACCAGGACACCCTAGGCCTCAGTTCGATGATCGACTTTGTGGTCGTGTCGTCGGACTTGCGGCCACATGTCTTGGACACTCGGGTGAAGAGAGGGGCGGAGCTGTCAACTGATCACCACCTGGTGGTGAGTTGGCTTCGATGGTGGGGGAGGATGCCGGTCAGGCGTGGTAGGCCCAAACGTGTTGTGAGGGTCTGCTGGGAACGTCTGGCAGAGCCCCCTGTCAGAAGTAGCTTCAACTCCCACCTCCGGCAGAACTTCGACCACATCCCGAGGGAGGTGGGGGACATTGAGTCCGAATGGGCAATGTTCCGTGCCTCTATTGTTGAGGCAGCTGACCGGAGCTGTGGCCGTAAGGTGGTCGGTGCCTGTCGTGGCGGCAATCCCCGAACCCGCTGGTGGACACCGGCGGTGAAGGATGCCGTCAAGCTGAAGAAGGAGTCCTACAGGACCCTTTTGTCCTGTGGGACCCCGGAGGCAGCTGATAGGTACCGGCAGGCCAAGCGGAATGCGGCTTTGGTGGTTGCTGAGGCAAAAACTCGGGCGTGGGAGGAGTTTGGGGAGGCCATGGAGAATGACTTTCGGACGGCTTCGAGGAGATTCTGGTCCACCATCCGGCGTCTCAGGAAGGGGAAGCAGTGCAGTGTCAACACTGTATATGGTGGGGATGGTGCGCTGCTGACCTCGACTCGGGACGTTGTGGGTCGGTGGGGGGAATACTTCGAAGACCTCCTCAATCCCATTAACATGCCTTCCAATGAGGAAGCAGAGCCTGGGGACTCAGAGGTGGGCTCCCCCATCTCTGGGACTGAGGTCACCGAGGTGGTCAAAAAACTCCTTGGTGGCAGGGCCCCGGGGGTGGATGAGATACGCCCGGAGTTCCTCAAGGCTCTGGATGTTGTAGGACTGTCTTGGCTGACACGCCTCTGCAACATCGCATGGACATCAGGGACAGTGCCTCTGGATTGGCAGACCGGGGTGGTGGTCCCCCTCTTTAAGAAGGGGGATCGGAGGGTGTGTTCCAACTACAGAGGGATCACACTCCTCAGCCTCCCTGGAAAAGTCTATTCAGGGGTCCTGGAGAGGAGGGTCCGTCGGATAGTCGAGCCTCGGATTCAGGAGGAACAGTGTGGTTTTCGTCCTGGTCGCGGAACAGTGGACCAGCTCTATACCCTTAGCAGGGTCCTGGAGGGTGCATGGGAGTTTGCCCAACCAGTCTACATGTGTTTTGTGGACTTAGAAAAGGCATTCGACCGTGTCCCTCGGGGAATCCTGTGGGGGGTACTCCGAGAGTATGGGGTACCGGCCCCCCTGATAAGGGCTGTTCAGTCCCTGTACGATCGGTGCCAGAGCTTGGTCCGCATTGCCGGCAGTAAGTCGAACCCGTTTCCAGTGAGAGTTGGACTCCGCCAGGGCTGCCCTTTGTCACCGATTCTGTTCATAACTTTTATGGACAGAATTTCTAGGCGCAGCCAGGGTGTTGAGGGGGTCCGGTTTGGTGGGCTCAGGATTGGGTCACTGCTTTTTGCAGATGATGTTGTCCTGTTTGCTTCATCAGGCCGTGATCTTCAGCTCTCTCTGGATCGGTTCGCAGCCGAGTGTGAAGCGGCTGGGATGAGAATCAGCACCTCCAAATCCGAGACCATGGTCCTCAGCCGGAAAAGGGTGGAGTGCCCTCTCAGGGTTGGTAGCGAGATCCTGCCCCAAGTGGAGGAGTTCAAGTATCTCGGGGTCTTGTTCACGAGTGTGGGAAGAATGGAGCGTGAGATCGACAGGCGGATCGGTGCGGCATCCGCAGTAATGCAGGCATTGCATCGGTCTGTCATGGTGAAAAAGGAGCTGAGCCGCAAGGCGAAGCTCTCAATTTACCAGTCGATCTATGTTCCTACCCTCACCTATGGTCATGAGCTATGGGTAGTGACCGAAAGAACGAGATCGCAAATACAAGCGGCTGAAATGAGTTTCCTCCGCAGGGTGTCTGGGCTTTCCCTTAAAGATAGGGTGAGAAGCTCAGTCATCCGGGAGGGGCTCAGAGTAGAGCCGCTGCTCCTCCGCATCGAGAGGAGTCAGATGAGGTGGCTCGGGCATCTGATCAGGATGCCTCCTGGACGCCTCCCTGGTGAGGTGTTCTGGGCACGTCCAACCGGGAGGAGGCCCCGGGGAAGACCCAGGACACGCTGGAGGGACTATGTCTCTCGACTGGCCTGGGAACGCCTTGGGATTCTCCCGGAAGAGCTAGAAGAAGTGGCCGGGGAGAGGGAAGTCTGGGCATCTCTGCTCAAGCTGCTGCCCCCGCGACCCGACCTCGGATAAGCGGGAGACAATGGATGGATGGATGGATGGACATGGTGCCGTAGCGCTAGCTAGTTCAGGGATTGTTCCTGCATTGCGTTGTATTCTTGCTGGTGCTGACGCGACACTGGAAGGATAGATGGATAGAATAATTAAACATGTACTATGAAGATATTTCAGTGTTCCTTAAAAGTTTTGAAGAATCGGCATTCTGAGCTTACAAATGGCTTCACGTCTATTACAGAGCTGATTGTGTGGCGATTGGGTATTTGGAGAAAGAAAAGTAAGGACAGGAATTGGAGGTTAGTACGTTTGAAAAAGACAGTACTTCTGTAATAAATTATTTCATCGAAGATCGCGCATGGCGCAGCAAGCCTCTTGCGTGAGACATGAACAAGCACTGCGCCACCGTGTTCCCATGTTTAATAACATGCTTTAACTCCTATCATCATGAAAAAGATATCACGTATACATCTCAGTATTTTAATTATTCAGAGAGCTGTAATATCACGAATGTAATGGATTATGTGTCCTGTCCGTGAAAAAGAAAGCCCATTTAAGAAGCAGGTAGTGATTCAAACACATAGAGCACTGTATTATCGTAGTATACTTACCCTTTACCTGTTTTCTCAAGGGTAAATGTTCTTGTCAAGTTCGTTATCGGGTTGGTCTACTGTTGCACTTTAAAATGAACACACACACACATAGATAAACACACACACACACAGACCCTAACCATAACAGTGCCCCATGAATGACACACACACGCTGATTAACCCTTACCACTTTAAACCACACATCAGCCTGTCGCTCAGCACTTCAAGAGACTTACTTATTATCGGCACGAACAACATACGATGTTTTAGTGATATCTCAGACCTAAATATTACTTTTGGTCTACAAGAATACATTTAAACATACAAAGACTCAGCACTCTTGACTATAGGCCATTTATCAGCCAAGAATACCTTCTTTTTATCGTACTGTCCCTTCTATTGAGTGGCGTCCTCACTCTCAGCCTTATAAACCTCGCAGCACAGAAATAATGGCAAAAAATCTGGCTGTCACCAGGTGCTCAAAGAAATCTAACTTATTAATTCAATCACCCTAGACATTAAGACAAAGCATATAAAGTTAAAATCAGCATGGTATTTATTACAAGAATAATAATAATACCACTGGAACAAAGAATAATAGAAAATAGGTTCTGATAGGAAAGTCTGAATATATATAGTCTTTAGGAATAGCTTACAAAAAAGTTACAGATGAGAAGGCTGAATGTCCCAGGAAGGCGTTTGATTTAGCAATCGATGTTCATGATGCCTTTCTGACGACCAGTGACGTCTTTGTCTGTTCCTCTTCTTCTCCTTCTTCACTTTCTTCTTCTCCTCTTCTACTCTTCTTCCAAACCAAGGCATATTTTATTATGAAATATCATGCCTTGCTTTCACAACACATGCACCTGATTGGCTGGCTGTCAATGTGATTGATGAATTTTGCTCAAACTCTTTCCCAGATAATAAAGTTCTTTGATATTGCCTCAGTTTCCCTTTCCCATGCCATAAACCCAAATGTTGTCCCAGATGTCCATTCATAAAGTAATCAATAGCCTGAGGTATCAGCTCAGGCTTCCTTTCCCAGGTTATAAAATAATTGAGCCATCAGAATGTCTTCCTTTCAATGTTGGAAACAGCTGTTTTAAAAGTGAGGTGTAAGAAAACCTGCTTTGATTTGTCTTAATTGTAGTTCATCTGTTGTTTTATCTTGACCAAAATATAATGGAAAATTAAACCATAATGTACAGATTTTATACACCATAACAAGCACATAGAAGATCGAATACAGAACAAAGCATTTAACGTGCTACTTTAGTTACAATGGGATTTGAGAAACTAGTAAATTAAACGATTTTAAGATGAAGTTTATGATGTTCTACTTTAATGGCAAAATAAACTATGTGATTAAAGTGGAAATTTCGAGATTAAAGTTGACATTTCGTGCTTTTTTCCCCACAGTGTGCCTATTTTTTTTGTCTGTACCCTAATAAGCTTTCATGTGACACTCAGACGGTGGGCTACGACTCGCCTTTTCACGGCGACTTTGATATGTGACTTCTTTTTTATTTCGGGCACTGTGCGACTTTGTGAACTTGAGCTTTCGAGTTTCTCCGACACTCTGTCACTCAATCAACTTCATTTTGTTGTTTATACCACTGTTTAAACCAACAAATAGTACGTTTTTCCTTTGCCTCCACTTGGTGTTCGCTGAAATTCTTATATTTTCCCCCGTGCTTTTCCCATTGTCTTTTCACAGAAGGCTATTTATATTGATTTGCATATTCAAAGAGGCGTAATTCTGGGAGGAGTTGGGGCGGGACAGAAGGCGCGTGCGTGTGCATTACTTTTCACGGTGATCGGGATTTATGTAGCGGAAGAACGTGGAAGTTTGTGTACGTACAGATTCCTGCATCTGGGTTTTTCTGTGTGTACGCACAGTCTAAGGGCCTACCATCCAGTGGCACTTACTCCTGTAATCATGATGTGCTTTGAGAAACAGGTCCAAACTCGCATCATTTCAAGCCTTCACCCAATGTTAGACACACACCAATATGCTTACAGGGCAAACAGGTCTACAGTGGATGCCATAGCCACAACTCTCCATACTGTCCTAACCCACCTAGAGCAGAAGGGGAGTTACTCTGGGTTGCTCTTGGTAGACTTAAGCTCTGCATTTAATGCCATTGTCCCTCATACACTGGTGACAAAACTGACAGATCTGGGGTTGCGTCAATGCCTCTGAATTATTGACTTCCTCTCTGATTGCTTCCAAGGATAAGATGCTCCACATCTTCTCAGCCTCAGCACTGGTTCTCCTCAGGGCAATGTGCTGAGCCCCCTTCTCTTCACCCTCTACATCCATGACTACACCCCTGCATACTCCAGCAACAACTTCATCAAATTTGGAGATGACACCACTGTAGTGGGGCACATCTTGGGGGGATGAATCTGCTTATTGAGATAAAGTGGAACGGTTGTCAGGGTGGTGCAGAGACAACAATCTGGTATTAATACTCCTCAATATGTCTGTCGAGAGCCCTAATTAGAGCTTCAATTAACTCCGCAAAGATAATAGCATTGGTTGCCCTGATGGCCGTCATACTCAGGGCTGTTGCTGTGGCAGATTTGCTCCTTCTGGTGGTGTCTGATGTCACTCCATTCAACAAGTTTATTATGAGACTTAGATTAAGGCACTCTCTGGGGGCCTTGTCTGTTGTCTCAGTGTATGCTCTGACAGTGGTGAGTGATGTCTTAGCGAAGGAAACATTCTGTTTGCAACTTTGCTCGGTGGTTGATAGGTGTCTGTGAGGTGACAATCCTCCTGTCATGGGTGACTTCATTGCAACTGCTGACTCTGACAGAGCTGGCTAAGTGGATTGTGTTGGTCCTTGTGGGTCTGGTGACCATGGTGAAAGTGGCTCCATCTTCCTTGACTTTGCAAAAAATCAGGGGCTGTGGATTGCTGGATCCTGGTTCCAGTGCTTTGTGCAGCTGGACTTAGTACTCTAATACTCATAGTGTGTTGAAGGAGCTGGAGGCTTCTATAGAACTGTAGGGTCTACAGAAGTGCCCAATTTGTGAAAGGCATAAAAAAGTCTAAGGCTGTTTACAAGAGGAGGATTGAGGACTGCATCTATAGTAACAATACAGGCAGCTGTGACAGGGGGTTCAGCACTTCACCAGCTATAAATCCAGCAACACCTTGGCTGTTGACAGTGACGCTTCTTTGCCCGCTTCGAGGTAAAGTCACTAGAGACAGCTACATCACATCCACCAACCCAAACAGCCACATCCTCGTGGTGGTGGAGCATGAGGTGAGGTGCACACTGATGACAGTGAACCCAAGGAAGGCTGTTGGACCTGATGGTGTCTGTGGTTGAGGGCTGTTAGATTGAACAAATCAGCTGGCTGGGGTCTTCACCAAGATCTTCAACCAGTCCTTATCCCAGTCTTCCATTCCACCCTGCCTGAAGTCCTGTATTGTAGTTCTACTGCCAAAAAAGTCTACCACCAGCAGTCTAAGGGCCTACCATCCAGTGGCACTTACTCCTGTGATCATGATGTGCTTTGAGAAACAGGTCCAAACTCGCATCATTTCAAGCCTTCACCCAATGTTAGACACACACCAATATGCTTACAGGGCAAACAGGTCTACAGTGGATGCCATAGCCACAACTCTCCATACTGTCCTAACCCACCTAGAGCAGAAGGGGAGTTACTCTGGGTTGCTCTTTGTAGACTTAAGCTCTGCATTTAATGCCATTGTCCCTCATAAACTGGTGACAAAACTGACAGATCTGGGGTTGCGTCAATGCCTCTGAATTATTGACTTCCTCTCTGATTGCTTCCAAGGATAAGATGCTCCACATCTTCTCAGCCTTAGCACTGGTTCACCTCAGGGCAATGTGCTGAGCCCCCTTCTCTTCACCCTCTACATCCATGACTACACCCCTGCATACTCCAGCAACAACTTCATCAAATTTGGAGATGACACCACTGTAGTGGGGCACATCTTGGGGGGATGAATCTGCTTATTGAGATGAAGTGGAACGGTTGTCAGGGTGGTGCAGAGACAACAATCTGGTATTAATACCACCAAAACCAAGGAGCTGATCGTCAACTTTAGGAGGAAGAAAACTAATATCCAGCCCCTTTTCATTGACAGGGGTTGTGTATAGAGGTTTTTGAACTTCCAGTTCCTGGGTGTGCATGTAGAGGAGAACCTGAATTGGAGTGAAAACACCACAGAGCTGGTAAAGAAGGCATAGCAAAAACTTTACTTCTGAGGATCCTCAGGAAGAACTATTTCACCCAAAAACTGCTCATGTCCTTCTACTGTTGCTCCATATAAAGCATATTGACTCATTGCATCTGTGTGTGGTTTACCAGCTGCACTGCATCAGAGAGGAAAGTGCTCCAGAGGGTCATCACCACTGCTCAGAAGATCATCGAATGTCATCTTCCATCCTTGGAAGATCTTTACAGTTCCCGCTGCCTGAAAAAGGCCCACAGCACAATTATTATTATCGAACTGCTGCCTTCAGGCAGATGCTTCAGGACAATAAAAACATGGACAAATAGACTAAATTACCAAAAGGCTGTGACTGCACTAAATGATGCTCACACGGTTAAACTTTTAAAAGGAACAAAATGGACAAATAGACTAAAAAATAACTTTTACCAAAAGGCTGTGATTGCACTAAATGATGCTCACGCGGTTAAACTTTTAAAAGAAACAAAGTATGCAAAACAATACCAGCAGAATGTGGAAAATATCTCATTGTGTAATGTATGTTTTGCTTTTCCACTTTTAGAATCTCTTTTTATAAATCTTCATATTTATATGCTTTTGTAGTTTTATAATTTCTTGCTGTTTTGCACCAATAGGATGGTATCCAATTTCATTGTACTTGTACAATAACAATAAAGATATTCAATTCAATTCTGACCACAGTCTTGTTGTTGCAACTTTGAAGATCCAGCTTAGGTCCAGTAGGTTACCACCTACAAGGAGAATGAGTCTAGAACTGGCCAGACTCTAAGATCAGGCTGTTTCTAATGAGTATGCATGCAGTTTGTGTGTGGAACATACAGATTTGGGTGTGACTGCTGATCCTAATGTGATGTGGGAGACCTTCTGTAACAAGACACTGAAAGTTGCTGAGGGCTTTGTTGGTGTTGCCGGTGTTCTCAGAAGGAGGTGTTTCATCCAGGGCACCCTGGATATCATCAAGAGGAGTTAATAGTAACTCTGTTCAGTATCGGGAACTAAGAAGGATGGCTGTGAGGGCTCCGAGGGGCAGATAAGGAGGCATTTGTTAGAAGAATCTGTGAGCAAGTGACACACCATCTATGGTCTAATGACCCATATCCTGCTTACAGAGGAATCAAAGCATTATGGACATCAGAATCTGTTCCTCTGAGAGTTGCGGTCAAGGCAGACGATGGTCCTTAAAGATGACGCTGTGACCCAGTGGGCTGGCAACTTTCAGCAGTTGTTTAAAGCTGATCCCCCGGCTAGGACATTAGACATTTCTGGGTCCACAGTTCTTCCAAATAGCTGTGAACCACTCAGTCTCACTGGGATTGCACAGGTGGTGGTGAACCAGCTAAGGGTAGGGAAGGCTGCAGGGATCTGTGGTATCCAGGGTGAAATTTTCCATACTCGTGGTAAGGCTGTCCTTCTTGCAGGCATCACCCCAACTGAGTGGAAAACAGGACTTGCCATCCCTATCTGGTAAGGGTAAGGTGATGCCCAGATTGCAGCAAATACAGGGGGATAACATTGCTCTTCGTGCAGGTAAGGTCTTCGCTAGGGTCATCCTCAATAGGAATCTGTGATCAATTGCTCACTTACTAGTGACCGGAGCAGTCTGATTTTACGGCTAAGAAGTCTACTGTTGACTGCATCCTGGCACTAAGGGTTCTCATGGAGTCCAAATAATATTGGAGGAGTTTCTTTGTAGCCTTTGTTGATTTTCATAAAGTGTTTGGCTCAGGTGGTCAAGCTGCCCTGTGGGACATCCTGAGACTTTGTGGGATCCCCCCCACAGTTGCTGGACATCATGGCTGGCCTATATACTGGTACTGTGCGTGCTGTGCAGAGTGGATGCAGAACCCTCTGTGTTTTTCCCAGTTGATTCTGGGGTTCGTCAGAGGTGTGTTCTTGCTCCCTAATCTGTTCAGTGTTTGCGTGGACTGGGTGTTGAGCAGAGTCGTAGGGTCCAGCAGCCGTAGGCCATTTGTTAGTGAAGAAAGATTCACTGATCTGATCTTGACTCAGGGGAAAACACTGTTTGTGAGGGTACAGGGCGCATCTGTAGGAACAGTTGAGCAATTGCGTTGAGGGTTAAGTTCGTACTTTCGTACCAAACAGGCTTTGTGATTTAAAGGTAAGCATCTAGCTGTCAGTAGTAGACTTAAAACAAGAAGCAGTGCTGCTGCGTTAGATTTTGATGGCTCTAATTTTTAAATGACAGTTGCCTATGTACCACTCAGATTTTTATAAATTATGTTGGTCTCTGTTCTTGCAAGAACAAACATACATCTAACACCCAGCATCAGTAACCTAAGTTTGAATATATTGAGATATGTACTTATTTTTAGTTTGAATATTTATACCTTGTTTTTTTGGCTAATTTGACAGCCCTAGTACACAATAATAACTTTTGAATGCTGAACAAACTGGCTTGTAAATTCTTGTGCATTCCAGCCATGAGCTTGCCATCAGTGAGACTGGTTAGTGCTGTGGGCAGTACAGTCATGTGTCAACATTCATGTCCTAAACTAGCAAGTGTTGACATGCTGGTGTTTCTGACAAAAAATCTGTTAAGACCACAATGAGTGTTGAGAAGAAGTAGAGAAATGGGGGAAATATTATGTAAAGGTTCTGCTGGTTGGTATAATTTTAAGATTTTAGTTGTTCTGTGCTGCTACAGTGCATCCGGAAAGTATTTACAGAGCATCACTTTTTCCACATTTTGGTATGTTACAGCCTTATTCCAAAATGGATTAAATTCATTTTTTTCCTCCAGAATTCTACACACAACACCCCATAATGACAATGTGAAAAAAGTTTGAGATTTTTGCAAATTTATTAAAAATAAAAAAAATACAGAAAGCACATGTACATAAGTATTCACAGCCTTTGCCATGAAGCTCAAAATTGAGCTCAGGTGTATCCTGTTTCCCCTGATCATCCTTGAGATGTTTCTGCAGCTTAATTGGAGTCCATCTGTGGTAAATTCAGTTGATTGGACATGATTTGGAAAGGCACACACCTGTCTAAGGTCCCACAGTTGACAGTTCATGTCAGAGCACAAACCAAGCATGGAGTCAAAGGAATTGTCTGTAGACCTCTGAGACAGTATTGTCTCGAGGCACAAATCTGGGGAAGGTTACAGAAAAATTTCTGCTGCTTTGAAGGTCCCAATGAGCACAGTGGTCTCCATCATCCATAAGTGGAAGAAGTTCGAAACCACCAGGACTCTTCCTAAAGCTGGCCGGCAATCTAAACTGAGCGATCGGGGGAGAAGGGCCTTAGTCAGGGCGGTGACCAAGAACCTGATGGTCGCTCTGTCAGAGCTCCAGAGGTCCTCTGTGGTGAGAGAAGAACCTTGCAGAAGGACAATCATCTCTGCAGCAATCCACCAATCAAGCCTGTATGGTAGAGTGGCCAGACGGAAGCCACTCCTTAGTAAAAGGCACATGGCAGCCCACCTGGAGTTTGCCAAAAGGCACCTGAAGGACTCTCAGACCATGAGAAAGAAAATTCTCTGGTCTGATGAGACAAAGATTAAACTCTTTGGTGTGAATGTCAGGTGTCACGTTTGGAGGAAACCAGGCACCACTCATCACCAGGCCAATACCATCCCTACAGTGAAGCATGGTGGTGGCAGCATCCTGCTGTGGGGATGTTTTTCAGCGGCAGGGACTGGAAGACTAGTCAGGATAAAGGGAAAGATGACTGCAGCAATGAACAGAGATGTTCATCCTGGATGAAAACCTACTCCAGAGCGCTCTTGACCTCAGACTGGGGCGACGGTTCATCTTTCAGCAGGACAACGACCCTAAGCACACAGCCAAGATATCAAAGGAGTGGCTTCAGGACAACTCTGTGAATGTCCTTGAGTGGCCCAGCCAGAGCCCAGACTTGAATCTGATTGAACATCTCTGGAGAGATCTTAAAATGGCTGTGCACTGACGCTTCCCATCCAACCTGATGGAGCTTGAGAAGTGTTGCAAAGAGGAATGGGCGAAACTGGCCAAGGATAGGTGTGCCAAGCTTGTGGCATCATATTCAAAAAGACTTGAGGCTATAATTGCTGCCAAAGGTGCATCGACAAAGTATTGAGCAAAGGCTGTGAATACTTATGTACATGTGCTTTCTCAATTTTTTTATTTTTAATAAATTTGCAAAAACCTCAAGTAAACTTTTTTCACGTTGTCATTATGGAGTGTTGTGTGCAGAATTCTGAGGAAAAAAATGAATTTAATCCATTTTGGAATAAGGCTGTAACATAACAAAATGTGGAAAAAGTGATGCGCTGTGAATACTTTCTGGATGCCCTGTATATGCTATAGTGCCAGGCTTTGTGAAAAAAGTTTTAAAAAAAACCCTTTAGTAGTTTTTCTGCTGTCTTGACAAAAGTGCTTGTTTTTGAACTTAGATTTATTAACAAAATTAGACATGCGGGTTAGGTGGATTGGCGATTCCAAATTGGCCCTAGTGTGTGCTTGGTGTGTGTGTGTGTGTGTGTGTGTGTGTGTGTGTGTGTGTGTGTGTGTCCTGCCGTGGGTTGGCACCCTGCCCGGGATTGGTTCCTGCCTTGCGCCCTGTGTTGGCTGGGATTGGCTCCAGCAGAGCCCCGTGACCCTGTGTTCAGATTCAGCGGGTTGGAAAATGGATGAATGGATGGATATTTGTGGGTATAATGCTTTTACACTGCCTGTATTTTAAAGTAGAGAGAGCGAGAGATTGGGAGCATGCCCTGATACTGCATATTGCTGCACCCACCACATGACAAACCACTTCAGGATCCCTATTTTAGACTCAAATGCTGTCATGCAACATGTGACACCTCAGCACCACACTAGTTCAGATGGAGTGGAAAGATGTGAGGTTTTCTTTTTTTTTTTTATGTTTACAGTGGCTAGAGTGCCAATCCTGCCACCAACCCCCCGAATTTCCCTTGCAAGATGGTGGACCTTCTTGCAGGGCTGGATACAGGTTAACATCATACCCAGGATGAAGTAATTTCAGTTTAAGGGCCTTGCTCAAGGGCTTAACAGAGTGGAATCACTTTTATGGGATTCGAACTGACAACCTTTTGATTACCGGCAGAGATCCATAGCCTCAGAGCCACCACTACGCCATCTTCCACCCTTTTAAAGCAAAAAGTAAAATTAAGAATTCATTTCAAAAACAAGTTTTTATTAAATAAAAACTATTTTACTAGTGCATGAGTTCCTTATTCATAACATGAAATAAATAGGCATTCTCAAAGATAAATGACCAAAATACAGAACTTGTCACTGCATATATTTCTGTTAACAACAAAAGTTGCTCACTACTCTCTAGGCTTCAATACTGCTTGTTAAACTGACACAAAATTATTATATATTTCTGAGAATAAAAAATTGAAAGTAATTTTTTAAATGCAAAATTCTTTGCTACAGCTATTTCTTCATAACCTAACTACATTAACTACATTGTTTTCCTCTGGGTGCAACACTGGAGTATATCCATCATTGATGAGAACTTTTAACATAAATGGAAATGCAAATGCATTTACTCTTCACATAGAATAATAAAGTTGACAGAAAAAAACAAAAGCTTTATGCAGCATTCAGGTACACTATAGAAGGATATCCTGCCCCCTGACACCTGTGCTCCTTTAAAAAGAGTTATCTCTTTCATGCGACTCTCATGTCTTTAGTATCATGCTAAAATACAAAAGGTCTTTACAGGGGTAGACTTCGAGGGGGCAGAGCCCCTGGGCTTCAGACACAAAAATTAGTATATACTGTAATGTCAAAGCTGTTAAATAGGTACTACACAACAACAGCAAGTAGTGTGAGAGTATGCAATTTTTATGGAGTGCTACAAAAGGCAAATGTTTTAAACATTATAAACATCTTTAAAATTTTTTGTAATTGTATGTTTTTTTTTCTCTTCCTTAGTATTTCAACAATGAAAAATATGAAGCAGATAGATATGATGCATTTATGAAAGTCTATGAAACTTCCTCATTGAAGACTACCTCAACGCTAGCTATGCTGAACTTTGGCCAAAATGCTATTTTTAGCATTGGACTTACAGCTATCATGGTGCTTGCTAGTAATGGAATAATTGCAGGTCAGGAACAATGTTAATAATAATTGTTTTCCATTTATTTCACTAGTGCCAGTTGTAGGTCAATAAATGTTCAATATAAAAGCTGTCTCTCCTTAAGAATATTTTAAAAATGTTTCATAGACTACTGTTAGATATATTTAGAAGTATAAGAATGTTGCTGGTATATGCTTTTGCTGGTATATGCTTCTTTATTTGGACATAGACATACTAATTGGTAGATATTAACACTAGAATCCCTGAAGCCTACGAAAAAAGTCGTATTCCCAGGCCACCTTAAATTCCTTTGCCACTCCTCAACAGCATCTTTGTTTTGCAAATGTGTCAAGCAGCCTACTATCCTATCCCCACCCCCCCACTCACACAGCTCAAGTCGAACAAAAAGTTCTCTCAGCTCAAGTCTATTTATCTGGGTGTGAGGTAGGTCTGTAATTGTGTAGGGTATATAATATATCGTTATTTGGAACACATACATTTCATGTGTGTTCCGTGTCTACAACGATCTGGGTGAATGTAGGATGGCAAGAAATGTTGAACACATAGCTAAAACAGAAACTTTTTCATGTTATAGTACTAATGACAAAATTTTGACATGAAGTGTGTAATGTGTGAAAACTGAAGTCCAAATATCAAATAAACATTTTCACAAATGGTACAAGTATAACAAAACAAGTGCGCGTTTATTCAAGAATATTACCAAAGAAAAAGAAATCGGGTTAGGGTACGATATTGACACGACCACTTTGCTGTTATAGAGGTAAGAACTGTCCTCTTGTAATCAAGAGGTTGCGGGTTCGATCACGGGTCCTTCCTGCATTTGCCATTTTGAGTAGTGAGCTGCTCTTATTGTTACTATTACAGAATAAAAACACATTTGATTTGACTCTATAACAGCCGGTGTAAATTTATGGTACTTGTAAAGGTTAGGACATTCGGCCCAACAATGCTCACCAATCCTATCCACTTAATTCTTTTAAAATAACATCGTCTAGTTTTGAAAGTCCATGAACACCTGTAGTCTACCAGACTACTTGGTAGTTTATAGAACATGGTTCTATGTGAAAAACCTGTGTCCCTGTGTTTTTGATTAACTCATTTTAAAGATTAAAGAGCCACTGTACTAATTCCCTTCATGTTTTTAAACGCTTCAATCATGTCTCCTCTTAATCTCCTTTTGCTTAAACTGAAAAGGTTCAGGTCTTTTAATCTTTCCTCATAGCTTATCCACTGCGGTCCTAGAATCAACCTAGTAGCTCTTCTCTGGAGTTTTTTAGTGCTTTTATGTCTTTTTTTGTAGCCTGAAGGCCAAAACCTCACACAGTACTCCAGACGAGGTCTAACCAGTGTGTTATAAATTTTTAGTATAACTTCCTTGGACTTGTACTCTACACATAATTGTATTTAACACAACATTCTGTTAGCCTTTTTAATGGCTTTTGAACACTGTCTGGCAGTTGATAGTGACAAGTCCACAATGACTAATAAGTCCTTCTCATAAGGTTGTACTTTTCATTTTCAACGCTTTCATCGTATATTCAAACCTAATATTTTCACTTCCTACAGGCAATACTTACATTAATACTAGAATCCTTGGAGTCTGCGAAAATTGTCATTCTCCTGGACAATCTTAATTTTCCTCACAGCTACTTATCATTGTGCCAATTTCTTGCTGATAAGCTTTTGTTTTGCAAGTGTGTTTACCAGCACACAACCTGCATTCACCCATCCTCAATTTAACCCACATGAAGGCATCACATAGCAAAATTCTCACAGCCTATGTCTGTGTTGATGTATCTGGCAATGAATTAGGTAAGGGATGTATTGTTATTTGAAATGCATACAGTACATTTCATCTGTGTTTCATGTCCACAATGATCTGTTTAAATGTTGGATGACATGACTTTTGTTTGTTCCTTCATGTACAGTTCTAAACCTAGCCTGTCTTAAACTCCCTACATACCCCCCACCCTAGTTTAAACAATCCTGGACTAACCTACTCATACTCCTCCCTAACACATTGGTGCCTCCTTGGTTCAGATGTAACCCATAGTGGCAGAACAGGTCCCATTTGTTCTAAAAGGAGTCCCAATGCCCCATAAACCTAGGCACTCAAATCTTTAAATTTGGATTGCAGAACTGACAAACTGCCCTTATGTATGTCATTTGTTCCAAAATGGACAATGGCCACTGGATCCCCCCTGCTCTGGCCAAGAGCCTATTAACTATCTCTCTCTTTCTGGGAACTGATTTTGAGCTGCCCCATTAGAACTCCTCATGCCTACCTACCACCTTGAAATCTTCAGAGACTGTGTCCAGCTCTGCAAGGACCAGAAAATTGTTTGACACTTCCAATTGTGGGGTTGATGCCCCCAGAAAATGTGCACCCTTCACCTTGTACCTTGTGACCGTGACCCACCTATCTTTACCTGACTGGATTGGAATCTCCTCCTGTGCCACTTTAGGGGTGCACACTATCTCTCTAAGGGACACCTGGGCCAGGTCTACAAATGTACTTCAATGTAGGCCAGCCAACCCCTTCTCCAGTTCAGTGACCCTGAACTTGAGGTGCTGGATCAGCTGGCATCTCTTGCAAATGTAGCCCTCACAGAAGACTTGCTCTTCGAAACCATTCTCCAGAAAGTCCAACATCCAACAGTACTTGTATTGCACTGGCCTCATTATTAACATTTGAGTTACGATTACTAAAACTGCCTTAACTTTATTTTTACAAAATTAAATGATTCAACTTAAATGGTAAAACTTAAAAAAAAACCATTAAGCCAAAGAAATTAAAGAATTGTTAGTTATTTTACATCTAACCCCTTACACCCTTGTAATGTTCTCTCCCTCAACTGCCTGCTGTTTTTTCTTTGTATGTGGTTAACTTTACTTTTCTCTGTTCTCCTAACTTTGTGCTCCTCTTATTCATTACTTAAAAGCTCTCCACTCATACTGTTTGTATTCCTTCATATTAATGAACCCTTATGCTGTTGCCCACTTAACAGCTCTACTAAATTGTTCAATCTAGAAAGACTCACTCACTGAATATCAGCTCCTTGTTAATTTCTTACTGTTTTGTCTGCTCCTAGAACCACTTGTGCCTGATTGGTGCCTTAACACTGGGTGCCTGCCTATGTGCTGCAAAGCCCTTCTCTTTACAGCTTTGAAGTCAGCCGCTGCACCTTTATTTCCCCACTAATGAATTGTTTTTTTCTGTTACTCACTACGATATCAGTTATTTACTTAGAGATGCAGTTGTCAGCTAATGCTGCTTAATGCCCTGCCTTGCTGATGCTAGTTTGAATACAAATGACAAGTACAACTAATAAAATTTTCCAAACACAAAATGTATTTGTTAGTTAACTCTCACACGACAGAATACAAAAACTCTCAGCTGCTTCTCCTTTAGTTGCAATGATGACGTCAGTATGTATCTTTCTCTAGTCCAACACTAGCAAGGACTGTGTGTAGCATGTTCAGCACTAAGCAGTACATTAACATTTATTTATTTGGCTGCCACCTTTGGAGAATAGGCAGGGGAAGAGACTTGCTCTGGGTCTCACAGTGTCAGTGGAAGAATTTGAACCGAAAACATCAGGGTGTGAAGTCCAAAGCCATAACCACTGTGCCACACTGCCAGTATACAGAAATATACTTCGTTACATAGTAGTTCTGATGCATCCAATAACCAATGGCACTGCAACTGAGGCCCATTGACAAGTAACACAGCTAGTGTTTTTATACATTACTGAGTTGTTGTCTAAGCTTTTAAGACTGATCAGTATTGTCTCTGAATTACAGATGGCTGGTAGTTGTGGAAAATGGGGCAAGTTTCTTTTAATAAAAATTCTAATTTGAAGATACTATAGAAATTATGTAGCTGTAAAGTTACATCGGGAATTGTTCATAAGATGCAAATAAATTATTTATATACAGTTCTCTAAATGTTTAGGTTGAGCATCAGAATTTCTGAGTCAGATTTTATAACCATATTAATCATAACTTTGCAGACTAAGCTTTTCTACATGGTGCAACTGATTAGAAAGTTGTTTTTCTTTTCCAGTTTTAGTTTAGATTATTGTCCCTGTAACTAACACTCTGGTGAAATGTATGTGTTGTTAGTTTCACAAATGCAGAGGCAGATATACATTAAATGATAGACCAACAAAGCAAACAAAAAATTACTACACAAAGCGATAACAGTATTTAGCATTCTCACAGATTGGAATATTTTATTTAGCTTATATTCTTTGATACTGTAGAAGCTTCTCTCCCACTTTTTTACTGCATAATACACTGCCTGGCCAAAAAAAAAGTTGCCACCAAAAAAAAAGGTCACACACTCTAATATTTTGTTGGACCGCCTTTAGCTTTGATTACGGCACACATTCGCTGTGGCATTGTTTCGATAAGCTTCTGCAATGTCACAAGATTTAGTTCCATCCAGTTTTGCATTAATTTTTCACCAAGATCTTGCATTGATGATGGTAGAGTCTGACCACTGCGCAAAGCCTTCTCCAGCACATCCCAAAGATTCTCAATGGGGTTAAGGTCTGGGCTCTGTGGTGGCCAATCCATGTGTGAAAATGATGTCTCATGCTCCCTGAACCACTCTTTCACAATTTGAGCCTGATGAATCCTGGCATTGTCATCTTGGAATATGCCCGTGCCATCAGGGAAGAAAAAATCCATTGATGGGATAACCTGGTCATTCAGTATATTCAGGTGGAAATGCTCTTACTTTCACTATTAAGCATAGATCTGAGTTCTACTGTTGTTTTTCTTTGATTTGATTTCACCAAACGTTTAAGTGATCACCGATCACGAACATTCAGGATTTTTTTCCGGCCACATTTCTTCCTCGAAAACGATGGGTCCCCACTATCCTTCCAGTTTTTAATAATGCATTGGACAGTTCTTAACCCAATTTTAGTAGTTTCTGCAATCTCCTTAGATGTTTTCTCTGCTTGATGCATGCCAATGATTTGACCCTTCTCAAACAGACTAACATCTTTTCCACGACCTCGAGATGTGTCTTTCGACATGGTTGTTTAAGAAATGAGAAGCAACTCATTGCACCAGTTGGGGTTAAATAACTTGTTGCCAGCTGAAAGATAATCGCCCATGCAGTAATTATCCAATAGGAGGCTCGTACCTATTTGCTTAGTTAAATCCAGGTGGCGAGTTTTTTTTTGGCCAGGCAGTGTATTACATCAATAATAATAATATTAGATGTCTGGTAATGTTATTGCATACATATACACATGCATTCTCAGAACTATTACTCCAATGTAGGCTGAAAGGATGACCTAGAGCGTATCCAACAGCACTGGACACAAGGCAGAAAACCGTCCTATACAGGTTAGCTAACTCATTGCAAGAATCACTTTTGCAAATACCATTAAGTTTAACATGAAAGACTAGACTCAAACCGACATCAGTTAAATTAACAACTGGTGTGCTAACCTTTATAACACCATCTTAATCATCATCTAATCAAATTATTTCAATTATAAAAATTATCAGCAGTCTGAATTACTAGCATAAATTTATTACAAAAATAAGTGCAAGTTGTTATGCTTTGAATATAATCTTCAGTTGTTACACGATACAATGATTTAATTAATAGTATTTTTGCAGTACATTCCAAAGTTTATTAATTGGTAATAATTTCCAAGTTAATGCTGTTATTCTACAGAACAATAATGATAAAGTGAACCATGTGGTTTCTGTATATTTAGAAAATAATGTATAATCATTTATTTTTCAGTGCATCATTTTTTATCTCAAAACCCTAGCTATTTTTGTTTTATAGCAGGCTATTAATAATTACAAATAATACAAAAAATGCACTGATAAGTTTATTTGGATAGTGTCTTTCACCTTAGAACAGTTTACAATCTTATTCCACTCTTTTGCAGAAGAATTTCTACTTACTCAAAATTTGGTATGAAGAATAATATCTAATGATGTATCTTATGAAGTCTTTTTTTGAAGTGTATTAGTGGCCTTTGTCTATAGTGATTATCCTGTTTATGCACTGTGTGGACCAGTGCTTAGTATTTTTAATTTTTCAGTTGCTGTGTTAAATATAATAGATTTGAGTTAATTTATTTTCTTTTGCTTTTTTTTTTTTTTATAGGAAACATGACAGTAGGAGACTTGGTAATGGTCAATGGACTGCTTTTTCAGTTGTCACTTCCATTAAATTTCCTGGGGACAGTATATAGAGAGACTAGACAGGCTCTCATTGACATGGATACTCTCTTTACTCTACTTAGTATTGATACCAAAATAAAGGTAGGTGTTTACCCTTTAAGTAATAAAATAACACAATATCTTTTTAATTTTATTTGTTGCTCCACGGATTACAAACTTAAAAAGCAGTACACACTTCAAACCCCAAGGTTCTGGATGATGAGAGCAAAAGAAAACATTAAAACATCTATGATCTATGAAATGTATTTTATTAGATTTAGCAATCAATTCACCATACTAAAGTTAGATCAAATGCTTTTTTTTAAATTTTATTGATTTTATTGTAATCACACAACATTCCATACAAATAGATCAATTTTTACAAAAATAGGATTGAAAACAAATCAACCCCCACCCCCGAGAAAGAGAGCATGGCCAGCAGAGTAAAACTTAAAGCTAGTAAAAATAAGTAAATATGAATTAATAAGTGAATAAAGATCAATGTAGAAGAAAAAGAAATGGGGAGAGAATCTGCTTCATCGGTGCTTTAAATTCTTATTCTAAAATGTTATTGATTAGATCCTGCCAGGTTTTGAAAAAGTTCTGCACAGATCCTCTAAGTGAGAATTAGATTTTTTCCAATTTCAAATAGTATATAACATCAGTTACATACTGACTTAAAAGAAGAGTTAGGATTCTTCCAGTTGAGCAAGATAAGTCTACGTGCCAATAGTGTAGTAAAGGCAATCACAATTTGTTTGTCCTTCTCCACTTTAAGCCCATCTGGAAGTACACCAAACACAGCTGTTACTGGGTTAGGAGGGATTGTGACATCAAGGCTGTCTGAAAGGCATTTAAAAGAATGATGTCCAGAATGATGTTAATTTGGTGCAGGCCCAAAACATGTCACCCAGTGAGGCTGGGACTTGATTGCAGTGTTGGCAGGTTGGATCTTGCCCTGGAAATATTTTGGACAGTTTTAAATGAGACAGATGTGCTCGATATATAATTTTAAGTTGAATAATTGTATGCTTTGCACATATTGAGCTCGAGTGAATTCTCTGAATTGCTACCTTCCACTCCTTTTCTGATATGGTGAGTGAGAGATCCTTTTCCCACTGTCCTCTTGGATCTTTGAAAGGGAGGGACTGTAATATGGTTTTATATATTGCAGAAATGCTGTCTAAGTTTTCAAAACTGAGCAATAGTTTTTCCAGCCTAGAGGGAGGTGGAAGGTGAGGAAAATTGGGTAGGTTCTGTTTAACAAAATTTCTAATTTGAAGGTAGTGAAAGAAATGTGTTGCTGGAAAGTTATATTTGAAATGTAATTGTTCATAGGATACAAAGATGGTGTCTATGTACAGATCTCTAAGTGATTTAATCTCAAATGTTTTCCAGACATTATAAACTGCATATGTTTGCAAGGGTTGAAAAAGATGGTTCTCTTGCAGAGGTGCCACAGATAAAAACTTCTTTATCTTAAAATGCTTCCTACATTGGTTTCATATTCTGAGTGAGTGAAGCACAATTGGGTTGTTAGTATATTGGCGATAAATTGCATTTATTGGGGCGCAAAGCAAGGAATATAAAGAAGTACTGCAGGATTTTATTTCTTTTGCGGACCAAGCCTGTGTATGTTCATCTATTTGTGTCCATGTCCAGGTTTTTATAGCTTGTATGTTTGCTGTTCAGTAATAAAATAGAATGTTAGGTAGAGCCATTCCACCTTCTGCCTTATGTCTTTGTAGGGTCGCTCTTTGGATACGTGGATGTTTTGAATTCCAAACAAATGAGGTTATGGTTGAATATAATTTCTTAAAAAACGATTTATTAATGTATATTGGAAAGTTTTGAAATAAAAAGAGAAGCTTAGGAAGGGTATTCATCTTAACAATGTTAATTCTTCCAGCTAGAGTGAGATGACGGGCTGACCATCTGTGCAAGTCTTGCTTAATTTTTTCCATACAGATGGCGAAATTTTGTTGATAAAGAGCTTTATGTTTACTTGTGATGTTTACCCCTAGATATTTAAACTGATTTGCAATGATACAAGGGAAGGTGTCCAATCTAATATTGTGTGCTTGAGAATTCAATGGAAAGAGCACACTTTTATTCAAATTAGTTCTGAGATCAGAAATCTTTTGAAATTCTGTTAGTGCTGTTAGGACTGCAGGCACAGTATTTTATGGATCTGATATATACCTTTCCCACACTCTTATAAACACTTCCTATGCTCTTAAACACTTTCTACATTCTTAAACACCGCAGACCAACACTGCACACTGCACGCAGCGATCAGACATCGATGTGTCTGCACTCGCTTTGTGAAGGGGGGCAGCTGAACTCACGCTGAGCAGAAATGGAATTTGTGCTGCTTCTGCCAAAATGCCTGCTTGTCGCTCTGCGCGTTCAAAAGGAGGAGGAGGAGTGTGTGTGTGGGAGTGTGAGGGCTGAACGCACATTCGCTCAAACCCCCCCACCCCGGAGGCGCAGTACGCTCCTGCTACTTCGCATTGTCAAGGGGGTGGGGAGCTGAATGAACGCTAAGGAGAAGTGGACTTTATGCTGGCTTTGTGCTGCTTGTCGCTCTGCGTGTCAATAATTTTAAAGCCTTGTATTTTCCTGTCTCACTGTCTTGTCTTGCGTGAAGTTAAAATGTTTTATAATAGTAAGATGTTACTCATATCCTTAGCCCGACATCCACATATCATATGTGTTAACAAAGTGTGTTTTATAAGTTTACATGTGTTTAAAGCATATGGGATGGGTATTTTAAGGCTTAAACTATAAAAATGTTTATTTATATGGTCTTTCTATATCGCGGATTTTCTCCTGTTGCTGATGGGTCTGGAACATAACTTCCACGATGGGCGGGCAATCACTTGTATTTAAAAACCCGCGAAGTCGTGAATCCGCGAAAAGTGAACTGCGAAGTAGCGAGGGATTACTGTAGTCTCTAAATGTGTGCATTATATTTTTATGGTCAATGATTTTGTCTCCGTTTGTGTTGATGATTGCTGGGATTGCATTGAGAACTTCTTGCTTGTGGATTTGTTGAGCTAAGAGCTTATTAGCTTTCTGTCCATGTTCATAGTAATAATGTCTTGATTTAAATATGAGTTGTTCTGTTTCTTTAGTTGTCAAGAGGTTGAGTTCTGAATGCAGAGCCTGCCTTTTCCTATGAAGAGCCTCACTTGGACACCTGGCATGTTCTTGATCTATTCTATTAATTTCGCTGGTTAGCTCTGATACCTTCTTGGTTTCCAGTTTGTTTCTGTGGGAAAGATATGAGATAATCTGTCCTCTTAAGAAGGCCTTCAGGGTTTTCCAGAGTATTCCTGCAGAGACCTCTGATTTTGTTTTGATTTAAATTCTGTACAGTCCTCGTCTGCTAATAAAAGTGGCTTAAGACGCCATCTGCGAGATGAGTATGTGGGGCAAGATCAAGATCAGAGGGGCATGGTCGGAAATAACAATAGTGTCGTTCTTGCAAGATTTAATTGTAGGCATGAACTTGTTATCTCTCTATTATAAAAAAAAAATCCTGGGAGAGAAAGACGGGAGACGAGACGTGATCTTCACATTAAGATCATGGAAGACACTTGAAAGACCCGTGAGACAAAAGAGAATGGCCATGGAGCGTCTCGCGGGGACCTTAAACATGAGACTTTGTGCCAGGAGATTGACCCAGGACTGTCTCACGATGACGTAAAACATAAGATTTGTGCAAGACACGCCCTACTTACAACCAGTATCAAATATGACAGCAAGCAGCAAAACATTCAGTCATCTAAAGGATTTGAGCACACACAGATCCAGGGTCTCAGCACATATAAAGCGTATAAGGACAATACGTTATAAATGAAACGTCGACGACTAAGCAAAGAAGAAAGCAGTGCGGAGAAAAGAGACTCAAAAGCGTTGGAGAGAAAAAAGAGCAAAAAAGAAAAAGAATAATCTAGGTGCAAATTCAGAAAATAAGGAAAGTAATTATCAGCCCGGAACAAGAGGAATTGAAAAAAAGCACGTCCAATCGGCAATTTAATTTCAGAATTAAAAGACAGAGAGTAAAAGACAAAGTAGAACTTCTTTTTTTAATTAGAAAGTATAAAAAAGGAAAGTAAAGATCGCAGTAGCACAAACAAACGGAAATTATTACTCGAGAAAGGGAAAATAATCACCACGGACCAGGTTTCATCGAAAAAAAAGAAAGACAAAGCGAGGTCAGAAATAAAGGACAGAGTAGAAGACAAAGTAAAACGTCAGAGGTTAAAAAGCAAGGGGGCCAAACACATGTAGAGCAGGTTAGAGATAATGAAAACTGGAATTCAAAAGACTCAAAGAAAAAAAAAATGTAGGCGCAATACACATGCTGAGCAAGATACAGAATATGGAAGCAGAAAAAACGACAGTGTCAAAACAAAGACAGTAAACATCGCATTAGTGCAAAAAAAGAGGAATTATTACTCAGAGAAATAACGAAAAGACGAATACAGTGATCCCTCGCTATATCACGCTTTGACTTTCGCGGCTTCACTCCATCGTGGATTTTAAATGTAAGCATATCTAAATATACAGTGGTGTGAAAAACTATTTGCCCCCTTCCTGATTTCTTATTCTTTTGCATGTTTGTCACACAAAATGTTTCTGATCATCAAACACATTTAACCATTAGTCAAATATAACACAAGTAAACACAAAATGTAGTTTGTAAATGGTAGTTTTTATTATTTAGGGAGAAAAAAAAATCCAAACCTACATGGCCCTGTGTGAAAAAGTAATTGCCCCCTGAACCTAATAACTGGTTGGGCCACCCTTAGCAGCAATAACTGCAATCAAGCGTTTGCGATAACTTGCAATGAGTCTTTTACAGCGCTCTGGAGGAATTTTGGCCCACTCATCTTTGCAAAATTGTTGTAATTCAGCTTTATTTGAGGGTTTTCTAGCATGAACCGCCTTTTTAAGGTCATGCCATAGCATCTCAATTGGATTCAGGTCAGGACTTTGACTAGGCCACTCCAAAGTCTTCATTTTTGTTTTTCTTCAGCCATTCAGAGGTGGATTTGCTGGTGTGTTTTGGGTCATTGTCCTGTTGCAGCACCCAAGATCGCTTCAGCTTGAGTTGATGAACAGATGGCCGGATATTCTCCTTCAGGATTTTTTGGTAGACAGTAGAATTCATGGTTCCATCTATCACAACAAGCCTTCCAGGTGCTGAAGCAGCAAAACAACCCCAGACCATCACACTACCACCACCATATTTTACTGTTGGTATGATGTTCTTTTTCTGAAATGCTGTGTTCCTTTTACACCAGATGTAACGGGACATTTGCCTTCCAAAAAGTTCAACTTTTGACTCATCAGTCCAGAAGGTATTTTCCCAAAAGTCTTGGCAATCATTGAGATGTTTCTTAGCAAAATTGAGACAAGCCCTAATGTTCTTTTTGCTTAACAGTGGTTTGCGTCTTGGAAATCTGCCATGCAGGCCATTTTTGCCCAGTCTCTTTCTTATGGTGGAGTCGTGAACACTGACCTTAATTGAGGCAAGTGAGGCCTGCAGTTCTTTAGACGTTGTCCTGGGGTCTTTTGTGACCTCTCGGATGAGTCGTCTCTGCGCTCTTGGGTAATTTTGGTCGGCCGGCCACTCCTGGGAAGGTTCACCACTGTTCCATGTTTTTGCCATTTGTGGATAATGGCTCTCACTGTGGTTCGCTGGAGTCCCAAAGCTTTAGAAATGGCTTTATAACCTTTACCAGACTGATAGATCTCAATTACTTCTATTCTCATTTGTTCCTGAATTTCTTTGGATCTTGGCATGATGTCTAGCTTTTGAGGTGTTTTTGGTCTACTTCTCTGTGTCAGGCAGCTCCTATTTAAGTGATTTCTTGATTGAAACAGGTGTGGCAGTAATCAGGCCTGGGGGTGGCTACGGAAATTGAACTCAGGTGTGATACACCACAGTTAGGTTATTTTTTAACAAGGGGGCAATTACTTTTTCACACAGGGCCATGTAGGTTTGGATTTTTTTTCTCCCTAAATAATAAACACCATCATTTAAAAACTGCATTTTGTGTTTACTTGTGTTATATTTGACTAATGGTTAAATGTGTTTGATGATCAGAAACATTTTGTGTGACAAACATGCAAAAGAATAAGAAATCAGGAAGGGGGCAAATAGTTTTTCACACCACTGTATATCACGGATTTTTTTCTGGTTCGCGGATTTCTACGGACAATGGGTGTTTTAATTTATGGTACATGCTTCCTCAGTTGGTTTGCCCAGTGATTTCATACAAGGGATGCTATTGGCAGATGGCTGAGAAGTTACCCAACCAGAGCACGTATTACGTATTAAATAAAACTCCTCAATGATATACGATATGCTTCCCACGCAATGCTTCGCATACTTGAAAGCCCGAACAGCACGTATTGATTTTTGATTGTTTGCTTTTCTCTGTGTCACTCACTCTCTCTGACATTTTCTGCTCCTGATGGAGGGGTTGTGAGCTGAGGGGCTGTTCGCACACTGGCCTAAAGGATACGGACACTCCTCTAAAAAATGCTGAAAGACTACCTTCACATTGCTCCCTTCCTTGCAGCTGCTTTGTCCGGCGGTGCTTCGCATACTTAAAAGCCCGAACAGCCCTATTGATTTTTGATTGTTTGCTTTTCTCTCTCTGTCTCTCTCTGACATTCTCTGCTCCTGACGCGCACTCCTTTGAAGAGGAAGTTATGTTTGCATTCTTTTAATTGTGAGACGGAACTGTAATCTCTGTCTTGTCATGGAGCACAGTTTAAACTTTTGACTAAAGGGTGTTATTTCATGTCTAGAGGGCACTAATAATGTTAAAAAAATTAAACAGTAAACAGGTTTTCTATGCTCTAACTGCGAAAATATTCGATTTATAAATAAAGAATCCTACTTCGTGTAAATGCATTTATCGCTGTAGAGTCTGGAACGGATTAACCGTGATAAACGAGGGTTTACTGTAGAGATCGAATATATGGACATAGGTGATATGTCAGAAGTATGTAAATATTGTAAGGCTTTGTAGTTTAAGTTGGGGTTTACCTCACATGCATTTATTGGTTACTTTGCAAAAAAAAAATTATTAACTGCTGATGATGTAGATCTGTGGTAAAATTCCAAACAGAGAAACCTATCCTAAATTATGGTACAAAGTCATTAAACACAGTAAAAGATTCAGCATATTGGGACTTCAAAGATTCCAAATATTGTTTTTACAGAAGTTCTGAAATGAAAGTGAAACTACTGAAATAGCAACAATTCAAAGAAAAAAAAATCTTAAAAGTGTGTATCCGGAAAACCAAACATGGGGTTTGGAGAGTGCAACAAGCAGGGGGTGAAGCCCCCTAGTCTGCAATGAAATAATCAATTCTTGAGTAGCAATGATGCACTGGTGAGTAGAAGGAATATGCTCTTGAGTTTGGGTTTAGAAATCTCCAGGTGTCTGATAAGTTGTGGTCAGTTACAAACTGTGTAATTTGTCTTTGCAGTGTTAGACGTCATCACCCCTGTGACAGGAGACCTATCTAGGTCTGAATTTAAAACACAATTAAAGTCCCCCAGCCATTATAATTTTATGAGTATTCATATTGGAAATGGAAGCAAATACATTTTGCATAAATTCCCTATCATCCACATTGGGTGCATAAACATTTATCAAAATCACTTTACAGTTAAATAAATTGCCCATGACAATCACATATCTCCCTTCAGGATCAGATACTACATCTGATACTACAAATGAGACTGTTTTATGTACAGTGCATCCGGAAACTATTCACAGCGCATCACTTTTTCCACATTTTGTTATGTTACAGCCTTATTCCAAAATGGATTAAATTCATTTTTTTCCTCAGAATTCTACACACAACACCCCATAATGACAACGTGAAAAAAGTTTACTTGAGATTTTTGCAAATTTATTAAAAATAAAAAAATTGAGAAAGCACATGTGCATAAGTATTCACAGCCTTTGCCGTGAAGCTCGAAATTGAGCTCAGGTGCATCCTGTTTCCCCTGATCATCCTTGAGATGTTTCTGCAGCTTAATTGGAGTCCACCTGTGGTAAATTCAATTGACTGGACATGATTTGGAAAGGCACACACCTGTCTATATAAGGTCCCACAGTTGACAGTTCATGTCAGAGCACAAACCAAGCATAAAGTCTAAGGAATTGTCTGTAGACCTCCGAGACAGGATTGTCTCGAGGCACATATCTCCGGAAGGTTACAGAAAAATTTCTGCTGCTTTGAAGGTCCCAATGAGCACAGTGGCCTCCATCATCCGTAAGTGGAAGAAGTTCGAAACCACCAGGACTCTTCCTAGAGCTGGCCAACCATCTAAACTGAGCGATTGGGGGAGAAGGGCCTTAATCAGGGAGGTGACCAAGAACACGATGGTCACTCTGTCAGAGTTCCAGAGGTCCTCTGTGGAGAGAGGAGAACCTTCCAGAAGGACAACCATCTCTGCAGCAATCCACCAATCAAGCCTGTATGGTAGAGTGACCAGACGGAAGCCACTCCTTAGTAAAAGGCACATGGCAGCCCACCTGGAGTTTGCCAAAAGGCACCTGAAGGACTCTCAGACCATGAGAAAGAAAATTCTCTGGTCTGATGAGACAAAGATTGAACTCTCTGGTGTGAATGCCAGGCGTCATGTTTGGAGGAAACCTGGCACCATCCCTACAGTGAAGCATGGTGGTGGCAGCATCATGCTGTGGGGACGTTTTTCAGTGGCAGGAACTGGGAGACTAGTCAGGATAAAGGGAAAGATGACTGCAGCAATGTACAGAGACATCCTGGATAAAAACCTGCTCCAGAGCGCACTTAACCTCAGACTGGGGCGACGGTTCATCTTTCAGCAGGACAACGACCCTAAGCACACAGTCAAGATATCAAAGGAGTGGCTTCAGGACAACTCTGTGAATGTCCTTGAGTGGCCCAGCTAGAGCCCAGACTTGAATCTGATTGAACATCTCTGGAGAGATCTTAAAATGGCTGTGCACCGACGCTTCCCATCCAACCTGATGGAGCTTGAGAGGTGCTGCAAAGAGGAATGGGCGAAACTGGCCAAGGATAGGTGTGCCAAGCTTGTGCAATCATATTCAACAAGACTTGAGGCTGTAATTGCTGCCAAAGGTGCATCGACAAAGTATTGAGCAAAGGCTGTGAATACTTATGTACATGTGATTTCTCAGTTTTTTTATTTTTAATAAATTTGATTTGAATTTAATCCATTTTGGAATAAGGCTGTAACATAACAAAAGGTGGAAAAAGGGATGCGCTGTGAATACTTTCTGGATGCACTGTATAAGAATTCACACACCTCTAGTTTTCTTTGTAAAGCTGGAATGGAACATTTGGCCAGTCCAGTCTTTTTGCAGCTGGAACTGATCCTTGCTTAATAAGTGGGTCTCCTGTAAAAATACTATTTTAGCCTTTAGACCTGTTAGGTGAGGGAATACTTTCTTTCTCTTTAATTTGTGATTCAGGCCTTTAAAATTTAAGGATTAAAAGGATAGATTAGAGATAGCCTGCTCTCTTTCTCCCCCCCCCCCCCCAAGTCCCCCCCCCCATTTTGCCTCCCCACGTGAGGCTGGACCCCACTTCAGAAAGTCCCAGTCCTCTGACATACCTAGAGACGGAGCACGTTCAAAACAAAACAAGCCCCCCAGCAGTGGCGTATGAGGATTAAAATTGAGATATCTATTGCTGATACAGTCCAAATGCTCTAAGCATAAAATATAATCTTAAACAGTCTTGAAATGGTAAGATAGAAAACCCAGGGAATGGTGTTAAAAAGTTGCCCTGGATAAGCATAGTAAACCCATCCATCCATCCATTATCCAACCCGCTATATCCTAATTACAGGATTACAGGGGTCTGCTGGAGCCAATCCCAGCCAACACAGGGTGCAAGGCAGGAAGCAAACCCCGGGCATGGTGCCAGCCCACCGTAGGGTGCACACACACACACACCCACACACACACACACACCAAGCACATACTATGGACAATTTAGAATCGCCAGTGCACCTAACCTGCATGTCTTTGGACTGTTGTAGGAAACCGGAGCACACCCACGCAGACACGGGGTGAACATGCAAATTCCATGCAGGGAGGACCTAGGGAAGCGAACCCGGGTCTCCTAACTGCGAGGCAGCAGCGCTACCCACTGTGCCACCGTGCCGCCCGCATAGTAAACCCTAATACAATAATAACAATAACAATAAACCCAAGGGTATGATGTTTAACAGTCTCCTTTAGAATAGTAAAAAGAAAAAAAAAATACTAATTTAATTTCTTCCACACATACATACATATACGCATATAATTGTAATTAAAACATAAACAGAAAGTGGCTGAGAAGGGAAAAGGATGCATAATTACGGTACTGGTATCATTGCAAGCAGATCGGACAGCCGGTAATATCTTCTTTGCCATGCCATGACAGGGTGCAACTCACAATCATATTTCAGAAAAGTGTCGGGATCAGCTTTCTTAACTCTTAATCTGCTTCCTCCATAGAGGTATACAGTAGATGTAATGCTTGCCTTGAATATCCACTTTCAGTTTGGCAGTTTGCAAGAGGCTGTATCTGATATCGGTTTTCAGTAAGCACGGTTTAATGTTGCAGAAAGCGGCACGTTTAGCAGCTGTTGAAGGTGAGAAATCAGGGAATATACGAATGACGTTATTTTCAAATATAATCTCTTGTTTCTGTCTGAGAAGTGACATTACATTAAATTTGGATTGTGATTTTTTGAAAGGCACAACAAATGTCCTAGGTTTAGAGGTATTTGATCCCTGTATGCCAGTAGCTGCTGCTATCTTGGTGTCTGATTTAAAGTCCTCTCCAATTATTTTTGAGAATAGTTCAGCTACAAAGTTCACTAGGTTTGGACTTTCACAATTCTCAGGGAGACCTTCGATTCTAATATTATTCCTTCTGCATCCATCTTCCAGAGCAGCAAGTCTATCTCCAAGTTTTTTGCTTTCTTAGTTCGCATCTGTTACTTTTCCATCGGCGGTGGATGCCAGGTGTTTGGCTGTTTCAATTCGAGTTGTAAATGTTTGCTTAACATCTTTCAACTGATCACCAAGTGCTCTCAGTTTTTCCTCAAACTTTGACGCATTTTCCTGAATGTGCTCCTCAATTTTTTCCAGCATACCTTTAAAGGCTGCCTCAAGCGATTATATACACGTTTCTCCGAATCTTTATTATCCTGCAGCAGCTCCTGCAGCTCCACCCACAGTTTCTCATTTGTCTTCTCACTTGTCTTGAGCATACCATTTATTTCTTTCTTTATATCTTTCTTTATTTCTTGCTTGAGCTCAGCGATCGTTACCTTCAGTTCGGACAGATCGTTTCGGCCTTTGTGCTCCACAGGTGAAGCAAGCCCCTTTATAGCTAGTGCTCCCGGCTCACGAGGAGTAGATGATAATGTGGACAGTAAGGCCATTTCCAGTTTCAAGTGATCTTCTGGAATCGGTGAGCTATCGCGACCTGCATTACTCGCACATTCGCTCCCACTTTCACTCTCAACTGGAGACGATGCAGCGGACTGTGGTCCCGGGAGATCCTTGCTTTCACCTGTCTGCACTGGGTCAGTCTCTGTAAAGCCATACCTTGAGGTTGAACTTGGACTTGATGCCTGTCTAGGCTTGAGTGTACCTTTGGTTTCTTTTCCATTTCTTTCTGAGCCCCTTTCTTACCTCTCATGTTTATACAGGTATATGCTTGCATATACTGTAATAGAACCTCCTCGAGTTGAGTAAAGACAGGATACCTCGTGATAATAAAAAATAAAAGAAAATTAAAGACGTCGCTAACGGAGTTCTGCTTCAGAAGTCCATCTCCCGCAACGGACAAGACCAACCTATATCTAATTCTTTTATCAAATAGATAAGACATTAGTGGGGTTTTAAAAATTATTCAGTATAGTGATTGTCAAATGGCAAAAAAGCAACATTGGGTAGCACTTTGGAGCATTGATTAGTATTTCTGCTTCATAGCTGTGTTTAGCTTACTCATTGTTCGCGCATACAGTGGGGCAAAAAAGTATTTAGTCAGCCACCAATTGTGCAAGTTCTCCCACTTAAAAAGATGAGAGAGGCCTGTAATTTTCATCATAGGTATACCTCAACTATGAGAGACAAAATGAGAAAAAAAAAATCCAGAAAATCACATTGTCTGATTTTAAAGAATTTATTTGCAAATTATGGTGGAAAATAAGTATTTGGTCACCTACAACCAAGCAAGATTTCTGGCTCTTACAGACCTGTAACTTCTTCTGTAAGAGGCTCCTCTGTCCTCCACTCGTTACCTGTATTAATGGCACCTGTTTGAACTCGTTATCAATATAAAAGACACCTATCCAACAACCTCCAACAGTCACACTCCAAACTCCACTATGGCCAAGACCAAAGAGCTGTCAAAGGACACCAGAAACAAAATTGTAGACCTGCACCAGGCTGGGAAGACTGAATCTGCAATAGGTAAGCAGCTTGGTGTGAAGAAATCAACTGTGGGAGCAATTATTAGAAAATGGAAGACATACAAGACCACTGATAATCTCCCTTGATCTGGGGCTCCATGCAAGATCTCACCCCATGGGGTCAAAATGATCACAAGAACGGTGAGCAAAAACCCCAGAACCACACGGGGGGACCTAGTGAATGACCTGCAGAGAGCTGGGACCAAAGTAACAAAGGCTACCATCAGTAACACACTACGCCGTCAGGGACTCAAATCCTGCAGTGCCAGACGTGTCCCCCTGCTTAAGCCAGTACATGTGCAGGCCCGTCTGAAGTTTGCTAGAGAGCATTTGGACGATCCAGAAGAGGATTGGGAGAATGTCATATGGTCAGATGAAAAAAACTCAACTTGTCGTGTTTGGAGGAGAAAGAATGCTGAGTTGCATCCAAAGAACACCATACCTACTGTAAAGCATGGGGGTGGAAACATCATGCTTTGGGGCTGTTTTTCTGCAAATGGACCAGGACGACTGATCCTTGTAAAGGAAAGAATGAGTGGGGCCATGTATCGTCAGATTTTGAGTGAAAACCTCCTTCCATCAGCAAGGGCATTGAAAATGAAATGTGGCTGGGTCTTTCAGCATGACAATGATCCCAAACATACCGCCCAGGTAACAAAGGAGTGGCTTCGTAAGAAGCATTTCAAGGTCCTGGAGTGGCCTAGCCAGTCTCCAGATCTCAACCCCATAGAAAATTTTTGGAGGGAGTTGAAAGTCCGTGTTGCCCAGCGACAGCCCCAAAACATCACTGCTCTAGAGGAGATCTGCATGGAGGAATGGGCCAAAATACCAGCAACAGTGTGTGAAAACCTTGTGAAGACTTACAGAAAACATTTGACCTCTGTTATTGCCAACAAAGGGTATATAACAAAGTATTGAGATGAACTTTTGTTATTGACCAAATACTTTTTTTCCACCATAATTTGCAAATAAATTCTTCAAAAACCAGACAATGTGATTTTCTGGATTTTTTTTTTCTCATTTTGTCTCTCATAGTTGAGGTATACCTATGATGAAAATTACAGGCCTCTTTCATCTTTTTAAGTGGGAGAACTTGCACAATTGGTGGCTGACTAAATACTTTTTTGCCCCACTGTATGTATCATTTAGTTATAAATAAATAAATAAAAAAACCACAGGCATCACCAACGCAACCTGGATGGAGCAAAGGTCCTAAATTCAATTTCATTGGATAATATTCTTGTGAGTGATAATCCAACAGTTTTTATCCTTATTCACAGTTAAGATGCCATTTGTGACCTTGGGTAAGAATAATAAAACAGGGCAACATTGAAAATGGATGTTGTTTCAATGTCAGATATAATTTATGTAGTTTGGAGTCATTTTAATTTCAAATCCAACAATTACAGAGAGCCTGGAAATTTAAAAAGGCTATTTGCTAGCATTCCTTTAAAACTAAATCACTAAATGCAAGCTTTCGAGGCAACTCAGGCCACTTCTTCAGGCAAGATGTATTTGATTGCCTGGTAATCTTTTTAGTTAGACAATAAAAGGTGTCATTTTGCTTGACTTTTCACTACATTCATAATGGCTAACACGGTACAACACCCTAGTATTACAAACTAAATCACTAAATTGCTGAGTATGAGCAGTTTGCGGTCACACTTAAAAAACAGTCATCCTGATGCTTTGCTTCATTGATGCCCTCTGCTGCTTTGTCTCACAATCCATATCAATGTACCTTAGGTTTCTTAAATTGTCTTATTGTAATTTTTTATTTCTACTTGCAAAAATCAATCATAACTTTTGTTTATTTGTTATTTATAAGCTTCTGTTTGTAGTGAAGTGATTGTTTAAATAAAAATGGCATACCTTTTTTTAATACAAAAAAGTACTGTATCCTTAATGCATATTCAACAGACTACTTGTTGGTTGTAAAGCGATGCACTGTTTAAATAAAAATATGCCGTTTGTTTAAATAAGAAAATATCTCTATGTTTAAATGAAAAAGACTGAATGCAACAGTACCTTAATCTACATCACAAATACCATCCAACCCTGGAAAATTCTAGTACTTTACTATCAGTACTTGTTAGTTATTGCAATAAGATAAATAGCTTACCCACATATGTCTGAGAGCTATTCAAAAGACATCCTTTCAGAATAACAGCCTTTGATTTCCCTCATGAATTTGTGTTAAACTAGAATTTAGATGCTATGCAAGCTGTGTTGTACATTGATCCATACCACACTGGTGCTAAATATCACATTCTACATACAACACAGAAAACATGCATTCAGTTTCACCATATTGGGTGTTGTTTTAATAGAACACACATAATAGACACATTTTCAAGGTCGACAATGTAGACACGTTTTTAACACTGCACCTTAGCTCCTTAACAGTGTATCAACTATTTCATTCAGAAGCAAGGAGTTTTACAAGTACAGAATTATAGTACTATATATAGTACTGTATAGTAGTATGGTACAGTATAGTATTATTTTGGTTAACAATCTAATACCTTAATCAGTAGGCAACACTGCCTCTGTGTGCTGGATAGAAATGTACATTGAAAAGTAAAACCTAAAAGCATCATGAAGAGACAGTAGTATATTCAAGTTTATTGTCATACAGTGGTGTGAAAAACTATTTGCCCCCTTCCTGATTTCTTATTCTTTTGCATGTTTGTCACACAAAATGTTTCTGATCATCAAACACATTTAACCATTAGTCAAATATAACACAAGTAAACACAAAATGCAGTTTTTAAATGATGGTTTTTATTATTTAGGGAGAAAAAAAATCCAAACCTACATGGCCCTGTGTGAAAAAGTAATTGCCCCCTTGTTAAAAAATAACCTAACTGTGGTGTATCACACCTCAGTTCAATTTCCGTAGCCACCCCCCAGGCCTGATTACTGCCACACCTGTTTCAATCAAGAAATCACTTAAATAGGAGCTGCCTGACACAGAGAAGTAGACCAAAAGCACCTCAAAAGCTAGACATCATGCCAAGATCCAAAGAAATTCAGGAACAAATGAGAACAGAAGTAATTGAGATCTATCAGTCTGGTAAAGGTTATAAAGCCATTTCTAAAGCTTTGGGACTCCAGCGAACCACAGTGAGAGCCATTATCCACAAATGGCAAAAACATGGAACAGTGGTGAACCTTCCCAGGAGTGGCCGGCCGACCAAAATTACCCCAAGAGCGCAGAGACGACTCATCCGAGAGGTCACAAAAGACCCCAGGACAACGTCTAAAGAACTGCAGGCCTCACTTGCCTCAATTAAGGTCAGTGTTCACGACTCCACCATAAGAAAGAGACTGGGCAAAAACGGCCTGCATGGCAGATTTCCAAGACGCAAACCACTGTTAAGCAAAAAGAACATTAGGGCTCGTCTCAATTTTGCTAAGAAACATCTCAATGATTGCCAAGACTTTTGGGAAAATACCTTGTGGACTGATGAGACAAAAGTTGAACTTTTTGGAAGGCAAATGTCCCGTTACATCTGGCGTAAAAGGAACACAGCATTTCAGAAAAAGAACATCATACCAACAGTAAAATATGGTGGTGGTAGTGTGATGGTCTGGGGTTGTTTTTTGCTGCTTCAGGACCTGGAAGGCTTGCTGTGATAGATGGAACCATGAATTCTACTGTCTACCAAAAAATCCTGATGGAGAATGTCCGGCCATCTGTTCGTCAACTCAAGCTGAAGCGATCTTGGGTGCTGCAACAGGACAATGACCCAAAACACACCAGCAAATCCACCTCTGAATGGCTGAAGAAAAACAAAATGAAGACTTTGGAGTGGCCTAGTCAAAGTCCTGACCTGAATCCAATTGAGATGCTATGGCATGACCTTAAAAAGGCGGTTCATGCTAGAAAACCCTCAAATAAAGCTGAATTACAACAATTTTGCAAAGATGAGTGGGCCAAAATTCCTCCAGAGCGCTGTAAAAGACTCATTGCAAGTTATCGCAAACGCTTGATTGCAGTTATTGCTGCTAAGGGTGGCCCAACCAGTTATTAGGTTCAGGGGGCAATTACTTTTTCACACAGGGCCATGTAGGTTTGGGTTTTTTTTTCTCCCTAAATAATAAAAACCACCATTTACAAACTGCATTTTGTGTTTACTTGTGTTATATTTGACTAATGGTTAAATGTGTTTGATGATCAGAAACATTTTGTGTGACAAACATGCAAAAGAATAAGAAATCAGGAAGGGGGCAAATAGTTTTTCACACCACTGTATGTGAAAAGTACATACTGTAGTAGAATGACATTCTTACAGTAATACAATATCTAATAAAAATATATATAGAATGCAACATATACTGTATATATGCAGTTACATTAATGCCTCAGTTAACAAAGTAGGTGTGTTCCAAGACTTTAGTTTGTTATAAGAAACTTGATAACCAGAAGTAGATGCAGAGTAGAAGGAATATACAGTAGATATCTATTGTCGTGACCTGGCCAGTTGGTTATGGAGTTTGCCACCAGCACCACCCTGGTATTTCACAGCTTCTTTTATGTGGCTCCACGTGCTGTACTCTGTCTTGTGTGTTGTCTGCCTGCACATTCATGCCAACTGCTCCACATCACACCACTCATTTAAGGTCAGAGGCAAAATCATCTGCCTTACTTTTCCCAAATTAACGAGTGTAACTATGCAAAGATCCTTACTGAGACTCACCATTGACCACGCACCTAGGCTAATAAATTTTAGTAAAAGAGAACCACCTCTTAACTGCTCACATGTAAATGTTTTTATCTATGCTCTGCACTACATCCCTTCATGGATGGGTGCTAACCACATTGATTCTGCTACGTGACATTTCTTCTCAACAGCTTCTGTCCTCATTGTAATCTGCATTTTAGTTTCTAAAGATATTGCTTTGTGTTTTTGTGAAATACTTGGAACATATTTATTACTTTCGACTTTATAAAAACATTAAGATAACTACAGTACACATGAAATAACCCAGCACTCATGTATGGTAACTTCACATTATACAGTTTGCATGATTATCAAGTACAAACAAAAACTATTCCTTGTATGGAGACTGCACAATATCTGGCATAGAACGGTGTAGTGGACTGGTGTTAAACTTATGCAAAGTGCGTATTATAACATCCTTCTTTTAAACGTGCCTTGTTTTGGGGGGATTCATTTACCGAGGTTATTACTGTATAAACTATATATTTGCAAGTATTTGTTTATAAATACACACACACGCACACACATACACACACAGTGTTATGTTACAATATTTGTTACCATGATATACTGTTCAGTATCCTTACGACCTGTGGGTGGAAATTATACCTGAATTTTCTGTTTTGACTGCCTGTAATTTTGTATTGTTTGCCAAAAGGGAGGAGTCAGAACAGTTGATATGCAGGGTGATGGTTGAGGTCTTTAACACTGGAATCCCTGAAGCCTACAAAAAAACTCATCATCCCAGCCCACCTTAAATTCCTTCGCACCTCTCCATCAGCATCTTTTGTTTTGTAATTGTGTCAATCAGCACAAGCCGCAAGCAGCCTGCTATCCCATCCCCCCCTTGACGGAGTTCAACTCGGGCAAAAAGTTCTCCCAGCTCAAGCAAAGGCTCCTTATCTGTGTGTGATGTGCCTGGAGTTGTATAGGGTAAATAATACAGTATATCGTTATTTGGAGTACATGCGTTTCATGTGTGTTCCGTCTCTACAAAGATCTGGGTAAGATCTTGGACCAGAGTCTTTACACATTATACACTTCATGTCATTATTAGTATAACATGGAAAAAGTTTTTGCTTTAGGTATGTGTTCAGCATTTCTTGCCTCGCATTTCCTTTCATCCAGATCTTTGTAGGCATGGAACACACATAAAATACATGTATTCGAAATAACGATAAACTGTATTATTTACCCTATACAACTCCAGACGTCTCACATGCAGATATGGAGCCTTGGCTTGAGCTGGGAGAACTTTTTGACCAAGTTGAGCTCCGTCAAGGGGGTGGGATAGTGGACTGCTTGTGGCTTGTACTGATTGACACATTTACAAAACAAAAGACGCTGATGGAGAGGTGCGAAGGAATTTAAGGTGGGCTGGGATTATGAGTTTTTTCGTAGGCTACAGGGATTCTAGTGTTAATAATACTGTCTGACATTCTAAGGTTTGAGTGTTTCATATTTCTTGTGCAAACGGTAGCTGGGTAATAGTCTGTGCTTTACAATCTTGAGCTGAGCAGGAGCTATGCCATTGCTGTTATATAGCCAGTGAGGGTGGGCTGTGCTGTGCAAGTGTAGAATTTGGCAAATATCTAGGGAAGTAGAGGCATCAGTGAGTCTTTTTGATATGTTCCGTAGTATGTTGTGCCTAGTCTTACCACGATTAATTGGTGCAATTTTAGTCAAATTGTATTTTCTTATTCAACTACTTGTCCCTCTCCATTAATTGGTGCAATTTTAGTCAAATTGTATTTTCTTATTCAACTACTTGTCCCTCTCCCTGTCCTATATTGCACACCAGCATGTTATAACTGTCTGTACTGTTTTTGAGTAGGCTAATCATGGCAGCAGCTGCATCACATTCAGCGGAAGAATGTTCCCAAAAATATCAGGTAAAATTCTTCTCTGCTGAATGTGTAAAAAAAATAGATGGTGATCCACATCAGTGCTAGCTCAATGCAATAACACCTGAGTGGGAAAATGCTGAAAGCATACAGCAGGAGAAGACAACAGTACTCTTAATAACCAATTCACAATTACTTAACTGTTCGACAATAGTTATGTTTCCTTATGGATCAGAAAGAAAACTACTTACCAGCAGTTGTCGAAATTGAGCAGCAATGATATCCTATATAAACATAGGTCACCTTTATAAAGTTATCTTTAGGTATTTTCTCCAATCATTAAATTATACATAAGTTGCATTCAATAAGCAATCAGGCTGACTAAAAAAGATTGTTTTAATCCAATGCAGTTTTTAAAACATTAGAACCATTTAAGAGAGAACAGGCCATTCAGCCCAAGAAAGTTTGCCAATCTTAATTTTTCTGAAATAACATTGAGTCTAGTTGTGAAGGTCCCTAAAGTCCCACTGTCTACCACACTATTTAGTAACTTGTACTATGTGCCTATGGTTCTCTGTGTGGAAAAAAAACTTCCTAACATTTGTGCAAAATTTACCTTTAACCAGTTTCCAACTGTTTTCCCATGTTCTTGTTGATTTCATTTTAAAGTTACAGTCTATTTGGTTCAGATTATACCTTACTGTTGTTCGTACCTGACAACAGACATGCGTTAGTGTAACCAGTTAATTATCACTTAAATGTGTTTCAGACCTATGTTACTGTGACTTGGGGCTGCTAGCTTAGCTTTTATGCTTTCTTCTGGACTATGTGATTGTATAAAAATATTTGAGTGCAGTGCTCTGACCATGTGATTTTTTTTTTTCCCCCATCAATTTCATTGCCATTGAAAACAAAATAATTCCATATTAAGATGATTTCTTTCATTTTGTTACTAAAACATATACAAAATGTCAGGTTGTCTAAATTCAACATTTACACTTTTCACTTTTTTATAGAGTCTGCTGCAAACAGATGAGAAAAGAATTCCCACTTTTTAAAAGTGATGTTAGTTTTCAGACTCCAGAAAATAAATTCAGCACGGTCACTAATGTTTTCAGAGTCCCTCAGATTTGCCAGTGTATTTTTGCTTAGAAAATGTATTTATGATGGGTTACAACTCTCATTTGCTGTTTAGAGAAGTCTGTAACTGGGGGAGCTCAATCTCTGACAGAGCGGGAGTACTAAATGGAATGCAGTTATTACCACTTACTATGATTAGTATATCACCGCAGTTGTCATAGTGATTAGTATACAATATGGTTAATTGTGCAGCCCTGTTGCTTACCTTCTCTACAACATCTTCTCCAATATTAGTAAGATTATGGTCTTCCCCCTTCTACCAAAAGTCTATGACAAGCTCCATGATTTTGCTGACGTTAAGTGTGAGATTGGTGTCCTTGGACCTGTTTGTTAGCAGGTAAATCTTTTTTACGTAAGCTGTCTCATCATTGTTGGTTGTAATGTCTGTGATGGTGGTGTCATATTATGGTTGAAAACCATACAAGACTCTGAATGATTGAAAAAAAGAAACTGCTAAACAAGTGAATGTAAAACTACATAATATAGAGGGTCTTTTAGATATAAACCCTGTAATATTAGCAGTTTTCCAGAGCAGATGCATTCATACATTCAGACCATGCTGATGTGTAAATTAATCCCTGGAAATTTACAGATGAACTCTGTGTGAAAGTGATCTTTTGGATAGAAAATACCATTAAAACAACAATCTGACTGAATACTGCCATTGTAATGAAACATATTATGCTAAATTTGATTACATATAACCCACCATCGCTGAAGATTACAGATTACAATATGTCTTTCATTGTCATCCATTCAAGAGAAGAGGATCCACTGATGTAGTGGAAGGGCCATGTATAAGAGTTACCTCCCTTTGCCAAGGTTGGCAGGTAGCTTTTCTGCATTCCAGCAAACAGTCAGAGGCTTTTCAGTGCCACGGGGCACATTGTCTTTCATCACAGGTCACAGATTAAACTGGATTTAGTAAATATATTGACATTTTCAAATTTCGAATTTTATGATAGAGGAAATTAACACTAGAATTACCAGAGCCTACGAAAAAACTCGTAAATCCGTCCCACCTTAAATCGCGTCTTAAATCCGTTTGCACCTCTCCGCCAGAATCCTTTGTCATCTAAATATGCTGATAAACACAAGCTACTAGCAGCCAGCTATTCCATCCCCTCACCGACTTAGAACAAATTTCTCCTAGCTCATGCCTTGCCTTGATTTGATTATCTGGGATTGAAGTGGAGTTTTAGAGTGGAAATAATATAGTGTTATTTGGAATACACGCATTTCATGTGTGTTCCGTTTCTATAGTAGTCTGTGCAAACACATTTTTAAAACAGAAACGTTTTTCATATTCTAATAGTAAATGACAAAATGTAGGCATAAACTATATAACGTATGAAGCCTGAAGTCCATATATCAAAGAAACACTTTCACAAAAGGTACAAATAAGAGAACACGTGTGCTTTTATTTAAAAATATAACTGCACAAAAAAAAAAAGCCGCGTTAGCATGCCACATTGACACTCTTACTACAACCGCCGCGGTGGCGTAATGGTATCAGCTCCTGACTGGGAATCAGAGGGTGGCGAGTTCGATCCCGCACGGCTCCACTTCGAGAAGTGAACTGCTCTTATTCTTACAATTTTAGAATAACAACATAAATTTGATTTCAGTCTGTAACAGCCGGTGTAACTTATGATACTGGTAAAGGTTAGCTTTTTTTTTTTTTTTTTTAAATTCACTTTCGCATTCAGAATCAATCCATACAACCCCATCTGACATAAAGACACGCTATAGGTCTGCAGTGTACCACGATGCATACTACCGCCCCCCTCCCCCCCCCCCAAAAGGGTTCTGACACACAAACGCTGGCGAAGCTGTCGTCTTCGTTTCTCACCATCACTTGAAATCAGCAGTTCTTAGCATTGCACCATGCAAGCTGTCGTATCAACCACCAACTGTAACTTGCTTTCTTTATTCTTCGGTTATAGTCTTGAATAAAAGTGCACTTTTATTTATGTGAAAACAGCTGTGTCAGATGGGGTTGTATGGATTGATTCTGAATGCGACTGCAAGAATGAAAAGTGAATTAAAAAAAAAAAAAAAAAGAAGCTAACCTTTACCAGTATCATAAGTTACACCGGCTGTTACAGACTGAAATGAAATTTATGTTGTTATTCTAAAATTGTAAGAATAAGAGCAGTTCACTTCTCGAAGCGGAGCCGTGCGGGATCGAACTCGCCACCCTCTGATTCCCAGTCAGGAGCTGATACCATTACGCCACCGCGGCGGTTGTAGTAAGAGTGTCAATGTGGCATGCTAACGCGGCTTTTTTTTTTGTGCAGTTATATTTTTGAATAAAAGCGCACGTGTTCTCTTATTTGTACCTTTTGTGAAAGTGTTTCTTTGATATATGGACTTCAGGCTTCATACGTTATATAGTTTATGCCTACATTTTGTCATTTACTATTAGAATATGAAAAACGTTTCTGTTTTAAAAATGTGTTTGCACAGACTACTATAGAAACGGAACACACATGAAATGCGTGTATTCCAAATAACACTATATTATTTCCACTCTAAAACTCCACTTCAATCCCAGATAATCAAATCAAGGCAAGGCATGTGCTAGGAGAAATTTGTTCTAAGTCGGTGAGGGGATGGAATAGCTGGCTGCTAGTAGCTTGTGTTTATCAGCATATTTAGATGACAAAGGACTCTGGTGGAGAGGTGCAAACGGATTTAAGACGCGATTTAAGGTGGGACGGATTTACGAGTTTTTTCGTAGGCTCTGGTAATTCTAGTGTTAAATATATATAGAAGATTAGGCCGGAAGTACTTTATTTTTTTATGAACAGATGCAAGTCACTGGTGCTCATTTGATTTGTTTACATTTGTGATCTTTTATTGTTTACAGTTGCATATGTCAGTGGTTTATGTAGGTGTTTTGTTATTATTTAAAATTTTCAGGTTTACTTGTATTTTGTACACTCTGGATAGAAATGCTGTTCATGTTATGTTGTTTTTTCCATTTATGTCTAATTACAGCATTTGACATTAAAACAACTGGTTTAAAACATTTTTTCCTTTTAAAGTGACATCAGTTTTTTTTGTATTTCAATATAAAATATGGTGAATTATTTTAAAGTAAAATTCTCTTCTTGGGTCTCCATAATCTAACTAAACATGTAAGCTTAATTGCAGATTATTTCATGTTAAGTTAGGTAACTGTTTTAACAAAAAAAGGTTTTTGTTGGTGTTTGTTTTAGTTTATAATGCTATGTATGTAACATTCAAGGCAAAAAATGAAAATGTGTAGTTAAATACACAAATGATGTAATATATATCTTTCATAATGCATATTTAGGTGATGAAATTGTTACCACTCATTTTTAACTATGGAGGCAATTTGTCCAAAATGATCACAGGGCACTTACGAAAATAATCAAGCAATTATTTAGATATGTTTCTCTTTTGCTTATAATATTAAAAATCATGTAGTTTTCTTTAATGATCTAATAAAATCTTTATTTTGAAATGGTGTATATTAACTTGTTAACTTGTCTTTATTAGGAAAAAGAACATGCACGCCCACTGTTGGTAACACCTCAAGATGCAACTATTCGTTTTGAAGATGTGCAGTTTCAGTATTTGGAAGGACAGAAGGTCTTAAATGGGATATCTTTTGATGTACCTGCTGGAAAGAAAATAGCCATTGTAGGTGGCAGCGGTTCTGGGTATGTTTTCTTTTTGCTTATTCAAAATTTATATTCATGTACACTGAAATTCACTTGTAATTATATGACACTGCTGGGGCTTTCAGGTCTTCTGTGTCTTTGGTTTTTATGCTGGGGAATGAACAAATTTCTTTCACAAGCTGGAGGAAAGAATTTTTTAAATTTATGTAATTTATTTAATTTATTAATTACATAAAAACACTATTATTCCAAGATGAATGTGCTTGTAAGGTTAGCCAGTCATGTGGCTGTTTGGCAAAATAGTTCTGCATGTTAGATAATAATGAATGTTGCATACATTTTAAATTTTATCTATCCTTACATGATTGCTGTAAAGTAAATTTAAGGGTGAAAGACAATATTCTCTGTCCTATATATAGTGGTGTGGTGGCTCTGAGGATCCGTGCTGGTATTTGGAAGGTTGTTGGCTCAAATCTCATTACTCCATTTGGAGCTTGAGCATGGCCCTTAACCTGAAAATTGTTCCGGAGCGGCGTACAATGGCTGACCGGGTGCTCTGACCTCAGAAAATCATACGAGAAGACTATTTCTCCTTGGGGATTAATACAATGTATCAAATACCAAAAATATGTAGTTCTTATTTTGTCCCAGCTGCGCCAAGAGTTGTCCATCAGACATTTTTTACTGTTCAAACTGTGTCCAGATTGGCAACTTTTCATTTTATGTATTTCAGATTCACTGGGTTTTGATTTTTCCCTGCCTTGGTGATGTAAAATCTTGTGTAGTGTTTTTTCAAGTTAATGTCAGTCTGAAACAATTTTAATTTTCCTTTTTTGTTTTTGGCTTTTCCAATTTTATATTATTCTGTTAATTATAATGTATTTACATAGTAATATTTTACATTTTACTTTGCAAACTATTGTATGTTAGAAGGCGTTATGAACAATAAGTAGCAATTATTGGATTAATAACCATCAAAAATAAACAAAAGATATGTTTTACCACTGCCATGAACAATGAAACAGGTTCCCGTTACTGGAGAGAACTCCATGAAACCTACTTTCCAAAATTATTAATAATTAATAATAGTTGCAAAGAATTATATTTGAAAAAAGTGCTCATTTTGAGAAGGCATTTTAGCATAGCCAGAAACTAGATCTGGGTATTGGCAAGTATTTTCCATTTTGATTCTAATCCCCCAGTTTATGATTCAGGTTCAGATCTGATTTCGGTAAAGTAGCAGAATATACCATAACTGACAAGTACTTACATATGTCAAATAAATTCTTAGAACATTAGAAGTACTAGGGTGTTGTACTGTGTGAGCGCTGAAGTCGGAAAACGACGATATAAACACCAATTTAAATTAAAAGAAATTTCTTTATTATTTATTCTTGGTGAGTTAGAGATTGTGAGACTGCCCCATACCCCCCCCCCCCCCCCCCCCCCCCCAATGTGCGCCTACATTATCTAAAGACCGTGACCTCTCAATACACACACACAAACCCATTTTAAGCAGTTTTCTTAAAGTTCATTGCATTAGTTATAAAGAGATTACATTCTTATAACTTTAATATCTTCACTAGATTATATTTGTTTGATTAGATTAATAATCCTTATTTATTAATTTATAAATGACAATTTTGTCTTATTTTTAAGCAAGAGTGAAGGAAACGATCACATTTATTTATAATATCACAGGGTGTTCTGTTAATATCAAGACATTAGCACTTTCACATAGAAGAATTAAATCAGTCTCATATTCTGTGCATAAACATAATTCCTTTCCTACCTAAATGCAGATCAAATCGTATAGAAGTATAAAATCATATAGTTCTCTGCAGCATGATTAATACAAAATACAGTCATTGGTATTTTGTGCGTTAAGTACTTATAATCATCTGCGGTGGGCTGGCTCCCTGCCCGGGGTCTGCTTCCTGCCTTGTGCCCTGTGTTGGCTGGGATTGGCTCCAGCAGACCCCCGCAACCCTGCAGTTAGGATATAGCAGGTTGGATAATGGATGGATAGATGGATACTTATAATTATTACAGTTAATAATTTTTTTTCTGCTTTCTCAACCGTGTTAGCCATTATGAATGTATGAAAAGTCAAGCAAATTGACACCTTTTATTGGCTAACTAAAAAGATTACAATATGCAAGCTTTTGAGGCTTACATCTTGCCTGAAGAAGGGGCCTGAGTAGCCTCGAAAGCTTGCATATTGTAATATTTTTAGGTAGCCAATAAAAGGTGTCATTTTGCTTGACTTAGAACATTAGAGATATTTAGACAAGAACAAGCCATTCATTTAAAGAAAGCTCGCTAGACCTATCTACTTAATTCCTCCAAGATTACATTAAGTCTATTTTTGAAGGTCCCTAAAGTCTATCGCACTACTTGGTAGCTTATTCCATATGTCTATGGTCCTCTGTGTGAAGAAAGACTACCTAATGTTTGTACATAATTTATCCATCATGTTCTTGTTAAACTCACTGTAGTTCTTGATTCACTATATTAATTCCTTTCATAATTTTAAACACTTAAATCATGTCACCTGCTCATATCCTTTTGATTAAACTGAAAAGACTTACCACTGTTAAACTTTCTTCATAACTCATCCCCTACAGTCCTGGATTCTACCTTGTCTCTTTTCTTTGAACTTTTTCTAGTGCTGCTATGTCTTTTTTTAGCCTGGATGTTAACACTGCACACAGTACTCCAGTGAGGCCTCACAGTGTGTTATTAAGCTTAAACATAACACCCCTTGCCGTGCAGTCTACACATTGTGCTGTATAACCTAACAATCTGCTAGTCTTATAAACGGCTTCTGAGCACTGTCCGAAAGTTGAAATTGATGAGTCCACTGTGAATCCTGAATCTGTCTCATAAGCAGTACTATCAATTTTTAGACCCACTATTTTGTATTCAAACCTAATATTCTTACTTCCTACATGTAATACTTCACATATCCACACATTAAATTTCATCTGCCACACATCTGTGCCAGCCTGCATGTTGTTGAAGTCCCCCTATAATGATTCAACAGATTCTAGATTATCTCCCAGTTCACTTATGGCTTGGAATCATCAGAAAATGTAGCCAGTTATTTATATTACTATCCAGATTATTTCTGTATAAAAAAATAGCAGTGGCCCTAGTACTGACTCATGGAGGACACCAATCTTAACATCACCCAATTTTGATAAGGTTCCATACACCCTAATCCTCTTCTTTCTTTATTTTAGCCAATTCTTGCACCCATGTACGCACTTCACCCTGAATTCTCTCTTCTTTTAGTTACACACTCAAGCCTGTCATATGATACTTTATCAAATGCTTTCTGAAATGTAAAGATTAATAATATCATATACACCTCTTTGATCTTATCCTTTTGTTGTTTCCTCATAGAATTCTAGCAGGTTAGTAATACACGACCTCCCTCATCTGAATCCTTGCTGACAACTGAGTAAACCTCTTGTTCTTGCCTTGTGTTGCTCGAACCTTTCCTTAATAAATCTTTGTTTGTCTTCCTGTGATGCAAGTTAAACTTACTGGCCTATAGTTACTTGGATCTACTTTATCACCCTGTTTAAAACAGGATAATATTTGCCATTTTCCAGCCGTTCTGAATTTCCCCAATTCTCAATGATTTCCTAAAAATATGCGTCAAGGGTTTATACATTCACTCAATAACCTCCTTAAGCACTCAAGGATAAATATTATCTAGTCCTAGTGATTTGTTTGATTTCAGCCTATTTAAACTAAGCAGTACTTCTACCTCAGCAATTTCCCAATCACTCAGTACCCCTTTAGTAATCTCTGATACCGCTGGGAGGTTATCCACTTCCTCATATGTGAAGACCTCAGAAAAAAGTGAGTTTAGAATATCTGCTATTTCACTGTCTGTATTATTTTAATTCTCCTGAACTATTCCTGAAGTACTTCACCACCTCCTTCACTGTTCTTTTATTACTAAAATACTGAAAGAATCTCTTTGGGTCATCTTTCACCTTATCTGCAATATTCCTCTCTAAATGCCTTTTAGCTTCCCTAATATTTTTCTTAATAAATCACCTCATGCTGTCATACACCATACAATTCACACTTCAGTTATTAGTCTTTTACACCTTATACAGTGTTATTCCTTTGCAGCTTCTTTTTTATCTTATTAGTTTTTGCATCTATGCCACAATGAAACACTGAGAAATGTAATATTATGGTCACTTTTTTAGTCACCACTACACCTTGAATTATATCTTAGTTACTACAAAATACTAAATCAGAGACAGGCTTCCTGCCGTATGGGTGCTTTAATATACTGTGTTAAAAAACAGCCACCGATTACATCTAAAAGCCCCTGCTGTTTTTTATTTGTAAGGTTAGCCTAGTTAATATTCAGGTAGTTAAAGTCTTCCCACGATAATAATATTCCCCTGTACACTTGCTGTTTTAACATCATTATAAAGACAGTAGCACTGAAGGTACTGTCTGCTTTGTCTATAGCACATTCCTAAAGTAAGGCATCTATCCCTAATGCTTTCCAAGTGATTCCAGATACACTAAGATGTGGTTCTTCATCCAGCTGAAGAAGACATGTATTTAAATTCAGTTTTACATAAACGGCAACATCCCCCTTTTCTTTTATGTCTATCATTCTTAAAAATTCCATTGTTATGCTCATCCACATCTTCATTATTTAGTCAGTTTTCAGTTTTTGCTATAATACCATAACTGTGCTCGGCTACATATAACTCCAAATCACTTCTGACATTAAGAAAAGCTATTTTTAATGTGTTACTAATTTGACTTTTGCACTTAAACTTTGACATATAATGTATGTTATAGGACTGGGAATCGATTAAAAAAATGAAGTAATTGCATCATTGTGTTTAATTATTCACGGTTATATTATCATAAAATAACTGTTGTCACAAAAGAGTCACAAAAAGGTTTGGGGCAGCCACCCGTATATTATTCCCTGGCTACAAAATGGAGTCAGCAGTCACAAGAGATTTGAACAGGTTGGAGTCCAGTACAGAACAGCCTTGTTGGCAAAAAGATGGCGGTTTTAAGGCAGACTGGAGGAAGTGATGTCATCTCTGGGCCCGAAACCGGAAGTGATGTTGCTAACCCCATGTCATCGGGGCCAGGCTGAATTCCCATAACTGGTCTGCAGAGGAGTGAGAGAAAGAGTCAGTGCACTCTGCCACACCCTGGTTTGGCATGTAATTACTCTTATTCAGGCTCTTTAGCTGTCCCCCATGCGCACATGTGTGACAAGCCCCCCAGACCCATTGGGCCGGGTGTTCCTGACCAAGAAGTTGTAAACCCAAGAAGGGGTTGGCATGAAGAGAACCCCAACGATGAACGAGTGAAAACTGGTAATGCTGTAGGTCAAGAAACCACCTGGTGATCCGCGGATTCAACTCCTTATGTAGCGCCATCCACTGTAAAGGTGCATGATCCGTGACAAGGGTGAACTCCCGGCCCAAGAGGTAGTACCTCAGCTACGTAATCACCCATTTGATCGCCAAGGCCTACTGCTCCACTGCCACATACCTGTGCCCGAAGCGTCCGTCTAGAGAATGAAAGGTAAAGAAAAGTTAGGTGCTTTCAAAACTGGTGCTGTTGTAAGGGCCTTTTTTAAGTCACTAAATGCAGCGTCTGTCTAATCAGTCAATACCACATTGTTCAGGGCCCTGTTCTTTGTCAGATCAATCAAGGGCGCCCCTCTCTCCTAGAATTGGGGCACAAACTGGCAGTAGTACTGCGCTAAGCTGAGAAAGGCTTGGAGTTGCTGCATGCTTCGCGGATGGGGCCATTTTAATATGGCACCTACTTTGGAGCACTGTGGTTTCACGATACCCCGACCCACCAGGTAGCCTAATAACTTGGCTTCGTTTAATCCAAAGAAACATTTCTTGGGATTAATCCGAAGTCTGGCCTCACAAAGTGTCCGTAATACTGCTCAGACCTGCTGTAGGTGTTCCTTCCATGTGCTGGAATAGATGACCACATCATCCAGGTAGGCAGCACTGTACAAGTTATGAGGCCAGAGCACTTTATCCACCAGGTGCTAGAAAGTCGCAAGAGCCCTGTGTAACCCAAATGGAAGGACACGATACTGCCAGTGACCACTAGGGGTGCTAAACGCAGTCTTAACCTTTGCAAAGTCCTTTAAAGAAACCTGCCAGTACCCCTTTGTCATGTCAAGTGTGGTCAAGTATTTAGCTTCTCGAGGAGGTCGTCTACTCGTGGAATCGGATAAGCATCAAAATGGGAGTGCAATGGAACAGCTTCAGAATATCGAGTAGCATAATCGACGAGGACTAAAATATATTTGTGTCCTCGAGCAGAGGGCTCTAGGCGTCCTACTATGTTGACCCCAATTCTTTCAAAGGGGACGTCAGTTAGGGGAATGGGAATGAGAGGAGCACGGTCCTTTCTAGTAATTTGTCGCAATTGACACTCCAGACAGAACGTACAAAAGCGATGAATATCCTCATTGATTCCTGGCCAATAAAATTGGAGCTGTATCCGCTCCAAAGTTTTTTTAGTGGCCAAATGGCCTCCTAGGAAGTGGGCGTGTGCTAATTCACAAACCTGCCGCCGGAAGGGCCATGGAATTAGCAGCAACTTACGCACATCCCCCTCATGCTCCACTACCCAATAGAAAAGGTCGTTTTCTAAAACAAAGTGAGGACCCTGTGGCATGGGCTGGTGAGTGCACTGGCCATTGACAAGAACAACTGCATTTTTCGCAAATTTCAGGGAATCATCATTCCACTGTTCCCTTTTTAAAAGAAGCCGGTGTTTCTCTAAACTGACACTGTAATGTGGAGAGAGGGTCAGGACCGACCTCAAGGGGCGTGGTTTCTTCCCGCTCGATCGCAGCATTGGTGGATGTTGTTTCTGCCTGTGATGGCCTGGGAGTTGCCACGTCACATAGAGTGGCCACATCGTCTCTCTCCACCGGCTGTTTACATGGTGTGGAGGCAGCTTGAGTTGGCTAATCCCTGTCTATAATGAGGCCCAAATTTGCCTTAGGAGTAGAAAGTGCCAAACCACTTTTAATTTTAGACCAATCCCATCCCAGTATCAACAGATTTGGAAAGACCTCTACAGCCAACTTTGTTAGTGATCCTTCATAGCTGATAACACAGGTGGTGGACCTGTACCAGTGGGTTTCTCTGAGGATGTAGGATAGATTTGTCTTCCTACTGCAACAATGGAAATGTTGCTGCCAGAATCGAACAATTATCTGGACATAATCTGTCTGGGTTTAACTAAGGGATGGTTCTGTCCTCCCAGATCTGCGAACTCTACTGTGTTTTTGAATTGTCCCCAGACAATTATAAAGGATAACAAAAGAATATCCTCCATCCTGATTTTTGCAAGTTTAGAGGGTTTGTTGAGAGATGCATGTTTCATCTCTCTGTACTTGGCTACTTCTTATAGGTCCTGACAGTGGCAGTTTTGTTGGATACTAATACATGTGTTTTTGTTGTTTCAAGGAAAGAGGAACATCACCCTCTTGATTAGGGCTACCGGAGTTTTTTCTTTATGCTGATCAAGTAAAATGCCTCTTGAATTGCTATATCCATTTATAACAATTTTGAGCTTCACGGCAAAGGCTGTGAATACTTATGTACATGTGCTTTCTCAATTTTTTTTATTTTTAATAAATTTGCAAAAATCTCAAATAAACTTTTTTCACATTGTCATTATGGGGTGTTCTGTGTAGAATTCTGAGGAAAAAAATGAATTTAATCCATTTTGGAATAAGGCTGTAACATAACAAAATATGGAAAAAGTGATGCGCTGTGAATACTTTCCGGATGCACTGTATATACACACATATATTTGCCATACCTAATTTATCATCTCTTCTATAATACCAAAGTAATATTTCAGTGGTCACAGTTTATTTTGCACACTGCCTGGAGATCAGTGAATGGCAGTTTTTAAAGTTATCCAGTACACATGCCAGGGCTCACACTTTCAGAAGGGGCGTTACAGTCTACCATATAAGCAAAATTATCACCTTCACATGCTTCATTATGCTTGTTTTGGAAGAACTTATAAAAAGAAAAAAAAAAGCAACACTTTATCCCAGGCGGGGAATCGAACTCAGGTCTGTGAGGTAGGGCAAAGTTGCTGCACTGTAAGATGTAAATCTTAGCGCACTATGCCACGGAAGATGTTGTATCATTCTTGAAGCTTTTGTGAAAGTGTTTATTTGATCTTTGGAATTCAGGCTTTACACATTCTATAGTTTATGCCTACTACATTTTGTAGCATTTATTACTAAAATATGAAAAAGTTTCTGTTTTAACAGTGTGTTTACACAGATTACTGTAGAAACGGAACACACATGAAATGCGTGTGTTCCAAATAATGATCTATTATTTCCACTCCAAAACTCCACTTCACGCCCATATAATCAATCAAGGCATGAGCTGGGAAAAGTTCGCACACGTTCTAAGTCGGTGGGGGGATGGAATAGCCGACTGCAGGCAGCTTGTCTTTTATCAGCACATTTAGAGGACAAAGGATGATGGCGGAGAGGTGTGAACTGATTTAAGAAGCGATTTAAGGTGGGCCGGATCTACGAGTTTTTTCGTGGCTCTGGTAATTCTAGTGTTAAAGACAAGTAGTTCTCATTCATCCACTCCTTTAATTCGCTAACACAACTAATTAAAGACAACATCTGAGAAACTTCATCTGATTTAAATGAAAGGTATAACTGGGTGTCATCTGCATACGAGTGAAAATTAACATTATGTTTCCTAATGATAAATCCTAGTGGAAGCATGTAAAGTGAAAACAGTAAAGGTCCCAGTACTGGGCCCTGCGGGACACCATATTGAACTTCTGTGTATAATGATGGAGTACTGTCAGCACATTTCTGTACGTATTGGAATCGATTTGATAAATAAGAACTAAACCAAGCAAGCACGGTGCCTGTAAGCCCAACATCATTTTCTAGCCTGTGTAGTAAAGTAGAGTGGTCGATGGTGTCAAATACTGCACTTAAGTCCAACAAAATAATTACAGTGGAGTTTCCTTCATCAGAGGATATCAAAATGTCGTTTACAACCCGCGTTAGTGCCATTTCTGTACTATGACCAGTGCTAAAACCAGACTGGAATTTCTCAAATAAATTGTAATGCGTAAGGTGTGACTGAAGCTGATTGGCTACTTTTTCTAGTATTTTAGAGAGAAACAGTAGATTTGAAATAGGCCTGTAATTATTTAGTATGTGTGGGTCTAGGTCTGACTTTTTAAGTAATGGTTTAATGACTGACACTTTTAGTGTATCAGGTACTGTGCCATGCAATAACGAACTACTGATAATGTTTAGAATAGGCGCTGCAAGAACATTCATTGCACTTTTTACTAGTTTTGTTGGCACTGGATCTAGGGAACAAGTAGTGGGCTTCATTTTAGAAATTAAAGTTAAGAATTCCTGCTCAGTTACAGGATTAAAATTACTAAAGTGCTGAAAGCAATGTTAGACAGGGTCTGCTAAGCTAGTATTTGGTTTGTAGTGTGATGCAGAGATCTGGGATCTTATATTTTTAATTTTCTCTTTGAAGAAGTTCATACAGTCTGTACTGCTAATATCTGTTGGTATTTTGCACTGTTGATCTGAATTTCCATTTGTTAATTTAGCCACTGTTCTAAACAGTACCTGAGGATTTTTATTATTGTTATTTATTAATGTAGAATAGTATTCTGAGCGAGCTTTAAAGAGGGCTTTTTTATATTTATTAACACTCTCTGTCCATGCAATTTGAAAGACATGTAGCTTTGTTGTTCTCCATCTGCGCTCCAGTTTTCGACACCTCACGGGTAGTGAGGTGCTATTATTTTTACCATTATATAATAAAAACATACATTCGATTTGAGTCTGTAACAGCCAGTGTAAATTTGTGGTACAGTAATCCCTCCTCCATCGCGGGGGTTGCGTTCCAGAGCCACCCGCGAAATAAGAAAATCCGCGAAGTAGAAACCATATGTTTATATGGTTATTTTTATATTGTCATACTTGGGTCACAGATTTGCGCAGAAACACAGGAGGTTGTAGAGAGACAGGGACGTTATTCAAACACTGCAAACAAACATTTGTCTCTTTTTCAAAAGTTTAAACTGTGCTCCATGACAAGACAGAGATGACAGTTTAGTCTCACAATTAAAAGAATGCAAACATATCTTCCTCTTCAAAGGAGCAAACAAATCAATAGGGCTGTTTGCTTTTAAGTATGCGAAGCACCGCGGCACAAAGCTGTTGAAGGCGACAGCTCACACCCCCTCTGTCAGGAGCAGAGAGAGAGAGAGACAGATAAAAAAATCAATACGTGCCCTTCGTGCTTTTAAGTATGCGAAGCACTGTGCAGCATGTCGCTTCACGAAGCAGCTGCACAGAAGGTAGCCAATGTGAAGATAATCTTTCAGCATTTTTAGACGAGCGTCCATATCGTCTAGGTGTGCGAACAGCCCCCCTGCTCAATCCCCCTACGTCAGGATCAGAAAAAGTCAGCGCAAGAGAGAGAGAGAGAAAAGTACGTTGGGTAGCTTCTCAGCCATCTGCCAATAGCGTCCCTTGTATGAAATCAACTAGGCAAACCAACTGAGGAAGCATGTACCAGAAATTAAAAGACCCATTGTCCACAGAAATCCGCGAACCAGCAAAAAATCCGCGATATATATTTAAATATGCTTACATATAAAATCCACGATAGAGTGAAGCCGCGAAAGGGGAAGCGCGATATAGCGAGGGATCACTGTACTTGTAAAAGTTAGTGCTGAAGGGATAAAAGCAGACACAAAACGGAGCTCAATCATTTCTTCTTGCTGAGCAGACAGACACCGCAGTGTCTGTGGTGGATGTTACTTTTCCTCACACACGATCGTTCACATCAACAAGTCATTTGAAC